>NW_026000153.1:21516074-21729248 GCF_001458135.2 Marmota marmota marmota
TTTATAAGTCTGGTGCAAAGGAAACAGCTCCTCCTTCAGCTTGAATGTGTCCTTTACTGACTGATGCCAGGGCCACTCTCCCTCTTGTCTCCACACAAGACTTCCCTTAAAAAAATCACAGCTGGTTTGTGAGGAGGCCTGAGTTTGGATTTCACATCTTTTGCTTTATGCTGAAGGCTTACAGGAATCTGGTTAGATAAAAAGTTTTAGTCTTAAATATGTTACTGTCAAGTAAGTTCTTTTTTATACAAAAAGTAAAACTCATCTATACTTTTTTTACCTATTTGTGCATTTTACCTATTCATGCATATATTTATGTGTTAATTTTTTCCAGATATACTGTTGATTATTTGCTTATGTGATACACACCAGAGCTTGTTTTTTGAAATATTAATGGAAAACTTCACATTTAGCCTTAATTGTATTTTTATTTTCTCTCTATTCTCATGTCTTTAATAATCCTGACCTGTGAAGCTGGAATCATCTTATCAGATATTTCTCTCACTTTCTTTCACCATTTAATCACCTTACTTAGCAATATAACATTTTCTGTATTTTCTCTAATGATAAAAAAAAATTCAAGAAGGACCTTAGACATTGCAGAGCTATCAGGGGTGGTAAAAACACCTTCCTTTCACCATGACCCTCATCATAATGGTTATATGATATGGTATCTCCAAATATGCACAAGAAAATAATTGACCTTGCATCCTGCCCATTTTACCTCCAAGATGTTCCAAAAATCTGTTTTTAAAAGCCCATATGAGGAATGATTCAACATTCAACATCTGTAACTTTCCCCTGGTTTTCCATTTGAGAAACCACAGTTGTATTTTCCTATCTCACTAATAGCTGATTTGTGCAAGTTACTGGTGATTATTATCACATATAATTTCTGTCTTAAGCCAAATAGCATGCTGATTTCATTCTGAATTTTCCCAGGGACCAATGTAAATCTTCCCAGCTCACAGAAGACAGTATCCAACATTCCCTTTTTGGAAAATTCCACATGATTAGTGAAAGATGTCCAGTGGTGATATTACTATATTCTTTTAGCCAGTGTAGAAAGAGAAAAGAGAAACAGCAATAATTACATTGATTGGGGCCTGCTGTCAGGTTTCTAAAACACTTACAGACATTCTTAGTCATTTTTATTCAAAGAACAGTGATTTGGATATCTTTTCTGGTTTACCCTCAGAGAAGTAACTTGGTCAAAACACCCAGGAAGGAGGAAGCCAAGCCATAAACTGGGGTCTTTCATCCCAGATCCTGTTTGAAATGAAGGAAGGAAACCAAGGTTAGCTCCTTCTCTTTTTCATATTAGCTCTGAGAAAAGTGAATGGAAGTAACTTGAAATTTAGGCACTTGGACACTAATCAGCTTGTTTTTTTGTTTTTAACTCACAGATGTTTATTATTTATTTTATCATTTTCCAAACCAAGTTTCCTTAAAACTCAAATATATTTCCTTAGTCTATCATAAAAATTAAAATAAAGCAAATATTTGATATAAATAATGGATCTGGAATGCTTAAGTTTGGAATTCTTGCCAGAATCATAAATCACTGATGGAAAATAATGGTCTTTTTATTACTTTAAAAATTAAACCAGCAGCTTGGCTATTTAAATATTAATAGAAGTGACTTTGAAAGGGTTGAAATGTATTTCAGATAAACATTTATTCTTTTTAAAATTTTTGTCTAAATCTGTTCTGAGTCCAGAGTGAGGCTCCAATCTGATCAGTCCTGGATTTCCTGTGAAACTGTGTCATCCTGTTTACACTCAGGCTGAATTCTACAAAGAACTTGGATACTGCAGCGATTCAACACTAAGGCCTTTCTTCCAATGCTCTCAGGTTGCTAACTGGTAGGAGAAAAATAGAATGACCCCCAGTAGCTTTCAATCTCAAATTGTTCAAATCCAAAATGTGAATAAATACATGTGTTGTATATAAACATATGTTTTTGTTCCTAAAGCTAAAGCTCAAATTTATTACCATTTTATATATTTGTGCATATCTGCAAATTTATAAAGCTCTTTGTGTGAATCAGTTTACATATAACTTTATATAAAATGGTTTTACTAAATTTATTTTCTATAAAAATCTTTATTATTTTTTTCAATTTTATAGACTTCTGACAAAGAATAGGATGAGTTTTGTTGGACTGTCACTCCTACTGGAAAGAACTAATAAAAATAAATTTTTAAAAAAGGCTGGGTAAAGGTATTATTTACACTCCTTTTTTAAAAATTCATTTTTATTAGTTCTTTTCAGTAATACATGACAATAGATTCAATTTTGACATATTTAGACAAACATGGAGTATATCCCCTCCCTTATTCCCTTCATTCCCCTTTGTCTAATGAATTGAACATCTATTCTTCCTCTCCTCTGATATATGGATGTGTGTTAACATCCACATATCAGAGATAACATGTGGCCTTTGGTTTTTTGAGATTGGCTTATTTCACTTAGCATGATAGTCTCCAGAACCATCCATTAACTGACAAATGTCATAAAATAGTTCTTCTTTATGGCTGAGTAATATTTCATTGTGTACATATAGCACTTTTTTTTTATCCATTCATCTGCTGAAGGGCACCTAGGTTGTTTTCATAGTTTAGGTAATGTGAATTGAGCTGCTATAAACATTGATGTGGCTATGTCATTGTACTGTGATGATTTTAAGCCATTTGGGTATAAACTGAGGAGTGGGATAACTGGGTCAATAGTGGTTCTAATTTTTTGAGGAATCCATATTGCTTACCAGAGTTATTGCACCAATTTGCAATTCAACAACAAAAAATGCATGAGTGTATCCTTTCCCCACATGATAGCCAACATTTACTGTTACTTGTATTCTTGATAGTTACCATTCTGATTGGAGTGAGGTAAAATCTGTTTAGGTTTAATTTGCATTTCTCTAATTGCTAGAGATATTAAACATTTTTTAAAATATTTGTTGACTTTTTATATTTTTTTTCTGTGAAGTGTCTGTTTAGTTTCTTTTCCCATTTTACTTATTGGATTATTTGCTTTTTAGTTTTAAGCTTTTTGAGTTCATTGTATATCCTGGATACTTACACCTTATCTGAGGTGTGGGTGGCAAAGATTTTCTCCTATTCTATAGGCTCTCTCTTCAGGTTTTTATCTTTTCCTTTGCTGTGAAGAAGCTTTTTCATTTGATTCCATCCCATTATTGATCCTTGATTTTACTTCTTGCTCTTTAGGAGTCGTGCTGAGGAAGTGAATTCCTAAGCCAACTTGTTCTAATGTTGGTCCTCCATTTTCTTCTAGTAGGTGCAGGGTTTCTGGTCTAATACCTAGGTCTTTGATCACTTTGAATGGGTTTTTGCAGGGTGAGAGATAGGGGTCAAATTTCATTCTGCTGCATATGGATTTCCAGTTTTCCCAGCACTATTTGTTGAAGAGGCTATCTTTTCTCCAGTGTATGTTTATGGTGCCTTTGAGATAATTACTGAGATAACAGTATGAGATAACTGTTTTTATGTGGGTTTGTCTCTCTGTCTTTTGTTCTATTTCATTGGTCTTCATGTTTGTTTTGGTGCCAATACTATACTGTTTTTGTTACTATAGCTCTGTCATATAATTTAAGGTATTGTGATGCTTCCTGCTTTACTTTTTTTCACTAAGGATTGTTTTGGCTATTCTGGGCCTCATTTTTCCAATTAATTTCATGACTGCTTTTTCTACTTCTATGAAGAACATCACTGGAATTTTAATAGGAATTGCAGTAAATCTCTATAGCCCCTTTGGTAGTATGGCCATTTTGACAATTTTAGTTCTGCCTATCCAAGAATATAGGAGATCTTTCCATCTTCTAAGGTCTTCTTCAATTTCTTTCTTTTGTGTTCTGTAGTTTTCATTTTAGAGGTCTTTCACTGCTTTTGTTAGACTGATCATTGATTCCCAAGGTTTTTGTTTTGTTTTGTTTTGAGTCTATTATGAATATTTTTACCCAGGCTTTAAAAATATTATCTGGCCCGGTTATGCTGCCATGAATTATAGACAAGCATTTGAATTTCTCTAACTTAGGCAATAGTTTTAATGTTGCCCATCATATTCATGGACCATATTTCTTACTTGTAGAAGTCCTCTGATGGAACCAGAGAATCCCTATCAAATATGATGACAGGAGGACATCTGAGTTCCTAAAAAAAGCTGATGATCCAACTGTGAATCTCAATGGCTTTAATATTCCTGATTCCCTTCCTTCACTATTTGCATAAGTTCTTTTCCTTTAAAACAAATACCAGTTATGGGAATCAGAAAACACAGAAGTTCAATGGCCAATTTCAAAGAAGAGGATCATTCTCAAGATTTGAAAGAGAAAACTGGTGAATATCACATGAGAAATTCTGAAAATTAGTTTTAACTTAAATAGATTATGAATGGTGGAAAAGAAAGCACTGGCATTTCATTACACTAGAAATATATTTGTAGATATGCAACTATTCCAAATATATGTAATTCAAGTTTTAAATTATAATATGATTTGTGACCACTGAGGTTATTTATTTGGTGTTGTCATTTGTTGTTATTGCTGTGAACTAGAAAGTGGGTCCTCACCAAACACATCATTCTAGGGTCATGACCTTAGACTTCCCAGCCTCCAGAACTTGGGAAATCAATGCCTGTTGTTGATAAGCCTCCTCCTAGGAATTTTGTTACAGCTGTCTGAATGAACTAATACAATAACTGCAGCAAGAATTGGTGTGAGATTTGGATTTGGACCCTTGCTTGACTTCAGTGAAAGGTATGATTTTGAGTGAGTCACCTTCCACAGCCTTCAGTTTATTTTTCTGTAAAATGGGATCATCTGTAGAGTTGGCATGACACTTAGAGATGATGAAATGACAACACAATGTCTAGCACATAAATTAATAGCAGCAGTTGATATTCCATGTTTGATTAAATCCCAGACCCTTGTCCTATTTCTGTAAAGCCTTCATTATCTGGTCTGCCTGAGAATTCAGATTCTTCTCCTAAATTTTCTTCCAAGAGGGCTGGGGCTGAAATTTTGACATATTCCTGCTGTTCTGTGGCTGGAAAGTTCTTCCTCATTCACAGTCATTTGTTTTCAGAATCCTTGCCTCAGGGAAGATGTCCAGCAACATCTTTTTTTGTTGTTATTTTCTACAGCACCATTTTTGGACCCCCCTTTACTGGGTGTTCTTTAAGATGTATTATTTACTGCATTGTGAGTACATGTTCACTTTTCTACCTCATGATAAAACTGTAAGTGAATATTAATAACTAGCATGCATATGTACCTAACACAAGTGAAATAACAAATTAATAAATGATCAACAGAATTAACTGAATGGAGTAAGTTCAAAAAGTGGACAAAAGGAACTTCCTAGCTAAAGGTTTAACTAAATTTTTTTGTGGTTTTACCAAAACTGAGATCATCGAAGCTGTGTTTTCTAATTTTCAAGTTTTTAGTGCACCCTATGTTTACCTACAGTATTCTGTGTACATATAATTTCCTCAAAGAAATCTTTCAATTTTAATCAATGCAGACACATAACCTAAGGTTTGCAAAACCTGAATAAACCAGAGAAGATGAGGCCACTGGATTTGGGCAAAGATATTTGTTATTGTTTTGTACTTTTAAATATACAAAACTTAACTGGAAACAATTCCATAGGTGATGCATTTTAAATGCACATAAGTTAAATACAGCAATTCACAGAAATTGATGGGGGGAAAAAAAGCTTTTATTCCATATATTTCCTCTATGATCACCTCATCCGTGTTGAAGAATTCACATGTGTATCCTATAAAGGCATGACAGGCAGACCCGGACCTCATTCTAGTCTGAGGAATAATTTTAAAAAACAAAAACACAAACAACTAGTCTTTCACAAAATTGAGTTTGAAATACACCTTCTCAGTAGTGGAAGCCTAGCAATGATTCCCAGAGATGAAATGAGATCAGCGTCTATGTTCTTCAAAAGAGACCCCTGGAGCTGCTGGGACTCTGGATTGGACAAATTTGCAAAATAAAAGTAGAACACCCAGGTAGAGCTATCACAGATTTTATAGATCCACCTCTTTTTACAGGAAAAGTTTGTCAATTTCTACTCTAAATGATGCATCCACTAAATAACAGCAGCATTCTTCATGTACAATCCTACTTTTGATAAATAGGTACCAAATATATATTGGAGATAAAATGATTTAAATTCTATCAAGGATGAATCTGTATGTCCATTTGTAAAAATATTTTAGCAGGAGGGAATGCTCATTCTGGGGCATTCCTATAGAATGAAAGCAGTTATCATACCTACTTATTACAAGACAAATATTGTCTACAATTTTAGTTATCACATTTCGTGACAATAGACATGGAAAAAATTTAAGGAGCCCACAGGGCCGGAATTTTCACAAGCTCACTGTCTAATGTGGGAATAGAATTTCTCTCCTTGATTCCAACAGAAAGACACTACAGTGTAGTGTTTCGTACTGTGCTGTATTGAATCACTCTCCACCCTGTAGTGAGCATCAAGTTCTTTCTCTCACTGACTGTGATTGTGGGTTATTATTTAAGTCCTCTCAGTCCTACTTATACAGTAAAGGGAAAAAAGCTTGTTTACTGAGATGGTTGTTGTGAAAAGTGAATGATAAGACTATGTATGCAAAGTTCTTAGCATATCACATAACATTTATTAAGTTTCTTATCTGATGTAGTGATTGAAAAATTGAAGAACCTTTTTCATTCTATATGCTATCTAAAATCTCACTTCTTACAAGAATCATAGGATAAGAAGCAATAACTTAGGAACTTCATCTGTTATGTAGGGTCTATAAAGTAGGCAGATGTGGTAAAATCATAGTCCATGCTCTAAAACCTAGGAGAAAACACAGGAGGCCAGATTTCTCCTATTGCTTACCCTCTTGTCCTTCACTAACAGGATTTTTAGTTTTATTTTGGAACTTAATCTTTATTTTGGAACTTAATAGGGAGAAAGAAAAAGAATTACATTTCTTTTTCATTTGCTAACAAAATAGTCTCTAAATTCCCATTTGTGCTCCTTTTGTTGCAGTGTGTTCTAGATTATCTGTATTTATAGATTTTTACCTTTATCTACTCTCTTCAACATGGTTACCTCTATGAATTCATAATAATTAGTTCAGATTTCCACATTTATGTTTTATCAAAGAGGATAAGTTGATTTCTAAGTATTCGAGATTCCTAAGTACGGATAAAGCTAGTTGGCAAGGTTGGCAAGGTATGGCAAGGTTGCTAACTCAGCAATAAGAACAAATATCTCCTTGAAATTGTGAACAGGAAAAAAGAAACATGCTAATTTTGTTGTCATACCTTGAACTGTACAAATCATGGCCGTAGTTTTTGATAAATTCCTAGCTATGATGGAAAAGTCATTAAGTTTGAGTCTGTATGTATAGAAAAAACAACAACAACAACAGTATATCTGAAGTCCATACCCTTTGTAGTTTCAGGCATTCAGTGGGGCTGTTGGGATACATCCCCCACAGAAAAGGTGGGATGGCTGTACTTGCACTGTATACATGTAGATTTGCCAAAAAAAGGGAAAGAGAAATCTTCAAAGAAATAAAGAGGAATTACAGAGAAGACTATAAACTTGTTGTTGTTTTCATCAGGAACAGTGGCAGGGAATATGAAGGATAAGGCAGGTTTGATTATATAGAAAGGATATTGACCCTGGACAAATTTTATGAGGAATGTTTGGAGTGTTATTCTTACAAAAGACAGAAACTTCAAGAGACTATTGCCCATGATTTTGGAAAAATTCAACCATTGATATAGGTTAATGGCAAGAAAATAAAATGTTATGTCTGTTTTTCCACAAAGATATATAAGTTGGCTTTGGGATGCTATCAAAGTATTCAGTTGTATATGCTTGTACTTAATGTTCGGAATTGCAAAAAAAAAATAACACATATTTGTACAATGAGGCCTTAAAAACTAAAAAAAATTAAAAATAAATATATAGATAAAGTGCAAAGACCTCCCATGTTTATATACTAACTGTTTCAATATTGTTTATATAGCAATATTCCCTAATTTGATTTAAAGATTTAACTTCACCAAAATTTCTGATGATTTTTTTTCTGGCAAAATTCACAAATAATTCTAAAATTCATGTGGAAAAATTAGGGACCCAGAATAGCCAAAATTATCTTGAATAAGAAAAACAAATTTGGGGAACTCACAACTTCTAACTCCTAAACTTGCTACAGTAATTTAAAAGTCTCAGCACCATTTGCTGAAAAGATTGTTCTTTTCCCATTCAATTGGCACAGCAAATTTGTTGAAAATCATTTCATCATAAATTTACTCTCCTTATATCACTGATAGAATTACTAAAAATATACCAACAAATATTTTAAATGCATCTAATATTTAAAGATAAAATATCTACTCTAATACTTTTTTAAAGAGAATGTCTCTTATCTTCTACTCAATTTTTGGATAATTCCTTTAGTTTTTTTTTTCTTTTTTGGTCATTGCATCTGCTGACTTGTCTTGTCCTGCTTTTTATTGATATCGCTACCTCACCTCTACTTATCACTTCTCTATTTTGTCCCTATCCACTCTCAAATATTATTAGAACAATGGCATCATTTGCAATAAAGTAGTTTTCCAGTTTTAAAGTCCAATTTATCTATTTATTTTCCTCGAACATTTATATTATATATTTTAAAAATCAAAGTTTATTTTAATGGTCATGAAAATTTACTCCTATTATTTTTTCCAAGAGCTTTATAGTTTTAAATCTTACATTTTGGTGTTTGGTATATTTTTAGTAATTCTATCAGTGATATAAGGAGAGTAAATTTATGATGAAATGATTTTCAACAAATTTGCTGTGCCAATTGAATGGGAAAAGAATAATCTTTTCAGCAAATGGTGCTGGGACTTTTAAATTACAATAGTAATGTGGAGATGGTATCAGAGATATTATGACATAGTAATTTTATTGTGACATTCTCACTTTTGAGTTGTCATCTTCAAATAACATGATTCCCTCCATCCTCTGGTATTAAACCTTGTTCAAATACATTTGAATGAATATAGCTTAGGTCCTGAGATTACTGGTCTGTGTAGGCATCTTGGTGAAATCTTGGAATATTGTGATTTTGATACTTTTACAGATGTGTTTGATAAGAATTAATAGTGTTGAGATATTCTCAAAGCAGACACAAATTAGTGACTGGATCTTCTGTTCAGGATGACTGAGTCTCAATCTCGGTTTCATCAAGAATGACCTGAGTGATTTTCATCAAGCGAAATTATTTTCTTTTGCATTTCAGTTATATATGTGGCCCAGTGTATGAGAATAAATTGAAATTACTGTGTGTAGAATAGGGCAATATTTTGATACCCAGTAAGGAAGAGTAAGCACAAATCCTTGGACAACTTCAGTCCACTAATAAACTCACACACATGCCTTTTCAGGAGAGAAGTGCCGCTGAGCTATTTTAGTAGATGGCATTGGGTGGACACCAATGCTCAGAGAACTGGAAGAACAAATCAGGGAGTTTGGGTGAAGAAAAAGAACACATGGCCCAGCCCAGGTGTTCATCTCTCTCATGTCCAGATGCTTTGAAACATAGGTGTTACTAGGATTATAAACCAGAGGGAGAAAATCTTAAATGGATTAAAGTTAAATCTAGAATTTGACTGAGATAACTCTACAATCATTAGAGAAAAACTACCACTGAATTTGAGTATAATTATCTGGAAAGGCTTATGAAATGTTCTCTTCCCAGGCCAAATTTAACAAATGAAAATATTCTCATTTGTCAAATGCCTAAATCATTTCTTGATTTATATCAATGACACACAGTATAAGTGGGTGTGTATCACGCAATTTGACACAGAAATGCCTTCAAGGTGTGTAAGTTAGTCTGTACATTCTGTAAGGGAGGAGGACTGAGTAAGATCAGATGACTTGCCTGGCAAGTAAGCAAGGGGAAAGTTCTTGAGTTCTTTAGTTGGCTTGAGTTCTTGTTCAAATCCCAAGGCAAGAAGAATTGGAAGAAACCAACAAATATTTTAAATGCATCTAATATTTAAAGATAAAATATCTACTCTAATACTTTTTTAAAGATGTGAAAATTTATGTCCGAAGACAAATTGTCTAAGATTGCACAACTCAGAACACAATATTTTGCAGTTGTTGTACTTTCTTTTCTGATTCTGAGATTTTTTTTAATAGCAAAGTTGTATTCTCTTCCAAAATCATGAATAAAACATTAGTAGCCTACAAGAAAAAGAACACATCCTCAAACTGGTCTCCAAATAGATCGGACAGTACAATTTTACTCTTAAGATAATTGAATTGCTATGTTTTTTTTTTTTTTTGGTTGTTGTTGTTGTTGTTGTTGTTGCCATGCTAAGTGACTGAACCAAAGAAAGACACATACTTTACATGAAAACTCAAAGACCACTTCCTCAGAACACAGTGTTACTTCCTTGTGTTCCTCAGAAGCCCTCCCACAACACCCACGAATTAGCCTCTTTGCCTAGGGCAACAAACTTAAAAGAACATGCAATGATCCTACTACATGTACATCACCTCTAAGGAAATACTTATTATAATAGAAATGTCTTGAGAGAGATAAATGACTTAGTTATTGGAACAAAGAGATCTGGATGGCTCAGGATTAACTGTTCTTTCTCATTCAATAATAGTAACAAAAAGCCATGAAGGAATCCAATGGCCTTATTTGAAGTGTCAAATATATTTTATTGGTCAAGAAAATCTTGGCAGAGTGGTAATCCCATTGGACATTATAATAGACATCATTTTCCATAAGTTCCATAATAGTCTCTGTTTAAAATGTTAGCAAGCTAGACTGGGTGTAATCCCTCTGATCCTAGGACATAGGTGGAATATTCCTCAGTGAACTACAAAAATGTTTGTGGGTCTTTCTGCTCTGGTTGATGAAAAATAATGACTTTACAAATATATTCTTCCAATAAGCACCCACATTTTTAGGGTGTGTTGTGTGTGTGTAAATATTGTTGCATTCTCTTAAGAAAAAAAGTTGGCTTAAGAAACCATAGGTAAATCGTTTAAAAACTTTGGGAGGATGGTGGTCATACCTTCTCCATCTGACTACTATCAGGACTGGCTCTGTGACTTGCATTGGATATAAAATATGACTGAGGAAGGACCTTGGAGTACATGGCAACACATGCTAGGGAGATCTTTCTACACCATCTTCAGATCAGTGTGTCCCTTAAGGCTCTTCCAACCAGACAGCAGTACCCTACCCCACTGGGAGCATCCTTATTCTGTTTCAAAGACCCTCAGAATCCCTTGGGAAGGTCCTGCTGGCTGAGCACTTCTGTACCTTGGGGCAGCAGGGCTACTGTTGCTGCTTTATTTCATTTAACCCTTACCAACTGTTTACCAGAAGGCACAGGTGAGGATAAACACATGCATGCTTGTTTCCTCTTAGCCTCATGTCAACACTATTGCTGCACACGTTTCACATATCAGAAAACAAAATTTCAAAGAAAACAATTAATTTGCTCAAGATCATATGTTGTATGCATGGAGCTAGGCTCTAGTTAGGGTCTATATGACTCTGTGGGGATAGGACCACCGTGTTGATGGCTTCCTTTCCCCAATTCTTCTAGTGAACTTTGGAGCTTTTCCTCCTGACAAGATTTAGAGGAGTGTTTAAGACAGAGGAAATAACCATGAGGAAAGGTAATTAAAAAGTGTCTTTGTGGGTTTAGGAAATTCGTTTTAGTTCTCCCAGGCTGTTTTCCTGACTTCAAAACAGGGAAGGCACTTACCATCCTGTAAATGTTAAGTGGTAGTCGTGAGGATAGAACAATAAACTAAATATGAAAACTCACTACTAACTAGAAGTAGATTTGTGTAGCTGTCTATTACACCAAATTGCAGAATATGCAAAGACTTGCAGGAAAAGTTGATGGTATCAACCTTCCTCCAAGCTCAGCTTACTGAACGTCTCATGTCAGCCCTTCCTTGTAGTGAAAATATCATCGGAGTGCATTTGTGTTTTTGTTGCTGTTCTTCATTTATTCTATTAAAAATGATAACATAGAATCACACTATAAGTATAACAGAAAACTATCAACACACTACCTGTTTTTGTTTCTTCTCTGAGTAACCAGCCCCCATTCTACATGCATTCTGCTAGCTTCCTATTTCTCTTTGCCAATAGTTTTGGGTGTCAGATTTCAGACTTCAAATATATTGCCTTCCACAATAATAATAATAAAAAAAATCCATGCACATACTTTTAAAAATACATGCTGGCGATGAACTCACTTGAAAATGGCTAGAAGGACATTTGAGGCCATGTGAACAGCGTGGGATCATGCATTTGCCTAGGAAAAGATGGGCAGGGCTCCGAACATTGCAAGAGAAAAGGAGAAAGCAAGCATATGAGAACCTTGCCTTCTCATAAGCTGAACCTGAACTTTGAACACTAGGTGGGGGAGTGAAAGCCTTGCTTATCTGAACTCTGTAACTAAATAAAGATTATCTAATCTAAATTCCCCACCAGGAAGACTGACATCCACCCAAGCACATTATCTCAAGCAACTTCAAAGGTGTCTCCACTGTCCTCTCATGTCCCACCCAGGTGCCACCTCATTAGCCCCCTGGGATCTGCCAGATTTATTTCCTTTATTCATTCTACACCCCTTACTGCAATTACTCTGGGTGCTGCCTAAGGTTGGGAGTTGAATAAAAGGACAACTTGTAATTTATGACTGCTTGCTCCTGAACTTCAGGGTTGCCCACAGGTCATTTCAACAAATGTAGCTGGATCCTGGTGTAGGAATGAAGACTGCTAGGAGTCCTTGATGAGACCTCAAGCACATCACACACCATTGCCTCTGGACTCAAACCTTGCACTCTCTCTCCTCACCTCAGAACCCTAGCCACAGTAGGGAGCATATCCATGCTGTGGAGACCCTGGGTCTCACTCATGAATGCTCATGTCCTCTGATCATTTTCTCTGCAGTGTTTGTGTTCATGGCATGGAACACTACTGTGTCTCTTCAAATCTGAAGCATCTTCAATGGCTACCTCATCCATGTGATCAATTCCTAGCCCTACCCCCCTCTCCAGTGGTTTCTCCATGCCTTCCTGATAGATGAGACAGTATTCACCCTCCAGTCCACATTGTTTCATGCATGAGCCAAAATCATGTCCATCTCTTTCTACTGACATTTTACTTTCTGCCTGAAGCTCACTAGAACCTCTTGCCTGATCTATTCCTCTTTCTAGTTAGGATTTCCTGCCATATCTTCATAATCCAAGCTAAAACCCTTAAAATTTAGAAGCCATATTCAATCTATTAATAATTATTATACATTTTATTATATTTGAACTTATTGTTGCCTTGTTTATTTCATTTTGTTTCACTTTTAACATACTTCCTTTCACTAAAATTTTTTCCCTTATTTTCTGACTTTGGCAAATTTCTTTATTTCTATTCTTCAACTTTTTTGGATTACACATTTTATCAGTGGTTACTCTAATATTTTAATGTGCATGGAATTAATATTTAAACACATTCATGTATTTTGTCCCTAGTAAGTAATAGAAATCTTTAGCATAATTTAAACCAATGACTGGATTTATAACCATCCCCCCCCCCTTATTCTCAAGGGATATGTTCCAAGACCCCCAGTGGATATATGAAGCCCAGATGGAACCAAACTTTGTATAGGCTGTTCTTTTCTGTACATACAGTACAGCATTGATACACTAGACCAAGGGATGTCTCACATCCGAGTTGGGATAGAGAAGGAGGATGTGAGACTTTATCATTACTCAGGATGTCATGCACTTAAAAATTACAAATTGCTTCTATCTGGAATTTTCCAATTGATCTTTTCATTGAAAAATATTACTACTTATTTGGAAGAAAAAAAATCATTCAACATTATTATAATGTTTAAATTACAATGAACATTTACCTATTTTGCTGAATCAAAATATTGAATATCAGAATATCACTTTTATTTGATCTGATTTTTTTCTCCTGTTTTCTATTTTCTTGTTGAAGGACATTCTTTCAAAGAAAAATATTTGCATTTAATTTCATGAAATAACCTTGAATTGTAGGTTAGTGAGAACTACATTCTTAATTTATTTTTCTTTAGCACCTTGCAGATATTTGACAATTATTTGCTCATCAATCATTGTTTAAAAGAATTCTTCTATTCCAATTGTTTTCCTTTTGTATTCTTTTAAGATGTTCTTCTCTTCTTTAATATCCTACAGTTTTACTAGAATGTGTCTAAATGTGCGTATCTGTGGTTTGTACCTTTGCTCTCAGGACTCATGACTTTAAGTACTCAAAGAAACTATGAACATTATATTTTTTGTGTGTTTGCTCTCATTTATTCATCAGCAAATATTTATTGAATAATTACTGTGTGTCAGACCACCATTTTAAATGTGAAGGATCAGGTAGTGACTAAAACATTCTAAATGTGGAGGATTAGGTAGTGACTAAAACAGGTGAAAATTTCTGCTTTTATAGAGTTTACATTCCATTGTTGGTGAGAACAAAATACAGTAGTCTCATCTTATCTGAGGTGTAGTTTTACCATGGTTTCAGTTACCTTTGATCAACTGCAGGTCTGACAATGTCAAGTGGGAAGCTTTAGGTATAAACAATTCATAAATTATAAGTTGCGTGACATTCTGAGTAATATGATAAAATTTCACATCCTCCTGCTCCATCTCAACTGGGATGTGAGTCATCCCTTTGTCTAGTGTATCAATGCTGCATTGTCTGTATGTATATGAAAAAGCATAGTCTATTCAGGGTTTTATCTGTGGTTTCAGACATTTACTGGGATCTTGGAATGTATTCACTGAGAATAGGAAAGGGTATAAGCAAAAAAAATCATGTAGTCTAACAGTAAACAATGTGAAAAATACAGCAGTTAAGGTAAACAAGAGGTTTTACTTTCTTATCTTCTAATTTATTTATGCTCAATTTGAAACAGGATGTAAAGGTAAATCTTCCCAGTAAATTGGATACTAAGAAATTCAAGAAGATCAAGGAGTGAGTATGTGAAAGAAACAGTCCAAAGATTTGGGGGCAGAGAAAGCTTGAGCCTGTGCAGCCAGAGCAAGTTGTGGGAGAGATCAAATGTGAGGTGTGGATGATAGATGTGATGCTGGAAAAAGAAAGCTCAGTTAGTAATCATCTCTTGGGTTATGGCCAGTGTGATTTTCTTTTTTTTTTTTTAATTAGTTGCTCAAGACAATACAATGATCATGACATATCATACATTTGATTCAAATGGGGTATGAATTCTCATTTTTCCACATGTACAGATTGCAAAATCACATTGGTTATACAGTCATGTATATACATACAGAAATACTAGTGTCTGTTGTATTCTGCTGCCCTTCCAATCTTCCCCTCCCCTCCCCTCCCCTCCCATCACCTCTCTCTACCCAATCTACTGTGCCACATTTCTCTCTCTTTTTTTTCTTCTCCCTCACACCATCATATACGTAATTTTGTAAAACAATGAGGGTCTCCTTCCATCTTCCTTGCAATTCCCCTTCTCCCTCCCATTCCCTCCCACCTCTCTTCCCTGTTTAATGGTAATCTTCTTCTCATGTTCTTCCTCCCTACTCTGCTTTGAGTCACCCCCCTTATATCAAAGAAGACATTCAGCATTTGTTTTTTAGGGATTGGGATGGGTCATAAATGAGGTAGAAGAGAAATGACTACTCAAGGACTGAGAGTTGACATCCTCATCATCCCAAATAAAGGTAGACAATGGAACACATTTGTGTAGAAGAAATGGTTTGAACTTTGGGATGTTATATGGGAGATGCAGATAAAATACCATGATGCAGTCACCAAGAGCAGTTAAGTGTAAGGAAATGTATAGTTCAAGGCAAAAGACTTGAATTGAGATATTCACAGGGAAGAGTCAGCAGAGCCAACACACTCATTCCTCACTATCCATGGCGATTTGGCTCCAGAACCCATGTATACCAAAATCCATAGATGCTCAAGAAAATGGTGGCATAAAAGACTGGTAGGCCAATATAGAGGACACAGAGACTAACCCACAAAATTACAATTTTCTTATATTAGACAAAGGTGACAAAAATATGCATTGGAGAAAAGATAGCCTCTTCAACAAATGGGGCTGGAAAAACTGGAAATCCATATGCAACAAAATGAAATTAAATAAATATGTGAAAGAACATTCTAAACACAAGAAACAGTCCAAAGATTTTGGGGCAGAGAAAGCTTGAGCCTGTGCAACCAGATCTCTCACCCTATCTCTCACCAGGCATAAAACTCAACTCAAGTGGATCAAGGACCTAGGAATTAAACTAGAGACTCTGCATCTAATAGAAGAAAAAGTAGGTCCTAATCTTCATCATGTGGGATTAGGCCCCAACTTTCTTAATAAGATTCCTATAGTGCAAAAATTAAAACCAAGAATCAATAAATGGAATGGATTCAAACTATAAAGTTTCTTCTAAGAAAAAGAAACAATCTGTTAGGTGAATAGAAAACCTACATCTTAGGAGCAAATATTTACCCCTCACACATCAAATAGAGCACTAATGTGTAGGGTATAAAAAGAACTCAAAAAGCTAAGCTCAAAAATAAATAAATAAATAAAACAAATAACCCAATCAATAAATGGGTCAAGGAGCTGAACAGACACTTCTCAGAAGAGGATATGTAATCAATCAACAAATATATGAAAAAATGTTCATCATCTCTAACAATTAGAGAAATGCAAATCAAAACTAGTGTAAGATATCATCTCACTCCAGTCAGAATGGCAGCTATTATGAAGACATACAACAATAAGTGTTGGCGAGGATGTGGGGAAAATGTACAGTCATACATTGCTGGTGGGACTGCAAATTCTTGCAGGTAATATGGAAAGCAGTATGGAGATTCCTTGGAAAACTGGGAATGGAACCACCACTTGACCCAGCTATCCCTCTCCTCCGTCTATACTCAAAGGACTTAACCAGCATACTACAGAGACACAGCCATATCAATGTTTATGGCAGCACAATTCATAATAGCTAAACTGTGGAACCAACCTAGATGCCCTTCAGTAGATGAATGGATACAAAAAATGTGGCATATATATACACAATGGAATATTATTCATCAATAAAAGAGAATAAAATCATGGCATTTGCAGGTAAATGGGTGGCACTGGAGAAGATAATGCTAAGTGAAGTTAGCCAATCCCTAAAAAACAAATGCAGAATGTTTTCTCTGATATAAGAAGGCTGATAGTGGGTTAAGGAGGGGAGAAGGGAGGAATAGATGAACTCTAGATAGGGCAGAGGGGTGGGAAGGAAAGGGAGGGGGCAGGGGATTAGCAAGGATGGTGGAAGGTGATAGACATTATTATCCAAAGTACATGTATGAAGATATGAATTGGTGTGAACATACTTTATATACAACCAGGGATATGAAAAAATGTGCTGTATATGTGTAATAAGAATTCTAATGCAAAAATAAATAAATAAAGATATTATAAACTACAAAAAAATTTTAAAAGGTGCATATACAAAAATTAAAAAAAGAAAATGGTGTGGTATTTTCATATAACCTACAGACATCCTCTCACACACTTTAAATCATCTCTATTTTGCTTAGAATTCCTACTACTCTATAAATAGTTGTTATACTATTAACTATGGCATTAATGACAAAAAAAATCTGCACATGTTTAGTACAGAGGTCACATCTTTTTCAGAATATTTTTTATCCACAGTTGCTTGAAACTGGAGATGGATCCTGTGGGTGTGGAAGGTTAACTCTATTTGGAGCCATGTGACTCTATGAAGTTACAAGGGGGTGTAATAAGGGAAATATAGGAGAAGAAAACAAATTGATTCCTGGATTTGTAACTAGTTCATGATGCTGAGATCAGAAGGAGCCATCAAAAGAATTCATCCTCTTAGAGCAATAGCAAGTCAGGAAGATGCTGGGGAAGTAACAATTTAGAATCCAAATGAAGGAAACATTCATTAAGGAGAGGGCATGACCAGATTCTATTCCTTCCTTCTGAAATTACTGTGAGATATGCTCATTAGCTCTCTAGTAATAATTTTCAAGTGCAAGGGGCATATGATGTGTTGTGTTCACACATGGAGAATTGTATTCAGGAAGAACAAGAGAAATCTATCAAAAGGAAGTGAACCCGGGGTCAGGGAGTATGGGATTAGTAGGCATTTCCTGGAGAACCAAGAAGAGCAGGGGCTTTTGTGAAGGAGCATACATGGGAAGGAGAAGACTCTGAGTGTCCATATTTTCCTGCGTGGTTAAAGAGCAAAGTACAGCAGGGCTGGTTAGATGGGAAGTAGGATGGTGACTCAACTAGGAGAGATGTGCACAGCAGGCAATCTTTCATGTTTGGTATTGCACCAATAGTCTCTAAATTCCCAATGACTCAACACACTGAGAAAGATATGACCTTATCTGGAATCTATATTTAATTACTTACCAAGCTCTATTGATTTTTCTTCAAAATCTCCCTAATATGTTTCCTTTTCTAAAAAAATTAATGAATTGCTCTTCTAACCAGTTTTGTCATTGCCACCAACAAATTCTCCTTTCAATTCTTGTGTTAGTCTTTTTGCTTCATTAAAGTTGAGGGAAAACATATGGTCAAACTGGAAGTGAGCTGGGAGTAAGACAGTGGCAGAGAACCAGAGGCAGCACATGTGTCCACATCCACTTGCTCCCAGTGACGTCTGAGTTCAGCTGAAATAATAAGGCTATGAGGGAGGTGTCTGGATGTGCGTGGCCCTCCTGTGACCTCCATGAGGAAACAACTGTGTTTTATGGCCCATTAGTGGAGATGATCTTTGTATTCTTTGAAACCTACCGCTTCATTACGTTAGGGAAGAGGAAGAGACTGAAATCTTGTAAGTTTACAAATCGTGTTTTGGCACACATTTCCTGGGGTCAACCCATGATTGTACTCTATGATCAGAAGAGATAGAGAAAGAAAATTTCATCCCCTACCACCCAGGAGAGCTGTTTAAGTGGCAAAGAGAAGTAATGGCAACACACAGCACCTACTAAGTGTTATAGACAGTGACTGAATTAGATTCATTTGGAACAGAGGAAAGAAAATGTGTGCAGGGTGAAATGGTAGAGATTTCAGGAGAGACAGCCAGTCTCTGCTAGGTCTTGGATCTAAAGAGAAATTTTTTTTCAGGAGATTAAGGAAGGATGAGTATTGCACATGCAAAAGAGAGTGAAAAAAAAGTAGAAGCAAGAAAAAAAATAATATACATTTAATGATTATGTTAGTTTGTTATGAAGGCCATAACAAAGTGCCCTAGACTGTCTGGATTAAACAATGGAAATTTGAACTTTTACAGATTTGGAGGCTAGGAGTTTGAGATTAGGGTGTCAGCAAGGCTGATTCCTTCTGAGGCTGTGAGAGAAGGATCTGTTCTGACCCTGTCCTTTTCTGGCAAGGTTTGGCAAACATTGACTTGTAGAAGAATCACTGAGATCTGTTTCCATCCTCACCTGGTGTTATTCTTGTGTGCCTGTGTCTACTTTTCTTCCAGTTCTTATCCCATCTCCCATATATGTAGGCATTTTCCCCTGGATTTCTTGTTCTCATTCTTCCAGCTTCAGATTTCCACCTTAGAATTCACAGAGCCTGGGCATCTTCCATGGATCCTCAACCAAGTAGCGAACCTGGTAACTTAAGATTTCTCTTAGACCTACTCTGAATTTTGATGCTTTCCAACTATTGTGCATTGCTAATTTGCCATTGTTATACTTTGATTATTTGGGAATGATTCGTATTTTGTCAGTGGAACACCTTCCCCCTCTCTACCCATGTTTCCTTTACTTACCATGCCCATGTCCATGGTAATCTATCAGGAAAAACTTTTACTTTCTCATCTCTACCAAAAATCATTTGCCCAGAATTTCAGCACCTGTGCTCCATGTTAAACCATATCTGGATGTATTAAAAGATGGTCCAACAATACTCATTATTCTGAGCAAGCTCAATTAGCAGAATCTCAGGCTTCTGCCATTTCCTGAAGCTCACACATGGTGCTGTACTGTGCTCAGCCTGAGTCTCATGCTTGCTCATGGGAAAATAGTGAAAGAAGTCCCTGAAGTAGAAAAACTAGTTTCAGTTAGAAACTCAAGACTATCCCAGAATAATTCAGTTTTTCCCTCCATTCTCTCCAACCAAATGGAAGGACTGAGTCAGAAAACTGGTGAAGAATTAGGAAAAGAATAAGTACTGAAAGCATTTTGAATCCACTGAAAAAAACTAAAGTATTTTTGAAGTTGCTTTTTGACTGAATAATCCAGAAACATATTCTTCCAAATACATCTCTGGTTAATTGACAACTTCATATGAGTTTCAAAGAAAATGCCATCATTGTGCTTCAAAATCAAGCACACACAATTCATGAAACATTTTTGTTTTAGAAATCATAAGAAAGCAATGTGTTCTGGAGCTTAGTAAACTTTGATGAAAAATAATAAGAAGAGGACTTTTTTAAAAATAAATTTCTCCTCTGAAATCAATGAACTGTCATAAACCAAAGTAAATCAATAGAAGCCAGCAGGCTTCCTGTCACTGTGAACTCACACTTACCAAATATATCAGACTCTGTAGTCTGGGAAAACTATTGTTCTCTGCATGATAAATTGAGTTTAAAAGCCAGTATAACTCCAAAACCATAGATCAGATAAATATTCACTTTGGATTTCTTAAAATTGCCTCCAGAGAGCAATGGTTTAAGGATTTGTCACATATAGATGTAGCAACATGTCACACAGAATAATTATGTATTACTTTAAATAGAATCTTAGTTAATTTTACATATTGAATCACCCCAAATCCACCCAGAACTCATGGACAGGAAAGGATTTTGCTTCTAGAAACCTGGTACAATTCGTTTTGCATAGCTGGTATTTAATTCTATTTAGTCTGGTATTAATTCTGTTAGAATTTTATTTAAAAAAAATAGTTTTCTGTTCTTAAAGACATATGGAAAATCCTGGGTAAATACCGTTGAACTTGACATAGCTGGAAAAACAGTTCTGTGTCTTGAACACTTATGCACATTGTGAGGTTGCCCTGAAGTGTAGTTTTCTCCAAATTATTTGGTCAACTGACTTTTGTTTTCCTTACAAAAATCTCTCCAGGTTTAGAGTCCTGTGAAATGTCCTTGGGGAAATACTATATAATAAGCATTTTCTTTCCTTTGTCAGTTGGCTGCTCGGATGTTCATTGAAATGTTGTGGTCAACACCCTTTATACATTGTTGATTTTTAATGATGTTATGTTAAGAGGGAAGAATGCCCTACAGTGGAAGGGCATAGGATGCTGTCATGTGGCTCTTGGCCACATGTGATTTGTATACAAGTGAAAAGCCTTGCAACCCTTAGTTTTCTGGTATATAAATTGGAAGTAAAATATCAACCTTGTTCTTTGAAAATGTGATATTACAATGAATGATATCATATTCTTTAAAAAGCATTGCAGTGTTTTTCTATTCAAAGAAATTTCAAATCTATATTAGGAGAAATGACTATCATGCTTGCAGTTCTCTGCTCCGTACAGAGAGGTGAGAAATGAGGAAAATCAGCCACTACCCTCAAAAACCCCTCTTCTCAGGAGGGGGTATTATTCCAACAGGTCAAGAGCAAGCACAGAAGCACAGGTAAAGTTCAGTAAGGACACATGAGCAAGAGATTGTTCCCACCTGGAGTAAACAAGTGTAAGAAAGGGGTGTCCTGAAAAGAGGTAATGTTTTTGATCATCCCAGGAAGACAAATAGACCAAGAAGATGGTGTGGAAGTACCAACAGGAGCAGAATTATAGAGATACATGATGTGGAATGAACCAGAATGTGGTGGGGATGACATGACTGGGGATAAAGTAAGACAGACCCTCCTCTTAGATGACCACACTAAAGAATACTTGGGACTTGTCTTATAAGCAATGACAGATATATCATAGTGGTTATTGAATGAATGAATGAATGAAATTACCCACAATATTTAGGCTAGTCCTCCATTACAAATAAAATTCTATTTTTTTTCAAACAGAGAGCATTTAAGTTCCTATTTTCTGAACATAAATGCATAGACACTACACTTAGACTTGAGTTCTTTCTGAAACAAAAACTAATATTACTTTTGCCACCTTTACATATCCTTAAAAATGGCAAAAACCTAGCTGGAAAAATATTCTTAATGTATTTTCTTGAATATATTGAATGGTTAAATCATTTATTATAGTCCTTCGGTAAGTGTTTAACTGAGTCAACTACATACTTCATGATGCATGGATAAGTAGTTCCCAGGAACATAGATAAATACACATTCACAGTTTAGGCTACCCCTGTTTAGGGAGCTCCAACCTGAAAACATCCCTATGTACATCAGTTCCAGGGAAAGAAGTGGGTCAGGGCCCTGGAGAACCAACCAGGAAAACAAAATGTATAGTGACAGGGACTGGAAATGTGTCTTGGAAGAAGATATTAGGAGAACTAGAATGGGAAGAAGGTCCATACTCTGTTTTGTTCAAGGCTGTGGGAGACAGAGAAAACAGTCAACAATCTGGAACATGTGCTTTCCTGTGGACCTGGGGAGGAACAGGTAGCCTTGGTCCAAAGTGCATTAGAACTGTGAATGCAAGAGTCACTTCCTAGCCTGCCTCTCTTGGTAAAGTCAGGGAAATGCTAGCACAGACACTGGAGAGAGATTTGTAAGCCTACCACTGATGGTAAGCAATGAAGACATTCCAAGTCAACCATGTAGTTAGCATCACACATTGCTGCTTACGCGTATTGGTGTAATTCTGAGACTTCTTCATTTGCTTGCCTAATGTAGATGACCCTTAGGGTGTACCACACCATGCAGACCTGGGAACTGGTGAGGAGATGGAAGCTGAGAAAGCACAAGTCTAGTGCCAGAGTGTTCAGGAGAACCTGGATGTGTAGCCTGATGTTACCTAACCTCTGTGGTCCTGGCAGAAGAGTTCATCAGAACCTCTGAAAAGGCCCATCAAAAAGGTGTGGTTTCCAGTCACTGCATGTCTCAGGATTCAAGCAGTAGTAATACTTCTTCCCAGTGAGGTGAGTGTCAGAGGGAATTTACCAAATCTCAATATCAGAATCATAGGGATGGAAATTCAGGCTCTTTGAATAGAGGCCAGGAAAGAATATCTTGTAATCCAGCTGATACTACCTTTCACTGGTCCACTACAGAGGGAAGGGACAACCCAAGCAGAAAGGTTAAGTTTGTGAAGAAAATTTGGTATGGGGGAATCCTTGGAACAGCAGTATTGTCTGAACTTAAGTGACACAGAGACAGCATAGCCAGCTTGTGAGAAATGAGGGGTGCTCCTCATTTCTCATCTAGAGAGTGGAGAGCTGACTGGACACCTTCTTGAGGCTGCCTTGTGATGGATTTCTGTTGTAGCTTTCTGTAGTAGGAACCTAGGATTTCATAATAAGCATTAGTTGACTTTCTTGCATGTGCTTGCCATGAGATCCAATATCCTCTTGGTGCAGTGCAACTGAGGCAGACACAGAGTATTGCACCTGGGAGGGTGGAGGGACTCAGGCCAGGGTTTAAGAGTGGAGTGCTTCTTGATTTCCCTTTGGGTTCAGAGTTTGCTGTAAGAGCTAGAGAGACAGGCAGACACATTTGTGCTGGTGTCTGATCTTGGGAAGACCACATTTGTGGGTGGCAGAGTGTATGAGAAGAGGGGAAAAAAATGGTTGTTTTGCCCCAAGAGTGGAAGTCTCAGAAGCACCTCTGCACACACACCCAGATCCCAGCAGAGATGAGCATCTGCCCAGTAGTAGGGTGATAGAGCTCTTCTCTCCAAAGCAGATACCTCTTGACAAAGCTGGAAAGGTCAGTCAGAACTAAATGCCAGTTGCCTATACTTCACACTTAGAACTCTGAATCAGCCTTGCCCTGGGAGAGCATCTACCTTGTTTCAACAGATTAAACTCTGTCACTATTTCTCATTCTGTCCTAACTTAAACTGAAGAGAAGGGAAGCTGAGGGCCAGTACAACCAGCTTCATTCCAGGACACAGATGACAGTTAAGTGAGCAACTCAAAGAAGATAGACCTAACAAGCCATTGCTCTCTTTAAGGGGTGCACAGCCCAACAAGAAATGGAAAAATCCTTCTTTCCTTCCTCCTCCTCCCTCTTTCCTTTCCCCCTTTCTTCCCATCTTTACATTTTTCTTTTTCTTCTGTTTTCCTTTTTCCATCAAGAATGTGAATGTGTATGTAGGTGTGTGTTCCAGTTGTGTTAATTGGCCTGTGAATCTATCTGATAATTATACATTTATATTTTCTTTCTTCATTTTTATCACTTTTCCTTCTGCTTTATTCCTTCTTATATTTTCTTTATTTTTGCTTCCTTATTTGATATTTTTGCCTTATGTTGACCTCTGAGGGGTAAGGTGCTTTGTTTATGTGTTTTGGTTTGATGTTTTGTTTGTTTGGGTTCTTGTTTTGGTTTCTCTTATCATTCCTTTTCTCTCTTTTCCAATCAATAGATAACTTTGGTTGTTCCTTCTCTCCCTCATTATTTAATTTCTTTTAGTTATTTTTTACTCCTCCTACTTTATAGCCATCACATCTACCTTTCTACTGCTGTGACCTCTGTTCACCTTTTGAATATTTTAACCTTTCTTTTATCCTCTTATACCATTTTCTTTCCTTTTAATTAACTATAAATTTACTATCTTTAAGTAATAACTTAGTTACTATGATTACTGCCTCAACATTCATGCTGTGGTTATTAGAACTGGGAAGAGCATAATTGACTCCTGCTATTTTATTTAATGCTAGATGTAGCTGTTTATTGTTGCTATTGTTAAATGCTGGTAATTAAGATTGTTGAATGTAGTCATTAATGGTCTACATGTCACAGTAGGCATTGGACATTTATTCCAATGCTGAATATTGATCACTATGATCACTGCTGTTGCTTGTTTTCCCTTTTTATCCAAGTGGCGCTGGTAAGCAACTGGTGTATTACAAGTTTACAGGTAGAGATTCCGTGGCTGAACTATATCCACAAGTCAACACAGTGACAGTACATCTTTCTCCACACACAATCCAACCTCACTCAAGCTTCAACAATACTTAAGTTCGCAGAATAGGAGAGATAAATCCCACAAACCAATGACTAAGTCTCAGATAGGAACAATTAGAGGGGGACATCAGATCCCTCTCTTGGGCATCTACTCCTATAGCAAAATCAGAGAAAGATTCAAAAACAAAACAAAACACCCACAGAAAAATCCACCAGTGCTACAACACCTCTTTAAGAGTGAATTAATTCAGCAGTTTTGCAGTAGCAAACTGAGAGGAACTAGAGGTTGAAATTAATACTTGGGTTTCACTGAGCCTATGGGTTGAAGTTGAGAGACACCAACAACAAAAGGGCTTATTACAAAAGAGACAACTATATACCTTAGAAAGTTTTCATAAATGAGGATGAGAATTCCATATCAACATATATGCAAGTAGAAGATCTCTGAAAACATGAGGAAACAGGAAAAAAAAAAATCTCCCCCTGAAAGTTATAGTTGTTCAACAAGAGAACACACAAACATGGAAGAGGATGAAATTTCAGAGAAAAACTTTAAAAATTGTATTAAAATAATTGTATAAAATGATACAATGGCAGAATGAGCTGAAAGAAGGTCTGAGAAACAAATTAAGGAATGGTCTAAGAACAATTACAGGAGGTAAAAGACTATTTCAATAAAGAAATAGATACTCTGAAAAGAAAGCAATCAGAACTCTTGGAAATTGAGACACAATAAATCAGATAAAAATTCATTAGAAAACATCATCAACAAACAAGATTACATAGAAAATAGAACCTCAATTCCTGAAGACAGGCTATGTGAGCTGGAACACTCAGTAGACAATATAGAGGGAAAAATAAAGGATCAGACTATGCAAGAAATCTGGGACAACATTAAGAGACCAAACTTAAAAGTCACAGGAATAGAAATGAAAGCTATTAAAGTAATTACTTTATGAACTTTTTCAGTGAAATAATAGCAGAAAATTTTTCAAACTTTAGCAGTAAGATGGACATCTACATACAGGAGTCATATAGAACTTGCAATAAAAGAGATCAAAAAGAATCTCTCCAAGATACGTCATAATCAAAATGCTTAACAGAGAATAAGGACAGAACATTAAAAGTCATGAGGAAAAAACCATCAGAACACATTTTAACATAGATGAATAAGACTTACTTTAGACTTCACAACTCAATCTCTGAAATACAGAAGGGTTTGGAATGAGATAATCCAAGCTCTGAAAGAAAACAATTGCCAAGCAAGTTTGCTATATCCAACAAAGTTATCATTCAGTATCAATTGAGATTGAAAACTTTCCATGATACGAATGAGCTTAAAGAATTAATGACCACTAAGCCTACACTATTGAAACTTCTTAAATACTACACAAAGAAGAATTCAAGAACAAATCCCAGAGGTCTTAAATAGATGCAATTATTCAAGAGGGAAGTTGAACAAATAAAATTTAAGAACGAGTTGCTAAGAGACAAACCAAAATGACTGGAAATAATAAACAGTGTTCCATAATAACCCTGAATGTAAGTGGTATTAACTATATAATTAAAAGACACAGGCTGATACAATGGACTAAAAAACAAGATCTAATCCTATACTGTTTTCAAGATATTCATCTTATAGATAAAGATATCCACAGACTGAAAGTAAAAGGATGAAAAAAGATATACTATGTAAATGGAGTTTAAAAACAAACAGCATAGCTATTCTCATATCTGACAAATCAGATCACAAGGAAAAATTAATCATAAGAGACAAGGAAGACCACTACATATTGAGGATGATGAATGGGAATTGCTAAGAAAAGAGACAAGCACACAATAACCGTGACACATTCGGTTAGCTTAGTATAATTATCCTACATAACAGTTACAATAAATCTAAAACTATGAAGTGTTTCACCAAGTAATCCAAGAGTATATCTTCTTTTTCTGTCAATGAACAGCTAATGAATGCTTTAGACTTTAGAGCTTCATTTAAAACTACTCAACTCTATTATTGTGGTCTATAAGCAGTAAGGAGAAGGTTTGATACAAAGAGTGTCCATTGGGTACCTCTGCCCCCCCCCCTTTTTTTTTTTGCTTCATTTTACCTCTCAGATTTCTTCTCTGTACTTTTGAGATACTCCCAGGACACTAGGGTTGCATGTCAACCAATAGAGATAATTCACCTACACATCTGGCCATGGTCCACAGCACCATGGTTGTGGTTGCCAGAAACCTACTAGCTTCTCTTTCTTCTTTCATCTGAATAGTGAGGCTGTATCACCACCACTAATGGGCCAAGAATACATATTATTTACCTGAGTTTGTATTTACCATTCAGATTTCCTTAATTTTTTACCTAATGACCTTTTCCTTTCTGAAGATTTCATCCATGTCTTTCTTGGCTGTGTCAGTTTCTCAGACTTTCCTTTTGATCACTTTGACAATTTTAGGAATACTGGTTAGATATCTTGTACCATGTCCCTTGATTGTTTTTCTTACACCCTCTCCATGATTAGATTAGTGTTATAGATTCAGAATACAAGAAAAAGAGAGGTTGGGTTTTATCTGTCAACATACTCCATCATCCTTGTGGGGGTTTTCCCCCTTACTCTCTGACACTATAAGGTGCTACAAGAATGTCTTGCATATCTTGTGCCAGGGCTAGAATGGGCCATGTGGCCAGGCATCCCTTATATCTCTTATTGGAGAATGATATTAGAAACCTTAATCTTGGCTTTGGTCATTGGCATGATCATTGGTACTAGGATGCCATTTTTTCAAAGTCTTTGCAACTGGAAGAATGAGGAAATATCCCTGAATTTATTAACCTATGTATATACATATATCTCTAAATATTTCAATATATCATCCGTCTTAATATTGAGCACCACATAAATTCATGCTGATGTATCCAACTATCTCTCTGTCACACACACACACACACACACACACACACACACATAGAGGCATGCACACATGCAAAGACATTTACTGGGACTGCCTTGAATCTATACATTAATAAAAGAATACGGACATCTTTTTAATGTTGAAATATCCTAAGTATGATCATATTTAGATATTCTTTAACTCATTTCAATACATTTTGTTTATTTCTCCTAGAGATCTTATTTATATTTTGTTAGACTTCTATGTCAGTAGCTAATCCATCTGATGTTTAAATGGTGTATGTATTTTCAGATATGATCACTTAAATCGATAAATGCCCTTCTACATGTTGTTTTCATTGCATTCCAGAGATCTTGAGATATAGGGCTAGACACCCAGTAGGTCCTCAGTATTTGTGGGAGATTGACCTCTGAGGTTGCCTCAAGTTACAACATTCTAGAGCTTTTAGATATTGGGTTCATGCCAAAAGTTTTGTGTTACATAGTTAAATATAGGAAACACCTAACTACCATGGTTGTCATTTGGTATTTATTTAACTTCTTAAAACTAGCTATCACCATGGTGTCTAAGAATAAGCTCTCCTGAGCTTTATACTTTTTATTAGCCAAACAAATGAGTCACTGTAGAGACTGTCAACTGAATCACCTGGGTGCAAGAGCTCATTATCCTTATGAAAATAAGGGATCTATTTAGAAAGGCAAATCAAGAATTTGAGGTCTCAAATTTCAGCAAGGTAACAATTTTTGAACCCATGTGGCAGTCATCAATGTTCTGAAAGCTTAATTATAAAATGGAGAGCTAAAAACACGAGTAGGAAAAGTAAGTGGATAATCAGTGCCTCTCTGTTTGTTTTATCTCCAAGCTTTCTTGTGACCTCAAGCTCTTCATTGTAGTCTTTAGAGCTGATATGTCTCTGATGCTTGAGAATTCAGATGCTTCAGCTGCCTGTGTAATGTTTTTATAGTCTTCTCTCCTGACATGTAGGTGCTCCAAACCATCCTACCAGTGACTCAGACTGTTAATTTTCATGGTATTCTGTTGAGTTAACAATGAAAATTGCTTTTGTAATTATACAAATTTAAAAATAATCATACAGGCAATTAAAGTATAAAGAGAAAGATAAAATCACCTAACATTGAACTATCTTTAGATAACTACCATAAACACCTTGGTAATGATTTATTTGTGCATGTCCTTACAAGTTTATATAACTATTCTTTGTATAAAACTTTCTGTTTTTGTCTTTGACATATTTTAATTTTTAATTTTTTTGGCATTATTATCCTCTTTTTTTTTCTCTCTCACCTAATCTATTAATATCTCCAAATCCTTGGGTAAACAGTCTTAACAGCAAGATGCATACACTTTCATAGTATTTTTCATCTATGAATACATAGTGTATATAACTTTTTATTTTCTTTTATTTATTAAAAACCAGAATATATCAAGGACTCTCACAAACAGTGTGATAACGACACACGATTTAAAGAATAAACAAAAAATGAGGACAGACACTGACCAAGGATGATAATCATGTAAATTAGCACAAAAAAAAAGATATTCAGTATCACTAGTTTTTAGGAAAATGTAAAAAAAAAATGACAATTATAGGACTTTTAGAATGACTAGAATTGAAAGACTGACACAGCAAGGGTTGCAATGATATGAGGAGCTGCAACTTTGATACATTGTTGATAGGAGTGCAAATTGGTGTGGTCAGTTTGAGTCATGTTGACAATGTCCTCTAAGGATAAACATATACCTACTATTTGATCAAATCTTCCCTCTTGTAGGTAAGTGCCCAAGGAAATGAAAGTCTATTCTAACACAAGCACATGAACATACATAAGTCACTCTTTCTGAAATAGCTGAAAACTGAAAACAACTGACTAGTTCACCAACCAGTGAAAGGATAAACAAATTGGGCTGTATTCGGACAATGGAATACTATTCAACAATTAAAAAAAAATGAGCTCTGGTACAATCTGAATGGATAAATTGCAAAACAATTATGGTGAATAAGGAAGAATGACAAAAATAATTGATTTTTGTCATGTGTGGATTCCTTTTATATAACATTCTGGAACATTGGAGCTAATCTATAGGAAGTAGAAAGCAGATCAGTGGTTGCCTGAGAACAGAAAGGGGTAAAGAAGGGAAAGATGGAAGAATTATGAAGGAGCATGAGAAAAATCTACAGGAGTTGTACATTATGTTTAATCTGCTATTGGTTTCCTAAGGACATGTAGATCTCAAAGGGCATCAGAGTGTACATCTTAACTGTGTATGAAATTTAAAAAATACATTTCATAAGTAAATTAACAAACCAAAGTCAGTTGACATAAATACAACTCACTCTTTTGTCATAAGATATTCAATTACATGCATGTTTCATATTGTATTTAAATACTTCTCCCTATTGATGTGTATTCCCATTTCTAGGTTTTGGCCACTACAAATACACATGTACATACATTCATACTCATTTATATTTATAGATATTAAACATTGTTCTATTGCAGGCAATATTAATTATATATCATATAGTTGTATACACTCATATACACACAAAAATAGTTATAAATATAAAAATCGTTATATATCATAAAGTTGTATACATTCATATACATATAAATAATAGTTATAAATATGTTACGTGTGTATTCAATATATAAAGCACTATTTATAGAATAGTTTTTAAAAATTTTTTGGGAAACAGATTGCAAATAAAAATACATTACATAGGCTATCTTTTTAAAATGTCACTGATATTCTAAATTGAGTTTCTGAAAAACTCACTATCCAGGCCTCTCCAGTAAATGCAGAATTATCCTTTTATCTATACTTTCAAAAATTCTTATTTCATAAATATTTTAACTGATAGAAATATATAAAGCAATGTTCCATCATAATTCAATCTATATTCAATTAAAATGCATATGTAGGGAAAAACTTTATATAACTATTGAACATTTGTATGCATTACAGTATTATTTCTATATTTTTATTTTGTGTTCATAATTATGCTTAGTTGAATTAATTTTATTTTAACACTTTACAAACATTTCCCCAAATATTATTTTATTATTGATTTTACTATGACATAATTTTCCACAATATTTTACAAGCTATGTAGAAAATCATGTGTATATTTTTTAAAATAATAGCTTTTAGGTTTCTTTGAAATACTTTCACAGAAAACTAGGGTGAAAATATTATTACTGAAATTTTTATAAGCTTATTAAGTACAATTGATATATATTAAATTGCATACAATGAATCTAATTTCAGGAGTTTTTACACTTCTATAGCTTTAATATTTTATCTTTGCATTAGAATTGCTTAGTTCAACATCCAGAAATGAAAATAAATTGTTTCTTTTCTTAATAACCAATTAAGCATTAAATACCTTAAAATCCTTAGGAATAATTTTAATAGGAAGGATTTATCTGACAAACAAAAAGTAGGCAACATTCTTTACAATCTTGTTTGAGGACAAAATAAATGAGAAGTAACCACATGAAAAGGCATTGCATCTTCTCATAAAGGAAGATTAAATAGGTTTTATTTCAAAAGTAGCATATAAATTAAATATAGACTCCCACTTTCACCTAAACTATTATATACAAAACTGAATAAAATGATCTTACCCTACACAAGGACACAATTGAGTGTTAATTACTCAACCACAAAGAATGACTTTATGACATTTGCCAGCAAAGGAATGGATCTGGAAACTATTATGTTAAGTGAAGTAAGCCAGTACCAAAAAAACAAAGGTTGAATTTTTTGTCTGATAGGTGGAGCCTAACCCATAATCAGGGGGGTGGATGAGGGGAAGAATAGAAGTGCAGTAGATTAGACAATATGGAATGGAAGGAAGGAATGGGGGATAAGAAAAGGCAAGACAGTGGAATGAATCTGACATAATTTTTCCATGTATGTATATAAAATTAACACAGTGAATTCTACCACCATGTACATCCATAAGAACGGGACTCTAACCAGAATAAGTTATATTCCATGCTTGTGTAATTGTATCAAAATGAATTTTTTTCTTTCATATATATCAAAAGAACCAATTAAAAAAAGGAAGACCAAAAGCCCTGTAGTGTATAAATAAATCAAAATGATGAGTAATGAAAACTCTTTATTTTCCAGCTATAAAAAGATATAAATACAGATTTTTCAAACAGTATAACATAGACATTCTGTAGACATACAAAGCAGAATGAAATAGAATGCTTAGAAATAAGCAAACAAGCTTGAAACATACTTGAAAATGTATTAATTAGCAAACTTTTATTTGAACTTTAAAATATTGCAGCATTCAGTTGGATATACATCAGGCAGAAAATTAAATTGGATTCTCTATCTTACATCATATATAAAACAAATGTATCAGACATATACATAATTTTTCCTTTTCCTTCATTATACATATGCCTTGTGTATGTATGTATCTGTGTCACGTCTATCTCCTAGCTTTTATGTCTAGATTCAAGTCTAGAATCTAGACTATTTTATTTTATGTATAGAGAGATCTAGATTCAAGTTCCAAATCTTTTATTTTACTTGTGTACATAAAATAGGGTTTTTAAATCCTCAAACTAGTTTCCCCAATGGTAAAGAGAATGGCAGTGCTTATATCACAGAGTGTTTGGGAAGATTCTATCCAAATCCTAACAGATTTTGACACAGGATTTGCAATCACAAAAATCATTCACTGTGCTCATTCCCTAGGACAAACTGAATCCATTTACAAATTATCCATCAAATCTGCCTCTTTGTGAGTATTTTATTATGACCCTGCTTTCCAGACATTCTCCTTCTAATGCTAGATATTTTCCAACCTCTTTGCCCTTGGTATCACATTGACCATTACCCCAAGACAACCTCCTGATATAGATGCACACTGATCTTCCCCGAGTTTCTGGATAAATCTTCACTTATCTCTTATCTCATTTCTGTGTTCTAAGTGTTTCAGTAACATAGGTAACAGAATGGCTAGTGAGATTTCCAACATTTCAAAAAGAATAAAAGAAACCAGATTATTTTCTCTTTGACCTGAAATTATGCTGACTCAAGAAAATGGGATGTATACTGAGACCTCTGATATGAAATTCCAATGAATACAGGTCAGGATTGTACCTACTTTATGGCTCATGTATTTGCCAAAAGCATTATTCACCTCACTTTTGGTTCCAAAAGGCATTCAGACATATAATAAAAGGAGTTTCAACAAGTTTGAACTCTTCACGTTAGGCAATGTTAGAGCATGTCATTTCTCAACAGCTCAGTTAATATTTTCTTGCCCAGAAAAAAAAAACAAAAAAACTTTCCACTGATCCAAAATACCAACATAGAATCAGCTTTCTCATTATCATAATCAGAGTAAACTGGCACAAGTTTAAACGAGGTACAAAGCACCAACCAAATTTTCACCTTTGTATAGTAAATTTAAATTGCTGAGAATAGGAAAATTATTCTCACACCATACTATTTCTTAAGAGTGTTAAAAGCTCATAAAACATGGGGAGAATTTCAATTGAAATTGTTATTGCTGGTTATGAGCCTCTGACCAGTTATCATTTCAAAGATCAAGCTATGGGTTGGGCCTGGTAACTGTATTTTAGGAATGCTTTGTAAAACTATATGAGGGTTTCTGAAATCATTTAAGGCTCTTTGATACAGAAAAAAGGGATTATGGGCAGTTGGAAGCTGTGTTTCTTACCCTGATTACACATAGCAAGCTGAAAATGTTTATAGAAACAAGATCAACACAGTGGTTTTCTTCAAAATACCTGCTTCAAAAGCATTATCCCTTACGATTTTTGTGGGCCAACGAACTGGGTTTATACTCCACTTTGTAGAGTGAACAAGACTATTAATTTCCACATCCTTGTGGAAGCTTCATGGGTGTTGTGTGATGTGGTCTTTTGCTTTCTCTATGAGCTCTTGGAGCACATGAATAGAGCTTCCCTCAGGCTGAGCCCTGTGTGTCCAGGGTAGGGCAGAAATTCAGCTAATCCACAGAGGGTCTAGAAAAAAATAAATCTCTATTCTGCAACCCACTCTGAATTGGTACATGGCAGTAAGTATCTTACCATGATTGATATTTCTACTTAAACAGGCCAGGCACTCAAATGTTTTTATAATCAATTTCTTAATATGTTAGGTTAAATTTCATAAATTTAGTTGTTTTAAAAATGATTAATTGGGAAATGATGGCTATGCTAATTAGCTCAACTGGACTATTTCATAATATATAAATATGTCAAAACATCATAGCTATAAATATATCTAACTCTATTCATCAATTATCTTTAATAAATTTAGAGAAAATTGTTGGTTTTAGGCCAAAGATTGTTAAATAAAAACATACATTTTTATTTTTATTTGTTTGAAATCATAACATCAATAATTTTGCATTGGTTTCTTTCAATTAACATTCTGATATGAATAATGCTCATATTATTATAAACCTTTTAATACTTTTTAATGACTTCATATCTTATTTACTGATTTACTGATCTACCCAGACATTATCAATAAAATTGTGGATGTCTCATTTTTCATGACAAGTTTTTCTATAATGGACTTCTCTGGGAATGTCATGTTGCTTCTATTAGATTCTGTATTAGGACATATTTTGAGAAATAAAATGGGTAAAATATGTAAGTATCTATAAGACACTTAACATATACGTGAGTTAAATTTCTGAGAGCATTACTAATTAAACCTTATTTCCTGCCACCTCATTCACCCACAACTGGCAATAAATCAGAAAGCAGTGGCAGAAGGTGAGATAGTCCACCCTCTCCTTTCTCTGTTTCTTTATGGTGAGCAGAGCCCAAGGACCAGCTGAACCCCAACTCCTCAGCCCACAGTGTTGACAAGGTGAATAAAGTGATAGGGATAGACCTAATTGACACCTCTCCACCTTATCCCCATTCCCCTGATGTCAGCAGAGGCCAGCAGCAGTGGATCTTATACCTTCCCCAAAGCAAATGATGTGGTAAAAGTCAATGCCACAGTTTTTCTAGGAAAGTATCAGCAAAATATGATGGAGATGAACATCCATCTGTGGAGAATCAGGGTTTCACCTCGATGGGGTGGTGTTTTTAGGGACCCCAAAAATCTGAGTGTCTGAGCACACACTCTCACTTGCCCTCACTAAATGCCTCAATTGGGAGTGCCTAGTAAAAAGAGAAGGATTAAATAGTTAAATAATTTTGTGTTTCAAAATTAAAAGAAAAATAAGTAGCCAAATTTTGAAATATAATTGAAAGCTACTTGTTATATGAAGAAATAGAAAAATTACATTATAAATGAGAAAAGAGACCAACACAAATATGAACTATATACTGGATATATTTGAAAAAGATCTCAAAGTAACCAAATCAAAACATATTTTAACAGGCAATTATAAATTCTTTTGAAACAAATAAAAATAGAAAATCTTAACAAAGGAATAGGTCATAACAAAAGAACCAAATGCAATTTTTGTATTGAAAAATAATATCATGAGACAGGGGAGGCCTCCCTGATGAGTTAAAGAGTAGATTGGAGATGAAGGAGCATAGAATCAATAAAATTGAGGACATATCAATTAAATTTCTAATCTGAACTACACAGAAAAATAGATTAAAAAAATAAAATTCCAGCTGAGAGTGGTGGAGCATATCCATAATCCCAGTGGCATGGGAGGTGGAGGCAGGAAGATTGCAAGTTCAAAGCCAGCATCAGAAATGGCAAGGCATTAAGCAACTCAGTGAGACCCTGTCTCTAAATAAAATACAAAATAGGGCTGGGGATGTGGCTCATTGGTTGAGTGCCCCTGAGTTCAATCCCTGGTACCCATAAATAAATAAATAAATAAATAAATAAATAAATAAATAAATAAATAAATAAAATTCCAGGACCCATTGGAATTTCTTTTTTATTTAGCTTTCCCATCAGAGTTTAGAAGGAAAGAGGAGAGAGAGAGAGTAAGGCTGAAAGAGTATTTGAAGAATTAATGGCTGAAATCTTCCTAAATTTGGTCAAAGAGTTAAACTTACATGTTCAAAGTGAAGAAACCTCCATCAGGATAAGCCCATGTAAATCATGCTAAGATATATCATAGTTAAAAGTGCCAAAAATAAAGACAAAGAAAAAAATCTTGAACATGTCCAGAGACTAAGGCTGCATTACTGACAAGAGGACACCAAATTGATTGACAGTGGATTTCATCTCATTTGAAAGGTTGCCAGTTAGCAACAAATGGCTCAAAATTTTTCAAGCATGGAAAGAAATGAATTGTCAACTGTGAATTCTAATTCCTCCAAAGTGCTACACAGGAATGAAGAGGAAATAAAAACATATGGGGGAAAATAAAAATCATTTTTTGTTATGAACTACCCCTAAAGAATAGATAAGGAAAGTTCTCTAAACAGAAAAAAAAAAAATGACTACAAAAGAAGACTTGGAATTTCAGGTAAAGGGGATGAGAATATGTAAAATAGGGATAAATATAATAGATTAGCCTACTTCCATGACTTTCTTAAATCTCATTTGACAGTTGAAGTAAAAAATATAATACCACTTGATGTGATGCTCAATGCATGGAAAGCAAATTCTTAAGACAATAGTGTTTATGAAAAGGGAGGATACAGGGATCTAAATGCAAGCAAATTTTCTTCAGTGGGGTGAGGGGGGCTGAGATTGTGGCTCAGTGGTAGAGCACTCGCCTAGCACATGTGAGGCCCTGTGTTTAATCCTCAGCACCACATAAAAATAAATAAATAAAATATTGTGTCCAACTACAACTAAAAAATAAATACTTAAAAAATATATAGAATCATACTGATTCAAGAAGAATTAATTAAATCTCAGTAACCCTATGTCTATTAATCTATTAATGAAATTTAATAACTGGTTAAACACTTTTCCAAGAATCAGAATCCAGGTCTACCTGGCCTTTCTGTTAAATTCTAATATATGTTTAAGAAAAAAGAACACATTTACACACAAATGCTTTCGGGAAGTACAGGCGTGGACATTTCGCCACTCATTCTGTGTGTCTAGTATGAATAGGCTAACAAAAGAGATAATAAAGAATCATTTAAACAGTAGAGAACTATATACCTGTATAGTTGAACACATGAACTTCTAAAAATTAACCAGTAGAATCCAGGGATACATAAAAAGTATAACATGGCATGATCAAAATGAATCAGTTCAGAAATGCAGGTGTGATTGTTTGAAATATTTTTATTATGATGTATGGATTTTCCTGTTGGAAGTTGCATGCTGAAGTTGCATGGAAAAAGAGCATGCTGACCACACATGTACTCCTCACCCAGTTTCTCCACTGGGTACATCTCACATGAGTGGTCAAAACAGGAACATGACATTGGTGCAATGTGCATGCAGCTTTTATCGTCATCTTTGACAGAAATTCTTGGGTAAAACTTAGAAATCAGCAGTAGGGTGAAAACAACTATTTCTCTAACTTCTATTATGAAATAGTATGCATAAAAATGTTGAAATGAAGATTAGAAAATGTCATATGCCCAAAGATTCAAGAAACTACAAGATATTTCTTGTTACATGGGTTCATGTTGTCATACTTCAATTTACATTTTAAAGGAGAGAGGGTAATTTATATTTTCTCTTTCTACCTCTCTGCTTACACAATAGCAAACACGACTGCCTGTTAAATGGTGATGGGTTTATTCTAGGCTTATCAGTAAATCCCTGGTGTAGAAAAAAATGTCTTTTTTTGTTGTTGTACATTACTTACCTGAATGGCAGCATATTCTTATTTATTCAAACAAATAGAGATTAATTTTTAATGTAACATCGGACTCAACAAAAACTTGGGTTATGCTAGAGATAAACACTTATTTATGGGATTTTTATTAAGTTCTCATGGGAAGCCTGAAAGTCAAAAGCAAGATCATAAAAATGAGCTCATCACTCCTAAGTAGATAACTTGCTGGGATAAGATGATAAACGTCCTGGTCTTCACTTTAAACTCAAACTGAACTGTGCCTGAACCCTGGGAGGTTTGATTCCCTCCCTGGAGGGCTTTCATGTGTCCATCCTTTTACTTCCTGGTGGGAGCCAAGGCGTCAACGTGCCAGCAGATCTCTATTCCAAAATTGTGTCTATTGAGCCAGATAGATAGTGTACGTGCTGGGAGTCCTCAGAGACAGCTGGTTTCTGTTACAGTTTTATGAGGTTTCACCTGACACACCATTGGATGAGTTTAAGTAATTGCACATCCCAAAAATCTTTGAGTGTTTGTAGATTAAGTGCAAAATCTTGGTGATTCCAGTTTGCTGTTGTTTAACAAGTTCCTGAAGACAATTGATATTCCTAAGCATGACACAGGAGCTTTTTCAAGGAGATAGATGAAATAGATGCAGATTCAACTTGTCCTCCTGGCCATCTCTCAGGCAGAGTCTCCACCTCCTTAAACTTCCCAAGTTACACAGTGAGCACTCACTACCCTGTTCCAGAATGTCCTGTCTTACAATATTCCCCAAAATGCAAAGGCTGGGTAGCATTCATAAAGACTCTATTTCAGTTTCTAGAGTTCAGTGTAAGCTACACATGGTCCTATGCACCTTTCCTATCTTTAGTCTACCAATCCTGTTTAGCTAATTATTATTTAGGACTCATTCTAGGTCACACCCTGTTCCAAGCCAGGATTTTAACTCTAATCTATACAAAGCCCTGCAGGCTAAACATTTCTTATGGCACTCATTTTACCATAGAGGAAACTGAGATACAGGAAGAAAAACCCAACAATATGAAAAAGTATTAGATCCAAAATTCCAACCTGGGACTCTTTTGTCCTGAAATCCATATGTCCCACCACATCATCTACTATCTATTTTCAAATTGCATCATGAGTCACAATATCCCATCATAAGATACTGCACTAAAAGTGGGATGCAGGGGAATGGTCTTTTGAGGAATTGCAGAGTTCCTGAAGTGTTAGAGTCTGTAAACAAGTCAAAATAACACCTGGCATTTTGCCAGGGGAATGTTAGAGTCTGTAAACAAGTCTGGATGGCGCCTGGCAAAATGCCAGAGTGAGTGGTTTGTGAAGTAACGCCAGCGAGCCATTAAGTGTGGAGATTCCTTATTGGTTGACTGATGTATCTAGTTTATGTTAATTAAGATAAGCTGTGTGGAATGTATAAATAGCTCTGTTGTCCTACAATAAACGGCTCCTACTCCTGCTGTATCAATCTACACAAGTTGTTCGTCACCCCCGGTTATTTTGCCCAGCCAGCTGGGCTGCGGCACTGAAGGGTAGCTCTGTAAGTCATTTTTGTATCACTGTTACCAAAATGCCTGATAAGATCAACTTATAGGAAGGATGGTAGTGCCTTGTGGGTAACATTTAACCACAAGTTGAAAAATATAATATAAATATAAATACGTAAGTAAATTCCTCATCGAAGTCCCTAAATGTTAGTATTTTGTCAGAAATAGGCTGCTTCTAACCTTATGTGCTGTGGAGGAGATGTGGGAAAAGATTGGCACTGGAACATTCTCAAAGGATGGTATCATTGTAGAAGCCATTTCTGATAAATGTGGAAAGGTTATCCCAAGTTTCAGAGTAGGGTTTGTTTGTTTGTTTCTTGTTTTTGTTGTGGTTTTGGTTGGTTATAATTTAAAGTGCACATTGCCCCATCAGCTGGATAACCAGATTCCAAGTTGGTTTGCCACTCTCAATCCCCATATCATTCTTAGAACCTGCTTTCTTTTAAAAGAGCTATGTATTTACTTAGCTCTCCTTTCACCCAGAATGTTTTATTCTATTTTTTATTTCCATTTATACCATCCTATCCATCAAAAAATACATGAATTTTAAATTTATTTCATTTTCCCTTTGCCTACGCACAAGTTTTCCTTGTTCTGATCCCTCATTGCCCTTTGTTTTTCTCTCAACTCGATTATTTTGACTTAGATAGATAAATGAGCTATAAACTGTTGAGAATATCTTGAAAAGAGTGGAAATAAATTTAGCTTCTTCTCCTAATCTCAAGTAACCTTTGCCATAGTGGATTATATGGATAGGGGCTCAAATGTGGCAAATTGGAAATATCTGGAGCATGGAGGAGAAAGAATACAAGGAGGCTTTGTGGCTCTTTTGGAAGCCACAGAAGGTTCAGGATTGAATGTGGTTATCTGGGGGAGGGAGATGGTGTAGTTAGTTTCCTGGAGTACCTGTCAGTCAAACCCCACCTTTCACAGGTGTCTAAGGATTCAGGAATGTGGAGCATGATCATGAGGGCAATTAGATACTTCTTTCTATTTCCAAAGCATTTGCTTATCAGTGTTTAATCATTTGTCTCAGCTTTCCTTGGCCTCATCAAGACAGGGCACATTTATCCTGGTGCACTTCGGCAAAGGACAAAAGAATTGACAGCATTGTCTGCATGACCTGATGTATTTTGCGTGTGAGTATCACTTTTTTTTTCTTATCATATGTTTTTTTTTTCCCAGATGAGTTAAAAGATCACTGACTGTATAACTCATCGGATGTAGCTGTATTTTCTTTATCCTCTTGAAACACATTTTAAGGTACTTGATTAATAGAATTTAAGTAGTGCTCATTGAAAATGACAAGGCATTGTGCAAAACTAAGTACACTCTTAGCTAGGTCTCTCTTCCCAGTGCGTAAAGTATAGTGCATACCCAGTTAATATCAGTTATATGTTTGGATAGGCAAACTGAGAAAGAGGTGAAAAATATAAATGTAAATATGTAAGCAAATTCCTCAGCATATAAAAGTTTAAAAAACAAGTATATAAAGTCTACATATATAAACATACTCTTTGAAGGAACTTTGGAGATTTAATTGCTGGGCATAATTTACAGCCCATGTGCATTAACTATTTAGCTTGTAGATGAAGGGAAAAATATCTCAGGAAAAATCATAGAATTACCGATGCTTATATAGGCAGTTGGAAATAAATTTAGACTTTGAACCTGAATGTTCAGATTCTCTGTCTTTTAATTGGGAACTGTATAGTGTTTTCTCAGTTCTTCATTCTCTATTATAGTCACAACTCAATTTCTCCCCAAAGAATATGAGTTTGACATTATAAAAATGCTCCCCTCCTGGGCAGGGTGGCGCACACCTGTAATCCCATTGTCTCTGGAGGCTGAGACAAGAGGATTGAGAGTTCAAAGCCAGCTTCAGCAAAAAACAGGTACCAAACAACTCAGTGAGACTCTTGTCTTTAAACATAGTACAAAATAGGGCTGGGGATGTGGCTCAGTGGTCCAGTGGCCCTGAGTTCAATCCCTGCCACCCACCCGAAAAAATGTTCCCGTCCTTTTATAGAAGGAAGGTTTGTATGTTTTGGCAGGCATTCTGCTTTACAATTATCATTTATACCAAGTTTACAGCCAGCAATTCTTAACTTTATGGAGCTCAAAGAACCCTCTGACTATCAAACGAGATATTTACACCCTCTTCTTAGAGAAATAAGCCTGAACATACATACTCAGGTTTTCCTATAATTCCTGGATGAGGAGTATAGAGATGCATGAGTCTCAAGCTGAGAAATTTAAGATGTCATCACTTTGTCAACATTATTCCAAAGTATTACTATCTGAATGGAGTCTAAGAACTAGAATGTAATAAAAACAGTGATGTCTTACAACCAAGAAGCTGAAAAAATGAATGATAACAATTATTTAAATGCTTAATTGTGTCTTAAAAATGCCCAAATGATGCAAATAGGTATAAGAAAGGTCCATCAAACTCTTATTGGTAGTTGAGTTCAGCCTTACAGGGTGCTTCTTAGCTACCTGGTTCTGGTACTAAAGAGTGGTGTGATACTATACTTTCCAAATGGGAGCCCCACCTGGCCTGACAAGGAAAATCTCCTTGATTAGAACAGAATGTTTTTTGGATGTTGAGGTCCTCTGTCCCTGCCAGTGAACATCTATGCACTTATGGTTTGAGAACTCTATTTGACATTTACTTCTTGTCACATACAAATGCAAGTGTACTGGTGCCTTTGATGTTTCTTTGCTTAGATGCTATATTTAAGGTATAGAGACAATCATCATTACTGATGATTTAGTGATTATTTGTCTGATTGTGAAGTGTGGACCTTCTTGCGTGTGTGGTATTTCAGTATTTCCAACTCCTGGTTCATGCTGTTTCCCCAGGATTAAGGTAAACAATCTCACTCCACGGAAGGACCATGGAAACATCCTACTCCAGCTGAACAACCCATGGATACAGGGGCACCCTATGTCCTGGGACTCAGCTTCCCTCTTTCAATATACTTAGATGTCTCCCTTCCAATTATAGAAGCCATGAGCAAAGCTTTACTGGCTTTGAAATTAGGCCTGGCTATGAAATCTGAACCTCTTCCTACCAGCTAACTGTTAAAATGAGAATGTTTCTTAAATTATCAAATCCATTGCATCATTTCAAATTCTTACAGTGTATAAGTGGTAGTGAAGACTAGATGAAATAATAAACCTTAATAAACTGTGACCTTACTATCATTAAAACACCAATGTCAGTCTACAACAACCACTATTACTTCTACCATCCTGCTATTGCTAAGGAGAAGCACTTCTACTTATTTTAATCTGGGATACCCTATCTGCTTTATGGCCTAGACTACAATATGCCTTTTTCATAAATACAATGTGAATTCTTCCAACAGAATTATTTGCATTCATGCTACAGAAACAAAACTTCTTGCATTACAACTCAATATATGTTTGTCCCCTACATTGGGCTATGAGAAATATGGGTATAGGAACACAATGACATTGATTTCTTCCCCCACAACCAGATCAATTCTTGTTCATAATCTTCACCCCACTGAAGCAGCTGATGAGTTCATTTAAAAAAAAAAAAAGACAATCAACTCCTCATTCACCTTTGCTGATGGTCCTATTATGGAACAAATAAGTAAATCAGTGTCCTAGTGAGTGACAAGGAACTGAAAACACAAAAGTAAGCTGGATGGCTAGGAGGCACTTCCTTGAAAAGATTTCTGCAGACCATTTTGGTATAGGGGCACCTACAGGGCATAAACCACCTTGCCTCTAGGGATCTTTAGAGAATCAAGACAAAAGGTAGATAAATACAACATGGCACTTATGATGGATAAATGATTCCCCTTAGATGACCTCCGATTATACAATCCCCTACAAATAGGAGAAAGTTTACTCTGATTTCATAAATGATGGAGGCTCATGGCCCTGCCTCAGTGATCACAGCTTTGTCTTTGGGTGTAGTTGTGGGTGACATGCACAGTGCAATCAGGGTATACATATTTTTCAGGCCCAGGAGATTGGACTGTGGGTTAATATGAGAGGAAATAAATTTGTGGGTCAGCAACTCCCTTCAAACAGACTCACCACCAAAGTCCAATTGGAAGGCTGATCCAGCTAGTCAAAAGGTGCTAGTCAACAGGGATTCATTGCATTCCTGCTTCATGTGAGGTCAGGAATGTTCATTGGGGTGTTCTGTCCAATCTACCAATTTCTCTCATCATGCTTCTCCAGACTACTGCAAATGATGGCCAGTTATAGTATTCTAGTAGGGACAGGTTTGACTGGATATTGCTCAGATGTTACTGAACTTACTTCTAAAGAAATGATGGTTGAAATTGACACATATGGGATTTTGCTTCAAGAAAGAAGATGCTAGACCCCGAGGGAGGGTGGAGCTTCAGAGAAACAACTGGTGTCTTTGTGTGGGGAGGTGGGGAAGGCTGATGTACCTGGAAAAATTAATTACACAATGAGGTACAGGCATGAAGGTAAATGTGTTGCAGGCAGGTCAGAGACTCAGGTGGTACAGAACTTAAAGCAGAATCTTTGAACAGGGAAGACCCATGTCTGACCCAAGTACCAGCAATGCATCCTAACTTCACTTTATAATGGGCATCTTGCTTCATTCTGGCAGATTTGGTGCATGGATGGAAGGCCACATTGATGTCCAGCAGACAGTCGGTGGTCCTGAGTTGTTGCTACCACTATATTAATATCCATGCTCCTCCAAGGTCATTGGTTATTTTAAATGGTTAATACAGGCATGCAGAGCTCCTTATCTCATCTTCTGGTATGCACTGTGTGTTTGTTCTATCTCCACAGTAAAATGATGTGAAAGAACTGAAGATGATGTGAAGAACTGAGCTCAAGAAGGCTCAGCTGTTATTCTAAGATCCAGTTTTTAATAAAGCATATGGATTTATTAACTATCATTGTGTGTTCTATGAGACATTTCAAATTACTTGAACTGCAAGTAACAGTGAGGACAGTAAGCATAATCTTTCTGGAAGGTGCCAATCTTCCTCCTTGACCAAATATTGTTGGTCCCAGCTATAGATCTTGCACCAATATTGACAATGTATCACATCTCCTCAGAGCACTTCTGTACATGGATCTGAGAGGAAAGGCAAGACAGGCTTCCACTATGCTTGGTTGCTCTAAGAGAAAGCTGTTGAAGTTACTTCAATGAAAAAGAGAGATGGGGAATGGTGACATGGAGGCAGAGCTGTTCGTGGAAGTGGATTTGGGGACAGAGTGCAATCTAGGACTGCAATATATACAGTGTAACATGCAGCACCTGAGGGCTCTAGATGATAGCCAAAGCCATTTAGAGGTTGCTTAGAATTTCAATTTGAGCTTTGGGGTCTGTTCTAGAGTGAAGGGTGTGCAACCCAATCTACAGGCAAGATGGGGACTATCACACTGTCTGAAAATTGTTCAGAGACTGGTAGAATGCTTACCCATTGGCAGTCCTGTCTGCAAGATAGAGCCCTTTCAGGTAGCCACCAAAGCAAAGAGATGCACGTGGAATAATGGGAAAAAGGCAGAGCCTGGCCTGAGCAGCTAGGAGCCATGTGGGTGGCTGTGGCAGAGACTCCAACTGAGGACAGGGTATTGGAATACCAGGACTCAAGTTAGTAAGTGCCTTCAGCATCTTGCTCATTGATATGGCCAATTCAGTTTAAAAGTGAGAGTGACCTTATGCCGAGCACCATGATGATTTAGAAGGTGAATAACCCTGTCTTTCCTTGTATGATCTTCAGGGACATTTTGGGAGAGAGCTGCATATTATTCTCTTGCTTTAAATATCAGGGGTTTTTTTTGTCTATTAATTTTTTACTTGAGTCAAGGGATTTGGCTGTAAATTTCTCTAAATGAAAATGAGTAACAGGTTAGATGGAGGATGGGGAAATGAAATCCAAAATCCTCCACTGCCACCTCTCTCTTTGGACAGTTATTGAACCCAGTTTCTTATTTACTTTCACGTACATGATAATCCATGTATTGTCTCACTTATGGCTTGAGGCTGAATGAGATAACCTGTAGGAAGTACCTAGACTCCACTAGATGCTCAACGAATGCTAGTGCACTTCACTTCTTTCTTTAAATCCCATGTGACTGACTCTACCTGCAGATCAGGTAGCTGCAGCTTTCAGCAAAGGAATGAGTAGCAACTGGGTCTCTACAGGGGTCCTGAGGTCAAAGATGTTTAAGCTCTTCACTTTCTTGCCTTTGAAGTCACCTTTCACATGGCTTTCTTGCTTGTTGGTCCCACTATTCAGGTGCTGGGAAACTGCCCCAGTAAGCAATACATAATTGGTATCCTGATCCTGAAGGAAAGACTGCTTTATACAGCAAGGGTTTGTTGCATGAGCCAGTGCAGGTGTGCTGAGGCCACACACTGGCCCTGGATGCAGACCAAGGTGAGACCAGTCCAGAGATATGTTTCACCACCAGGTTATCTCTCTAACTGTCAGGCAGCCCTGCTAGGATGACATTCATTCATAACTGTTTGTTTAGAGGTCTGTAAATTTGAAGTGGGAGTTTTGAAAGAGAAGGCATTCCTGTGGAATTTCTTGTACATTCTTCTAGTCAGACCCCAGAGACCAAAAAAAAAAAAAAAAAAAAGACTCCCAGCTGTCTGTGACATGGGTATCTCACCCAGCTGAGAACAGGAAGTAAAGATAATTCTGAGCATAGCTAAACCACCACAGAGCCAAGAATCTCTCTTTTACTCTCTTTTCTGGTTCATGCTGGTTAAATTTATTAAGTCAATATTTGTTTTTTGAAAATTAATGCATTCATCCCTAGCTGTATTATGATCCCAGCAGTTTAATTAAAACATTTTTCAAAATGAAGAAAACAAATAAAAAATCCTCGGGTCTGATAACCATTCACACATACACACATACACACACACACACACACACACACACACACACACTTTGAAATGAAAATATTGGATCATCTAAATTAAGATTAATCTATCTCCAAGAGAGAAATATGTTTAAATTATATACAATGGACTAGTGTGTATTAAATATGAATTGTACATATATATGTACATATATGTGGCTGTATATGACACACACAGACAGAGTGCACTGTGATAATTAAGGCAGCTCAGTTAGCCACCAATGTTCAGGCTTCATCTTTGCCAGTGTTAAGCTCTGAGTGGTGTGAAAGTGCAGGAGGGATATGCACATTTCTTCAGCTCAAGAGATAGACTCTGTAGGTCTAGATCAAGTGATTGAGGCACAACTTCCCTCTGTAGAGTAGCAGCTGCCTTGGAAAAGCCTCGCCACAGAAACCCCAGCCTGGAGAGGATGAGAGAGGCAGTTCTCAATTATTTATGGCATTCTTATTCTGGGCTACGTCTGGGATGCATATTAAGTCTCCTCTCCAAATCAGCATGGTCTCTGATCACACATCTTTAAACTACCAGAAACTATGACCAGTTAGTGTCACTTCTAATAAGGACAAGCCAGAGTGGGTATTTCTCAGATATTATTGGACTCATTACCAAAAAAATGATTGCTGGAAGTGAGAAACTGTACAGTTAGTTATTTGTTTACCTCACTATGAGGCAGGATGTTTCCAAGTACTGTACTCAAGGCGCTGTGGATTACGGATTTTTCCACACTCACTGGTGGAAATTAGAATATTCTATCTGGTGAGCTCCAAGAATGTTTTTTTTTTCTAATACTTCAAGATGTTCTTTTCTCCAGTCTTGTTCAGATTCCTCATGTTTTTGGTTTGGTCAGTTCTTAGGTGAGGGCTTGAGGGAAGTCCTTGAGTTCTCTCTTCTTTATACTCTGCTCTGTAAACCCTAGCTCTCTGAGCCTTCTGGACTCCTGGGTTTCATTCCATATGGGAGATGTGGAGAACAATAGAAAGGCTGAATTTGGGGTATGGACTCTGCCTTTATGGGAATGAGTTATTAAAGAACCAAGAGGGTCATGAGGAAACCAGGTTAGGGGAACAGGACTGTGGTTTCACTAGTGACAGTACATGTTTCTGCTATGGAAGTAGCCTTTGGGGTTGGAAAAAAGTGATACTTAAAGCATTGCAGGAGATCTAATTTTTCCTTGCCGCTCCCTCAAATCTTAGGATGGAGCCAGCAATTCTTACAAAATGAATCACTGACAAATGGCATCCCTGTGATGGACCTTACCCAAAGATCTGTAGCCATGTTTTGATGGGATTAACGAGTGACAAGGCATTGTGAATTCACATGCCCAAGGGAAAAAAAAATGCCATGAGGACCTCATAGGATCATATGGCTCACTAATTATTTACTGGATACTTACTGGTAAAGCATGATAAAGCAATGTAAGTCTTAAAAAGCAGTTTTAATAAATTAAGGGCAAGAGAAACATGGGATTTGAGGGTTGATAGTTCTGTGGATAGAGGCTTTTACAAAGCTGAGTCTAGAAAAAGGAACACTATGTTCCCTTTCTCAATCAAGGATGCCAGAATTGAGTGTCATCGAGGAAGAGAGGAAGTCCAATTGGAAGTCTGAGAAATGTATCCTTCCATGGGGCCTGGTTGAGATATTTTTACCACAGCAATGAGAAATCACATGAGCCAGAACTTCAGGTCCAAGGATCAGGAGTGCAAGAGCATTTCTGGAGGCACACCTTGGGCAGGGGACAGTCCCTAAGGAAGCTTTCAGAGTTTCTCTCTATTTGGAAATAGGTTGTGTGTAAGAAACCAAGGATGAAGTTATTGAGCAAGACTTTTGTGAGCCCTTAATAATTCAGGACACACAAGCATGTCTGTTACCCATAGGCTAGAAGTGATGAACCAGTACACTAAGTTACATGGACAGTTGCATAGAACTTTATGGTTATTCATAAAAGCACATCCCATTTTATTATTCCATTGAATTTCCCAGTGAGCCCCTTCCCTAGGGCTAATCCTTCCAACATTTTCCAATGGAGAAATAAATCTAAGCTTACACTGCTTTCATTTGCTTCAGTCAGCAGGGCCAGCTACATGGTGTGTGGGGACCCATACGAATGTTCATCAGTGACCAAGAATAGCAAGATTGTGACCACAGAACATGGGACCAAACGTGAGCCTTTCTGAGATGGTGATGGGTGTTGGTAGTCTCATCCCTGCGAAGTTGGCCTTGATACTCTGACTTAAGCCTCAATCTTTTGACTGGAAACCTCTGATTCTTCTCAATCCTGGTCAAATCAGGCCCCAGCTATGATATTTACACTTAAAGGTGCTGTGTTAATAAAGGAAGGAAAAACAATTGAAGAACAGGCTTCCCCAGACAGCAAATCAGCAGCTAATGTGATATTTTATGCAATAGAATACTGAGGCATCCCCCATATTATGGGAGTTATTATGATTTTTGTCTCAGTGGCTATGCCAGGGGATGTATTTACAATGTCCCGTATTCACATAAAGGTCATTGTATTCTAAAGACAGTGTCATCTCTCACGTAGGTGCCTTCCATTTCCTCTTCTTTCTTCCCTATAAAGTCTGCTTAAACTTCTAACTGTATTTGTGGAATGAAGGATTTGCATTTTTTACAAAGTACAGTTTCAAGATCAAGCATGTTCTTATCACACTACAAACAAATTATTCTTAGGGAGAGCTGAATTGACTCAATATCCTGCAACTTGCTGACTGAGGTTATAAGGCCAGCATTCCATCCAGATTTCAGGAAATTGGCCATCTTTAGTTCAAATAGAAAAAAATATAGCTCAAACTTAGCGACTCCTCCGCTTGATTGGGGGTCTTTTTCATCTCTGAGCATTTTGCAGATGGTGTTAATTTAGTCTTGGTTCCAAAACACAATTTTCCCTAATGATTCAATTTAGTGGGCTCTTTCTTATCTTACTTTCAAACACTTTTTAAAATTCAAATAATATCCTTAAAAGAGACATATGCTCCCTCTTATTTGATGATGGAATCAACTCCACAGCGTTGCCCTGGCCATCTAGGCACATATGAGTTGACCCCAACTTTAATATCATAAGTATCCCTATACATTTGTTCTTCTGAATTACCCAGGCCACCGCTTGTTCATTGAACATACTTGTCCTGTTTCAGGAATGGTGACTTTTATTAATATTCTTTCTGAGCCTAAAATAATATATACTTCATGCTACCAGCTAGAATGCTGCCTATGTTCTATTCATCCACTCACGCATGTATGTACCTACACATCCATCTCCCCAGCTTTCCTCTCACTCCTTCATCCATCGACCTGAGCATTTATCAAATATGCCTGAATTCCCTTTACACATTATTTCGATGGTTTAGATGCCTAAAAATTAAGAAATCTCTTAGGACACAATCTCAGGGGCTGCTAGGCTGGTCTGCAAGGTAGACAACAGTGTGGCTGAGCAAGGGCAGAATCTAGAATGAAGACAGGAGTGATCACATTGTACTGGTGGAGGGAAACTCACTTAAACCACAGGAATTGACTCAGGATAGAGTCCCCAAATGCCCAAGACCTGTAGGATATAGCTATCCATCCAAGTTACAGAGGCTTCTGAGAAATGACATAAGAAGAAAATAAAATCTACATAAATAGGCAAACTGAAGGTTGTTTATCATCACTGTGACCTGTAGTGAAAGGGTGTGAGTCTCAAAACCTGCCCCTGGAGAGGTGAGTGAGAAAGAGAGCAGAGACAGACTTGCAAGTTCTCTGGAGGCAATTGGTCTTGACCATCACTGGTGGGTTTTACAAAGTGGAAAGACACACTCAGCTGTGAACTCTAGAGAGAATCCTCTGGGGAACAATGGAGAGTGAACTTCTCCAAATCCATTACAATAGTCCAAATAAGAAATTAACATTTGAGAATTAACACTGTCTTAGGAAATAGGAAAAACGGGTGTACATTTGAGATGATAAAAGCTGAAATCTAAAGAACCTGGTAATTTTTAGGATACATAGAAATGGAAGTGTCAAGGAAGACCTCTGAGTCTCTCACTTGATCCATGTGGTTAAATCTGGTTTCTTTTCCTAAGGTGAGGAATACAGACCAGTAGGAAAAAAAATAATAAGCTTCATATTATACATGTTCATTGTAAGGGATCTGCTGATTTCTAGTTGGAACTCTCAAATAGGTATTTAAAGATGTGGGTCCACAGGCCAAGGGAAGGAAAGCCATTTAGCCTGGGATAATGAAGATATAAAGTGCATGTATGTCACTAGAAGCATACAGGTAGCCAATGAAATCATGGAAGTAAAATGACACTAATGGTCAATGCAAATTGACATACATATACTCAGTGCCTAGCAGTGCCCTGTGAATCCCACACATTTTTAATCCTTAGTACACCATTTAGAAAAAAAAATTTTAAATGAGGCAATCCTGGCACATGGAGGTTAAATTAACTGCCCAATATCCTCCAGCTGGAAATGAATAGTCCCAAAATGTAGAATCAGGAAGTCAAACCCCAGGACCTGTGCTTCCAACCCAGTAGGTGATGCTTTCCTCCAGTGGAGGTATAGGGAATGCTTACCACATGGAGGCATTCAGTAAATATTTATGGAATGAGTGAATGAAATGAATGGAGTCAATGCAAAGCAATGAGATCATCTCACAAACTCAGCTCTGATAGACCCAAAGTGAAGCACATCCTGAGATTCTCTGATTAGAGAATAGGGAAAAACAGAGAATGAGCTATCCCTTGGGAAGGCAGAGCATCGCCTGTAGCACAGTGACAGTCACAGAAAAAGCAAAAGTTGAATCATGGGCTCAGAATGCTGAGCTGACAGGGCCAAAGCAGAAGTAGAAGGTGAAATAGAAAATGGGCTTTTGAAGTGAGGGCCAACACATGGATCCTTACAGATGTGGACTGGCCCTGAGAATCAGAATCTAATAGCAAAGTGGCCCCATTTCTTCACTCTTTAAAACAAAGCAAGCCCTGTCTGTCTTTCAGTGTTGTCATAAGATCCAAACTTTCCAAAGTTTTTAGACATAAAATGTCACGACCCCTTGCCCGCAAGGAAGACGCAACTCAGGAATCTTCTTTCAGCAGTTTATTCAGGCCCTTGATATTTCTTCTTCTCCCCCTCGGATGCCCCTCCCAGCCTTAATAAAGCATCTCAAGCCCCAATGCAAAGCTGCCACGTGGAGCTTTCTCATAGGGTGGTGAAAAATCATGTGCCAACTCTCCCAAATAAGGAGTTGTTTGTCACAGACCACAGCAGAGCCAGCGCCATCTTGTAATGGTGACCATAGTCTGCAGAAACGGCAGAAGCGGCTCACCACAGTTCCCCCTTTCTGTTTTCTTAAAACAATACAGGCGAGAGTAGAGGTCCTATCCCACTGTGCAGAAGTGGCTGCATAGTATGGCTCAGTCTTAAGGAGGGCCCTTCCCCAGATCCGAGGCCATATCAGCCGACGCCTTTTTTCGTGGGGCGGGGTGTGGATGCGTCTAACCCGCATGCAATAGGACATGCTCTCCTTGAGGTCCACGTCAAGGATCACTCAAGTGCAGTGCCTTGCCTCGCATCCTGTATCGTGACGATGGTGGACGAAGGGGGATAGCTGAGGCTGAACTGTGGCTGTTTATAACGACAAACAAGTTGACAGCACCCTGAAAGAAAGGCACAGACTTTAAGACGATAGAAAAGCACTAGTGTGGAAACCCATCTGCGTGCAATGGCAGTAAGACCGGCAGAGTGTAAGGGCTTTCCAACACTAAGAGAATAACAAGGAAGGTCATGTCGATCCCAGTGCAATGTTATAATAACTTGGGGTGTAACGACCATGTCAAAGGTTTACTGTTTAAGATGNCCCTCCGCAGCAGTGCAGGCAGGTCTTTCAGCCGCGGCCACAGCGATGCCGGCGGCTGCTTGTGCTCCAGCTCGCGGGCGCTGGGACTGCGGCGCAGAGCGCTGTCCGCCGCCGCCACCGCCATCCTCATACCCAGACCGTGGCCGCGGCCCCAGCAGCTTCTCTCAAAAACATCTGCAAAGTACTATGTTTCACTTCCAGACCCTTGGAACGTAACAGGCCATCTAGGGCCAGAAGAAGCGGACTTGAAGATGCGGCACCCATTACACAACAACAAAAGAAGCACAAAAAACAAAAGCAAAATGACACAACAAAAGAAACACAGAAAACAAAAGCGAAAGTACACAATGCAGCTGCAATAAAATGTAATGCTCTCTCTTTCTTTACAGAGGAGCTGCTCCGCTTTGGTCGCGGATCCCACTTACTTGGGACTAACCCCGCTTTGGTCGCAGATCCCACTTACCTGGGACTAACCGGTGCACCACCCCTGACTGCTGAAAGTTCTGGTTCCCGGGTTTCAGCACCACTTGTCACGACCCCTTGCCCGCAAGGAAGACGCAACTCAGGAATCTTCTTTCAGCAGTTTATTCAGGCCCTTGATATTTCTTCTTCTCCCCCTCGGATGCCCCTCCCAGCCTTAATAAAGCATCTCAAGCCCCAATGCAAAGCTGCCACGTGGAGCTTTCTCATAGGGTGGTGAAAAATCATGTGCCAACTCTCCCAAATAAGGAGTTGTTTGTCACAGACCACAGCGGAGCCAGCGCCATCTTGTAATGGCGACCATAGTCTGCAGAAACGGCAGAAGCGGCTCACCACAATAAAACCTGTTACACGGGAAGTGGTTCTGTAAATATATAGTCAATATTTTTGGCTATTATATCTTAAAGGTCCAGGAGAATAAACCAGGACAAGAGATGTGCACAAACCCACATCACGCTAAAGATCACTGCCACCCTAAGAATTAGGTAATAAGGTAGATCTAAATTGATTATGAGTCAAAAGCACAGGTGTTGAGCACCAAAGAAACATGATCAAAAGGACAATGTGGAAGGGCAGGTTTGAGATCAGGGTTTGACAATACAGAGGGGACTGGCAACTTGAGGTCAGGTGGCATCTTCATGTGTATTAGGTGATACTGAACCTTCACATGCCACCGATTCAGAGCCTTCATACTTATCACTAGTTAAACTATTAGAAGCTCATGTCCATAAGTACTTTGCAAACAGTTAATTCATTTTAATCTTTGTTCTTTCACATTTGCCTTAGATGAAGTAAATCAAGATAAATTCATATTAACTTTTTGAAGTTAAATTATAATGATGTAGGCCACAGAGTTACTCTGTTGAGGAACCTCCACAGATTCTTTCTGGGAAAACACATACCAGTCTTTTTTATTGATGCAGACAGATTGAGATTCTATCACTCCCAAAGGCACCTGGTGCCTCCCATAATTCTGCTAAAGGTAGAACTTTTGAAGCCTCCAAAATATATTCTTTAAAAAGAAAGATTTATTTTTTTAGTTGTAGTTGGACACAGTACCTTTATTTTATTTATTTATTTTTATGTGGTGCTGAGGATCGAACCCAGGGCCTCCCATTGGAGGTGAGCGCTCTACCACTGAGGCACAACCCCAGCCCTCCAAAATATATTCTTGAAGAAATGTTCTTTTGATTTATTGAAACTGAAATAATTCTGTGATTCAACATCAAATTGTTCCTGAGCTGAAAAAGACAAAGTATGGAAGTTTTATAGCTTTATACCTCCTAATGATGTGGAGAGAGTTATCCAAAATTACAGGCCAGGACCAAAATTCACATTTCATTTTCTAAATTGAATACTCTTCCTCCTTTTGAATTCTACCACTTCCTTACATTCATATTCATTAAGGATGGTTATAAAGGTGATCTCTTCTTGAAAAGATTCAAAATTAACTTAAATTGAAGCTTTTTCTTCTCATTTTGGGTTCATCTTTGAATTAACTAATGCTCACCTTTGCATTTATTTAAATACAAATTATAAATGTCCTCATTTAATCAGTGTGAGAAGTCTAGTCATATAATTGCTCATTGTCCTGATGGAAGCTTTTCTTGAAAGTGTGAATACTAACAAGAAGGAAGTCAGAAGGTGGACAAAGCCTTCTAGCTGACTTCTATTGCAAAACATCAAGATAGTTCATGAGAGCTGTGGTTGATGGATGGAGTGTGAACTGTCTGTGTGATGTTGCATGTTACCACGAAGGAAGAGGGCTAGAGAACCAACAAGGAGGCCAATGTCACTAACTTCACCAGCAAATTGTAAACAGTGGAACACAGAGTGCCTCCCAGGGTAAGCAGGGCTCATCTGGAATCATGACATGGAACAGCACACTGTTACAGGAAAGTATTTCAAATGTTCTGAGAATGCAGTGAGGATTACGAGGCTTTGTTTAACAAAGAACACGATGAGTTTCAGGACTGGAAAGCCTACTGACACACAGGAAAGGGAAAATTACCGAATTTACCAACTAATACTAAGTCTCTGATAGCATCTCATTTTTCCCTGGATAGAATAAACATGTTTGCTCTACATTGAGGGGAGATCAGGGAGGTACAGGAATTAGAGGATTATCCTAGGGGATACTCCCCTGGTGGGCTTAGTCTGCATGTACCACATCTCATTGACAGGAGGGCAACTGAGAGGTAGCGGGAGAAGAAGGAGAATTTTATGAGGCTCTTTAGGAAGTTCCCATAGTACTGCAGCCAGGAAGCCCTAACACAAGGACCTAACCTCCTGTCTTGAAACATATGCTTTGGGGCATTTTCAGACTCTTTTCTAAGGTAATTATCCCAGTTCCTTAGGAGGGGACCATAAGAAGTAGAACCAGTAAACCAAAGTGAACTTTTCCCATGCTGGTCATTGCAAGATAAGCATGCAAGCTCACTGTGGAGCAATGTCAGGAAAGATAAGAGAATCAGTGTCAACAAGAGACGTGCACAAACCCACATCACTCTTAAAATGGCTCAGATTATGGAGAGCACAACAAGTCAGCAGGGTAGCTGTTATTTATTCTGGAAGTCTGTTCTGGACTTTAGTGTTTAAGTTCTAGGTTCACATCAATCATCACATTCACCAGACTGAATTGAAATCATACATTGGGGTTGTTGGTCTCATTGGGGTATTGGGGTGGGAGTTCAGTTTTATGGCTTTAAAACAAACAGACAAACTTAGTGCCTCAAAAGTACAGAGCTTGGATGTGAAAATTATTTTGTAATTAATTTGGAATTATTATGTTTATTTTTGTGTCTGAATTCCTCTTATACATAGCCTCTCCATCCCCTCAAAATTAGTAGAGTTAGAACTCATTCTCTGGGCATCCCAAGATCATGGCCTTTTCCCTTATCATTGATATCAACAGTTGTAGATTTGTTTCATAAGTGGATTCTTGAGCTTCTCAAAGCCTGGCACTACTATTTTTCCCCCTAACTTTGGTTCTTAACCAATTTAATTTACCTAATGTTCTCCTTTGCATTTATTTAATTAATTATTGTAAATGTGCTCATTACTATTAGCAATAGATAATATTTTTTTTAGTAACTAGAGAGGATAAATTTGAGTTGGTACTGTCAGATATGGAGTTGTATTATTTATGAGGTTGAATTCTTGCTTATGAGGTGCCAAGTATCTTTCCTAAGATATTTATGTTCTTGGAATGACGGACTATATCTCATTGAAATCTGTATTCTCAATTTTGAGCACAGTACTACTTAATAGTGCAGCAGATTAAGTTTAGGTGAATGCATGTATGAATGGGTGAATGAACAAATGGAAGGTTCCTGTAAAAAGGAACAAAAGTAACAGAGGTAACAAAGTAAGTCAGGTAACTCAGGATAGTAATAAAAGTAACTAGGTCTAGTCCAAGTAAGAAAAATGTAGAGTATACCATGACTGAAGTATAGGATGCCTATTGGTCACAAGTAGAAGAGAAAGATGGAAAACTGATCAGAGATGAGATAATTGTAGGATTAGAATGTATACCCAAGGAATCTGGACCTATTTCAGTACAAGAGGAGGGCTTTTACCTAATTTTAGATGATTATAATTAAATTCAACTGGTAAAAATTCACAACTTTGAACTAATGAAATATTTATCCTTAGAACATGTGCTTTATTGATGTAGGGTGTTTTGTGATCACCAGCTAGGACTAAAGCATTAGAAGCAACCCATTACATGGTGTAGCTGGGTCTATGTGACCCAAACAGTCTGACTCCAACACAATTATCATAGTGGACACAAGTCAGTAACTGGACATCTGGTGCCACTGATTGCCACACGAGGAAGTGTGAAAACATAAAATGGCAAAATAGCAGAACTTCTGTCCAAGACCCACGCATTTACACCCTATAAAAGCCCTTATGATTTAAGGATGAAAGTCAGAGCCTAAAGAGTCTGGAAAGTTCACACATTTGGGGAAGCCACATTAGAAGGATGATTCTTCTGTGTCCTCAACTAAACACTAGAAGAAATAGTTTATATTTATGTGGTCAAATTTTGGAATAGAAAACCAATTACAGTACATTCAGTAGATAATATCAGGTATGGTTTTATTCTTGGGATGTACCTTAGTGTTCTTTTCTTTCTCTTTGGTATTTTTAACATGGGACATCATAAAATAAATAAGTGAAGCACACACGATTTTTGTAACTCACGGTTTCTTCCCTTTAACGTGTTTGCATTGTGACTTTCAGCTATTGGGTTTGCTCTTGTAGCTGAGAAGAAATTAAATAAACAGAACAAAAAAAAATCATCAATGGCAACAGTGCTGTCCTTACAGTATAGCACTCCTCCCAGAGGCCTTCAAATTGACCTCTAGCATCAGTTATTTGATAGCCCTTCAATGCCACACCGTGGTTCAGGGTAAAAATGCTTACATCTGGAATCTTACTCTCATGTGTTCCAGGAAACACATCCTTTCTTAGGTACCTTTGGATGTCAACTGACCTTACTCCTCTGCTAGTAGTTGCTCAACTCTGCTAATTTGCTGATTTGTCAATTGACTTATTTCCCTGTTTTGCACTGAAAATACTGATAGAACAGTAGGGTTTTTTTCCAATGTAGTAAAACAGTATAGATGTCAAAATTAATTAGTAATTGCTATAGCTTATATTTTGAATGTCCTCCAGAGGCCCACGTGTTGAAGGCTCAGTCACCAATGATAGAGTCTTTAAAATATGAGGCCTAATTGGAGGAAGTTAGGTCATTGGGGGTCTGCCCTTGAAGGGAGTATTTAGACCCTGGCTCCTTCTTGGGTTTCTCTTGGCTTCCTGGCTGCCATGAGGTGAACAAAGTTCCTCTGTCATGAGCTCCCAACATGATGTACTGTGCCACCAGAGGCTCAAAGCAACATGGCCGAGAGACCATGAAACCATGAACCAAAATAAACTTTACCTCCTTATAAATTGGTTTATCTCAGATATCTGTTACAATAATGGCAAAATGATGAACAAATGCCCCTAACATGCTCAAACATGTGGTGAATGGCTTCATAGCCCAGTGGGCCTCTTGAAAACCACTGTGGTCATTGATGTGAGGGGAAAAAAATAATGGGCTCCTTGAAAGACCTTGTAAGTGAGGGAGAATGTTGGCTCCCTGCAGGCTGAACTCTAATCAAACATGCAATTTATTAGGGTATGTGCACAGTCACTATATCATTGTATAGATTTATGAGATTGAATTTCAGAACAATGGCCCATAATCTCCAGAAAAGACCTCTAATTGGAGTATGATTTTAGCATTAGTGAACAAGATTGAAGAACTTCTCAGTCATGTCTTGAAGCAATCAGGAAGTACTCAAGTAAACCGAGATTTTTCCAGATTTCAAAGTAGAAAATAATTATGACACCCAGTTAATTTGATTCTCAATGTAGAAACTATTCTGGTAGTCAATCTAAAATTATTAGGCTTCTAGGTCCAGTCTAAATTGAATATTGAACTGGTATGTTTCATAGTGTAAATCCTTTATGATATAAATCCTAGACTGTAAAAGCAAGCATTTTAAATGAAATTATCAAAAAATGTACTCCTCACCAAAGATTATTATGGTTCTTTTAGCAGGGGAAGCTTATTATGGAATCCTATCAATGTGCTCCAAGGAGTGTCATAATGTTGAATTTTGTCCACAACAAATGCACAATTTCAGATACACAAGTGAACAAATAAATGATTTATGAGGAAATGCTAGCATATAACTAGCCATTTTAAAACCATAAATTCACAATGCTTGTGAAAATTTATTCTTACAACTGATAAGTAGGATTTAAAGAGCATGCAATTAAAAACCTCACTATCTGAACTTGAAACTTAAAACTAAACTTTGACAAGTTATTGAGACTCCCTGAATATAGATTTACTCCTTTACAAAAAATTGGGGTGAACACTTGTATTTGTTTGACTGTAACATGATGACATATACAGCAATTCTTGACACAAGGGCTCTTCAGGATGTGTGTACCACCTGGATTAAAGGCACATACAGTGGAACTCAAGAATCACACACATGCATAGTTTTCTGAAGAGATTTAATGAGAAAGAAAAATCTTACCTATCCAATGCATCTGTAATCAGTTGGAGTTGAGGAGGAAAGATGTACAGTAGCTAAAGTTGTCTTTGGGAGTCTTCAGTCATATGAACTAACACACCAGATCCCTTCCCACAGTTTTAACCATGGTATGTAGTCTGCTTTAGCCAATTTAATGTGAACTGAATTTTTTTCCCATTCCTGGGCAGAAAAATTTCAGAGATGGTACACCCTTTGCCATATTCTTTCTACTGCTACAGAGACCAGAAATATTCTGGGTGAATACTTGGTCAGCCTGGTTCTCTGAGTCAAAATATGGAACAGAACAACTTATTTGCCTTGATTGACATGTAGTAAAACCAAGAAACACAGCCCCATGTACTTTACCCAAAAAGAGATGCTGGATGTTAATGACTGCAGCAGCATGTAATTTGACTTAACTGACATAGAAAATGGTACCTGCATTAGTTTTCTAGAGCTCCATAACCAAGTTCCACAGTTGATGCAGTTTCAACAACAGAGATTTGCTGTCTTTTAGTTGTTGAGACTATAAGTCAGGAAGTGAGAATCTGTGACAGACCTCTTCCTGAACTCCTGCTGGATTGGTGGAAATCTTTGGCATTCCTACACTTTCACTATATAATGAAGTCTCGGCCTTCATCTTCATGTAGTAGTTTTCTTGCTTGCCTCTCTATGTCTTAATTCTTTTTTTAACAAGGACACCAGTCATATTGGATTAGGATTTAGGATGGCTTTATCTTAATCACCTGATTGCATCTGCAGTGGTTCTATTTGCAAATAGACTCTAATTCCATTACATTCTAAGGTATTGAGGGTTAGGATTTTAGCCTGTGAATTTGGGGAGATACAAATCAATCCATAACAGTACCTAAAATTTAGTGTAATAAAAACAAAAAGTACGTGAACCAGTTGTCACATATTGGGTGGAAAGGAAGTGTTCAAGGCTGAAATTTGGTGATCCATAATGTAGTTTGAAGTTTTTGGTAAACCTTCCATCTCTAGAGACTAACGAGATCAAGGGAAAATGATTGGAATGCTATTTTAACATGATGCAGTAATTGCTGCTGTATTTGAAAAGGGACTGCAAGAAGTTAAGTAGTGAGATCAGAAAAGATAATGGCCATTTGGGAAACAATGTTGAAAAAAATAGAATCTACATGTGTAGTTTCCTGTATCATATAAAGAGATGGCATCTCATCCCAAAGATTACTAATAATATTGAGAATTTTTTTAAAGAGAATTTAAATCTCAGCTTTGTTGCAAGGATGAAATAAAAGCTATGACCAATACATCCAGTTAAAGAATCTCTTGAGGAAAAAACTTAAAAGTGTGGCAGTCAGTGTATTCTTTTGATTTTATTCAGTGGCTCAGAGCAAAATGTCTAAAATGTATAGTTTTCCTGCTAAATTTAATAAACGTAAGTTATGGGAAGTAGTAAGAGAGAGATGGGCAAAAGTAAGAAAACACATTTAGCAACTCTAAGAACCATATCTAAAATAAATAAATAAAAGGCGTGGATATGGCTCTTGACATTTAGAAATCACACAGATAAGGGACTTTGAAGTATTTGAGATAAATGTATTGCCCAACGAATTACTTCTCTGGATAAGATGAACAGTGACTCTTAGAGACATTATGTAAGACATAAGCCTTCCCATCCAACATGTGGGGGCATAAAGTACGCTGAGATCTCTCAGGCAGAAGAGAGGGCACATATCCTGATGGTTATGGTGTTGAGTATGGCTGAAGATACAGTAGAAAGATGAATCTTCCAGGCAGGAGAGGTAACAATCATGAAACAAAGTAGACAAAGTTTCTATTACCAGAAATAAGACTCAGAGAATAAATAGGGAACATCCCCTGGTTCCCAAGCAGCTATCCTCAAAATACATGCCCAGGGGAAATTTTGATTGCTCCATGGCAGTGTAATTATAATTAATTCTTTTGCCATTCCTCCTTTTTCCCAACCATCCTGATCTTTGTGCATGGACTTTCATGGCTATTTTGCTTGGGGAGAAGGATGAGTGCATTTTGAGTGTATTATAGCTCTCCTGGGTACTTAAAGTTCTCTTCCAGGTCTGTGCTCATGTTGTTGACTCCTGCCTTGCTGAAGTTAGGCAGGCCTATGGCCCTATGTCTTGCTTTGGTGAAGGACCTAAGAGAGGCAAAGATATTTCTCACTCTGGGCGGAAATATTTGAACTCTGGTGGGTGTGGGATCTCCCATTTCTCAAATGTTCCATGGCTTCTCTCATCTCCAGCAACCATGTCCACAGAAGACTATTCTCTTCTTTCCAGGCAAAGTAAAACTCATTCTTTGGTTTCCACTTGTTTAGAACTCCCAAGCCTTTCTGAGTCAGTCTGCTTTGCTGTTCTACTCTGTTGCCCATATGGACATCCATATCCCAGACTTTCTCTTACCCCGTGAAAGTTATATTCTGTCTTGGCAGTTCTACACATAGACGAAAGCTCCTGGAGGTGAAAAGATGGATGCTTGTTCCTCTCTGACATCTGGAGGCTTATGGGCTATGGTGAGAATTGGTATCAAAAAACCAATTATTTAACTGGTAAATAGAAGGTAAGTTATAGAAATGTTCCACTTAGAAGTAATTTTGGAGCCTTTTTATCATATTATTTAAAAGATCACAGGCTTTGGCATGTCCTATATATGGTTTTACAAAGAATGCACCTAAATCAGTACTTAAGATTGAGATACAGGGCTGGGTTTGTAGCTTAGTGATTGAGAGCTTGCCATGCATGAGTGAGGCACTAGGTTCAATCCTCAGCACTACATAAAATAAATAAATAAAACAAAGATATTGTGCCCATCTGCAACTAAAAAAAAATTTAAAAAAAAAGATTGAGATTCATGATGAGAACAAGCAGCTGCAGGGAAATAATGTCCTTGAATTGCAGCTGGCTAGGATCCTACATGTCATGTTCTGTGTTCTGTCTGCATTGAGTTATGGGGAGGTTGGGCCCACTGATCCTGGCAGAGTCTGACCTGCTCCCAGGAAGGGTAAGAATAGCAAAAAGTATTAAATGGCCCTTGGGTCTGGCTGAGTCATGATCTCAAACAGGCCTTTTCCTTATCTATAAAATGAGGGCAATAACCCCCAACTATTCCCATAGATAGTAAGAAATAACACACGTGAACCTCAATTCCTTGGTGCTTCATACTGTGAGTGAAAATTCCAGACCTTCCAAAAGTCCAACAGTCCACATCTCCACTGTGCCTGTTTGCTGCTGTACTTCCACAAATTGTAGCTGGAATCTCACTGGGAGGAGATGCTGCCACCACAAGGCTGCCAGCATTTGCAGAAATAAGAAGCTGAGGGACCAGACCCCACTGAAGGAAAGAAAATATTCTATTCCCTTTATTCAGCTTCAAAAACACTGGGGTTGTTCAAAAGGAATTTCACTATTAAACTAAGGTAAACAAGACAAAATCGGAACCAAGGAAATGTCAAATCCCAGAGATGCATGAATTTAATGTTTTGTGCTCCTGCCTGTAGAGTCTTAGACAGGCCTACAGAACAGTGAATTTCAGTGAAATTCAGTGTCTGTGGTCATACTCCCTGGTGACAGGAAACCAACCCCACTGATGCAATTCAAAACAGATCATGTGCAAAATGATAGAGGAGATATCAGCCAAGGTCAGAGACCTCTGTTTCTTCTGATCTTTTTGACTGCACTTTCTAACTCTGTTCATCTCTCAACAGCTCTGCTTTCTACAAAAACACACCGTCATCTGTCAACAAGGAGTAATACAAGTGTTAGTAATAGTAGCAATAGCAGTGACAACATCAGTTGTAGCAATGATAGTAGCAGTAGTATTAATAGCAGCAATAATGGTACAGTAATAATGATACTAGCAGCAATAGTAGCGTTAGTAGGAACAGAAACAAGAATGGTAGTTGTTAAGCAACAGAAGCAGCAGCCCTTGCAGTACTAATAATAGTAGTATCAGCAGTGGTAATAATAGTAATAGCAGTAGTTACAGTGGCAGCAGGTATAGCACCAGTAATAATAGTATTAGCAGCAGCATTAATAGTGGTGTTATTTACAACAGTATTAGGAGCAACAATAGTATTAGTAGTAGTGGTGGCCATGGTGATAGCAGTGACTATGGTTTAATGAATCTGGCCTACATGCCCACCAACTGAGATTTCATAAGATGCTGCTATATTGATGACGGAAAGTATATTTGTGAATCCTCAACAAATTAAGGATATTATTCATACATGAAGTCATTTTACTCATGAAAACCATATAGGAAGTTACATTATTGTGCCCATTTTAGAGAAGAGAATATCATGGTTTTCAGAGATTAAACCATTGGCCTATGGATACATAGCTAGCAGGAGACCATATCTAACCAGAAAGGTTCCTGATGTCCACCCCACCCTTGCATCTGGAAGACACAGTAGGAGGAGCATGGGTCTTGCAATGTGAAATAGCTCCTGGGCTAGTTCCTAGGGGTTCCACGGTCAGGGACTTATGTCTTATAGCAGAAATTACCAGGGTTGAAGGGATCACATTGCAGCAACCCCAAGGTGACTTTGGATAGTTCTTAATGGTGTGCAATGCTGGGGACCCTGGGCTACCTGGAATTCTGAAAGCTAAACATGTATAGATTCCCTGGAAAGTCTGTTAAAACTCAGGCTGCAGGGCCTCACCTGGGTTTCAGACTCTGTAAGCATGGGTAGGGCTGAGAATTGGCATTTGTAATAGTTTTAGGGATTGCCTATGCTGCTGGTTCAAAGTCACTTTGAGAAACTCCTTCACCCCCACAAACCAGGTGTCCAGAATATATTGGTGTAGTATTCATGTTTCTTTTCATGAAGATGGGTACATACTTACAGTCAGATCCTGCTCCCCCAGTTCAGGCCTACAGTAGATAGTATGACACCTGGCAGGTGATGGCCTCTGTGGAACTTGTGATAGAGTCTATGACTCACATGAGCTCACTGTAGGTATCAATAATGAAGGCCTGGAATCCTATGTGATTATAATACCTAAAGCTTGCCTAACCAGTGTCCTAATCTCTGGGCCTGGACCGTATCAGGGCATTCAAAGAACATGGAGAAACATAGATCTGGAAATAGAAATCACAAATCTATCTCACAATCTTGACCTACCTTTCCAACTCCACCATCCTTCACCAGTCCTTCGCATCCTTCCTTGGCCCAAATACAGCATAGTAGCCAGTGTGGCCTGGGTCATTGCTCTGGGAATGCTGTCTTCCTTCCTCTTAGCCCAGAAGTTACCCCTCCCAGCCCTGGGTCTTGATCAGCAGCCAGCTGCTTGGGAACATTGTGTCCAGTCCTAGAAGAGCCCCTACCGCCCACCCACCGATGTTTCTCTGTTTACATCATTTTTGTCCCTTATGGGGATATGTGTTCCTGGAAATAGGAACTGGGTCATATTCTCTGAATCTTTAGCACAAAAAGACTTTCTATAAATATTCATTGAATTACTATTTTCCATATTTCTAAGATTTAAAAAATACCACATACATGATCAATTGTTTTAAACATTTAGGGCTTCTTTCTTAACCATTGGCGTATATTTCCTGACAGTCTATCAAAACGCATGAAAGGCACTTTGTGCTCTTTTTTTTTTTTTTTTGGCTGTACTTAGATGACACAATCTGCATCTGATTTTACATCTTAGAAATATCTTTTTTTCTGAAATGAGCAAAAAGCCATTTCACTTCATTAGGCAGCTTTCACACCTTTGTATTTCAAAGATAACATAGCTAGCCAATGTATTGATAATGATAATTATAATTATTGCTATCTGTTTTGGACTACTGACTTATAATTTATAAAATGCATTTATATTAACTGTTTCATGTAATCTTCATAGTAATACAGCCAGATATCTATTACAGATTAGATAACTGAGACTAAGTCAAGCCTAAATGGAGAAGGAACTTGGTTTACAACTGAAGCCTCAAATTTGTAATTCCAAATTTGAGTTTAATTTTGAAGGGGGGTACCAGGGATTGAACTCAGGGGCACTTGCCCACTGAGTCACATCCCCAGCCCAATTTTGTATTTTATTTAGAGACAGGGTCTCACTGAGTTGCTTAGTGCTTCACTTTTGCTGAGGCTGGCTTTGAACTTGTGATCCTCCTTTCTCAGCCTCCCAAGCTGCTGGGATTATAGTCATGCACCATGGTGCCTGGCTGAGTTTTAATTTTAATCAACTCTATTGTAAGCAATTAATCATTTGTTTTTAGTTTCTAGAAGGATATACTAGAAGATGTAATCCTTCTTGAGATAATTTTTTTGAACCAGGGTATTTAGATAAAGCCTGGTACCAGGTGGCTTCAGAAAGGTTGCTCATATCAGTAGTTCTTCAACAGGAGAAGGCAGAGGGATAATCACATAGGTAAAAAGCCACCCCCATAGGTCAAAATAACACCAAATCTGTCAAGCCTCTCAGAAAATAACAACCATCTTTCTAAATCTTTCTGTTTTGTCCCAAGGCCCTGTATATGTTTCTTTACTGATGTGTCAACACTACCTGGGATTACCTGAGACACATAAAATACTCTGTGTGTGTTGAAAGAAAGAATATAATACAAACTATCCTATTGTGACGAGCCTCTGAATATCCATAACCATAATTCCTTATCTTCAATGGGTGGTTTGCACATATTTGTGGAAAATATGACACTCCTGTACTTCAGTTAATACTTACTTCTCCTATCTTCTGACCCAGAAAACCTCTTCCTGTCTACTCCTGCCTCTGCACAGCTTCTTTGACTGAAAGTATCACTTTTTTCCTAGATCTTTCTCTGGCTCCAGTTTTCCTGAGAAGGCATCCCAACTCATGTTGCTTGGACTCCATATCCCTCAGAAAATATTCTCAGTAGACAGTGTCATGCATTATGAGGCCTCCTGATTCACAGTAGCAGCAGCCCTGAATTTCCGAATTTACAACAAAGCAGGCCTAGGATGACTATAAAAGCTTGGGAATTTTAATTTTTTTAACAAGCCATGCTGAGACTTTAGCAAGGAAAGGAAACACAAAGTATATCTGGAAATGGAGAGATGAAGATATAGAACCAGCCATATTGTTAGAGACCAAAAGGAAAAGGGAAAAAAAAAAAAAAAGAAAACTCTGAGATGGAGATTATTATTATTATTTTTTTTTTTTGAAAAAGTGGGCTGAATAGATAGATTATTAACCAGGGGCCAACAACAAGAAACAAGATGGAGGAGTGGCCTCCTCATCAGGGGAAGCATCTCTGTTTTCCCTTCTGCTCTCATCTGCATCCCTTCTCTACTCCCTGACTCTCATCTGGTAAATAACGGCACCCACCTCAGGACACACCATCAGGAGCCAGCTCTGCAGCATTTACTGGTAGATGACTTCTCATGAATTGACATCCCACCAGATCATGAAGGTTTTTGTTGTTGTTGTTGTTATTGATTTTTTTTAAATCAAGCAAATTCTTGTTTATTTATCTATCTATTTATTTATTAGCTGTAGATGGACACAATACTTTTATTTATTTTTATGTGGTGTTGAGGATGGAACCTGATGTCTCACACATGCTAGGCAAGTGCTCTACTGCTGGGCTATAACCCCAGCCCCAGATCATGAGGTTTTTAAGGCCAGAGTTCATGTCTGAATTATTTTGTGTCCGTAATAATTAAAGCAGCAGGTTCTCAAAGAGTGACGGAGTGAAAAGGAAGCATGATCCAATAAAAGAGTGGCCACAGTAAATGCTACAGAACTGGCTCCTGATGGTGTGCTCTGGGGTGGGTGCCACTATTTATTTTGTGGTGCTCACTTTCTCAGATTATTATTTACATTTTTTTTCTCTGATGAATACAGATTCTTTCCAGAGTAGGAGCATACTATTAAAACAAGAGGACAGCTATGGAAATTCCATCATTTTGAGAGTAAGTCTTCAGAGGAAGACTGAAGCAGCCTGGGAGGCTGCATAGCCAATGGGCAGCTGTGCTGAAGCTGTAGGGTCCTCCCCTTCTCCCAGTTCAGATCTCTCTCTATCATGGTGCACCACAGCTCAAGAACTGAAGGGGAAACCAAAAGCCCTCTTCTTTTCTACCAGGAGTCTGTCTTTGATGTTTCCTCCCTCCATTCACAAACTTAGCAATAAAATATTATACAGAATGTGGTATAGACAGTTTCTAGGGCTTCACAGAATACAAGTTAATTCAGCAGGAGGCTTAGGCTGTCCTTCTTGCACACTGCTGGGATTGACAAAGTCCACTATAGGCTGGTTATGATTTCCAGATATACTTTGTGTTTCCTTTTCTTACTAAAGACTCAGCATGGCTTGTTAAAAATTAAAATTCCCAAGCTTTTGTATTCATCCTGGGCCTGCTTTGGTTTAAATCCGGAAATTCAGGGCTCCTGTGGCTGTGAATCAGGAGGCCTGGCTTGCTGCCACCCGACTTCCATGCTGAGGGGTGTGGGGAACCCTTCCACTTATTTTTCAAGTTCTTTCCTTACATCACATTAAGACATTCTTTTCATCCCACCCAGGGAGTGAGTATTAAAAAACTCATTTGCAATAATTGTCTATAGCGTATATAATTTGTACATATTGCCTATCTATGCATATACCATTCTAATATAATGTGTATATACTATAGTTTGTATTTGAAATGTCCCCCTGAGGCTCATCTGTTGAAAGTTTGGTTCCCACCCTGTGGTACTAATGGGAGGTGGTGAAAACTCTAGGAAGAGGGGCTAGTGAGAGGGAGTAAGGTCCCTGGGGACATGTCCTTGAAGGAGATATTGGGACCCTGGCCCCTCTTTGCTTCCCAGACACTTTGGTGTGTGTAATTTCTTCTTCCATTTGTTCCCTTGCCACATGATGCACTGCCCAACACCAGTGGCAACAGGGCCAAGCAACCATGAACAGAAATCTCAAAAGCTGTTATCCAAAATAAACTTTTCTTTCTTTCAAGTTCATTACTATAGTTCCATTATCAAAGTTAACAATATATATAATTGTATATAATACATACATTATATGTAAAATATTTTATTCTATAATGTATACATATTACTATGTATGTATATATTTTATAAGACATATTTGCATGTAAATATAATTATATAATAATATGTACACATTATAATATGTGTGCATATAGAATATAAAATAAATGATACACATATAATATGTATACATGTACATATATATCATATCTTTTTACATTTGAAGGGGAGAATTTATGATGACTTTGAAAAAATGCTATAAATAATATCCGCAATAATATCCACAATATTAACATTTCCAAGTTGGTCAAAAATCTTTGTATGTCTCCTAGGATGGCATCATGTCAACAAATTTCAATTCAACTTAAGAATTAAGCCCATATAAAAATATGTTTTGTCCCTGAATTGGCTTCATTTTTTCCTTTTTGTTCATTATGAAGATGTATGCCTCAATGAAATTGGTTACATTAATTCTGGAATATTTTTCATGAAAATTAAGAAAAAAGTTTCATATTTATCAAATTAATTAATGATGATTACATTTTTTTATTATCCTGGTGGTGCACAAATGAGTGCATTTATATCTGGTAAAAGCTCAGAAAGTTGTATGGATTGTGCCAGTGTCAGTATCAGAGTTTTTATGCTTTGCTATTGATATGTACGATATTAATATTGTGGAAGTATATTTGGCATCTTTTGCCCATTTTTTTCTACCAATTTCTGTGTATCTACAGTTATTTCACAAAAAAAATAAAGTTTCAAACAACATCATGATTCTGTTACTTGTCCTCCATATTGGAAATGGATCACTAGCATGGATTGGTTGCTCTGTTGGACTGCTTTCTCCATACTGGTCATCAGCAAAACTTAGAAAAGTTTCCAAATGAAAGAGCAGCAGGTTTCCAGGAAAATGTTTCTCCTTGAGGGATGGCCTTGCTCACTCAGACACCCAGGAGATATTTGCTTGAATGAGGGTGTCACTAGACATTTATGAATTGGTTTGAACTTAAAATTCATTTCAGATATACCAGAAGAGAACGGTACAATGAGGTAGAAGTGGAATTAGAATTTTGTACTCAGCAAGAAAACAAAAATAAAAGATTTCTTTCTTCATGTTTCTCAATCTAATAAGATTTAAGCACTAGATAAGCTACATATATATGTCTCTGTTTTTATGACTTATAGAGGGTAAATTATGATCAGTTTATTCTTCCTGTAAGCAAGCGATGATAGATCCCTGTTCTCGATGTCTATGTGCTGGGAATACAGTAGTGAACCAAGCCAAGAAGCCAAGAAGTATGTTTCATGACATTAGCATTTATATTGTCAAAGCAGTAGACAAAAGGCAGTATATCCAGAAATAAAAATATTTCAAATTTTAACACACAGAGATTTTTGAAGGGAGATTTTATGGATTGTGGATGGCTTATATCCTGGGGTATTTTATGTTTTTCAAACATTTCTCTCTGTTTCCAGCTTGAAAACTAGTAGTGATGCCATTTTCCAAGAAATAAGAAATTTATTTAGGTGAGAGTAAGGTTAAGAGATTCATTGTAGGGGTATAAGCATGAACATTTAATAATTCCATAAAACAAGGATCAATTATGATAATATGAAAGTCGTAAATCTTCCTGTACTGAACCTTCACAATCATGGTAGTGACACCCATCATTTTTCCCTCTCTCCACTTGTTCTGTCAATATTAATGCTTTTAACCATCCCTTGGGTCCAAAAAGAAAACACTAGAGTATTGTTCAGAACCTAAAAGCAGTTCTCAGAGTGATTTCACAAATGCTTATCCTGTCTTTCCCTCATGAAAATCCTGGAATATACACATTAGTATCTTCACTTTCCAGATGAGAAAATTGAGCCTCAAAAAGGATTTGGTTGTTAATGTTTATTTAATTGCTAAGCACCAAAAACATCAAAGCTAAGAACCAGCCTTATAGCCTCTACTCTTCCCAGAGTAATTTGTATGGGAACTTGCTCTGTCGTTCTGGGCATCTGCCACTTACAGGAGTTCTTAGGCTGGTCATCCAGATGTAACTCTTTGGACCAGATGGACTTACAAGAAGTCAGGGAACAGAGAGCTACAACATAGAACCATTCTGAGGAATTAGAAGCTAGATGATGGTATCATGAGGTGACAAAAATAGAAGGTGTTTATAAACTATAAAGCACCATAAAAATATAAGAGAATGATTATTTTGAGATTTCAACAAGGAATGGAAACATTCTTTGAGAATAGGCTTAATATTCTCAAATTGTCAACATGACCTTTCCTTTTAAATGAAAAAGCTTTTATTTTCTTCTTTTCATAGGAAAACCACATAACCTTTCCAAAACAACTGTAAAACATTTGAGTGGTACAATCATGAATCATGCATAGGAAAGATTTGCCATATTCTCTGCTGGTGCCATGAGCAGATGCCTGAAGAACAGTTGTGATAAATGAATGCACCCACACCAGGCTACTTCACATAATCTTCTGTAAGTTCACAGCCTTCCTAGGAAGCCATCAAAAAGTTCCCTCGGGGGATTCATGTCCTTTCATAAAGCTCTTTCCAGGAACAAACGGTCTCAGCTAACCAGAGGTAAACCTGGGATTACTTTAGATTGACAAGGGTTTTGCCTTATTTCTCTGAAGTCAATAAAACTAAATGTGGTATCAGAAATCCATCTGGTCTTACAAGAGTTCAAAGACAGCCAGCAGAGGCAAGAGTTCCTTCCTTTAGACCACATCCCATCAAGGCAGTAGATTGCACAGGTGGCAAGGTAATGACAAACAGGTGTTTGCTTCATTTATAAAAACTGAAGTAATAGTGCTTAGAATATACAATGTATAGAATAGTGCTTAAAGCATTTGGAAAATGCGTTCCTACTCCTATTATCCCCAGGATCCTCTTAGATTTTGAAATCCCTGCCCAAAATATTAGTTTGGATGCCTGCTGTAGATCTTTCATGGTGGGAAAGGAAAGCAAAATAAAGTACTGACCACTGTATTATAACGGTTCCACACCAGTTAGGTTACAGGGTGATTTCCTCAGGATGTCAGGAGCTTTGGGGAGCCTGATTGTCTAACTGCAAGATGGAGTTGTCGACTTTAGGAGTTTTCTGCAAAGAATAGAGACGACAAATAATAGAAAAAAAAAATCCTCACAGAAGCTGCCACAGAAAGGGCATAAGATAAATAATAAAAATTATTGTTAATATCTTTTGTTGCCATTCAAAATTCTGTATTATTATCATCTTATGGGAAGTCCAAACTCTTTCCTCCTCCTCCATCTAATTTCAAGTATACCAAACAATCCATCTGAAAACGTAGTTTTGCACAAAGAAAACAGATGTGGATACTAAATAGAACAAAATCTACACCAGGGGCTGTGGCGCATGCTTGTGATCTCAGTGGCTTTGGGAAGCTGAGGCAGGAACGTCTTGAGTTCACAGCCAGCCTCAGCAACTTATGGAGGCACTAAGCAACTCAACATGATCCTGTTTCTAAATTAAAAAAAGGCTGGGGATGTGGCTCAGTGGTTGAGCCCCCCTGAGTTCAATCCCCTGTATCAAAATTTTTTTTTTTTTTAAAAAGCTCAATCTTTAGTAAAAGTTCTGGCAGGCCAGGCAAATGAGTCTTATGCTAATTTTATGGTTATGTATGAGCCATGTTGCTTCATCCTGCATTGGCTACTATTGCTTCTCCAACAGAAACCAAGTCATAGGAATTTCCTAATTTCACAGGCACATACATGTATTCCAAACAACTTACACTTGTCTTAAAAAAGAAAGAAAGAAAGAAAAAAATTCCTTCAAATTGAGTGTATCAATTATATGAAAGTTTGAACTGTGAAATAATGATGGAAAAAAATTGGGCTGGTTTTAATGATCTTGAGAAAGTAGTTTATCTTTTCCAACTTGGGGACATGCTTGAGTTGGATTATATAGGGACAACCATGTGATGTCTTTAAAACATCAATATGTTTAGCTCAATATATGCATCTATATTGAATAATCAAGAAAAAATAGTTATTTTTGCTCATGTTTTAGTAATTAGATTTTACATAAGTTGAAAATAAACAAGGAGAATTCCTGAAGCAGCAGTCCTGAATTTCTAGGGTTTTGTTTGTTTGTTTGTTTATTGTGTTAAAAAATAATTCTTTTTCTTATAATTCAAATCCATTTATGTTTCAAAGAAAATACAGTCCATATGTTTCTTATTTATTTACACTTACTGTAATTCATCAAAGTACAATTTAATAAGCTATTTAATGTCCAAAGTGTCACAGGGTTTTTTTGTTTTCTTTCATCTTTTGTACCAGGAAACTTTGCTTTTCTTTGAAATAAGGTTCTTAGTTTGGAAAAATGTGACCTTCCCTTCGTATTCTGTAATGTTACTAAGTCTCTCAGTAAGGCTAAGAGAAGTGTGGGTTTGAGCAATGCCTTCATGAATTTAGCCAGTTCTAAAATGAGGATTAATGTAGTCCTCCAAATTCCTTAAATTAATAGTGGGGGTACGTTTTTGGAAGGGAAGGGTAATATCCTCTGCTTTTCTTCAGCAATCTCTCAAAAATGTCAAGCAAATACAACGTGCCTGACATTATCCCATCTGTGCAAAAGTTATCTTGACTTATTAATATTATCAAAATGAATCATCCTTGATTGCTGGAAAAAAAATTGTTCTGTTTTTGTTTCTATGGGTATGTGTGACCATGTTTCTATGAATGTACATACATGTTTGTGCACAACAGTGCATGTGCATGCATGTGGTTGTGTACCTATCCATGTGTATGCATGTATATGTGTCTGTGATTGTGCACCTGTGTGTTTTGTGCACATGTGTATGTATGTGTTTACTTCTAGTGTGTGTATCTGTGTGTCTGTGTATGTGTGTATGTGTCTGTGAATAGTACACGTGTGTGCCTATATGTATGCGTGGATGAACACATGTGTGCGTGTTTTTGTGTTTATATGTGTGTGTGCCTATGCATGTGTGTATGTGCATGTGTGGAGTGTCTATAAGTGTGTGTACATATATTTGTTGTGGTACTTTTTCATAGCATATAAGCATTAGATAAGATGGAGAAAGGCATTTCAGGCTAACCAAACACCTAACACCATGTAAGTGCTGAAGACATCCAGTAGAAGATCTCTTAAAGCCTCCTGTTGCAAGATTTCAAGTCCGCTCCTTCCTATGGCTTGGAAGTCTCCATTTCTCCTGGCAAGCATGGATACTTCTGGAGAAGAAATTCCTGACTACCACTGAAAAGACCCTCAGGTAACAATTCTGCATGATGTTATTTTTGTTGAAATGCTCTAAGTTTTAGAGAAGACAAGACAAATTTTAGAAGCCAGAGCTCCATTTTGAATCTCTGTAAGTAAAATCTGAAATGAAAAGAAAAAACTGGAGCGTCTGCCAACTTCAGTTTATATGCAGCCTATCTTCTTGGTTTTATGAATTTATTTTCTTTTATTAATTCAATAAACATTCACAGACAGCCTACGTAGTTGGACAGGTAGCAAAGTATATAAAAATAAAACAATCATTTTTCCTGCTGTTGAACAATGGTTTATTTCTATAATAGATACTTTCTTTGAAGAGGAAATCCTCATACCAATCAATACAGAAAACACTGGACAATTTTAGGTTCATCTACCCTGCTTAGTTTTGATAATAACCCTTTGAAGCAAGGTTGGGACTTGACGTCCAAGTTAAATAACTTGCCCCAAATCATGCAGATGTTTCCAAGACAAACTGGAAATTAGTCCCTGATTTCTGAATGTTATCTCACTAATGCAAATTCCATGAAATTTCAGGGCAAGAAGGGATTTAAAATGTACTGAATTTGAGGTGTCAGTCTCCAAATCCATTTTTGCTCCATAAAAGTGTTACCATAGCACACAAATACCACCATGAGCCAAGGGCACAGGGGTTTCTTCATGATATTGACTTTTGATCCTAGAGACAATTTTGGTGGCTTTGGGTGGGAATAAGTGTTGGCAGGAGGACCTTAGCCTGCCCAGTAAGGAGTGCTCACTTGGATCAGTGTAGCCTGGTGAATCCAAGGCCAGGTGGCTCCAAGATTGTCTACCTTGTATACTTCATATAAATTCACTGATCCTCAATTTCCTAACCTGTGAGGTGGATAATAGTGCCCTACCTCACAGGGCCACTGTGTGGACTGAATGCATGGAACATACTCTCTGGAGTACACTTGTCAACGTTCATTTCTCTAAGTCCTGAGTCCAGGGCCACTAAATTTCAACTTCTCATATTTTATAGATTTAGGCACCTTTGATCTCTGACCCACTCAAGGATGAGAAGAGTGGTTTCCCTTTCAGGATGTTTGGTCTTGAGAGTCTTTGGAAAGGTAAATGGAGGATGACTGGCCCAGAAAAGATGGGTTTGCAAAGCCCACTGGGTCTCAATTGCAGGCAAGGATGAGTGTGGGTGGGGGCTGTTCTTTAGGCTTTAAAGAACACTAAATTGCCAAATGCAATGTGAGGTTATAAAGGAGGAATACAGGTTTCCTTGTGAAATTCTTGATATGAGATTGGGAGTTGGGTTAATAGTTATGGATAGTGTAAGAAAGGTGATTTTCTTTCATTTCTCTAGAAAACTCTGGTGGCTATTCTGTATCCTGGGCACTATAGTGAACATATCCCACACGACATGAAAGATCCACATGGAAGATGATTAAGAAAAAGGCAGAGGCTTGATCAGGATACTTGCTTACTCTAGACACAGATCTCAGAACATGACAGTCTGATGGATGTAGTTGCAACCATGTCTCCTTTTCATCTGTCTTGTAATTATAAGAGTGTGTGTGTGTGTGTGTGTAAATGCACACACATACTGTTTTCTTGATGATAATAAAATTTCTCCTTTGTGGCCATCAGGGGATTATGGATAACTATCCAACCCTAAAATAATGAGAAAAGATATGTTCTTTTAAAACAAAGTATTTATATTATGTATGTGTGTGATATTTGTATATTATCACTTTAAATATAAGAACATATTTCAAAAAAAGGAAAATTTTTTGAAATTATAACACATAAGTAAATTTTATGAGCATTTGCAGAGTAAATTTTTCTGAATCCTGGACTTTGGGAAATATGGCCTCAATCCAGGTGAGATTCAGAGAAGACTTTGGGGCAGAAACATGGTTGAGCTTCAAGGTGAGGTTCGTCTACTTGTCCCATCCTTCATGACTATGAAGAAACACACACCAACCCAAGTGTGCAAGATGAACTCTGTGACAGGTCAGAGGTTGCAATATATTAGGGAAAATAATCTATTGAAACTGGATTGTAAGTGCTATACTCTGGTTTTCCTTGAAGGCTTGCTTGAAACTTAATCACATGATGATTTGTGTTAGAAGAGTTTTGTGTTATAATCCCGCAGGCAGATTAGGTCTTTCCAGGTTAGTTTTACAGCTTTCTAGAAGGTATTTTCCCACTCTGCTTCTCAAACTAAGGAATAACCAAAGTTCAACAGAAACAGAAAGTGGAAAGAGCATCATGATGCCACTGACATCCATTTAAAACATGTTAAATATATTTAACTGTAATAAAAAAACAATACTATTATTAAATGTTTGGAAGATTATAGCTTGCAATCTAATTATTGATATACACATCAATAATTTTTCCTACATAGTTACCCTAATATTAAACATTACTTATTATGTTTCAAATATCATGAAACACTGCTTAGAATGATTTACCTATAAATGCAAACCAGTAAATACAAGTGGTTTTAGCTTTATTTTACTGTTTTTTAAAAGCCATGACTTCTTTGTTATGTAAATTCACTGTAGCCTGATTTGTATTTTTATATATTCCCTCTTTGGTTATACTCAGTGCTATACAGTTTTTGAAATTTCTATAGCCTCCATATATCAGAGAAAACATTTGACCTTTGGCTTCTGGGGTCTGGCTTATTTCACTTAGCATGATAGTCTCCAGACCCATCTATTTGTTGGCAAATGTCATAAAGTCATTCTTCTTTATGGCTGAGTACTACTCCATTGTGCATATATGCCACATTTTCTTTACTCCATGTACATTTATGAAAACAACACAGTGAGTTCCACCATCATGTACATCCACAAGAATGGGATCCTGACTAGAATAAGATATATATTCCATGCTTGTATAATTATATCAAAAGGATTCTACTGCCATATATAACGGAACCAATAATCATAAACTTCTATAGCTTTCTCTTTTGCCTGCTATTATTTATCAAAGTGATCTAAGTGTTGGTGATATTTGTGCCTATTATCAGTCCATGGAAAGGATGGTTTTCATTGGGTTTTTAGAAGTGCCGTGGTGTTTTCTCTTAACTTGCTGAGTGAATCTTTCTTAAGTTTTTCAATATCCTGAAGTTTTCTTCTGCAGTTTTCTCTCCATTGGTGGTAAATCCACTCTGAACCACTAAGAAGAGGCAAAAATAATATAATCGGGAGAGACACAGAGGACATTAGGGTGGGGAAATGTCATACTTCCATCTGGGGAATCCTAGTTAGAAGAATATTTATGACAAGGGATTTAGGCAGAACTCAGAACATGGTCTGATGAATGCAATCACAAGGTTGTCTCTTTAACCTTCTTGATAACTGCACCGTCTTTCAGGAAAATGAAAACTTGCTATAAAATGACTTGGCAAATCTAGTTCTTAATATGACATAAGAATGACAAGAATAAACTTTGGAGTGACGTGGTCTTGGATTTAAGTCCCAAACCCTGCTACTGGTTCTGTTGTATTTTTTAAACCTAATGATTCTTTTTCTCATTCCTAAAATGAGAATCATAATGGCCCACAAAGAATTGTGGTGGGAGGCTGGGGATGTGGCTCAAGCGGTAGCGCGCTCGCCTGGCATGCACGGGGCGCTGGGTTGGATCCTCAGAACCACATAAAAATAAAATAAAGATGTTCTCTCTACCGAGAACTAAAAAATAAATATTGAAAAATTCTCTCTCTCTCTCTCTCTCTCTTTAAAAAAAAAGAATTGTGGTGGGGATGAAAAGAAGTAGTGTAAGTTAAACGTTAACTCCAATAACATAAGTACTCAGTAAACAGCACATATCTAGGCTTATGGCATATGCCATTATTATAGTTTGGTCTTTGCGATTTAAAAACTCGAGCTTAACTGTCATTTTAGAAGTCACATAGGTAAATTATTTGCTTAGGTAAACATAAGGACAATTTCATGGAAAGCAATCTAGATAATTTTTTTTCTTCATTCCTAAACTAGTTTATGCATGATAGATAAAGTATGCATACAACTTCAAATTTAGAAAAAAAAACCAGATGAAAACAAGATACAGAAGTATTAGATGGCAGTCATAATTATGGAATTTCTTTTGGTTTTCTTGGTACTGGGGATTGAACCCAGTGCTATATCCCAGTCTTTATTTATTTATTTATTTATTTGGCATTGAATCCAGAGGAATTTAGCCACTAAACCATATCTCAATCCTTTTCATTTTTTTTTTTTTTTTGAGACAGGATCTTGCTAATTTGCTTAGGGCTTCATTAAGTTGCTAAGGCTGGCCTGGGACTTGAAATCCTCCTGCTTCAGCCTCCTGAGTTGCTGGATTATAGTCATGTGCCACCATGCCCAGCATTCCAATCCTTTTTATTTATTTATTTTTGAGACAGGATCTCACCAAGTTGTGGAGGGTTTTCCTGTTTTACTGAGACTGACCTTGGACTTGTGATTTTTTTCCTACCTCAGTCTCCCAAGTCTCTGGGATTGCAAGCATGTGCCTCTGTGCCTGGCCTATGGAATATTTTTAATAACAATCAGAATTACTGATTTGTGGTTCAGTTATTATAATAATTTTACTTTGTGTTTGTAGAATATTTGCCACCTATCAAACACCATACAAGTGGTTCAGAATAAAATAATTTATTTAAAAGATTTTCTGTAGTTAAAACAAAAACTATTTCGTTTTGCTTTTTTTTTTTTTTTTTAAACAGAGCATCAGCAGTGTTCTGTGTTCATGAAACTTCTGCTGCATGGAGATTAAATATATCTGCCATCATTTGGCATTTGCTTTCATGGATTAATCTGGTGTCTTTCTAAATGCCATTATTTTGTTAACAACCCCTCTCTCCCTCTGGAGCATCTTAGGATTTTGCCCCCACCCCACCCCCATGATTTTGGTGGTACAAAGTCCCACTCTAGCATGTTTAGATGTGGATGAGGCTATAATTTTGTTTAATCTAGGATTCTTTGTGGTCTTTGAATTTGAGGAATCCTTTCTTTACTTATATATAAAATCCTCTTCAAATATCTATATCCTTTGTTCTTTTCATGTTCTCCATCTGCATGTCCTATTAGAGGCACATGCCACCTTCCTTCTCCTTGTCTACAGTGGAAACATTTGCTTCTGCCTGTTCGTCAGGCTGGGATAAAAAGAAAATTCCAGCAGCACAGTTAGCAGGAAGCAATATTTCTCCCAAGCACACATTGCTGCTGTAGTATCTCAGAGCAACTCCCTTTTTTTAGTGACAACTGGCTTTCTTACTGAGAAAATTTGCTGTATAAAATCATGGAAGTCTGGTCGTGGGATATTCTATCAATAGGGATGAAACATCTGCCTCTCCTCCGAAGGATTTAAGTCATAGTGAAACGAAGAAGCAATCTCTATATCCAGCCCAGACCCAGAGTTCCACATCAGGGATTTCTGAGGACAACATTCCACATTTATCTCTACTTTGCAGTTTCCAAGAAAGTAGAACACTGGGTCCACTTTGTAGTGCAGACCTCACATTAACCATTTTGCAAAGAGCCCTGATTGCTTGGAGTCTATCCAAACTCTGCATTATTCAAATGTCACCTATTCCTCACTCTTCCCATGGATGCTGTAACTACTTTGTTGTTTTCTTCATTTGGTAAAAAAAACAACAACAACAACAACAAAAAAAACACACCATATTTCCTCAGGTGTGGCATCCCTCTTGCATGGAAATAATAACACCATGCATATAGACCAGATTGTGCTAGATCACAGGTTTCCCTTGAATAAGCGAGCTTCTGGATTGGGCTGTGGCACCCCTATGCAATCAGTTTCTTTTTGTTGTACTTATTCAGTCTCCAGGTAACTTTGCACATACTATTTGTTTTATTTTAATGTGTTCTAATTTATTATGAAATCTATGTACACAGATATATACATATATGCATATGTATGCATGTGTCTTAGTCCATTCTGTGATGTTTTAACATAATGCTACTGAGTAACTAATTTATAAAGAACAGAAATTTGCTTCTCACAATTCTGAAACCTGAAAGTTCAAGGTCAAGGTGATCAGAGGTTCTGATTTCTGGTGAGGGCTGCACTCTGCTTCCAAGATGGTGCCTTGGATGCTGTGTCCTCTGGAGGGGAAGATCACTGTACCCTTACATGGCAGAAGGGAGAAGGACAAAAGAACTAACTCCCTCCCCATAAGCAAGCTCTTATTAAGGGCACCTAATCCCATTCACAAAGGAGGGACTGTTATGGCCAAATTCCCTCTTAAAGGCCTCCACCTTAATGCTATCACATTGGCAACATTTGAAGTAGCACAGATTCAAACCACAGCAACACACACACAATTTATGTAAACTATACATATATAAATATATATATAATGTATAAAACATATATCACAATTTAAATACCAGGGTACCAGTGTACTGCTGAGATGAACAATAAAGGCAATGTCTTTGTCATCCTCTGTGATCTTAAATGCCAATCACCTAGCCCATGTTTTGTTCTTCTCTCAACCTTGAAAGAGCCACTGTTGTCTACTGTTTTACTTTGTATAAAATTCCATTTGCAAATAAATAGTTTTTAGTTTGGTATTTTTTTTATCCTTGTTATAGATTTCATTCCTCTGGGATGATATTCTTCTGTAATGGGCTTTAAAAAATAGTTTTAGTTGTAGATAGACACAATACACTTATTTTATTTGTTTATTTTTATGTGGTAATGAGGATGGAATTCAGGGCCTCACATATGCCAGGAAAGGGCACTACCACTGGACCACAGTCCTGTAATGTACTTTAAAAAAATTAAAATTATGTGATTTTTTTATTTAGTTTTTTGTAGTTGTCAAAACATTGGATTAAATTTTTATAAAATAGTGGTTATAAGGTTTTTTTTCATTCATTCATCTAGTTAAAAACTATTTTTCATTTGTCTTAATTAGTTATACATGACAGTAAAATGCATTTTCATTCATCATACATAAGTGGAGTATAACTTCTCATTCTCTGGTTGTACATGGTATAGAATCACATGGGGTGTGTAATGTGTCCACAGGGTAATGTAATGTGCTTTTATAGACAATATTGCTTTTAATTTTATGTGTGTAGTTGCATTTTATTATTTTTTATTGCCATAGAGTGACCTAATACTTAAGAATACCACAATCAATTTTTCCATTGAATTAAAAGATGGACATTTCAGTTATTTCTACTCTTTTGACAGTATGAACAGCTTTGAGCTTGTGTCCTGTGAAATGGACAAGGGACACTCTGTGGGACATCCAAGCACTTCAATTACTGGGTGTTAGATTATACACATCTCCACATCTTCAGCTTTACCAGGTACTATGATGTGGTTGCTCCAAATGATTCTGTCAATTTCTATCCCCCTGATGAAGTTTGCAGTATGTGATGATGTCAGACTTCCACAAGTCCCTACATAGGATTTTAGTGTAGCTATTTTCAGAGCTAAGGAGGCTAAACTTATTCTCCTTCCTTTACTCTTTCAAATTTTTGCTTCTGATCAAGTTATTGGGATTTTTACCTCTCTCTCCTTCCTTCCTTCCTTCCTTCCTTCCTTCCTTCCTTCCTTCCTTCCCCAGGCTTGAACTCAACGGCACTCAACCACTGAGCCACATTCTCAGTTCTTTTTGTATTTTACTTAGAGACAGGGACTCTCTGAGTTGCTTAGTGCCTCATCATTGCTGAAGCTGGCTTTGAACTCACAATCCTCCTGCCTCAGCCTCTAGAGCCCCTGGGATTACAGCCATGTGTCACCATGCCCAGCTGTATTCTACCACTTTCAATACTGGCTTTTCAATAGTTATTTATACATTATTTTTAATGTATAAATGTATTAATAACTATTTCAATAGTTATTATACATTATTTATAAATAATCCTTATTTAAAAAAAGTAACTTCTTGTGGAGCACAGTGGTGCTTGCTTGTAATCCCTAAGGCTGAGGCAGGAGCACTGTCAGTTCAAAGCCAGCCTCAGTGATTTAGCTAAGCTCTAAACAATTCAGCCTGAGACTGTCTCTAAATAAAATATTCGAAAAGGGCTGGGTGTGTGGCTCAGTGGTTAAGCACCTTGGGCTCAATCCCTGGTACAGAACAAACAAACAACAACAACAAACAACAACAACAACGACGTCTCCCTGTATTTAACTTGGTTAACTTCCTTTTTGGTTTCTTTATGGATCTGTGTCTTTTTTTAGTTTAATATAACTGAGGCTAACAGTCGTTTTCTTTATGATTTTTATGTTTTATTGAAGAAATCTTTCCCTCTTTGAAAGTCATGAAGAAATCTACCTATCTAGTCTTCTTGGGATTATAAAGCTTTTCCTTTTATGTTCAATCCATGGAGATAAAATCTTTCCTTGAATAGAGAAAACTCTCCAGGACCAGGTTGTTTCTTCTTCCAATTATTAACACAGATTTTCCCCCAATCATAAATGTCACTCCTGTCCTATATTTATTTTCACATGATCAGTCCACTTATATACTCCCTATTTTGTTTTGTGGGTCTGTTTACTCTTTCCTATTCTTTTGAGACTACTCTTTCATATTAGAGATGAAAACTCCTCACCGCTTATTATCATTTATGAATCCATAAAAACATTAAAATCACTTCATCTAGTTCTAGAAAAATCTTGGGATTTCACGGAAGTCACACTGAATCTACAGCTCTCTTTGGAAACCCCTCTTCCCCTTCCAGCATTGATTTTTCCTGAGACTGTAAATTCCTACTTTTCCCAAATCTCCTTTGCTTTCTTCCAATAAAATTACAATTTTATACACATAGGTTTGGCTAGTATTTGTCAAATATCTTTTTAGAAATTGTTTGGTTTTATTGCTATTATAGGTAATACTGAAAAATATTTTTATATTTTCTAATACCTTTGTTTAATCTTTTAGGATGAACTCATTATTTCTCTCTTTATCCTTTTAAAGACAGGCACTCTTCCAATGGATTTTATAACATAAAACACCTTTGCAACATTGAAATAATACAAACTTAGTTGAGACATGACATCATTTTATAGATTGCTGGATGTGGAGTTTTTGGGTATGTTTTCTACCTATTTATACCATTTTTGGTCAGGGCCAGTGGTCCATGTTTGTAATTTCAGTGACTTGGGAGGCTGAGGTGGGAGGATCATAAGTTCAAGGCCATCTTTAGGAACTAAGTTGTTCCTGTCTCAGAATAAAAAAAATATATAAATATAACGGGGATGTAACTCAGTAGTATAAAGCACAAATTCAATCCCCAGTACCAAAAATAAATAAATAACTTTTTTAAAAAATATGTTTTAGTTGTTGATGGACCTTTATTTTATTTATAAATATGTGGTGCTGAGAATCAAACCCAGTGCCTCACACGTGCTAGGCAAGTACTCTTCCACTGAGCTACAACTCCAGCCCCTAAATAAACAACTTTTAAAAAAAAATTTAAATAAAACTTTTATATTTTATTAAACTCTAAAATAGCAAAGCTGCACCAATGACAGTGACCCAGAAGCCTATGACATAAATCTAGTAAAAGAAGGATTAATGATACAGTGGTACCTCCAAAATACATTTTGTTTCCACAGTTTCAAATGAAATACATTTAGTGGCCTGATCAATTTTCCTCAATAATATAAACAACTCCAGAATATTTAAGGACTTTATATTTTGCTAGTTCTCACTTTATAAACTATTAAGGGCTTATTTACTACATCATGGTATTTATTTTGAATTTCCTTTGTTTTTAATCTGCTTTGTTTTTTTTTTTTTTTTTTTTTAACTGGTGCTGGGGTTTGAACCCAGGGACTAGTGCATGCAAGGCAAGCACTCTACCAACTGAGCTATATCCCCAGCCCTTCCTTTGTTTTTAGATTTTCAGTCAATTTTAAGTAGCATGTGCCTCCTCCCACATCTTTTAAAAACTAGTCTGGTAATCTTTGTCTTCCTCTGGGCAATTTGAGTCATTTCTATTTATTAGGAATAAGAGACTACTTAAATTTCAATTTATTTTTACCTTGTTAGTTTATGGTATTTGGGCCACTTTTCAATGATTCATTTGCTTTTCTTCTTTTTATGGATTATTTGAATTTTTCTTCATTTTTTTGAGATCTTATAAGTGTGAAAGTTATCTACTTTTCTTTTCTGTTTGCAAATACTAGAAATTTTAACATTCATATTTAACCTATCAAAGCCTTGTTGGTTTTTCCTCTCTTTTCAGAGCAATACAGGAATTTAGAGCTTTAAAATGCAATTCTCTATTGATTTATAGTTAACACTTTCCTCATATTTTAATTTTGTAGATTTCTAATCTTATATATTAGATATTATTTTTTAATATCTTTTATTTATTTATTTATTTATTTATTTTTATGTGATGCTGAGGATGGAACCCAGGGCCCCACACATGCTAGGCGAGCTCTCTACTGCTGAGCCACAACCGCAGCCCTAGATATTATTATAATTATTATTCTATGCTATTGATATTTATTTAGATTTATTCACATGCTTGTAATTTTCTTTGTCCATTCTTTTTTATGAGCCAGATATTCCTATTGAAATTATTTACTTTTCTTGTAAGTCTGTCTTTTCTTTTTTTTTTTTTTTTGTCATTGGTAATTGAACCAAGGACAGGGCCTTGGGTATAGCTAAACATGTGCCTTGCCACTGAGCTCCACCCCCATCCCCTGAAAATCTTTTAAAAGTTCTCATCATTATACAGAATACATGTATGATGTTGTGATGAGAAAAAGAAAAAAAGTGTCACATTAGATTGGATAGAGAGAAATGATGGGAGGGGAGGGGAGGATAGGGGCGATAGGAAGGGCAGCAGAATAGAATAGATTATGATTGCTGTATGTATATAGGCGACTCTGTATGTATACAGTGTGATTCTTCAATTGGTACAATTAGAAAAATGAGAAATTATACCCCAATGATTCAAATGTATGAATTGCCAAGATCATTGTAATGTCATGAGTAGCTAATAAAAAGAAATAAAAAAAGTTCTTCTTGAGAAGGTTTATTGACAATTTAATTCCTTAAGACTATTATTAAGAAAATATCTTTATAGCAGCTCAATTCACAACAGCTAAACTATGGAACCAAACTAAGTGCCCTTCAACAGATGAATGGATAAAGAAAACGTGGTATATAAACACAATGGAATATTACTCAGCCGTAAAGAAAAAAAAAAACGAATGAAATTATAGCATTTGCAGGTGAATGTATGGAACTGACGAATATCATGGTAAGTGAAATAAGCCAGTCTTCAAAAATCAAAAACCAAAGGCTGAATGTTTTCTCTGATATGTGGATGCTGATCCACAATGGGGGGTGGGGAAGCTGCACTAGGGAAAAATGGAGGAACTATGGATTTTGCAGAGGGGAGTGAAAAGAGGGGAGGGAGTATGGGGGTGGGAAGGATAGTAGAATTAGTAGAATGAGTTGGATATTATTATCCTATGTACACATATGATTGCATGGCTGGTGTGACTCTGCATGGAGTATGGCCAGAGAAATGAGAAGTTGTGCTCCATTTGTGTACAATATGTCAAAATGCATTCTGCTGGCGTGTGAAATTAATTAGAACAAATTTCAAAAAAGAAAACATCTTTATTTTCTCTCAGACAGTCCCATTGGCTCCATATCGGTGTTTTTTTTTATTTTCTCTCACTGCTTTGAACATATTTTGCAATCTTCTGGCTTCTATTGGGGCAGTAGAGAAATCAACTGGTGATCTATATTTCATTTGTTTATCATGCATGATCTCTAGTTTTCATTTGGCTTTTTGGGAATTCATCTTTTTCTTTACACAAACACAATGTAACTTCTCAGTCTGTTCCCCGTGTCTCCTAATTTTAAAAAGATAATTTATTACTGTCTTTCCATAGTATATTCTGCTTTATTTCTTCAGCTATGATTTAAACTTTATTAATTCTTTATCGACATGAGTCTGTGTTTTAAAAACTATCAATTAAACCCAAATTTTGATTATTTTTTTCCAAGATTTAATTTTTTTTTCTATTTCACATGGCTGTAGTACAATTTTGTATAATATATATTCTAATAATTTAAAATTTTAAAACTTATTTCTTTAATAATTATTAAATATATTTTTATATTGTGTATCTAATATTATAATAACTCATTCTGTTTTCTTTCCTTTGCATGGAATTTTATTCACAGTTACCTCTTGTGCTTGAAAATGTTTTTAATTTGTAAACTCTTTTTCATGGAAATTTCCTCTGCAGCACTTGTTTCCGGCTCCTTTCACCTGTGTTCTTCTAGAAAGCATTTTCACAGGCTTCCAACATGTGTCAAGACATGTCCCATGTAAATTCTCAACTTGTGTTTGTGTTTGTCTATTTGTTTGATGAAGACGGCACGACTTCATGTCCCAAGCACATCAAGGACAGGGTTTGCAATACCCATTCTCAGGAATCAAGGGAAGACACGTTTATTTGTTTTCTTTTCCTCCTTCTTCTTCTTTTTTTTTTTTTTTTTTGGTTTTGGTAACAGGGATTTGAACCCAGGGGCACTGAATCACTTAGTCACATCCGTAGCCCTTTTTAATATTTTATTTAGAGACAGGGTTTTGCTAAATTGCTGAGGGCCTTGCTAAGATGCTGAGGCTGGATTTGAACTCATCCTCCTGTCTCAGCCTCTAAGCTGCTGGGACTATACGCATGGCCAAGGTACCTCGCTTACTTCTCCTTCTAATAAAAGACAGGTCTGGAAATGCCAGTTGGTCCCACCCTCCCTCAGAAGTGGCTTTTTGTCAGGCTGACCTTCTGAGCACTCAGAGCTGGTTTCATGCTGGGGAATTTGCTCCCATATCCTCTCTGCACTGGCTCTAGTCACTGATGTCATCCCCTATGGTTCCTGTTCCTGTCCACAGCCTGCATCCATGCACTTGCTTCTCTCTTGCACCCCATTTTCTAGTCATTTGGTGCCTCTGTGAACCTCCTCTGTCTTGAAGGCACACCTATGCATTTATTTTTGTATTTTATCTATTGCATTTCCATATCTCATGTTGTGAGGCTTTAGGGGTAATGTGAAGTTTGCAATATTGTCAGAGAGAAAAACTTCAGTCCCCCCTTCAGGTATATTCCCTATGACAGTCATCACATCTATTAAGAATGGAGGCATTTTTTAAATTGTATGATTATAGTCTTCCTTTCTAATGTAATTTTAATCTTAATTTGAAAACACACACATCCTTAAGGGACCCCTGGACTAACAGCATCAAGACCACACAAGAGTTTGCTAGAAATGCAACCTCTATTTGACCCAGCTATCCCATTCTTGAGTATATATCCATAATAATATGTGCCTCCTCTGCATACGCCAGTGATCCAGCCATGCCAATGTTTATAGCAGCACAATTAACAATAGCCAAACTATGGAACCCAGGTGCCCTTCAAATGATGAATGGATAAAGAAAATATTATATATATATATATATATATATACACACACACACACACACACACACACACACAATATGAAATAGAACTCAGCTGTAAAAAAGAATGAAATTATGGCATCTGCTGATGGAACTAGAGACTATCATGCTAAGTGAAATAAGCTGAACTCAGAAAGCCAAATGTCAAATGCTTTCTCTGAAATCCAGAAGTTAGTCCAAAATAAAGGGGAAAAGAGAGATAGAAAGGGGAAAAATGGTGGCTGATGGGGGAATTCCATCAAAATAGAAGAATGACTTGTGGACTAGGTAAGGGGTACGAGAGAAGGGGGAGAAGAGACAGGACAAGGGAAGAACAGAGGAGTGAACCTGACATAACTTTCCTATGGGCATATATTAATATGCCACAGTGAATGTCACCATCATCAAGATACTAACTAAATGAGCAAAACAAAAAACTGTAAGTAAGTAGCAGAAAGATTCATAGAGAAGAAGGATGGGAACAGGGGGAAGCGGGGGAATGGGACATACTGGGGACTGAATTAGAGCAAATTATATTTCATGCTGTTTAATTATGTCAAAATGAATTCTAATGCTATGTACACCTCAAAAGAAACAATAATAATAAGGTTTAAAAAAATAAAGAAGAAGAAGAAATGCAAGTTCTGCAGATCTAGAGCCCCTGGGGTGAAGTTCTCTCTGTGCCTTACCAAAACTCTCCCTGAAAATGCACATGACTGATGGTCTTAGTACACACTGGCGCTCAGCGACAAGGGACTCTAGGGAGCAATTCTCAACCACAACTTTATTGTGTGCCTGTTTTCTCTGAAGCCCATGAACTCTCAGTGGGAATAACCAAGGACTTTAGGAATAGTATTTTAAATCCTACTTAATTAAATGAATTATAAATCCCCCTGCCTTTCTTAGATCTTATAGCTTTATAAAGCTCCCTCACATTTACTTTGAAAGCCCCATGAGAAAATTGGCCAAAAAAAAAAAAAGAGAGAGAAAACTTCCCAAAACAAATGAAAAAAAAATTAATGGTGTAAATTGAGTGTTTGCTAGCATACCAGCGATTTTGCTTGATGTCAGACATTAGTAATTTATGCCAGTGCCTGAGTTCTCCTGAGTTCCTGGAATGTCATTGTATCTTCTCTAAGTCTGCAAAAGTTAACTCTAAATATTGTATCTATAGTGGATAAAGCCCCTTAACATGAAACTGCTGAAATCCTGTGGTGGGTTTCAACAGTAGATATCTTTACTATTATCATCATTACCTCTTCTAATATGGTAAAACCCCCTAAATCAGTAAGAATGTTTGAAATGAGAAAGAACTCTCCCAACACACATGCAGGTGCATGCGCATACACACGTTCCAACTCTAAGCACGATCAGGACAAGAAAGAAAATAACTAGATATTTTTCCTAGTCATAAAAATTTAGTCTATTTTCAACCTTCTTGGAATTATAAGCCTATTCCATAAGACACTTATTAGCAAGGCTTAGAGAAATTTATCTGAAAATGTGGCTGCCAGAACCTTTCTTTTACCCACTGGCCACAGCCACCCAGGTCACTGAAGCTGGAGCTGTCACACTAAGTAGCTTCCCAGTCTTCCAAGGCATCCCAGGATCACTCCACACTGCAACCCACCCATGCAAATAACAGCATTCCCTTTAGCCAAAATAGTTCCTCAATATTTTCTAAGTAGATAATGGAAAACTCTTTAATTTCAACCCATGGAGGGAGGAGATGGTATAGTAAAAATGCATAGGCCCAAGGTTGTGACAATAGGGTTTGTGTTGTGAACCTCTACTATACCATGCAGTCAGGTAATTCAGAGAATGCCAGATGCTCTCTTGTATTACATTTTCTTCCCCCTTAAAATAAAAGATTTCAACTATGTTACTATGTAGTACTTTCAGGCTCTATCATTATATGATGCAAAACTGATGAATTCACAGAAACTAACAACAATAACAATAAAACACTAAAAATATGTTCATATAGAGCCCATGGGTATGGGTACCAGATTTGAAGGCTTTTCTTTCACATAGGGAGGAACATGAGAGGAACACTTAGAGCTAAATTAGGGGAACTCCAAACTGGATTGAATAACATGACAATGGAAATAATCCCTTCCCACACTGAGAAATAATTCTTTACTCATAAAACCCAACAGGTGCAGAAGAGAAGTCTTTGGACAGCTGGGTCAACATAATCCAAACAGGGTTTGTCATGCTACATGATAGCTCCCAGCACTGTGAAACCAGGCTCTGCATTTTCTTTTTTTATGAACAACAAATGTTAATAAAATGCTAATGTTTCCAATGCTGTACTGTTTCAGGGAGATCTGGTTTCAGAACATCATCTTTCTCAGAGATTCTAAAGATGCTTTCAATGTACAATAGAATCTGCAAATGCAGTTGGCAAAGGACACAGTGATATGGGAGGTGGTAATTCAGCCTGGTCATATGTTGGGGTCACAGAAATCTTACTTTTGAGGGTATTGTTTCATGTTTAAGGAAATAGATGTCCAGAGAAGAGAAGAGCCTGAAGTCTTTCATGGTACACAAAAAAAGAATGTAGGACAGAAAGTCAATAATATGTAGCAGGAGTTGGTCATTTAGCTCAGTTGTAAAGTGCTTGGCTAACTTGCAAAAGGCCCTCAGTTCAGTCATATATCCATATGGCACTGGCCCTCTTGTGTGGAGCTGCCTGGAGTCACATGGCATACTGCTTGGCCTTTCTCAACAATTAGGCATATTTTTACCTAAAAATGAGCATTAACTTGGCCGGTACACAAAATGATTCCACATTCAGATATCCAAGAATCAGCAATCAGAGAAAACATGACCTTAGAGCACCACCGCCATATGGGTGACAAATTCAACTTTAAGCACAGCCTTTGGCCATGTCAAACATTAAAAATGCATTTTGTTGTTTACATCATTTGGATAATACTGGGTGGGGGAAAGAACATTGGACTGACTCAGGACTAAACTAGAATAAAAGCTGAACCAGTTAATTGCTGTAAGATTTTGGGAAAATTTCTCATGTGTAAAATGAGATTATAAAACCAAACCTGCTTGAATTTGAAAGGATTAAATATTTAAAACTGCATTCTTTGTACAGAGCTTATGCCAGAGCTTGGTACTTAGCAGGCTTCCAATAAAGATGTGAGCCTTTTCCCCTCCCCTCCTCCAGACCTGGTTCTCTTTTCAGAGGAGTCCTGAGACTCTTCATATCTGTCTTTCTCCCATTGATGGGTTCTTGCTTGTCTTCTGCTCTCATGACCAAGAAAACCAGGAGCTACCTCTGAATTTCCCAAGTCTCCACCTTAAGTCATTCTCCTGAGAAGTTGGCCCAGACTATTCTATCTTAATTGGAGTGTTTTTGTGTTGTACTCTGGGATAATATTCTGTTTTTTCCTTGATAACGCTTATGATTTTATGCACACACACACTCACACACACACACACACATACACATACACATACACATACACACACATATGCACTCCTATGGTTATTTGTTTTATATCTCAGCTATTACATATTCTTTTTTTTGTATGTGTGTGGGGGAACCAGGGATTGAACTCAGGGGCACTCAACCACCAAGCTGCTGCATCCCCAGCCCTATTTTGTATTTTATTTAGAAACAGGGTCTCACTGAGTTGCTTAGCACCTTGCTTTTGCTGAGGATAGCTTTGAATTCATGATCCTCCTGACTCAGCCTCCTGAGCCTCTGGGATTATAGGTGTGCACCACTGTGCCTGTCAGCTATTGTATATTTTTGCCAGAAGATAGTGATGGTATGTATTCTTCAGGGCTCTCCAGACAAACAGAACCAACAGGACAGATTAATATACAGTTGTTCCTCCATATCTATGTGTTCTACATTTGATGGATCATAGCTCAAAAATACTTAAATATTACATATTTAAATATAAAATAGTTAATAATTAATTATTAAATATTTTTAATTGGATCTATATTGAATACATACAGTCTCTTTTTTTCTATTCACTAATGAATCACTGTAACAACTATTTATATAGTATGCATTGTAAGTAATGGAGATAATTTAAAATATGTGGAAGAATTCATAATGACCTAAAAATAATACTTGAGTATTAATTTAACCAAGGAGGTAAAATAACTTTACAATGAAAATTAAAGAACACTAAAGAAGTAAATTGAAGAAGACCTTAGACCATGGAAAGACATCCCATGTTCTTTAATAGGCAGAATTAATATTGTGAAAAATGGCCATATTACCAAAAGCAATGTACAGACTTAATGCACTACCCATCAAAATATCAATGACATTCTCTGCAGAATTAGAAATAAAAACAATTCTTAAATCCATTTGGAAGAATAATGAACCCAGAATAGCCAAAGCAATATGAAGCAAGAAAAGCAAAGCAGGAGGCATCACAATACCCAATTTGAAATTATATTACAGAATTATAGCAACAAAAAGAGCATAGTATTGGCACCAAAATAAACATGAAGATCATTGGAAAAGATTAGAAGACACAGAAGCAAATTCACACACTTACAGCCATCTAATCTTTGAAAAAGGTGCCAAAAACATAGTTTGGTTTAGAAAAGACATTCTTTTTAACAAATGGTGCTGGGAAGACCGGATAGCTATATATAGAAAAATGAAATTAGACCCCTAACTCTCATCCTGCACAAAACTCAAATTGAAATAAATCAAAGACATAGGAACATAACAGAAGCCTTGCAACTGCTAGAAGAAAACAGGGTCAACACTCCATCATATAGGAGCTGGCACCAACTTTTTAAATAAGATCCACAAAAATGCAGTAAATAAAAGCAAAAATCAGTAAGTGGGATGCCATCAAACTAAAAACTCCAGCAAGTGAAATGTTTCAAAGCATGAAGAGAGAACCTACAGAATGGGACAAAATCTTGGCCAGCTACTCCTCCAGTAGGAAATTAATATCCAGAAGATATAAAGAACTTAAAAACTTTAACATTCATCAATCAGTCAGTCACCCAATCATAAATGGGTAAAAAGACCAAAACAGACACTTCTCAAAATAAGAAACATAAATGGCCACCAAATATATAAAAAAATGTTCAACATCTCCAACCATCTGGGAATGTAAATTAAAACTACACTGAGATTTCATTGCGTTAACTCCAGTCAGAACGCAATAATCAAGAATACAAACAACAATAAATGCTGGAGAGGCTGCAAGAAGAAAAGAACACTGGTGCACTGTTGGTGGGACTGCAGACCAGTATTTACCAGTACACGGTTTCCAACCTGCATTCTGGAAAGCAGTGTGTAGATTCCTCAAAAAAACAGGGAAGAAACCATCATAGGACCCAGCTGTCTTATTCCTTGATATTTACCCCAAAGATCTAAAATGAACATACTATAGTGATACAGCCAGTTCAATGTTTATAGTAACACAATTTACAATAGCTAAATTATGGAATCAACTCAAATATCTATATTTAAATTCTATCAATCCATAAAAAAGAATGAAATTATGCCATTTGACAATTAATAGATGTAAAGGAAGAATGTCATGTTAAGTGAAATTAGCCAAATTAAACTCCCGGAGGTCAAATATTTTCTTTTATATGCAGAAGCTATAGTGAAATAAATGTAAGTGGGAGGGAAGGATAAGAAAACATAAAGATAAAAGGAAAATCAGTAATGTAAAAGAATGAGATTGTGAGGCAGAGTGGAGGGATGGGTAAGGGGAGGCAATGCAGAGTGAATTCTTGAAAAAATCATGACATGTACATGTTCAAATATGCTACGGGGAATTTCACCCTTATGTATAAGTAAAAAGAACCCAGAATAAGTAAATAGATGAGTGAAAGGATATTTAGAAGGGAAAAGAGAAAGGGAGAAGAGGGAGAGAAAAGGGGGAAATCTTGTGTTGAAATTGAATTCCATGCATGTGTGAGTTTGTTAGGATGAACCCAACTACTATGTGTAACTATAAATTTCTACTTAAAAATATAAAATATATGGAAGAATGTGCATAGGTTTTATGCAAATACTACATCATTTTCTAAAAGGGACTAGAGCATTTGCATAGGTTGATATTCAAGCGGGCTCCTGGGACCAATCTTCCAAGGATATCTTAGGGTTAATTATATGCAGTAGGAGAGAACAGAGTCTGAAATCTACAAGGCAGGTCAGCAGATGAGAATTCCAGGCAGGCTTTTGTCTTATAGTCTTGAGGCAGAATTTCTGCTTCTCCAGGAAACCTTAGCTTTTGCTTTGCAGATCTTCAGCTTATTGGATGAGGCCCACCTACATTTGGTTTACTCATAGTCAAATGAATGTGAATGCTAATCACACTGACATAAAAAAAAATCACCTTCCCAGAACTAGAGTTTGAGAAAAAACTAGACACTGGGCTTGGTAGAGTTGACACACAACATTAACCCTCATGTCATGATGCCCTGGAACATTGCCACCCTATTCCCTTGCCTACTTTGGGTACATAGTAGGTGTTCCATAAATGAGTGTTAAGTAGGCAACCTGTGAGTCCTTAAGATATGATATTGTAATTCATACTTGCCATTTCTTTTTTCAGATTCCAGTGTCATCACTGCTTGAGTGTGAGATCCGCCGCCTCAGGGGCACAGCCCACCCAACCACTGAAAAGTTGAGACTAGGAGATTCAGGGATAGGAGCCTGGGCTCCACCCAGCAGATACTCTGACCAGCTTGAGTGGGCTCTGAAATGAAGCGCAATAGGGATGAAGAAGGAACAGCTATGTGCCATGTCCAGGAACCAGAAATCACAAGCCAATAGCAGTTTGTGGTGACCCTGCTCTGTCCCTGAGCTTTGGCACTGTGTTTCCAGGGAGAGACACAGTGGTGGGCTGGGTCCATTGTGAAGAACATAACATCAGCCTGCCCAGAGCCCTCTGTTGCCCTCGAAGGTGTCCCTCTCCTTCTCCAGCCCACATTTGAGTTTTGTTGCTGACTCTCGCCTGATGAGGCAAATGATGCTGATTTCCGCACATTTTCTAGCAAGTCTATATTCCATCCTGCACAGGATGGAGCAGTCAGTCACTTTTGAGTCCAAGGATCTGGATTTGAGCTCAGATCAGTTCTCAAGCTGCCTTTTGATTGGAGAAGTGATACGTCCTCCCCAGCCTTGCTTACAAGGCTGTCCTTAGAGGATGGCCCAGGACAGCATCTCAGTGTGCAGCTCCTGTTACATGGACGTGCCCCTAGGCTGGAATCCAGCAGCAAAGGGCTCTCCAGTTAACACACCAAGGACTTTTCCTTCTCTCTCCAAAGTTGTGTTCATCCAACCCCACGTGTGAGGGTGAATTCTATACCCTGAAACAGAGAAGGAGACATATCAAACACTCTGGAAGGGGCTAGATTCCCACAGCTGGACCTCAGGGATCCTCAGTCCTGCCAGATCCAGCTCTTAAGCAAGTCTCGCCCTGTTATCCCACTCCTCATTGTTTCTGTGAGGTTCAGTTTTGTAAGCTTTCTCTTACCCTACTCTTTCCTCTTTGCTTCAGTGTAACTAAAAGCATGGTCTACTTCCCCAAGTGCAGGGCAAGGGGGTGGTAAATGAATAAATAAAATAAAAAATGAAAAATAAAATAAATAAAATAAAAAATAAAAAAGACAAATGTCTAAAGCATATGGTCATGAAAATGTTTGAAGTGTCTAATGTCTTCTTTACTGTAAATTTCAGTCCCCACATATCTCATGAAAACAATAAATTAACTCTCTTTTAAATTTAATTTTTTTTATGAACCATTGGGACCTTTATTTTCAATCAAGTATTTTCACAATGATGGTTGTGAACTCCCTGGATCCTTATGCTTGTCATTGGCCATCCCCATGGCACTGTCCTCACTCTCTCTGTCTAGTCACAAACCTTCTGGGTGACCCAATCCTCCAGACCCTGAGGACATCGCCCACCAATCTCATGCACATTGGAGAAGGGGCAAGAAGTCCAGGCACCCTCTTGTAAGAAGTGAGTATTTATTTATCTATTTATTTCTTTCTCATTTCTCATGGGCAGACACAGTGTTTGGTTGCTTTTTCAAGTGTTCTTTTTAATTCTAGTAAAAGCCAATGCTCCTATTCACAGTTATCATGTGTCACACACAGAATAACAGGAAGAGGCACACATTACCTGGCCCATCTCACAGAGGAGAAACTTTAGTTTGAAGGATAAATTACCAGTCATTTGAGAAACAATTGCTTTATACTTGGTTCTTTTGAAAACTCTGGCTAATTCTTTGAGCCAATGTAAATTGTCACCTATGCAAATGAATATGATGGATGTTCTTCCGGGAAGGAGGTCAACAATCCTTACTTCTCAAATAATAAATGGTAGATACCCAGCACTGAGGGGCTAAAGACTTTGACAGAGAATAATCGATTTTCTCTGTATTCTGCAATGTCACTATAATTGCACACTTCCTGGAAATCAGAAGTCCCCAGTTCAAATCCCTGCCACATGCAGTGCTTCCCTCTCTCTCTTACTCTCACTGAGAGTTCCATGGAATAAGTCCCTTTATTTCTGCCTTTGTGTGTCCCCATCTTTCTATGGTGAGCAACTATCCTTATATTTCTCTACTGTCTTCTATCTTTCTATGTCTTTCTACTTATTTCTATCTCCATCTTAGGTCTTGGAATTTCCTGAAGACTTTTCTTCTTATGGGTCATAGCCCAAAGTAGCCATCTGAAGTGACCCAGGAAACCAAGGATCAGAGAGACAATGGCCCTTCGATATTTTTCAGTGGACTTTCACTAACCTCTTCCCTGTCACTATATTGAGTATTTACTCTGTTCTAGAGATCATGTTAGCACTGAGGTAGAATGAAAAATACAATGTCATCTCTGTCCCTGAGCAACTCATAAACCAAAATGAAGAATTTGTTTTATTAACAAACAAGGCCAAAGTTATTACAGAGCAATAACCAAAATCTTTATAAGACACTGTGTGAGGATTGAGGAAGAAGTGTGTCTTACTGCCTGCAGAAGATAAGCAATGACCCCCTGGGTAGGTGGCACTACCCAGAGACTTGAGGGCTGGGGATGTGTCCAGATTGCCAACAGGAAAAATAGTGCTGTATTTCTGATGCACTTAATATCATCACCCAAAGTTCTGAGAAAGGTGACAGTGGAGGGGAAGCATTGAGTGCTGAATGATGGGACACTCTCCTGTGAAGAGCTGAAGTGAGTCATAAGCAGATACAAGTTCACAGACAACCTTATAAATACCTCAAATTCATTTTTTGACCCTTCAGGCAATAGAAGCCAGGGAGATCAGCAAGGCAGTAAGAGGGACTGAGAGAAGTTTGCTTGAGAAATAAAATTTTAGAAGTAGAGAGATTTACAAGTGGCAGGCCTAGTAGGTGAGAAAAGAGGGCTTAAGGACATGAAGGATGGAATGAGACATATGCACTTGGTGATGGACAGACTGGTGGATGTGAAGGAAGAAGACAAGCATCTTAGGAGAGGGGGTTCCACTGGACCATCCAGAAGGAATGGCCTCTGGAAACAATGTTGTGATCAGTCAGGCACTAGAAAATGCCTATGAGAGTCTGTGTGAATGAAAGAAGGTCCTTGTACCCAGATCCAAGGAGTAACCATTGACAGGGCTCTCTGATTGTCACAGACTCTCTTCCTCCAGTAAAGACCATCTCTTTTCCTGGATCAGTTATGATAAGGGAAACATTGCTGGTCATTTGGTGCATGTTAAATATTAGGGAGAATGGCTGGTTTTAGCCAGTAAGGATGCATTCTCTTGGGGTGACTTCCAAGCCATCAATGGCCAGTTGAGTCCTTTTCTCACTCTGAGCTCCTCTTTTATGGTCACTTGTTGAGAGCCACAGCCGAAGGGGCCCCAGCAAACTTCCAGCTGCCAGCAAACTTCCAGCTGCCGGCTGATGATTGGCTCACAGCGGCCCCAGCAACATCTAGCTGATTGGCTCCTCTGCGGTGATGCTCATTGGGCTGTTTCCCTGCCCTTTCAGACCACGGAGCTGCTCATTGGGGGACTTTTTTGGCTCCGCCCACGTGACCCAGCCAATCGGCCTCAAAAGCAGGAGGATTGTTGGAGGTGGAGAGAAGCTTGTGGGGGAGAGAGAGGCTTGTGGAAAGCCGGTGGTGGCAGTTGAGGCTCTGAGGATTTTTCCTGAGAGGCTGTTTTGTTTGGTGTGTGTGGTTCTAAAAATAAAGTTAGTTTCTTTTGACAAGTGGCTCCTGATTGTGCCCAGCCAGACTGCGGCAGTCACTCCTTCTCCCACTGATAAGGATCCATAAATGTAAGGGATGATCCAGAAACTCGCCTAATCTCAATCACATCTGCAAATCTCTTCTGCTAATTTAGGGTCCATATTCATAGGCTCTGGGGATTTGGCTGTGGATACTATCAGGGACCATTTTTCTGCCAATGGCATCACCTGAGATGTAGAATCCCAGTTTTCCTTTGCCCTGTCCTTTTGCCATGATGTTCTGCCTCATTTCAGGCCCAGAACAATGTAGCTAGCTGATCATGGACCGAACTTCTAAAATTGTGAGCCCCAAATACACTTTTCCTCCCTCTGTGTTGTTCTTGTCAACTTTGATCACAGCAATGAAAACCTGAATAACAGCTGGTCAAAAAATAAGAAAGATTAGTCATTCTCATCCTTCTCCGTCTGGCCCCATGATACTTCCTGAATCCCGATGTTATCATCAATCAAATACAACCTGTCACTTCTGGAAGGAGTTGGAGATGTTCAAACCTACCTTCCTATAATGAGTGGGTTCTAGATCTTACTTCTCCTTTACAGGGATTTTGAAAGTGATGATATCAACACAGAGTCTCTATTCAACCCAGAGTGACATGCCTATGAGCAAAAAGTAAACACGGATTGTTTCAAGTTAATAATATTTAGAGTTAGTTACCAAAGCATAACTGAGCCTATCCAGACTCCTTTATACAAATTACAACACAAATCAAATTTTCACTTTTGAAATCTCAAGGATTTAAGAAATGTTATGTATTCAAGCTATCGGAGGAATAACCCTACTTGTTGACATCAAAAGTGATAATTCTATGAAAATTTCCATTTCAGCTATTCTTTAGGGCTGAGGGTTTAGCTCACTGGGAGAGCAGCTGCTTAGCATGTTGGAAGCCCTGGATCTGATCTCCAGCACTGCCAAAACCTTTTTCTGTAAAGATAATCTATTATTTTATGAATCCAAAATAATAAAAAAGCACATAAGTAGAGGTAAGACTGGTAGGATCTGTCAGTTACTGGACTAAGCAGTTTATATACAGTAGTTTCTTTAACCATGTAGCTACAATTTATAGATTAGGTGAGTAGACAATTGGTTACCATTTTATTTACTCTCTAAGGACACGCTTCCAACAACCTAATTCCTCCAACTACACCTCACATCCTGGTTTCCAATACCTCTCAATAACCACCAGCTGGGGACCAATCCTTCTACACATAAGCCTTTGGGACATTACAGACCGAAACTAAAACAATGAACTCAGTTTTGATGGCTTCAGTATTGCCTGTGGCCAAAGCCACATCCTTGGTACATTTATTTAAAAGAAAATGAATAATGGCCACATTTATTGAGACCTGGGTCTAGATACCTGGTACTCTTGCAAAATCCCCCCTCCCCACCTTTTTTTTTCCTGACACTGATTCTTTTTCCTTTTTCATTCTTACAAACTGCAAATTTGACCAGGAATGTCTTCCCTTTCTCTAGCACTTTCAGTCTTTCCCTGTCTGGATTAGTTGTCTTCTTTCAAGATTCCTCTTTCTGTATCTTCAATGGAAATCATTGTAAATCACTCACACAATGAACTCGAAGTTCCCAAGGATTGAAGGGGGTGGGAAAGGAGGGAGCAGAAGAATGAGTCAGCAAAACATTCTTTTGACAAGGTGGAAAGTGATATGCTAAAGACAGAAGCCTGGTTGGTCCATAGGAGAATCGATTCATTCTCATCTGATTGGAGCAGAATCAAGATGGAATTGTGGAGTGCTAGGAACATAAGCACAATTAGGAACAATGTTACTTCTGATAGAATGAAATAAAAAAAGAAATAGATGAGAACACTCTAAGCTGTGGTGTCCATTATAGTTCATTGCACCATGAAAGCCACATGCACTCCCAGTTAGTTGTGATTTTAAAATCCTATCTTTTAACTGATTTGAAGTTGTAAGAATATGTGTAATCATGATGTGATGCCTTCACTCTTCAAAAAACCCAAAGCAAGGAAAAATCCCTGGCTTGGATTATGCCCAGGTTCTGCACTGAGAGCTCCTGGAATTGTATGTGGAGATTCAAAGCAAGAGTGAAGCACAGCCAAGAATGAGGTGTCCTGGAGGATGTGCCAATTCAAATTTATTAATCCTGATAATTACAGTAATTTTCACATCATAACTTTACCCGACTTGTCTATTGTGTTGTTCTTCCTAAAGTCCTGATAACACCCTTGAAGAAATTTTCCTCCTCTGCTCATTGCATCTCAGAGCACTGAGCTCAGGAGCAAATTATGCATGCAGCAGGTATGAAACGTGGTCAAACCAGCTGGCAAGTCATGCAGCTGAGGAAAATCACCAATGCGTCAGCTCCTCCAGGGCATGGTTTGTGATGGAATTTTTCATGAGCCTCATGAAGCTTCAAAGTATGTCCGAAGACACTTTTCAAATAAGGAATGATCATTGCAGAATGAATGGGTGCAAGAGCCAAGGAGCTGAAACAGAAAAGCTGGAAAGCTTCTGTTTCCATAGCAACCACCTCTTTATTTTTAATTTTAAATTAAGATTGAATAGATGTGTGAAATGATGATGAACTAGTAAGGCTGACTCTGACCTTCTAAGTTCAGTTCAAATGGATGAATCGGCCAGCATCTCTTCAATGCCCACAGAGATTACTGACCTTCTCTTGGGTTGGGGACATCTTTAGCCAAACAAATTCACAGCAAATATAAGTAAATATAAATCTATAAATTTGCTAAATAACACAAGATTAAATGTACCATGAAGTTAAAATATACTATGAGGTATTATTAAGGGGTACAAAGAGCTCTTGATCTAGGGATGCCTGGGAAGGAGGGGATATTAGATTAAAATTAAAACTAATTAAACTGAAGACTAATTTGAGTACAATGGTGTAAAGTTAGAAAAGGAACATACAGGAGGTATAGTAGACACACAGAGAGAGAGAGGACACAATAGTTTAAACGGTACCAAACTCTTATTAATTTGGGGAAATGGAAATGAAAATCGAGAGTAAACACAGGTTGAGGCAGGCAGCCTTTCTCAGTGTTGAGCACTGTCAAGTCTGAAAGAGATTGGGATATTCAAGTTGGAAATACTTAAATTTAAAACATCATTTTCACACTTCTCCACCAGAAAAACAGAGTTTGGAGCCAAAGAATATGTGTAACCCAGGTAGGCCCTTGGGCACTACAGGATTTGGGGCTTTCCAGAGGCTTTACAGTTTCATGATCTCCCTAACTGTCATTCTAACACCAACATCTTCATTCCTTTCAGATCTTCCATCTGATAAAAAGATTTCATCATCCAGGATGAGAAATTCATTCACTTGCCAACACACCAGGCCCATATTTGGTATAATTTCATAATAAAGATAAGAATTTATCAGATTCAAGAAATATTATGAATTTATGTGTACAATATGTGTGTTCCTGTTTCTACCTGTTTGTTTTTTCGCTATTCCACTCTTTTCCCCACATAAATTTACATTTCCTTTAACATCAAGACAATTATACATTCATGGGACAGAGAGAAAGAGAAAATTCACACACACACACACACAAACACACACACACATTTTCAGTGTTAGCTTTCTATCGCTATGTCAAAATACTAGAGAAAATCAACTTAAAAGAGGAAAGATTATTTTGTCTGATGATTTCAAAGGTTTTAGTCCATGGCCCCTTAATCCCATTACTTTTGGCTGCCAAGCTTTAGCACAGACCATAGGGAGAAATTTGAGATCCAAACCATAACACTTATGTTAAAATTTCAGGGTCAGAGGCATTCATCTAAGGTTCAATCTAAGATTATAGGAAGAATCATATTATATAATATTACACAAAAGGTGAAGAATATAGTGGACTGGAACACACATAGCTGGCACTGGTCTCTTTTTAAAAAATTTTTAATATTTATTTATTTATTTTTAGTTTTCGGCAGACACAACATCTTTTGTTTGTATGTGGTGCTGAGGATCGAACCCCGGGCCGCACACATGCCAGGCGAGCACGCTACTGCTTGAGCCACATCCCCAGCCCTGGCAATGGTCTCTTAATGGAAAATTATCCAGTACAAAGGGTTATATGTAAATGTTGTAGCAAACTCTAAATACCCGTCATTAAAGGATACTGATTTAATTATTCTCAGTACCTAGTTTATCACAATTAGTAAATATAAAAACTCGTTTAGGTATTGTTAAAAATAACTACCTGAAACATCCTGAATTCTTTACTCATAAGGACAACCAAGAAGAAATACATGAATTAGCACAAATTTGAAGGGAAATGATGAATATTCCAGCATTAGGACAGTGTAAGATGAACTATAAACAGAATAATAAATTCATGTTTTTGTTTTAAATACAAAATAAGAATTAGATTATTAGAACTTCTCTCTATCCACATATTTTGCCAAGTTTCTGTTCCTAAATCTTTAAACATTCAAGGAAAATATTTTTACTTCATCAAATTATTTCTTTGGTGCATTCCTTTCCAAATGAAACCTATAGCCTACGTTTAGGTTTTTCTGTTTGAAACCTTTACAGTTCTCCTAATAGCAACATTGGCCTGTGATGAGAAAAAAATTCAGTCCCAAAGAGAGCTCAAGTATAGTGATGATTCATATCAAAGCCATGCTTGTTAAATATGAAACTCCTATGCTATCTTCTTCCTTATCCTAGCTCACTGAAAAGGAGAAGGAATTCCAGAAACATTAAGGCAGACAAAATAACTGAGTAGACATGAAGTTTGAAAAGGGATTGTTTATCATTATTTTTTGAATGTCTCCCTTGAATAATCAGGTGAGTAAGATTTCTGTAACAAATAAAGACCAATGACTTTCTTATCAGATTTCCCCTTTGGATGAATTGAAGTCACAGGTTATATAGAGCAGACCAGTGGCAACCAGGGAGTAGGAGTTGGGAAAGAAGATGAGTACAAACGGCAGCATGAGGGAATTTTTAGGAAAGATTAAATCATTCTGTTTCTTGACTGTGGTGATATTTACATGATACTACACCCAAGAGAGGAGTTTACTGTGTGTACAATAAAGAATAAATTAACAGAAGAAAGAAAACGAGAGAAGTGAAGTCAGAAGATGCTTAGGGATGCTAAAAAATAAAATGTCAGAAAGCCGTAGCACATGATGGTCTTGAAAATGCTTCTAAAAGAGTAGACAAAGAGGTCAACTATGTAAGTTGCCAATATGAGCATCATAAATGATCACATTTTTTCATAAACATGAGAATCACATACAGGAAAGATTTTGTGTCTATCTGTGTTTTTTCTATTTTTTGCTTGATTTTGTTATTCCATTCCTTTCTTCAGAGAAAGAATATATATATAACATACATATATATAAAGAATATATATATGTATTATATATATATATATATATATATATATATATATATATATATATGAAATTCAAAATCCAGAGGCAAATATGCTCATTTAAGATTCACTGTATATGATAGCAAGATTCACACAATGATAAGATTCACAGTATATAATATTCCACCAAACATGAAGGATGTGGTGATGAGATGAGGAGAGGATTAGCCAGCAGCAGATTCGCATTAATACATTGAAGGTGAACCAGTTACAAGGTGGTGACAAAATGCAGGATGATTTGACCTGGGAAGAGGGTAATTGAGCAGAAATGGATGAGAATGTCTGTGAAGGTCAGAGTCAAAGAACCTGGGTGAACTTCCCACATATCAACCAGATATCCAGAATGATGAAAGAATTTGGGCAGGGCCAAAGTCATTAATGAAGGAGGAAGAGTGACTTTTTTTTTTTTTTTAAGATAAGCTGATGAGAGGGATGCAAGGACTGGGGTGGACAAAGAATAACCAGGATGTATTGTTAGCATCTTAGTGACGATGGTGAAAGCACTTGAGTCTGCTGGGAAGAATCAGTGAATCTGTGTGAGATGAGGTCATTTCATAAATACTTTAGGAGGCTTGTTTTTTAAGCACAATCCCCTTTTACTTGTATCCACTAATCCACTAACACTATTTTCAAGAAACAACTTCCATGGGGCAGGATGAGTATTGGGAATATGTGTCAGGTGAGCTGAACATGAGGAATGTTTCTATCCTTCAGATTGTGGGTGACTTGAGCCCCAAGTCTCCCCAAGCTTTCCTTTTCTTCATTTATTATGGGCATAAAATTCTACCTGCTGCTCAGAGTCTTAGTGAGATTCAAAACAAATAGATATGCACAAAGAGCTTTGTAAACAAAAAAAATGCTAAACAAGTAGAAGAGTATGCTACTGGCACTGGTGTTAGAAGAGGAATTTGAGTCAATTAGTGTACCTTTCCCTTCATTCCCATGAGAAGCATGAGAATCACTGACACTTCAGTTTCAAGCCTCCTGCCTGAGTCCTGAATGGTAAGCACTGAGTACCAAGCACAGAGAGGGAAGGCCCAGGCTCTGGGCCAAGGAGAATGATGCTTTGGAGACTTTATCCTCAGAGCCATGCAATGAAATTGGCCAGCTGTAAATGTAATGACATTAGAGGATTCGTATTTTGACAACATTGAACTGGTAGCTATGAAAGGACAGCTCTTCAAGGGGACACATATGCTGGGAAACTATAGATGGCTCTTCCACAAAGTTTGCTTGCTCAGGCAGAGACAGCTGTAGGGTGTCAATAGATATGTTGCCAAGATAATTTTCCTTAAAGAGGGGAGAGGTTCTAGCATGTTCTTTAGTGGACAGTTATCATTATCTATCCAGGAAAAAGAATTTGAGCCCTGAGCAGTAGGAGGGCTATTGGATAGCACAGTTTCTTAGAAGAGGATAACGCTAAGTGAAGTTAGCCAATCCCCCCAAAATAAATTCTGATTGTTTTCGTTGATATAAGGGGGTGACTCATAGTAGGGTAGGGAGGGATAGCATGGGAGGATTAGGTTAATTCTAGATAGGGCAAAGGGGTGGGAGGGAAAGCGGGAAAGGGGATTAGCAAGGATGGTGGAACGTGATGGTCATCATTATACAAAGTACATGTATGAAGACTTGAATTGGGTGTCAACATACCTTAAGTACAAAGATATGAGAAATTGTGGTATATACGTGTATTAAGAATTGTAATGCAAAAAAGTACATGTATAATTGCATAAATTGGTGTGAACATACTTTATATACAGAGATATGAAAAATTGTGCTCTATATGTGAAATAAGAATTGTAATGCATTCCACTGTTGTCATGTATTTTAAAAAATAATAATAATAATTTTTTTTAAAAAAGAGGATCATGGAAGATGAGTGTAGAAGGTGGCCAACCTGAGATCTTCTTGTTGCACTTTCTTAAAAGGACACTACCCCTTTTCATATCAGAGCTTCCTGTTTTGCATCACAACTCTTGTATCCTGCTACATGTTCTGAGCAGCATCTGGGGTCCAACTGATTGGTACGGTTGAGTCTGCCACAAGTGAGGCTAACACATAGGTTGCTCACGGATCTGTACACCACTGGAACCTGGGAACCTGGACTGCAGACACTCAGCAGAAATTGCTGGGGGAATTCTGGGCACAAAAGTTCAGTCTTGAAAGGCCATCACAGGCTCCCTGCATCCTGAGGTGAAGAGCAGTGAGACTCTAAGAGAACCCACAGATGGAAGAGGAGATAATAAATTCAGAAGGAAAGTATGTGGCATCTGTAATTTTAGATAACAGATGCAAAGTGCTTTAGAGCAGCTCATCTTTTCTATGGATGTGAGTCAGTGATTTGCTCACAAACAAATGGATATATTCCATTTTGCCTTTGCAAATTAGAAAGAAAGAAAGAAAGAAAGAAAGAAAGAAAGAAAGAAAGAAAGATGTAGCAGGAGAGCACTGAGATGTCAGAGTTTATCTAAATTCTACCATTTTCCCACTTACTGTTCAAGCCATATCCCCTCCCGGGGAGCTTGCTTTGCCATCTGCTGTGAAGGGGATGATGCTGCCCAAAGCCTCTCCTGCTTCAGAGAGCCAGCACCACAGGGTGCCCGTGACAAGGGTCAGTGATTGTACCATATTGACATGCAGCCAACAGTAAGTGCTGGAGGAACCTGTCCACCAGAGTCTGCAGCTCCTCACAGGTAAGGAAGAGATGTGCCTTTGCCATTCATGCCTATCAGGGTGATAGCTGAAAATCATAGGTGAACAGCAGGGTGTCAGACAAGAATAGCACATGACAGGTAGAGGACCTCAGGGAATGTCTGGTCTGGTGGACATGAGGAGAAAGAGTGTTTCAAAAGGAATCCAGATGTGGTTTTGGAGGTGGAAGTCAAAGCACACATTTTTACAAAAGTTGTATGCATTTAATATATATTTATGGAGAAAAAAAATATGAACCACATACTATAGAGAAAAAAGCCCCATTTTTGTGGACCTTAGAGTCGGATGGTGGGAAAAACAGTCAAATGATAAATAAATGTGAGTTAAGATGATTTTTTAAAAAATTATTTTGGCATGGCAAGGCCAGAAGATTAGGAGATGACTGCTACTAAAAAGAGGGTTTGTCCTCACAGTCTGAGAGGAGGTGGGTGTTGTGCTCCACACAGGAGGAAGATCCAGGGTAGGTCAGGAGGCAGAGGGGAAAGGGAGCAGGAGCTTTGTTGTGGTCTCTGCAGGAAGGAACCCTGAGGTAGGGTAAGCAGGCTTAGGATTGGCTAGTTTGAATCATTTTAGGGTGCTCTAGGTCCAGGGCTGGGACTGGTTATCTGGTATCCAGCCTTGGGTAAGGTGGGCAGCTGGAAAATGATAGAGTAAGAACCCCACAGAGGCGAGGTGGGGTGGAACAGTGAGCTCTGGATTGGTGATTTCCATATGAAAAGACAAATCTCTTGCTGTCTCCAGGAATTGGCTAAACTGGGAGGAGGTAGTGTCTGAGGAGTTGACAAAGCTCAGATATCCAAGAATCAGAATACAGAAAACAAAAAGGATGCTTACAACAAAATGTAAACTATATTATCTAGCAATATGAACACTCTGAAAAATAAGAATGAAGCAAGTACAGGCAATGCCTTCAGTTGGTGATCTAGTAATAGAGCTCAGGTGCCCTTGTGGATGGGGTGCCACATTGAGACCTGGAGCAGACAATGAAGAAGGAGCCAAGCAGAGTCTGGTGAAGAACATTCCAGGCAGAAGGATTCCAGAGGAGGAGATCTGGAAATATAGCAAGACAACTAGAGGAGAAAAGAGAGGAGTCCTGGAAAGAGATTCAGGATGAGGCTAGAAGGTGGTCGAAGCCATTCCCAGTGACAGGAAAACCACCAAGGGATTTTACATTGAAGAAGCATCTGAGTTTGTATTTATGAGGCTCATCTGTCTATGGTGTGGGGAACAGACTCAATGACACCATTGTAGAAATGGGAGCTCTCTTAGGAGGCGGCCAAGGCCCTCTGAGTCACAGACAGAAGCTGGGGCTTTAGTGTCGGGTAACACGGAGGACGTGAGAACTTGGAAATCGGAGATGGATTTTGAAGGTGGGAACTGTCAGGCCTGCTGGTGTCTGTGGGTGTGAGGGGAAGTTATTGCAGGAAATTAATAAAGGGAATGTTCAAGAAGAGGAAGTGGTAGTCAACAACTGTAAATGCTCCAGGAGGAAGTGGGATAAGGATCCATTAACATCTGCTTGAGTCACAGGGGATGCCGTGGGGGGGACTGCAATGCCTGCATCATAGTTGCTGTGCTGCATGCTGGGACACAGAGAAGGGACCTCCAGGAGACATGGGAATGCTTACAAAGAATGGGAGAGACATGGGAAAGACGTTGAAGGCAGGAAGCAACAGGGTCTTTTAGGAAACCATAAATTTTGTTGCATTTCTCCCTTTGAAAAGTCCACACTCTGTCGCTGGTTGCTGGAATGTATGTGCACAACAACAATCTCTGAAGGATAAGTAGATTTATTGCAAAAGCCCCATTTGTATGTTGAAGCTGCCTCCATAGCCCAGTCAGGAGAGTGGATGGCCCTCAGCACATGAGAGTCTTCCTCAAACAGCAAAAACACTGTTTGTCACTGCCAGGCACCAGTGCTTAGCAAGTGGGTTCCGCTGGGTTCCCAAAAGTCCTGGATGAGAGATGGAAGAACGTGAGAGAAAGGCAATTCCTGAGAAGATGCCACTGTAAATAACATAATGCCAAACACTCCTGTGTTAAGCATCCTTCCCTGCTACTGCTGGCCACAGTGAGCCTGGACAGTTCTTGGGCAGAGCTCACCAGGCAAGGCAATCTGGTGCAGAAAAGGAAGCCTGTGAGGCCGACCTCTCACCTCCCAGGTTCTCTGCCAGACCACACAAATCACATGTTAGGCCAAAGTGGTCATTTCTGGGTCCCTTTCTCCCAGTGAGGAAGACCCTACCAAGGCCAGAATTCAAATGAGAAAAAAAAATTTGCCTCAATCTGGAATGAGACAGTAGTGCAGAAAGACCAGGCTTGCCAAAGGATCACTGCAAAGTTTTCTTTCAGTGAGAATTACCACTATGTACATCCAAATACACAAATTACACAAATCTTACAATTGTGCATAATCCTGTTGTCCACTTCCACCCCAGAGGCCTGTCACGAATCCTCCCTTGAGCTCACATTCTGTGGGAGCTGTCGCCACTCCACCCTCAGGACATCTGATTTACACAGGGTATTGGGTAAGGTGCTATCTTAAGGGTTGGGCCTTCTATGGAGGTCAGGAGGCTCTGTCTCTTGAGTAGGCATTGTTCAAAATAAAGGTCTGTTGGGACCTTAGCCTGAATGAAATCACAAGGAATGTGGTAGAGGATACCAGGAGATGATGCCATGGGGGAGCTGTGGGGCTCCTGCAGGTTATTTGTTGAGCAGGCTGAATTGGGATCCATGGTTCTACCTGCTTAGCAACATATTCTGATGGCTGATGCATCTGGAATGCAAACCCATGTGATCCAATCTGACATCTAATCAGCAATAAAATTGGTAATATGTGACCTGCAGTTTTGCCTATGGATAATTTGGGCCAATAATTTAAAGGCTTCTCACTGTAGCCCACCTAACTGCAGGGAGCCTCAGACACAGTGTGAATAGAGCTAAATCCAGGCCATCAATGCCTGTGCTCCCTCAACAGGCCATGGGGCAAGCTTCTTAGAATGCAAAAGCATGCTACTCTGCTACAGTCTAAATGTGCCGCCCCCATGCATGCATTTGTCCCTAAGGTGGCAGAGCTGGTAAGTGGAGACTTTGAATGGCATTAGGTGCCCTTATAAAAGGGCTTGAATAAGAGAGTGCATTCCCCTTTGCAGTCCTTCTGTCCCCTCTGCCTGGTGAGGGCACAGTATAACTGGGTAATTTATTTTGTTTAACAGCATAAACAACTAAGACTCATTCCCTTCCCAGAGCCCTTCTGTGGCATCTATCATCTTTATTGTTAAAGCTTGTTTCTCAAAGAAGAATTCTCATCCTTTGGGATTTGGCTCAGTCACACTTTCAGGGATAGGCCCCTGTACTCATGGCCCATCTCCCTGACTAATAAAACTGAAAAATTTTGTCTTTGTCTTTGAACCTCCTATTGATCTTGCCATCATTCATCACTTAGATAAGCCCTTTGCATAGCCAATTTGTACCCAGGTGAACTTTTGCTTAAACTGATAAAACCAAATTTCAGTCTTTGTGGACATCTTTGCAAAGTATCCTTCAAATTACAGTCTCAGTGAATAGTATCTCCTAGAGGTATATGGTTCACAGAATGTACAATTGTACAAGACAGCTCTTCTCTGGGATGTCTCCCCTAGAAGTCCCTTCTGTAAGTGTTAGTGTGTTCATATGAATTGCCTTATCTGAATCCATCACTTCTCATTGGAATGTTTCATTGCTGATAAGTCCAAAAGACCTATAGCCAAGAACCTTGCTAGGTTTACCTCTGTGGCAACTGCTAACAGTGGCTGGTTCACATGACCTCTTGAACTGAATAGGAAGTCTGTCTGTGCACATGTAGATCTGGCTGGTTGCGGGGCACAGTCCCCAGCTGAGAACCAACTACCATTCTCAGACTAGGCTGCTTGATCAACTGTGAACTCATTGGTGAGGCTGAGGGCAGCGGAGACAGGTCTGTGACGACAGAATGGGGATGCTGTGGCTAGAAGAGGAGGACTTGCAGAGACATCAGGCCCCACCAGCCACCTGTACCATACTCAGATCTCGCCTTTCTCATTCGGGCAAGGTGATGCTCATCTTCATCTTCTCTCACCAGCTATTTCTGGCAAGAAGCTGCAATCTAAGTTTGAAAGGAATAAAGGAAACTGCCATTATTTCAAGATGACAACAAAGATCAAGTAATGGACACGTTTGATAGATGGTGTTCATCAAAGTTCTTGAGAATCAACCCTAAAATTATTAGTGTTTCTCTGTGAGTCTCTGTTTGCTCACGAGAAAGAATACCCACCAGGTTACCAAAATGACACTTACAGATAAGCACCTGGCTTGCTGTCTGAGCCAACTGGGCATGGATGTGGATTACACGCTTCCCTTTTCTTCCTGAAAATGGGTCCATGAATCAGGTAGGCACTGGTCTTGCCACTGTGACCACAGACACAGGTTAGACTACTGAGGAAGCCCAGTTTGAGGTGTGGTGTGGAACTCACTGGCTCAGCAGAGAAGCAGGGATGAGGGATTTTTCTTTTTTAGAGAGTTGAACATGTCCTCCTCCTCCCTTTTCCTTATCACTTTCCTCTCTCTCTGGGGCCTCAAAAGACTGATGCAGGGGGAAGTGCTGCCTTCACAGTATGTCCCCTGCAGACCTTCCCAGACAGAAAAAGAAAAGAGCTACAGTGAGCTGCCCCTTGAATCTCTTTCCAAGACTCCTGACTCTTTCCATTATGCAGGAGCCAGAGAGGCTGGATGAGCAGTCTCCTGCTGTGCCTCTCCTGATTAAATTCCCACCTTCCTTCACCATTTTTTATCTTAAACAATGAAAACACAGTGAATTTTACAAAGCATAATGAAAAGTTAATTCAAATCCTAAAACGTTTTGCCAACAGGGAGTCCTTGGGCAGGGCTAAGAATGAGGACAGGCAGTTGTCAGGGCTCCATCTAGGTGCTGGAAGCCACAGCATTCCCTATTGTTATGCAACCTGAAAAGCTTTACTGTAGGGAGTTATTTATTTTATACTGTGAAAGTCTCCAAATTGACTTTTTTTTTCTTTCCATTTTTCACATGTGAATGGGAGAAAAATTTTTCCTTAGACTTTAACACGTGGATGGTTCATGTGAGACACGGTGAGATCTCATGTGATTTAGTTCCAAGATTCTGAATTTCCACCAGCTCCTTGTCTTAGTCCACACTTTGAGTATCCAGTTTCTAAGGAGCCCTTCCATCTATTCTAGCAGGTGGGTGGCCATGAGAACCCTAAGAACAGAATCAGATGTGAGGAAAGAAAGTGGGAAGGTGTCCACCCTCAATCTAGATTATGGAATGCTTTTACTCAAAAATATAAAAAAATAAAAAAACAAACTCAGTATAAGCAGAAAATTAAAAAAAAAAAAAATGAAAATGATGAAACCATTCCTCCTTGCGCAGGTGAAAGTACCACCAGTCAGCTTATGCCCAGTAGGTACATTAAAACTGATCTGGGAAAGAGTCTTCCAAGGTCCAGTAAGTGGGACCACAGGGGCCCCAGAGGCAGAAAGAGTGGGAAGCTAGCGACCCCCAGTGTTGAACCTGCAGTAGGACGCACAGTGTGCCTAAGCCCGCAGTCGCTGGGCAGCTCTATCAGCAAGGAAAGCTGAGGAAGGAGAGAGACATGGATGGAGGCAGCAAGACCACCCACAGAAGAATCAGATGGAATGATACCTCCTTCTCTCTGCCTAGCTCCATGCCTTGCTGGGGCTTCTCACTGGTCAGAGCCTCCAAGGGACTAGAAGGCAACCAGAGAAACATCAGAGAGATGATGTGGGTAGACTAGGAGTAGCCTTATGTCCAGAAATCTTTCTGGATTCGATTTATACTTCTAGTAATTTTTTTTTTCAGATTCTTTGGAGTTTTCTATGAAATATCTGGAATAAACTCTACTTAGTGATATTTTTCAGTCATTTTCACATATTACTGGACTATATTTACTGACATTTTGTTAAGAATTGCATTTTATTATTCATGAGAAAGATTTTTATAGTTTTCTATGTCCATAACTTTAATTTTTGTTGTCAGACTAATACTAGCCTCCAACAAACGAGTAAGAAATGTAAAGAGTGTTATTAAAATGGTCTTGCTATTATTTGGTGTCTTCAGGGTATAATATCTCCTATTTCATTAAATGATGCTGATAATCTTATCTTCTTTGTTTATTTATTTTTGGTTTTTGTTTTTCTGGTTGGTGGTTTGTTAAGTAATCTTGTCAAAAGGTACTTGATTGTTTCATCAAGTTGAGTTTTCCTTTTTCTGTTTTTATTGATTTTTGCTCTTAACATTATTGTTTTCTCCCTTTCATTGTGCTATTCTTTTTCTAATTAGTTGAGATAAAGTTTATCAATTTGAGACATTTCCTGATTGTTATTGTAAACATTCTGTATTATAAATTTAGCTCTTGGCTCAGCTTCAGATATGTCCTGAAAATTCAGGCATTAAATTGTGTAATTGTTCTGCCAATTGTCCAGAGACCTCTCTGGCGATACTTGCATATTTGTCTATTTCTGTTTCTTCTTTTAGTTCTCTCATGTTTTGCTTCATGGTTTTCAGCTTTAGTGTTTGTTTCACAGACATTTAGTGCAGTTATACCAATTGACACTTCATCATTATGTCTTATTCCTTTCTGGTAACTTTTTCTGCTCTGAATTCAATTTCATCTCACATTAATGTAGACAGTTTTTCTTTGTTTTCATTAATATTTTCATAATACTTATATCCTGTGCCTTTCAATCTTTATAGATCATGAAATTTGATATTAGTTCCTTACTGACAGCATATACTTGGGTCATATTTTTTGATCCTTTTGCCATCTTTCTTTAATTAGCATATTTGATCCATTCACATTTGATGTAATTGTTGATAATTTAGGTTTGAAGTATTTCATTATTATTTATTTTCTCTCCTTTATCCATTTTCTTCTGACTTGAGTTTTTAAACTTTTGTTTTTCATCTATCTGTACTGCTTTTACATATTCTCTTTGTGTATAATATGGTTTAGTGGAAATTTTATTTTTTCAAGTCTGAGAGAGAGAATTGAGATTTTATCAGTTTGAATGAAGTCTAAAAGATTATTTACATTCCTTTATTTATAATTGCCAAGTATTCCCTCTTCATATATTGAATCATGTCAGAAATGTAAAAACGTCAACCATCAAACAGTACAGAAAACATAAATGAAGGTCTGGGTGTTATGTATATCCACATGTTTATGCCTTCTGTTCTTTTCATCTTTCTGATGTTCCAAAATCCCTTCCTTTCTTATTTTCTTATCAGTTTACACTACTTCCTTAGCCTTTCCTTTAGGGAAGGTCTAACCAGCAACAAGTATCCATGACTCTCCTTCATGTGATAATGTCTTGATTTCCCATTCATCTCTGAAGAATGTTTTTTGCCAGATATAGGGTTATAGATGGACATTCTTTTCCTTGTTGTTGTTTTTCTTGCAGCATCTGAAATACATGCCACTTCCTCTGTTCTTTATAGTTTCTGATGAAAAATCCCCTTATCGTTTAAATCATTTTTCCACCAAGTGAACTGTCATTTCTCTTGCTGTTTTCCAGTTATTTTCTGTCTTCATGAATCATAAACTTGATTGTGATATGCCTTAGTGTGGATATTTTGAGATTTAGCTTCCTAGGAGTTTACACTGCTTCTTAAGTCTGCATTTTATGTATTTTATAAAATTTTACAAAAATTGTCATTTGTTCATCCACAGAGCCCTGCTCCTTTTGTAGACCACGCTTTCTCTTGTGTGATTTTTTTTTTATTATTCAAATTAGGACTTTCCTAGACATTTCTGTGGACATTTTAGGCACTCTGTTGTGATGCTTATTTAAATCTTCTGCTCTCCTTGACTTACTTGGCCCAGCTCTGGCAGGCCAGGGAATGGTGCTAACTCATTTGTCAGGGAAGGTAGAAGCATGGCTGCCCCAAGCCTCTGCAGTGCCACCCTGGTTGGGAGGAGTAGAGACACCTGGGTACTGCTTCTGGAATGCCCCCTCTGACATAATGGGCGGATAAGAACTTATTATGGCCCAATGGGGACAAAAGCCTTGGCTTCCTAACTCAGGGAGCCTAGTGGGGATTGAAATACCTAATTATGGATGATGAAAGTCGATGTGTAAACTCTCACTTGGCTTTGGCTGATGTTTTCTATATCATCATATTCAATTTGGGTAGGTCAAATATGCTAGAAATTTGTCAACATTTTCTAGTTCATTGGAATATAAATATTCAAAACAGTTCCTAATGATCCTCTGGATTTTAGGAATGTCTGTGGTGATATTTTCCTTTTCACCTCTAAGTTTGTTGATTTGGGTCATGTTTCCTTTTGTTTAGTTTGGGTAAGGGTTTATCAACCTATATTTGGCTCTCTGGTTAGCTGTTCTCTCACTGCTTCAATTCAGGGCTGTGGAGATGTTGAGACTTGCTATTTCCCCTCCACCGTCTCCTGGAGCCAGTTATCTATTTTTCATGCTGAGGTTTTTGAAATAGAGTTCTTTATTTTCCAGGGTTTTAGCTATTGTGTGGTTTGTTTAATTACTTTGTGACCCAAAGTAATGAAACTTGTTAGACGAGTCTGTATACATAGTTTCATTGCAGAGTTTCACTCACTTTTTGGCTGGCCAGGTAACACACCCCTCTTTCTGGGAGTGTCAGACCATGTGCTGAGGGGAGGAGTGTGAGAGATGTAAGTCTATCTTTCAGTCTCTTCTAGGTTTTAGAGAGATGACTCAGAAGATCACCAGGTTTGGTCTAGTGTTGGCACCTAGAGGAGCCAAACAGGTCAGATCCCTTGTTTCAAGTGAAATAGGTCTTCTCTCTTCTCAGCTTTGTAGATCCTCAGTGCTGAATTGCTCTGCATTGCTCTTGAGGAGCTGCTATGATAATGTGGCTTCCTCTGATTCACCTTCTTCCACTCCCCAAAGGAATAAACTACATAGATTCAAAGGACGTTAAAAATATACTTCATCAAAAATAAGAAAATTTGTGTATGAAGGCATAAGGAAGCTTAGAATAATCAAAAGTGAGAGGAGAAAAAGTGAAAGAGAGGTAACACAGAAGTCCCTAAAGAAGGAGAAAGTGGAGAAGATGAGAGAGGAAAAGATAGGTTCTACTAGAGAGAAAGGCAAGAAGAGTAACAAGTAAACAAGTAGAGAAAAACTACAACCCCCCCAAACCAACTAATCAAACAACAGCAACAACAACAACAAAAAACTAAAAAAAAAAAAAATTCAATTACTACCTACTAGAAAAACAAAACGAAATAGCAACAGATTGATAAAAGAAAAAGAAAGTAATAAAATAGAAAAAATAGAAACGTGTGTGTGTATGTGTATATACATGAGCTGGTCAACAAATATAACCAGAACGACTGAAAAAATAATTTAAAAAATGAAATAGAAAAATATATTAATTAAAAATGCTAGAATTTTCCCTCTGAGGTGACTGGATTTGCGAATATTTGTATCTTATGTGGATTGTCCTTTTTTTTTTCCCCCCCTTACTTCTTAGGCTATGCATCTCTTAGAAAAAGCAAGGGTTGGGGGTTACTAAACCTATCCTTCTTTTGTGACTTTTTGCTACTCTGCCTGCTGGAGTGTCTTGCAAGTATAGATGGTTGAAATGGCTCTCGTCGTCTTCACTTACCAGTGCCTGTGGGCATGGAACTGGAAGCAAATTCTATTGGAGCTTTATCCAGATGTCTTAGATTGCGTCTCTTTTTGGTTGGAAGTGGTGCAGAGATCTTTTTAGGACATTCTGGTGGCTGGGATTGAGCCTTAAGTGAAACTTTGAACCTTTGTGTGTGGTATCTACTCCAGAGTCATTAAATCCTTTCATTCCTAAGGCCAAGTAGATGCTGATATTGACTGGAAGTCAGCATTTCCCAAGAGTTCTCTTGGTAGGGCAGGGTAAACAACCACTCTGGGTGGAGGGTGCACACTAGGTTTCCTGTAGTACCATGCCATGCCACCAATAAAAATGTCCAAATCTCCATCCTGAAATTGCAATCGTGCCTGCCTGTTAAATTTCCCCTAATCCTTTCCAGCTGGTTGTTAGCACCACAGAACTCAAAGGCAGAGCAAATTTTACTCTCTTGTCCTTAATGTATCTACACCTGCTTGTTAAATTTCCCTAATCATTTTCAGCTGGTCATTCATACCACAGCACCCAAAGGGAGAGTGGTTTGCACTCTCCTCCATATCTCTTTCTTGAATCCCCCTGAATCCATTACTCTCTATAATTGTTTTGGGATCATGATTTTCCAGGTGCCCTTTGGGTCATGCAGTAAGCTCTGGCAGAGTCAGAGTAGAAGTATTTGCTAAGATCTCTCAGGTTCCCTTAGGAACAAGATTCTGCATGTACTCCTGGGCTTGGATTTTTACCTCAGTTCTTTGCTTACAAGTTGAGAAAGCAAGAGTGCATTTCAAATGGCAGTTAGCTGTGCAGTCTTTGCATCAGCTAAGTACAGACTGCTTTCTTCAGCTGCTTATGAGCCAAATTTATCTACTGTGTTTCTCTTTCTCTTTGTATTGCCCCTCCTTTTGCAGTGATACAACATGACTGCTGCTACTGTATTCCCTTTTATCCTCCATTTATAACACCAGAATCTCTGGGATTCTCTGAACTTTTAAGAGACAAATAATGACTTATTTTCTTCAGAAAGCCACCTCGTTATCAACCATTATTTCTGCTATTTCAATTCTGAACATCAGAGCAAGTGGTAAGTATTTTCTTCCTTGATCAGCCATCTTGGAGCACTCCGAGTGTGGTAATATTAATTACTTCTGTATTTCAGACTTACTGTTCCTTGGGAGTAGTTTGGTTCCCCTTTGGCCATCCAGATCAATCCATCCCAGCCAGCACAATCTTGTTGATTCAGAGGCATGATAATGGTGAATGGTATCAGTCCTTTCCAATCCCTTGATTCCTTGGTCACTAAATACTGGATATGGGAAGAAGATCATCACATATTAGATATGGATTCAGAGCATATACGGTCTTCAGACAATGTCCAGCCCTGCAAGTTATTGCTATGTATCTGGTGTGTAACTGAGTCTCTATAGGGTCATTCCATTATTCTACCAGCCAGTTGTTTCAGGATGGTGAGAAACATAAGACCAGTGAATTCCACGAGTATGAGCTCATTGCTGTACTTCCTAAATCGAAGGAATGCTTGCATAGAATAGCATGATGATTGGTAAAGCATTCTGTAAGAAGCATTGCATTGGAAGAAGCATTGCATGCAGAGCAGGTGTCTCTTCAAGAAAAATGTGATGCTGTCCTTCCTATGAGAGGAGTGGTGAAATGTAATCAATCTAGCACCAAGTCATTGGGTGATCACTCTGGAGAATAGTACCATAATAGAAGTTCAATGTTGGTCTCTGCTACTGAAAAATTGGCACTCATAAGTGGACATAGTCAGATCATCCTTGGTGAGTAGAATTTAATGCTACCAAACCCCATGAATAGCCTCCATCCTTGCCACCGTGGCTATTTTGCCCATCAGTCCATTGGTTTATAACAGAGATGGGTAGACAGAGAACTGACTGATATCCACAAAATAGTTATCTTATCCACTTGAGTATTAAAATCTTCCTCTGCCAAAGCCACCATTTGGTGATATTTACATGGGATCCAAAATACCTTGACTTTTTTATCCATTAAGAGAGGTCTATCCATATACTTCGTTCCCAAGTTCCTTAGTCACCAGTTTTCCAATCACATTCCTTCCAAGTCCCTTACCGTATAAGCAAACCATCAACTATAACCCATGGATTAGTATATGATGCTACATCTGGCCATTTCTTCTCCAAACTAAAACAAACATTCAAATGCACCCTTCAAAGTTCTGCTCACTGGGAAGATTTACCTGTACCACTGTCCTCTGGAAAAGCCCCAAAGAGGGGTTGTAGTGCTGCAGTTGTCCACTTTCATGTGGTACCTGCATATCATACTGAACCACCTATAAACTAGACCTGAGTCTTCTCCTCCTCTGTCAGTTGATCATAGGACAGCACTCCTCATGAAATCATAGGTACATAGAGAAAGAAGACAGCATAGAATTGGGGACCGTGTGTATATGGGCCACTTTTCAGAAATATTTGTGCCTGAAGGACACGTGAATATCACTTCCATTTGGTGATAGTGTTGCTGTGCACACAGAACTTTATGACATGGTAGGTTAGTCAACACCCTATTTGAGATGGATGGGTCAGAAAATTTGGTGAATATGCTCAAATGTTCAGTTTCCACTAATGCTCAGTAATAGTCTAAGATCTTTCTTTCAAGAGGATAATAATTATATTTGGGTAATGGTAGTATATTTATTCAAAATCCCAAGGTTCTCTGATGTGATTCACATTTAGGGGCTGCTAAATTCTCCAAACAACATTCCTATCTACCACTAATACTAAATATCATTGGATCTTCTGGATCATGTGACCCAAATGGCAGAGCTGTCTGCACAGCTGCCTGGACCCCTTGCAAAGCCTTCTCCTTTTCTGAACTCCACTCAAACAAACTCACAGATCTGCTAGTCACTTGGGGAATTGGCACCTAAATGAGGAATATGTTGCTTCAAAATCCAAATAGATCCATTAGATAATGTTCTCCTTTCTTGTTTGTAGGGAGGTCAGATGCAACAACTTGTCCTCTACCTTAGAAAGGGATAATTCAAAATATTCTATATAACTGGAATATTTTATAAATTATACTGAGGTAGAAGGCCCTTGAATTTTATGTAGCTTAATTTTTCATCCTCTAACCCACAAATATCTTACCAATCCGTTTAGAGTAATTGAGTGCCTCCCACTTCTTATTTACCAGATCTAATTAGCATAATGGCATCAGTATAATGGACTTGTTGAAGGGAAAGGTGATTGAGATTCCTGCACACTTGATTATGAAATAGGGCTGGAGCATTGATATATCCGTCAGGGCAGTGAAGTTGTATTGCTTGTTAGCTCAGAGTAAGCTGCTTCTGGTACACCTTACCAGAGAAAAGACGTTTGCCATACTAATTGCTGCATGCTGAGTAACGAGATGTGTTAATTTGCTCAAGTAGTAAAACATCTGATGCAGCAGCTTTAAGTATAGTCACCACCTAGTTAAGCTTACAGTGATCACCATCATTCTCCATCATTCATTTTGTCCTCTGCATAGGTCAAAGAGGAGTGGCAAATGGGGAATCATTCTCATTTCAGTCAGTGTCCAGTAATCCCCAAAGACCTGATCATTTCTTTTCAACCAATGCTGAAAAACAAAAAGTTACTCTGAAAAAAAGGCCTAGGTCCCTTTGGGGAAGGCTGGAGGAAAGATTAATGATATACCTTTTTGGCAGTGTACTTTTTTCACCTCTGAATATTCCACAGGAATTTTAGGGGGACACTTCATATCCAAACCGTAAGACCCTCCACTGAAGCAGTTCTGGGTCTGTAAATAAGCTCAATTGTGGGAATGTACTGAGGGATCATGACTGCTTTTATAATTTGGGTTAGACTTTCATTCACTTGGCCTGAAACTTTTTTGCTTATACAGAACAAGAAACACCATAGAAGGCTTTTTATCTGCTTCACATCCAGGAACACTATGGTTGGCCAATTAGTCTGCCCAAGCCAGAGCAGGGCAGCTTTGACTTGCTGCCCATTATGGTAATTACACTCATCTTGTTTTGGTGGCTTAGTGTATCTGTTTGGTCCTGTCTACCCTGAGATCCAATTTCTTCAAATTTATTTGAATTTCCCAATTTTATGGCTGTAGTTCTTACTGTAAGGTATGACCTATGGATAATAGCAACCACAGAGCTCTCAAGATGCAGAGTCCCCTCACAATTTTTTTTTCTAGAATACATATAAATTGTGTTTTCTGGACCCTCCCAGTGCCAGAAATTAGGTCTTAAGTGAAAAATAAGACTCCAACATTTTGTTCTCATTAGGCTTTTGAATCCCTTTCCACATTAAACCAAGGCAAGTCAAGCATTTCCAGCTTACTCCGAACCACCTTCTTGTCAATATTTTAGCCAACCGACAAAAGAGCCTTTTCTAACCCCTATGAGGTGCAACATTAAACACAGCGTTTCTTATTATTGAGCCCATGCCAGTCAGTTGGGTCTGATACAACTTTATGTTCCTTCTACCTTCTTTAACATTCTTAGTATCCATTCCCACACGTTTCGAAGATTTATGTCTGGGTAAATCAGAAAACTCAAGTAGTACGTTTAGAGTGTAACATACTTTCTCAGGGATCACATTTGGTACCTTCTCTCCAGTCTAGTTATAAGCCTCAAAGCAAAATAAAATTGTAGATGTGGATAGAGAGGAGAATCAGATTGTCTTGCATAGCAACTATATCAAGGGAGGCCATGACTATTTCCTCAGGGAATGTAGGGTTTATTATCTCAGCAGGAGATGTAAAGAATAATCCCACCATGGGTGCATAGTCCATTGTCACTTGGCCTGGGGTGCTCTTGAAGCTGGGGGCACAGAGACTATATTGACTTCACCCCTCACTTTGTCTCACCATGGGCCCCAAAAAAGTCTTGTTTGGATGATATTGCTTGTCAATTCATGATTTCTATCTCATATGGAGCAAAAGATCCCAAGGATATGCTGATAAGACTAAGATCTGGGAATAATATCCTCCTTCTATTTTCTGAGGAAACTCCGTAATGGTTGTATTAATGTACATTCCCATCAATAATATATGAGAATTCTCCTTTCTATACAGGCTTCTCAGCCTTTGCTATTTCTTGGCTTTTTGATAGCATGCATTCTAACTGGCATAAAATAATATCTCATAGTTTTGATTTGTGTTTTCCTGATGAGTAGTGATGTTGGAAACCTGTTGTTTAAGTATCTGTATACCTATATTTATCACAGCACTATTCAAAACAACTAAGATAATAGAATCAACCTAAGTGTCCATTGATGGATGAATGAGAGAGGCAGTGGAATACTCTTCAATCATAAAAAGGATAAAAACCTGTCATTTGCAGCAAGAAGGGTGAGCTGGAAGGACATTATATTAAATAAAAGGAGCCAGTCACAAAAAAGACAAATACCATATAATTTCTCTCATTTGTGGAATATTAAAGGAAATTGATCTCATACAAGTAGAAATTAGAAAAAATATTGCCAAATAAGTAGAAAAATGGGAAAAGTGAAGGTGAGAGAAGAATCGGGGAGGCTGGACAGGAGAACAGAGTTACAGAAAGTGGCAATACGTTCTAGTGTTCTAATGAACTGTAAAGTGAATAAAGTTAGCAATAATATATTTTATATTTATAAATAGCTAGAAAAGAGAATTTTGAATGTTCTGGCCACCAAGAAATTATAAATGAATTGAGATGATAGATAAGCTAATTACTAAAATTTGATCATTACATGTTGTGTCCATTTATCAAGACATTACACTATGCCCCATAATTATGCTCAATTATTTCATGTCAATTAAAAATAATAAGACTTTGCTTCAAAGCTGGCACTTGGAAGTTGAGTGTGGAGTCACAGATGTGGCAGCTGCTGCTGCAGCCACCATGACCGCTATGGGACAATAAGCAGGGATCTATCATACTCATTGAGTAACTGTGGAAGACTATACCAAAATGGAGAAACTTGGAGAAGGTACTTATGGAGTTGTATATAAGGGTAGACACAAAACTTCAGGTCAAGTGGTAGCCATGAAGGAAATCAGACTAGGAAGTGAAGAGGAAGTGGTTCCAGTGTTGCGACTGGAGAGGTGGTGGGACATATAGAAAGTGGGAAAGGTCGTTAGGTCATGGGAGCAAGCCTTTGAAGGGACCCTGGACTCCCTTTTCTTTCATTTGCTATTAGGTGAGCAGTTTTCTCCACCACATAATTTTTCCATAATGTTCTGCCTTACCACAGGCATGAAAATAATTTGGACAAATAAACAAGGACTGAGATCTCTGAAATTGTAAATTAAAATAAACCTTTCCTCCTTTAAGTTGATTTAACTCAGGTATTTTGTCATAGCCATAGAAAACTGACGAATACAGTTTCTGTTTTGGGATTTGACCCTTTGGGTTTTAATTGCAATTCTATTGATTATAGAGTGTGTGATCATAAATCATTTACTTAACATCTTAATCTCAACTATAAGAAAAATACCATCGGGTCATTTCTTGAGAGGAACAAATGAGATGAGGTATGTAAAGTCATTAGCATAGCCTACAGCCCAAGGACCAAGGCCATCAGCACCCCAAGAAGAGGGACTGTGTATAATTTGACCAGGAATTTTATATCTTCAAATGCATACATGCATAAAAAGCTAGAAAAAAGACAAGAACATTTTTCCTTACATTAGAAGCCAACTCATAAATTGAGAAGAAATAATAGAAAGAGTGTGAAAATTATCACCTTGCAATTATCATTTTAATAGCTGAGTCAGGCAGGAGGAATCAGTGTATAGTAAACTGTGGGAGAAAGTTGGATGATGAACAGGAAAGTTACATAATCTCAAAGCAGTTCATCACAAATGAGTCACTAATTATAATAGTAAAAATCCACACTGCAAAAAAGTTGGCAGATGGCATCATAACCAAGTGATTGAAGAGAACACCCCCAATCATAGGGCTTGCTCATGGCCAGTGGCACCTGGAAAGATACACTGAGAAGGACATGGTGCCACTTTGTGGCATCCTGATGAAAAGGCACAGCTGAACACCATCAGGGAGGAGAGCAGACAGACCCAAACTAATAAAATAAATGACCACCTTGAAATATTTAATTTCCTTAAAAAATTTAAAAAGATGGGGCATAGGTTCTAAATTAAAGGGCATGGGACAGTGATTCTTAATTAGATCCTGAAAAGGAAAAATACCTAAAAGATATGTTTGTGATGATTGTCAAAATTTGAATAAGCTCTTTAGATTTAATAAGTATAGGATCATATTAAATTATTTTAATCATGATATTATGGTTTTCTGAGACAATGATGCTTTTGTTTGAAAGTAATTCTCACTAAAGCATTAACAGGCCAAGAGACTTGATAACTTCAGTATCTCTAAAATGATTTAGACAAAAACAATGCACATATATGTCAATATGTATACATGTATATATGGGGGGAGCAAAAGATGAAGTATAAGGGCAAAATGTAGGAAATCAGTGTATCTGTACAAAGGGCATGCAGAATTTTTTACAATTCTTGAAATATTTTCTAATTATAAGAAGTTACAAAATGTCAATAGTCATATGCATACACATATATAAACAGAAGAAAGGAAAAAGAAAGTGATCCTCAGAATACACAGGAGTTTGAACTATTTTTGTAACTCTTCCACAATTTTGAAATTATTTCAAAGTAACAATTAAAATACACATATACATATTTCTGTGACAAATTAGAAATGGCATATCTCTGAATTCCAGGGGCTTTCCATCTTGGCCAGCTGCTTGGGCAAACCCTGCTCATTGTGATGATCCTTCCAGGACTCAAGTCTCAGAATCAGGAAGAATTTTCCTGGAAGCTGTGTATGAGTGGAGGGTCTGAAGCCAAGAAGAAGGTAAAGATGGCAAGGGAAAGCAACTTGGGCATGGGGTCAGGGTCAGAAGACAGCAGGACACTGAGAGACAAGTGACCCTTGTTCTTCATGTTGTAAAGGCAATCTCACTCATGATCCTTAAGCTTTATGGAATTTAGTTAGTAGGTCACATATGAAATTAACTTTTGACATATAAAAATTTAAAAACAACTTTAAAACTATTTTAAGTGGATTTGATAAAGTCAAAGTAGATTTTCCTAAGCACTTAGGGCAACTAGGACGTGTGATATTTTTATGATTTTTAACAACTCATGGAACTTCATGAGGGAAACATCAGATCCTAATATATAAACACATTAATGCAAAAAGAAAAAGTACAAACCAAAAGGAAATGAACACAAATATTCTAAGTCTGAAATACATAGTTGTGAATAAACTCCTCCATGAATGTGGAAGTCCAGGTATGTATCTCAAAATAAAGGTCTATATGCTTTCAATAGTAAAAGGTGATTACTATATTAAAACCCATTAAATCATGAATTTTTAATTCTGTTAATATTTCAACAAAATTAACACAGGCACATTAACATAGGTTGAAATCATAATCTAGGGCATTTATATTATATATATGTAAGCCTGTATACATATATAATAAAACTTTTTCTCTATTACTTTTACAACATAATTGAACTCTAAAAACAAAATATCTTTTTAAGAGTTGCCATAGTGGTATATTTGTTGCTCAACTAAAATTTTTACAGGTGTCCTACATCTAGGCAATGAAGCTTAATGGGTTAATCAATATATGTAGAAAAAGCAAAATATATAACATTGTATTAGGAAGTTAAAAAAGTGAAGGGATGATACATAAAATTAATCATGGTGTGGTAAATTGTTATTTTTTAAGTTATGTTTTCTATATTTCTTAAAATTTCAACCAAGGTTATGTGTTATATTTAAAATGGAAAAAAAAATAGTAGTGATTGATTGTAAGACTTTGCATTGTTGATTTGTCCCTTTTGTTCTCATTATATGACTTATACAGTGGTTTACCTCATAGGGAGTTTTACTACTGAAATGAACTTCAGAAAATTACCAAAAATTAAAAAAAAATATTTTAAAAGCAGCCTATTCTAAGAAAAGATGGATTTTGAGTACTTCAGAGACGAGTATCGAGAATAGAGATCCGTCACACATTTTGGCTAGGTAACTTTTGGGGGGAGATTAATCTTGAGTTTGTTCTGCAAAAACAAAAGCATACCTCTTGCTGTGGGTGACATAATCACAGTTACAGAAAGAGGAACTCCCTGTTTAACACAGGCATCACTTTTCCTGGTGGTGAGACTCTGAGAATGAACAAGGGAGAGATTTCATTGTGTTGGCACAACGTGGCCATCTGATTCCAGGTTTTAAAGCCTTAGAATTGGCATTGGAGTTGGAGGAGTAAACAGTGGAAGCTCTGTGCTGATGAGCAGCAAGCGCTAATATGGAATCCCCACATGGAGAAGTTAGTGGGGAAGGGCTCTGAATGGTTACCCATTTGATAAATAAACGTTTATTGGCACACAGCCATGCTATGTCCTCTCTGGTAATTTTTTGTGCTACACAGGCAGAGTGGTTGCACAGTGACCCTTTGACCAGCAAAACCTAAAACCAAATTACAAATTTACAGGAAAGAAAGAAAGAAAAAGAAATTGCCGGTTCTTTGCTAGCCAATCTCCCCAGGTGCCTCTCTTTAACTTGATGATGTTTTTATTTTTTGTTCTTACTGGAAACGTTTGTTGTTGACACCAATAACAAAAACAAAAGTAAAGGTTTCACTAAAGCTTTTGTTCTGTCAAGTTTATAACTACTCCGGAAATTTACCTTGGTAGGAAATGCCATTACTTATATGAAATGCAGACTTACCACAAATTTCAGAAAAATCGTGCATTTAGCCATTATGCTACTACAACTTTATTTACACAGACATTGGGAAGCTTTCCTGTGAACACTGTGTATAGAAAACAAGAGCATAATTTCTGTGATCCTGGGATTCACACAAACCAAGTAAAATTTATGGTCAGGGAAAACACTCTCTCTAGGAAGTCAATATTATGAAACAGGTCAGAGATCAATGACAACATACATGCTGCCAGATTTCTTTGTGTTTCTCAGTGTTTTCTTCTAAGATGGTCAAAAGAACCTTAAGAATTGCAAGATTTTTAAATACTTCCAGAAAATAAAGAACAATAGAAGAACATGGGAGGCGGACAGATCTATCACCTAGAGAATGGTATAATGGGACAAAATGATGTAGATTAGGCTCAATTGGCCTTTGTAGACGTTGGCTCTGAAGTTCAGGTTTCTTTGTACATGTCTCTGGATCTGTCTATAGAACTACTCTCTGCTTTCACCACCTTTTCAGATGAACGAGTCATGTGTTAGTATTACTATAACCATTTAATGATGATAGAATTCAACATTCATGAAGTCAAAGAACTAGACATAATTTGGAGGGATCTAGCCCTTCTCCCAAGCTCTACAGTGTTTAAGGGTTTGAATTCAAAGTTGTACTGCTTCATGTTGAATTTTTGTTTGTTTGCCTTTTCCTGATTGTGTGATTCTGGGCAGATAAGAATCTGTGCCACAATTATCTTACTCATACAGTGGGAATAATATGCATTGAATGCTTTCTTTGCTTTCTGTGTATCATACTTAGAATGCCTACCTCAGAGTAAGTCTTCAAGACCCATGAGGTATGGCCTGTGGATTGAACAACAAGCTCTCTTTTAAGGTCAATCCTGAAAACTGGACTTCCTATAAGAGTTGCTTGTTTCTCATCACATGAAGGGGACTCATTTCAGTTAAATATTCTAATTGTGAATAGCTGTGTAAAGTACTGTGCATCTCTCCTATCAAGGAATACCTCAAGTGCAGAGCAGGAATCACAAAAAAATCATTTTGGAGATGGAACATGCTCCATGTGTCAAGACAAGAGATATTGATCAGCTTTATAGTGGAAGAAACACTCAAGTTTGAGTGGCAAAGCACTACATACTAATATTGATGTAGCTACTTCTTTATTCTCATTTTTTTTAAATTTAATTTTATTTTTTTAAGAGAGAGAGAGAGAATTTTAATATTTATTTTTTAGTTTTCAGCGGACATAACATCTTTGTTTGTATGTGGTGCTGAGGATCAAACCCGGGTCGCGTGCCAGGCGAGCGCGCTACTGCTTGAGCCACATCCCCAGCCCTTTATTCTCATTTTTATAGTGATAAAATAGATGATCCCATTCCATAGGATTGTTGCATTGGTTAAATTATGGTATAAAATTACCAGCCCATGGTAGCTCTCACTAATCTTTTGCTGAAGTTCAGCAGATCCATCATTACTCATATTTCACAGATAGTGGCATATGCATAAATTACAGGAAGAAACAATATTGTTCACCTACCAGGGTACCAAATCCAGACACTTGGCTTTTATTATGCAAATTACATTACCCCACTTCTGAGATCATCCTTTAATGGTATCACCCTTCCCATGATAATTCCAAGAACCACACATCTATGTCCTCATTGCAACAGATAACATCTGTTTATTATTGCTTCAGGAAACAGAAAAGCCTTTGCCACAGGCTATGCGAGCTGTTACTCTGTCGAAGCTGTCCGCACACCACTTGTGCAGGCCCAGGGGAATCCAAGGGCAAGCCTTTTTATTCCTAATCAGGCAGTTTGCCTGCAGGAAGGAAGTAGCAGAGGTTGCCTGCTCATTTCACTTATATCTAATGTCACTCTCACTACACCAAGGCATTGTGAACCTCTATTCCAAACGCAAAACCTTTTAAGGATGCACCTCTATCCACCAACTCAGGAATTAATTTTACAAAGTCACAGCTACCTTGGAAGAATGTTTCGAAAGTCTAGCAACAAACTCAGCGTGTTACCCTAGCTCGTTTCTCAGAATTGGAGCAGGGACACAGCTCTCCTGCTTGTTTGCCTGTTGGACAGGGATCATCTCTTGTCTCCAATAGCATTGCCAAGGGAAAGGTCTGGGCTGTCATATCTTTCTCTTCCTGATTTTCCTTTGTTGCTATTGTCTTACCAGAGATGGCGTGCAATGTTCTTGTTTATCTCCAGTACAAGTATGGAAACATTTTAGACAATGCTTATGAAACACTCTTTTTGCATCTATGGTAGGTCTTTCTAATTAAGCGATATCACTAGAGATGGATTACAACACCATTTATTGTTTTCTAATGACAGTATTCAAAGAATGAGCACAAGTCCATTTTGATGGAAGGAAAATACAATTTATAATATAAGTAGCTTTTGATAATGGCATGTTCTCATGAAATTCTCCCTGTAAGGTATACCTGGTGATATAAACAAAGATGAGGGTCATTCATGAGAATTGATGCCAATTAAATGACAGGAAAGGAATTGGGATGGAGATGTGAATGGTAAAAACAAGATTCTGAAACAAATTACACCAAGTAACAAAACTATTCCTCAGCTCTCAAAAATTCAGATCAACAGAGAGAAAATGTGACCATTGAGTGATTTGGGCACTGTGATATTTAATTGTATTTCAACTTGAGTCAGTGATCAGATGCTCAGACACTGGGTCAAACATGTCTGGGTGTATCAGTGAGAATATTCCTGGATAAAATCAGCATGTGAATGAGTAGTTGTGTTGGTTAAATTATGTTATGTTATATTCAGATCTCAACCATTACACATTTATAAACATGAACCTCCCAATGGAGATCAGTCTCATCCAGTCAGTTGAAGTCCCCGAATGGAACAAACTGACTAAATGGGAACTTCTCCTGCCTGACTGCTTAAGCTGGTATCATAGTCTTTACCAGTATTCAGTCTCAAAAGGAAACATCAGTTATTTTTTGCCACCTTTCAAATGGGAACATACAAAATTATCTCTCCTTGGTTTCCAGTTTGTCAACTGCAGATCATAGGACCTGGCAATCTCCATATTCAAGTAAGTCAATTCCTTAAAATGTATCTATATATCTCCCTTTTTTTTTTTTTGGAGCACCTACAAATACAGATATCTTGTTACTTTTGCCTCTTTGGGCACTAGCTGTGTGGTCAACTGAGAGGAATCTCAATTTAAAAGTCCAGTCTCATCTCAGCTTCAGGCGTTTAGACAATTCTTGGACGCACTTGGTTTTCATATTGTCATCCGAAAAACAAGATAGGAAAAAAATGTTATGCATAAAAATGAAACATTGTTTTGGGAAATTGGAAGTATTACCATCCATTTTTCTCTCCTTTTCTATCAGAAGTAGTCCAACCAAAAGGCACATAGCTGCACAGGATGAATACATAAGTATCCCCAAAACAAAACTTTTACATATCCTCATCATAAAGTCCACTTACAAACCTGAGAATAGTTCTATCACAAAACATAATTCAACACTGCAAAGAATTCTATTGCACTGAAAACAAAATTATTCTGAAAATAAAAATATTCTGAAAACAAAAAATATAGGAAAAAGTTACTCCAGAGTTTTTAAAAAGTATATTGTGTTCCAAACAATTTTATTAGTCATTTTTAAAACATTTTGATTTGTGTTGCTATTTCCTTTATTCTCATAAATATATAACTTTATGTTTGTAATTTTATATCTTTTATTTTTGAGGGACCACAAACTGAAAAAAATTCAGACCCCATATTACCTAATTGACTCTGCTCTTAATTCCTCTGTGTATGGGGAGGGACTTTTCCCTCTAAGAAGTCATTTTATGGTTCTCTGGATGGAGTGAAATGGAGTAACAATGAATCAGAAAATGCTTGGCTTACTGATCATTGGGGAAATGCAAATCAAAACCACATATATCTAAAAAGAACAAATAAAACAATTAAAAATCACAATCATATATCACCTCACAGCTATCAGAATGATTAGTACAAAGAATAAATATAATGAATATTGCAAAAATATGAGGTAAAGGGAACCCTCCTTGCACACTGCAGGTGGGATGTAATTTTTTTGGGGGGGGTGCCAGGGATTGATCTCAGGGGTACTCGACCACTGAGCCGCATCCCCAGCCCTATTTTGTATCTTATTTAGAGACAGAGTCTCACTGAGTTGCTTAGTGCTTCACTTTTTGCTGAGGCTGGCTTTGAACTAGCAATCCTTTTGTCACAGCCTCCTGAGTGGCTGGGATTACAGGTGTGCACCACTGTGCCCAGCTGGAATGTAAATTTGTATAGTCATTATGGAAGTGGTATGGAAGTCCTAAAAAACTAAAACAGGATCTAGAAATCCTACTTCTAGGTATATATCTAAAGAAAATGACACTGGTTTGTTGAAGAGTTATCGGCACCCAAATGTTCATTGAAAAATTTTCACAATAACCAAGATATGAAGTCAACCTGAGTGTTGGTCAATGACTGAATGGATAAAGAAAGGTTACACACACACACACACACACACACACACACACACACCCCACGGTGGGATAATATTCAACCATCAAAAGAAGAATATTCTGCCATTTGCAGCAATATCGTAAACCTTGAGGACATGTTGCTAAGTAATTTAAATTCAGAAAGATGATACAGTATAATTTCACTTATATGTGGAATCTAAAAAATGTTGAACTAATAGAAGCAGATTGTGGAATAGTAGATGAAAGGGGCTTTGAGGTAGAAGAAATGTGAAGATAGTAACTACAGTTGGTGATGGCCATATTAATTTGATTGATGTAGTTCAGTGTACTGCTGCAGTCTGGCTGGGCACAAATCACGAGCCACTCAAGCAGGAACAAACTTTATTTCCAAACTCCACCAGCACACTCCCTGGAAACTCTCCTGAATGCCACCCACGTGGCTCCTCCAGGAACACACCACACACCAACTGGAACTCCCACCACCAGAACTTCACCAACCAATGCAAACTCTTCAGGAATCCCCTCGAGACCTCAACCAGAACTCAAAGAGAACTCCGAGAGAACTCAAAAGTCATCATCTTTATGGCTCGCTGGCGTCACCTCTCAACACTACTTCTGGCAAAAATGCCATGCGTCATCCCGACTCGGCTGTGGCCCTCCAATGTGTACAATGTATATGTCAAACATCACGTTGAGCATGTATAATTTTTGTCCATTAAATATTAAATTCCTTAGCTTATTTGATATATGGCAGGAAGAATAAGAATGAGATTAATTTGCTTATTTTTTCTACAATAATGTGACCCCTGACATAAAAGTTATCACTGGACGTTCCATCTGTCCTAGTGTGTTGAGGATAACAGGAGCTTAGTGGAATTAATCTTTACTGGAAAATCCTACTGGTTTCCACCTCTTGACCTACTGACAGGTGAGTCCTCCTCCCCAGATGACTTCTGCTTTATTTAAGTGAAATATTGACTTAAATGCTAAGCATTTAAGTATAAGTTACATACTTGATTTAAACACGAAGTATTAATACTTAAATACTGAGTATTAAAATACTTTATTATTAATGTGTCTCTTGATAGATCTGCTATGTGTTAGCTCTAAGTTAACCCAAATTGAATTCAAGCAAAGCTTTTTACTTCTTTAAATTATAAGCCCTTCTCAATAGTAATTGGTTTATTTCAAAACAACAATGTTGTAACTAATATTTCAAATAAGAAAATAATCTTCCCATCAAAATTGCAGGAGGTCAACTAAAGACTGGGCTTCAGAAATCATCTGATAACTCACTTTACAGAGCATAAAATTTAGTCTAGAAGCTGAGAGAGGAAGGCTTAAAGTCTTCCAGGGAGTGCTGGTCAGGACAAGAAGAGAGCTACAATCCCAGGGCCTGACTTCCCTTCCCACTCTGCTCTGCAAGGTCCTGCCCTCTCTCCATTCCATTCAATTGTTGGGCTCCACTGTCACGTCCTTATAAGACAACATGGTTTGATATTTAGTCCAGAAAAGATGTCCATTGTTCTAGTAATTGCAGAGAAAACAAAACAAATCATCTCCTTATTTGGCCTGCCTTCAACAAAGATATTCTAAATTCTGCCAGAAAACCCATTAGATGGACAATTCCAACCAATTTCAGATCAAGTTAAAAAAAAAAAAAAAAGAAGTCAAATGTTTATTTACTTCTCCAACCAAGCCTTTTTTTCTTGCCTTGCTAAGCATCTCTATGATGCATTGGCTCCATTAACTTACCATGGAAAAATTAATGAAATATGTTTTTTTTTTTCTTTTAAGGTTAGAAAGATCTAAAGCTGAGTAAATTTCAAATTGACCTGAGATTACTCCAGTGCTTTCCAATGTTTCTAAGTTGTTTCTCAAAGATAGGTTACTCTATCCAATGTCATAGAATTTCTGAGTGCCTTCTGGAAGCTTCTCGGCACTGATGTTCAAGTAGGGGAGAGAAGAGTTTGCAGGAATCCACAACACTGCAGAGCTATATAGGGAAATTATTCTATAGCTTGTCTAGCTATAAAAGCCCCCTGCCTGGTTTGACCTTTCCTCTTGCATTCACCCTGGAAACAAATCATGTCCCTAACATCGAGTCAGATAACCCCTAGTGCTCTCTGGCCCCTGAGATTGCTCAACCTGGAAGCCTGCACAGCTTCCCTGGAGGCATATAGACTCTATCCTTCTTAGAAGGATTTATACCCATAAATACATATAAAAACAAAGTTATCACTTCTCAGTACTGTTTTTAAAAGCATTACCAATGAAAAAATCTGAAAACTGAGTTGGATCAAAACTGCACACCCTTCCCTTAAGCCTCAGAAGGATGGATGAAGTCAATAATCAGCGTGTCCCAGTGTGTTAGGGATAAAGGGAGCTTGAGTGGGCTTAATCTTACTGGAAAATTCTACTAGCTCCCGCCCCTCCATCTGTGAACAGGCACGTCTTCCTCCCCAGATGACCTCTACTGCCTTTTGCAGAAGATTTCCAGACACATTTTTTTCCATGGTCCCTGGGCTGTACACTATGGGGTTGTGCGGGACCCTGCGCACGTCTCCTGCAGTACAGATTGGCCTGAGCACATACCATTCTATAGTACATAATGATCACAGGAACCCACAACAAAAAGAACAAAAATTGCCCTTGCAAGGCTTCCCCTTCTTTACATATCAATTTTCCTCACCCCAGAGCCATGCCACCTTGGACTGGGATCCCATCCATCCTTAAACTTCAAAGTTAAGCTATTTCACAAGTGGTCAGCTCTTGTCTGGGAAAATGCCAAACAATCCCAGAGGGGAGAGGTAAGTGGAGTTTGTTTTTCCATGTGTTGTGTGGTTTCCTTTGCATCTGCCTTTGATTTACTTAATCATTCAAAAGATATCTTAAGTCTAACTATTGTGGTGAGATTTCTATTCCCTTCTCTCTCACCCAAGATTGCCCTAGTTTATACCTTCCTTAGCATACAACTACAGATTCTGATAACTGACATTTTTTTTTAAAAAAATCACACGATGATATATATAATTTTTGCCAATTATACCTTGATCAAATTGTGGAGAAGTAAATTTTAAAAATAGCTTTACAAATGTAGCCAGATATTATGAAGATAATATGTATGTAAAATAATTACTATGAAAATACAGTCCAAAACTACTACTTATAAACAATAGAGAAGACCTGAAACTATTAAAAATAAAATAAATTTATAAAAAGTCTACTGGCCTAAACAAGTTAGAAGCCTAGCAAATTGGACTTTTCTTTTATAAAAATTTACATGCAATATTTGTGCATATTTATGAGTATAATATGTTGCTTTGGTACATGTACGTGTTGTGCAATGATCACATCAGGTAATTAGAGTATCACCTTACATATTTCTCTTCTTTTTGTGGTGAGAATATTGGGAATCCTCTCTTTTAGATATTATGAAGTGTGTCTTATACCTGATAGTTACCATTAACTTAAGCCACCCTACTGTGTAATCTTATACAGCCCTGGAAGGCCCCAGTCAAAACTACATTAGGAAAATTGCTCATGGGAGCACAGATTTGTGGAGGTGTCAAATGAAAAGTCATCCAACTGAGGACCCAACTCAAAGATATGATTCGGAGACAAATGGACGAGAAATGAGCAGAAGGAAATGAGAGCAGGGAATGAATATGGGTCAGAGAGCTCAGGCAGGAACAAATGGCTGAGCCAAGAGAAGCAATGGCACCTAGATTATTTTATAAAGTGCTACTGTGTACGAGTAGGTAGTGGAGACTCTGGGACTGATTGTGTGCTGTGGACTCCACTGGGTACAGAGTTGTATCAATCAATTGATTATCATCACTTCCAAATAGAATACGTATGGAGGGTGTGCAGATCCTGTGACCTAGCAAGCCCTACACTAAGGGTGTCTTCCAGAGAAATCATCAGGCCTGTGCTTAGGGACATGTTGGGTGCTTCCAACAGCATATTCCATGTTAGTAAAAAAGGGGATTACATCAATGCCCACTGACAGTAGAGAGGACGAGATACTGACGAACTTAGTATTGGATGTCCTATGAACAAATAAATAAAGCAGTGAAATAAAGTGAATGACTGATAGGCACACCACCATAGTTAAATCTAATAAACTTAACGTTGAAGGGTGGAAGAAAGAACAAGACTATTTATATAACAGCATAAAGTAGACAATATGAAACAGGATGCCATTCAGAAATATAAGCCAAAGAGATCAAAATATTTTTGAGAACATGAAAATAAGTAATATTTGTGGGGAGAGGCAGACACTCAGAAGACTTCAAAGATCATATCAGTGATAAAGAGAGATCACTGATCTTTCAAATATGCACATGGGATATACACTCTATTTTATAGGCATCATATATTTCTTGTAACAGAAAGGAAAACTAGACAAGAAACTTGGGTGAGTAGAATTCTTCCTAGCATTCATGACCCAAATGCCTTCTGCAATATCAAGGAACTCAATACTCAGCTTCTATAGTCCTTTGGGAACCACACATAAAAATTTTAAAAATATTAATTTCAAAAACAAAGACTTCTAGATGTGAGCATGCAGAGGAAGTCCACACTCAACATTTTTTGGCCATGAGTGGACCTTTTCAACCAGGAATGATACCTCTTATTCCATAGCTTCCCGTCAGCATTTTCTTGAACAAATGATAGGACAGAAAGAAAGACCTCCTTTCTTCCTACAAGAAGAAATGTCCCAGGGATAAAACAAAGTTTTACAGGATGGTTCTGACTTGCAGAGACACACAGGAAGGTTTTGGATGGCCATGGCTGCAGGACTGCAAGCACATCTAGCAGTTCATGAGCTGGAGGTGACTTCTGGCCAGGTGCTCCCCATCGGTCCCCATCAATTATTAGTGAGAAGTTATCTCCAAAACAACAAACTCTGCAAGCATAGGAGTTAAGAGAAGTCACAAGAACAGAGAAAAGGCAGGAATCAGAAGAAATTTTTCAGCCAGTGCAGTGGTGGCACCTACTAGAGACAGCCTTTCATGCCAAATTGGCACCATGTTACTGTGAGGGAATGTGGGGCAAGTATGAGCTTGACCTGGACATCTAGTCCTGTCACACCTCTGGTAGCCAGGTGTCACGAGCCATCCATGGGCTGTGTGTGTGAACTATGCACACTGACGTTATATGAGGGGACAAGTCTGGCATTGCACGCTAATTGGGTTGTGCAACACAAGTGTGCCTCTCCTCTTGCTTTGCCTGTGATCCCACACAGCACCTAAGATGCGTGTGACTTGCCAAAATGTCAATCAACCTGCTGACCACAAGACATCACAAAGCCAGACTCCACCTTTAAAACCTTATCCCCTGCCTTATTTGGTGAACAACATTCCATCGAATCTCCTTTGCATGTCCCCGCCCCCCCCCATAAAAATAAAGAGATTCTGGATGCACACTCTCTTTCTAATGCCTTCCAGCATGGAATCTGACCCTTAAACTTGCAGAGCTATCCTACCCTCAATATGAAAACTACTTCTGTGTTGAGTGATTTCTTTGCTATTTTCTTAGTTTAATGTTTCAGCCAGCTCCTTTGAACCCAGCTGATCTCGTCAGCTCAGGTCACCAGCGAGAGCCAGGGTCTACAGCTCCACCAAGCACCTTCCTTCAGGCCAGAGTACAGACACTACACTCCCAGGGCATATCACTACCTTGAGCCACTGAACCTGGTTTTTCCTATAAGGAGGGCATTTGGGGGCAGAGCACAGCCTTCAGGGACAGATAGGTAACCACATTTACCAGAGACAGAGCACTGAATTGGCTACTTTAGTAAGCAGGTCCTACACAAGCTTCCACTATTCTCCCTCTATGAGATTGTGAAGTTGTCATTTCTTTGAAAGAGGGGAAGGATAAAATTTGTTCTATTTCCTTCAAAATCACATGCACCAAGATCCTTTAGTATCAACCTTTAAAACTTTGCCGTGTTTGCTCTCTATCATGACAATACTTATACTTCTTGTCTAGTTAAGGGAAGGATCCTAAGGAGAGAAATTCTGTGAAGCATAAACAGGTTAAAAAGGACAATTTAAACAGTAAAACTTGGAAACTTGAGAAACATTAATATAGTAGTCCTCCCTTATCCAAGGTTTTGCTTTTTGAAATTTTAGTTATTTGCAACCACATTTTTAAAATATGAAATGTAAAATTCCAGAAATAATAATTCACAAATTTCAAATATCTATTATTGCAGTATCTTGTTATAATTGTCATGCTTTATTACTAGTGATTGTTTCTTTCTTATTGAGCCTTGTTTATAAATTAAACTTTATATTAGATATGAATGCATAGAAAAACACATGGTATGTAGAAGTTTTTTATTCATACTTGTACACATCTCCTGGAGTCTTGGGACAAAACCCCTACAGTTAAGAAGGGACTACTCTAATCTGAACCCAAATTAGAACTTGACCTCCATAAATGACTCATGCTGCTATACTTTGCTTTTTCTTCCAGAGCCTAATGGAAGTTGTTCTTCCTTCTTGTGTTAAAGACCTTGAGTATCCTCCGGACTCTCCATGGACATTCTCATGAGATTCAAGCCTTAGGGAATCAGAGACTATCAAAGCAAAAGGACTTTCTATGATTGTCTAGATCTTGCAAACTGTACTCTTAGGGACCTTGCATTATGGTGCCATGACACTCCCCAGTGTCTGTGATATGAGAAGTCATGGCCAAGCAGGGACAGGATGGGGTATAAATGAGCCCTGTATGCCAGACAAGTTCTGTTCCTTAGCATATGTGGTCAGATTCACAATTTTGCTGGAATAAATAGTTCTGCAGCTAGAGATGCCATTACAAATCACAAATCTCACAAGTACTCATAGATGGAAAACAAAATCAAGAGATTTGAATGGATTCTTACAAGATCAAATCCTATGGACTTGATCTGAGATTTAGTGACTATGGTTTTCCTACTCATTGGTATAATGCCTTTTGACTGTACCCTACCTGCCTATCCTGGGTTACCCATTAGCCATCATGTTTCTCTCAATTTGATAAATGCCAAGGACCCTACCTACATACATAATTTGGTAAGCTTGGCAAGGCCTGCTGAAGAATTCTGTTGGTCAGCATGATATTTTGGTAACGGGGTTTTCTGAGATCTAGAAATTCCCACCCCCATGACATTCCACCAGAGAAACTGGGTTGTGATACTGTCTGGCAATGCTTTATCATGACAGTGACTCCTCAAATGCTCTGGGACAAGCCTCCCAATAGCCTGCACTATTCACAATATTGTGACCAGATTTGGAATGTTTTCTCTGTGATTTAGATTTTTTTCCCCTTATCCCTCATAATGTCACACCATGGAGATCGTTCACAAGGAGGCAGGGGACATAGCATGTTCACATCACAGCTAAGAAACTATACCAGATATTTTTAAATGGCCAGAAGGAAATATGACCCTTACTCTGGATAATGAGAAAATCTGCCCCTTATTTTCAAGACAGTGCCTCTATCAGAGGCTGTTTCTTATACCACCCTACCTGGAAAGTGTTCTAGGACCAAACTATGGGTGCTCACCAAATAAGCAGAAATGTGAATTATGCATGGAGAATCATCTCCCAACACTGAAGTTCTGTTCCCACCCCGCCCCCCGAGGGATTAGCCTTAGCAGTCTTAATACATGTTTCCTTTCCACCAAAATATTACCAAATCATGTCATAACTTTCAATATGTTGGCATCTTAATTTTGCTTTTAGCAACAAGAATGATCACAAAAGTTCATTTTTTTAGATTCTGTGTCTTGGTTTTGATTTTTAGGGAAGGGGAAACAAAGTCCTTTGAGAAACATCTAATTTGTTGCAAGTAGTACAGACACAGCCACATACATCATGTATTCATTGAAATATTCGATCTCAACATAAAAGCAGTCGTCCATTTAACCATGTACTCAGTGTTCAAAAATATCCTGGAGGGAATGGAAATGTCAAAAATAACCACAGATCAGCTTCATAAGTGCTGTTGTCAGCCATTTGACCTTAGTAAATTGCTCCAGCATACTTGATCATTCCAAGATTTTTCAGTAGAGTTCCTGTCTGAAAGTCACTTATCTGTTTGATCTTGAATTTGGGTAGTATATACCCCAAAGCTTTACTACTCCCCTGTTTTCAGTGTTGCAGAGAGAAAGGTCATGTAGTTGCTAAAGATTGTTGTTGTGGCTGTAATTTAAATATTAAACCATAATTGGATAATGGTATTTACCTTCTTCTGCTTTTTAAAATTTTTTTGGCAGAGTAGATTGGAAGGACAGGGGTACACACATTTGTAAATGTTGTGTGCTAAACTGAAAGATGATAGAATGATTCTACTGTGGTTGATTTTCTCAGCTTGTTATAAGAAACAAACAAAAAAATAATCATAACAGACTTTGGGCTGCCTTTTTTATTTTTGAAATTCAAAAATAAATTCTTTCTTTTCTCCTTTAATGGAAACCATCCATGGTTCCTCATGTTGGGGGAATGTGTTACTTGTTAAAATTTCCTAGGCCACATTAAAGAAAGAAAAAGATGGTTAAGTTAAAGAAAGACTGAGAATGTTCTAACACTAGGGCCTGTATAAGGTAGCATTTACTTAACTGATACAGGTTAATTTCCTGTGACTAAAACCAGTCATGGATGCAGAGACAGGTCATGCTCTACCTCTGTAAATAATTCAACTGCATAATGCTGAACAAGGTCATTGTCATGGGGCTTGCCATGCCCACCTGCATTTGCACTTGTATAGCTCCATTAATACCCCAAGGTGAGGTCCTTCTGGGGCAGTAGTGTTCTGCTGGCACCTATTGGAATGTTTATAAATAAAAAGAACTGGTCTCCTGTCCCCATTTGTGACCTGGAATTTCATAAATAACCTGACCTTCTACTCTTCAGAGAGATTTATAAAAATGTATTATCCTGATGTTCTCACCTAATCTACCATAGCAATCCATTATTTTTCCTTTTTAATGTTATATAACTAATAGTGTTATGTTTTTTTTGCATTAAACAACTGGATACCTGGAGCATACAGCACAGGCACTTGCACACAATTGGACCCTTTTCTTGCACCACATATAAAAATAAACTGAAAATGGATTAAAGATTTGAACATAACCTGAAACCATAAAGTAACTAGAAGAAAACAGGAGAAAATCTTCACGACATTGGTTTTGATTTTTTGAATATGATACTCAAAACAGAGACAACACAAACAAAAATATGAAATACATGTGGCCAATTGTTATATTAAAATGTGGCCAACATCACTAATAATCAGGGAATGTAAATCACAACCAAAATGAGATATTGCCTCGTACTTCAAGTTAAAATGGCTGCTATCAAAAACTAATAGATAAAAATTGGATGTGGATGTGGAAAAATTTCAACTCTTGTACACTCTCAGAGAGACTGTAATATGGTACATCTACTACAGAAAATGGTATGGAAGTTTCTCAAAAAATGGAAAATGCAATTACCATCTGATCCATAAATCCCAATTCTAGGTATATATATGTAAAAGATTTGAAGCTGGGATCTCAAAGAGATATCTGGACTTCCATGAATATCGTGGGATTATTTGTAATAACCAAGATACAGAAACAACCTAAATTTCCATTGGCTGATACATGGATAAAAATCAATGTGGTATATAATGCAATATTATTTGGAACTTGAAAAGGATATTTTGCCATTTACAACAACATGAATGAGCCTGAATACATTATGCTAAGTCATAATAGTCAGTCAAAGCCTTGGAAGACAAAGAAATGGGAAGTTGTCCAGTGACTCAAGATGAATAAACTCTAGAGACCTGCTACACAACATACAGTCCACAGTCAGCAACAATGTGGAAATGAAAAGTTTATTAATAGGCAGATTTCACATTGTATTCTTAACAAACACACAAACACACACACACACACACACACACACACACACACTCCTATAAGAACCGAAGGAACCTTTTGGAGGTGACGAATGTGTGTATTAACTTGAACGTGGTGATGCCTCCAGAGATATATGCATTTGTCTAAACTCATTAAATTGTATGTTTAATATATGCATGTTTTTCCACATGAATTTACTTCAATACAGCTGTAAAAATAAAAATTAATTATTTGGGGCTGGAGTTGTGGCTCAGCGGCAGAGCACTTGCCTAGCACATGTGAGGCACTGGGTTCGATCCTCCGCACCACATATAATAGATAAAAAATAAAGGTACATCAACAACTAAAAAATATTTTTTTAAAAGTAATTATTTTACAAAAATATTTAAAGAGGTTACATCTTTGTTTCCAACAAATGAAGAAAAGCAAGACGAATACAATTACTCCTGTGTCAGGGGGACTAGGGTATTTTGACAATGAGGGACAAAATCTGGAAAATTATTAGCTCAGAAGAAAAAAAAATGCTCAGTGCTTAAAATGATTTCAACTGAATCGAGATGCAGAGCTCATAAAAGGTTACTGGGACCCAAGTTCCCTTTCTCCCTCTCAATTCCTTTCTTCTTTTTCTGTAGTGATGGCTGGAATCAAAGACAGGCTCTTCCTTCATGGTTACAACATTGCTGTTGGCAGTTGATGGGACCAGAGCCTCTAAGATTCATGCAGGGAATGTGTGGAAGGACCCTCTCCTTTCTGGAAGTTCCAAGCAAACCTCTATACCTCCTCAATCCTGACTAAGTATTGTGATAGGCAAAACTGGGACCAACAGTTTCAGTTTTAGTTCACTATGTAGCTGGGCATGAGGTGAAACTGAACTGTAAATTTTAGAATAGTAACAATGGTGGTTAGAATAGTAAATTGGTGGTTTTCTTAAAGTAGATCATTGATGAAGCAGCCAAAAGGATAGGTACCAGGAGTTGTTCATATAAACCACAATTGTTCTTGTCAGGTATTTTGATCATAGTAGCCCCAAAGCTGACTTAAACTAGCTGCATGTTTTATCTTTTTCAATTTGTTAAAATCACTAAGAGTCTCCATATATTGATGATAAACACTATATAAACATCTCCACCTTCCCTTCCCCACACATCTTTTCAATTAGGGGGTAATTGAGAACTGTGAGTAAATAGAGAGCTCTGCAGATTGTAACAATTGTTTATAAAAATAAGTTCTTTCTTTTAAAAGGCAATGCTTATAATTATTAATTATATCACATTTAAACAACAATAGAGGAAGTTATTTTGTCCTTCTCATAATAGTTTCATTTCCTATGATGCTGTAGCCATTTATTAGTAAATGAATGAATTGATTAGTTCAAAATCATTGCTTCAAAATCATGATTTGTTGCCAACACAATTATAAATGCCATGCATCCATTCTTCAAAGAGTAAACACAAAAGGGATTTTCCCCTACTGTGACATTGTGCCATTTTGGAAAATCAAGATGGATACTTTACTAATTCTTTAAAAGTCTTCTGTTGCTATCTTCCTTTGCTCATTGTCACTAAATAGTCTTGGTTGGAGGGCTTCTGAGGCACACTAATGTTCCCCTTCTAATTGCATGTCATCATTGACTTTGGTTTGTCAGAACAAAAACTGTCATATTTTTTCATGATCCATATATATTTCTTGAGTGGCTAGTGGAGAACATTATGTCATAAGACCAGGAGATTAGTGTCAATACTGGCTCAAAGTAGATGCTCTGCCTTCCTTTTAGTTCTCAGCTTCTATGCCATAAAAGTATGTAGACAATATAGATTCTATATTTCTGACCTATTCAAAATTTCAATTACTTTACATGTTTTGTTCTGTTTAGTAAAATATATGAAACTTGTGAAAATAGGATCTAATAAATTAAAAGTATTGCCATTTCATAAATTAGATTACTGAATCAAATTTACTACTAATAAACTAGGCTTTGAAGGTGAATGAGGGAGTAAAGTCATGGAAATGGGGAAGAAGGAAGCTCCAAAAATAGGTCCCTCATTGAAGCAACCATTGAGCTGGCAAAACAATGTTGGATCCAGAGAAAAATCTTACAATGCAAATGGAGTTTGTACTTTAAAAATAAAGTAAATAAAAGAAATAGCACAAGGTCACAGTAAGTAGTTTTGCTTACCCACCTAGCTTCTCCCATTTCCCAGGTTATAATACTGTCCTTCAGAATGGAGTGGGTTTCCAGGAGGCGTTTGATCAAAGCATTTAAGACATGCAATAATCATAGGTCCCTGAAACAAGGGATAGTGGATGGGATAAGCAGCAGAGATTACAAACATTTTGAGAGGGATGCTGAAGAGGAAGATTATTTGGGGGAGGGGAATGAAGCCTCTGAAGGACTGCCATTTCTACTAGAAAACATCACACGTGAAATGTACATGCTTAAGGTTGAAGGCACACTGAGAAAAAAACTGGGAGATTCTAGACTTTCACCTTTAACTAATCTTTGTTCTTCATGTGAGAAGGAACTGAAGGCTAAGGCAGAATTATACATAGTTTAGTTTAGTAGTGAAGGAATGCCCTCCTCTGAGCCAATCTGCAAAGATCGACAGACTATACTTATCAGATTCTGAACATTATATTAACTCTTTGCCAAGTTAACTTCAGGTCAACAGTTAAGATAACAGAATAGAAACTTTAGTGACTACACATGACAAAGAATACAATATTTTCAAAATAATTGAAAAAAGTCCCTAAGAAATGATGATTACACCCCTCAACAATACACAACACACTAACCCTAGGGAAGAGAGACTCTGATTTCTAGTGTGACTGCATTATAGTTTTCAAAATCTCAAAATTTCATACCTAAATGGTAAGACATGCACAGAAACTTAAAGTGTGACCCATTCACTGTAACAAGAAGAAATTGACAGAAACTATTCTGAGGAATCTCCTGTGGAACTTAATAGATGAAAATTCAACCATTTTAAATATTTCAAAAGAGCTACAATACATAATTAATAAAGAAAGAAAACCACTAGAATAATGTATAAATAAATCACAAATATCAACAAAAATAAGCTATAAAATGAACCAAATAAAAAAATCTCAAGATGAAAAGTATAATATATGAAGTGAAAAATTCACTAGAGGGGCTCAACAGCAGATTTAAGTGCAAAAAGAAAGTCAGTAAATATGAAGATAGTTGAAATTAACTTGCATGGAAATTGGAAAGAAAATAAGCAAGGCCTTGTAGAAAACTCCCTTGGTTTTGGTTTTAGGCTAATGTTTTGTTACTTTTCTTTAGTGTATTTACCTCATGACCTGAAAGAATTAATGCAGCTTTGAAATTTTTCTCAGATTCTCACAGCAAAGTCTAAAGAGAGAACTAGAGAATTATAGCATGATTTCTCATTTTGTTTCTTCAAAGTCCTTCTGTGAAGTAAAATTTGCCTTAAATGTTAAAGAACATGTCATTAAAACTGAAGTGTCTTGGGACTGGGGCTGTAGCTTAGTGGCAGAGTGTTTGCCTATCATGTGTGAGCCACTGGGTTTGATCCTTAGCTACATTAAAAAATAAGCAAATAAAATAAAGGCATGATGTCCATCCAAAAGTACAAAAAAAATTAAAAAACATTGAAATGGCTTGCCATAAGACAGACTTTTAACAGGGAATATAAATTGGGCCGTCTTGATTTCTGGTTTGTGGTTATTTCTACTGTAAGTTTAAAATCCTAGCATTGCCTGGTGTCTATTCATGTCAACTATGTATTCAGAAAGAGAAAGAATTTAACATTTTTAAAGTTTTCTGGAAAATAACATGGCTTTCAATAAATAAAACATTTTCTTTTAATGCATTATTTTAAAGTAATGCAATCCATGATTTCATGTTAGAATTTACAAATCAGTATTCTGCTCAACATAGATCTTTATGATTCATTTGTTTTCCTTACAAGACATCTATAATTTGATAAATTATAAGAATTTCAACCAAGTCTCAAGACATATAGCAGCTGAATGCATACAAAATAAGAACAAATTATATGTTGTCTACAAAAGACTCATTACCTGAGAAATAACACACACAGTCTGAAAGTGAAGGGATAGAAAAAGATATCTCATGCAATTAAAATCAAAAGGAGGATGGAATAGTTATATCATGTTGAGTAGACTTTAAATTAAAAACTATTTAATAAAAAGACAAAAAAGGTCAGTGCATAAGGATAAAAAGATCACTAAACAAGAAAGTAATGTTAAATACATAGGCACCCATATGATATTGTTAAAATATCCTCACTGCCTAATCCCATCCTTATCAAAATGCCAATGACATTATTCATAGAAATAAGAAAAACAATTACAAAATTCATATGCAAACACTAAGGATACCAAATAACCAATGCAATTCTGTTCCCTAGGAACAAAGATAAAGGTATTATACTACTTTATTTCAAAATATATGGCAAAACTAAAATAACACAAACTACATGATATTGTTTAAAAAAACAGACATACAGGCACATGGAATATAAATAAATTCACATATTTACTGTCAATGATTTACATATTTTTAACAATGATGCCAAGAATGCATAGTGAAGAAAGGAGAGCCTCTTCAATACATGGTGCTGGAAAACTTGGGTATGTATCTGCAGAACATGAAATTAGACCTCCATTTCTCACCACATAAAAATCAACCCAAAATGGATCAAAACTTCCTGAATATACAAACAAAAAGGATAAAACTACAACATGAGAACATAGGGAAATCTCTCCGTGACATTGGTCTAGGGAAGGATTGTTAGGATAAAATCCCGTAAGAATAAGCAGCAAAAGCAAAATAAATAATATTACATCAAACTAAAAAGTTTCTTTACAACAAAGGAAACAATCAATATCATAAAACATAGCCTACAGAATAGGAGAATACTTGGTAAAAAATACTTGCACACTGTGTCTGACACAGGGTTAACATCTAGAAGATCTAAGGAATTTGAATACCACAATAGCAAAAAAAAAAAACAAAGCACCACCACCAACAATCTGATTAAAAAAATATGCATAAGAACTGAATTGATAATTTGCAAAAGAAAATATAAAACTAGGCAACAGATACATAAACTAGTTTGACATCACTAATCACCAGGAAATTAAAAATCAAAACTGAAATGAGATGTTTCTAACCCTAATTAGAATGACTACTATCAAGAGGTAAAAAATAAACAAAGGCTGGGGTGGATGTGAAGCAAGTGGAACATTTGTGTACTGTTGGAGGAATGTAAATTAGTACATAATGGAAGACATTATAGAGGTTCCTTAAAATATAGAATTATGGAATTATCCAGTAACCCACTGCTGAGAATACATGCCAAAAAAAAAAAAAGAAAAGAAAGAGAGAAACCATATGTTGAAGAGATCATTGCAGTCCCATTTTTATTATAGCACTATTCATAATAGCCAAGATATGGAACCAATCCAAGAATCTAATGATGGAGGAAATCAATTAATGTAATCATGCAATCAACATATTAAAAAATAAAAATCATATAATATAATATCAATATAAGCAGGAAAGTTTTTGGAAAAACCCAATACCCAGCAATGATAAAGACTCAATAAAAGAGGAGCAGATGAGAATCTCTCGACTTGATGAAAAGCATTATAAAAACTAACAGCCAACATTATACTTAATGCTGAAATTCTAGATACTCTCCTCCTAAAATCAGGAAGAGAACAAGGCCCTCTTCTCACAGTTCCTATTTAAGTATCATACTGTAAAGCTTGCCTCGTGCAATAAGACAATAAAAGTAAATAAAATAGATACAGAATGAGAAGGAACAAATAACAGTGACTTTAGACATGAAATGATTGTTCATATACTAAATCCCAAAGAATCAACAACAAACTTGGAACTATTATATAATTATAATAAGATTTCAGGAAACAGAAAAAGTCAATTGTTTTTAAAATGATTGAAATTTAAAATAAAGTTTAAAAAGGCACCGTTCATACTATCACTATTATGGTTCATATATGAGGTTTCCCCCAAAAGCTGATGTGTGAGACAAAATAGGAAGTTTAGGGGTGAAATGATTGGGTCATGAAAGTCTTAACCTAATCAGTGCATTGATCTTCTTGAATGGATTAACTCAGTGAGAGCTGTAGGTAAGTACAGTGCAACTGGAAGAGGTAGGTCATTGGAGGTGTGCCTTTGGGGTATATATCTTTTCCGTGATGAGCAGAGCTATCTTCCTGCTTGTGGCCAAGTTTTGAGCTGCTTTTCTCTCCCATCCTTCTGCCTTGATGTTCTGTCTCACTTTGGCCTAGAGCAATGTAGTTGGCCATCTATGGACTGAAACCTCTGAAACCATGAAACCCAAATAAACTTTCCTAATTCTAGTTTTTTTTTTGTTGTTGTTGTTGTTTTTGTTTTGTTTTTGTCAACTCTTTTGGTCATAGCAGTGATAAAGCTGACTAAAACAAGCATGCACACACACAAAAAAAAAGAAAAAGAAAAGAAAGAAAGAAAGAAAGAAAGAAAGAAAGAAAGAAAGAAAGAAAGAAAGAAAGAAAGAAAGAAAGAAAGAAAAGAAAAATTGAAATACACACGCATTTTTAACTTTTGCCAAATTAACTCCAAATTCATCTTAACTCTGCATTTAAAATGCAAAATTATAAAATTTCTGGAAAATGATTTATGAAAAGTCTATTTGATATTGGTTTTAGTGATGACTTTTTAGATATTACACCAAAGGTATTATCCATGGAAGAAAAAAAAATAGGATGAGTCAAAAGTAAAAATCTTTGCTCTATAGAATACATTGTCAAATGAATGAGAAATGAACTACAAACGAAAGAGTATTTGTAAAACACTATTTGATAAAGGTCTTGGGCATAAAATATACAAAGCATTCTTAAGATTTAATGGAGAGGAACAAATAACTCGATCTAAAAATGGAAAACATTTATGAACAGACACCTCTCCAAAAATGACACGCTGGTAAAAATTAAGCATATGAAAATGTGCTCAGCATCCCATGTCCTCAGGAAATTGCAAATTGAAATTATAATGAGAAAGCACTACTCACCAATTAGAATGGTGAAAACCTAAATCACCAGAACAACAAACGCTGACAAGGTTTGTAGAACAACAGGAACTTTCATTCATTGATGGTCCAGTCCCTTTGGAGGACAGCTTGACAGTTTCTTGTAAAACTAGACATATTCTCACCATTTGATCCAGCAATTGCAGATTTTGACATTTGCCCAAGTGATTTGAGAACCTATACTCACTTGTAAACTTTACACAGGTGTTTGTAGCAGCTTTATTCAATTGTCAAAACTTGGAAACAACCAAGATGTTCTTTAATAGCTGAGTGGATAAACTCTGTTGCAGCCATACAACACATTATTGTTCAGTGATAAGAATAAATAAGCAATCAAGCCTTGAAAAGACATGGAGGGAACTTAAATTCTTATTGCTGAATAAGAATTCAGTCAGATTGAAATGACTATGAATTTAGCTACATCATGGTCTAGAAAAGGCACAATTAGTGGAATAGTCAAAGATTGGTGGTAGTCAGGGGTGCAGGTAAGGGAGGAATGAATAGGGCAGTGAATTTGTCCTCTATTAAAATGGGGGTTCATATCATTAAACACTGTCAAAACCTTTAGAACTTTGCAACTGGAAGATTGAACCTTAATATAAATTATGGAATCTATAACAATGCATTGATATTTATTTACCATTTTTATGAATATTCCACAATAATTGTAATGATTAATTTTAGGTGTCAAGAGTACCCAGGCATTTGGTCAAATATTATTCTGGCTGTATCTCTGAAGTTTTTCTAGATGAGAACATTTGAATTAGTAGACTGAAGGAAGCAGATTGCCCTCCCTCCCCCAATCAATTGATGGCCTGAACAAAACAAAAGACTGAGTCAGAAGAAACTCCTCTGGTCTGACTATTAAGCTTTCATTGATTCTTTTTCTGATTTTGGACTTTAATTGAAAAATTGGTTCTTCTTAGATTTGAACCTACTAGATTTCAGACTAGAACCTCCACCATCTATTTTTCTGTGTCTCCAGCTTGCCAGCTGCCCATCTTGTGACATTTCAACCTGCATAGTCATGTGTACCAGTGGCTTATCATAGATCTGTCTGTATTTATATAGTCATCCTTTTGGTTTTGTTTCTCTGGAACACTAATGCAAAATATTACAGATAGAAAAACTATCTGCAGGGGAAAAAGGGGATTGTAGAAATTCTCTTCACCTTTATTCTCTACATTACTTTTCAAAAAAAAAATCTATTATTATTTTAATGTAATAGCAAATAAGGTGAATAAAATTGCAAAAAAAATATGACAATAATTGAGAAGAAACTTTTTAGTTTGATTCCATCCCATTTATTGACTCTTGGTTTTAATTCTTGTGCCATAGGAATCTTATTAAGGAAATTGGGGCCTAATACCACATGATGAAGATTAGGGCCTACTTTTTCTTCTATTAGATGCAGAGTGTCTGGTTTAATTCCTAGGTCCTTGATCCATTTTGAGTTAAGTTTTGTGCATGGTGAGAGATAGGGGTTTAATTTCAATCTATGAGGTGAACAGAGAGCCGACATCCTGGGAGCAAATTTTTACCCCTCACACATCAGATAGAGCTCTAATCTCTAGGGTATATAAAGAACTCAAAAAGCTAAGCACTGAAAAAAAAAATAACCCAATCAACAAATGTGCCAAGGACCTGAACAGACACTTCTCAGAAGAGGATATATAATCAATCAACAAATATATGAAAAAATACTCTTCATCTCTAGCAATCAGAGAAATGCAAATCAAAAATACTCTAAAATTTCATCTCGCTCCAGTCAGAATGGCAGTTATTATGCATACAAACAACAATAAGTGTTGGCGAGGATGTGGGGAAAAAGGTATAGTCATGCACTGCTGGTGGGACTGCAAATTGGTGCAGCCAATATGGAAAGCAGTATGGAAATTCCTTGGAAATTTGGGAATGGAACCACCATTTGACCCAGCTATCCTTCTCCTAGGACTATACCCAAAGGACTTAAAACGGCATATTCAGGGACACAGCCACATCAATGTTTATAGCAGCACAAATCACAATAGCTAAACTGTGGAGCCAACCTTCATGCCCTTCAGTGGATGAATGGATTAAAAAAATGGGGCATATATACACAATAGGATTTTACTTAACATTAAAAGAGAATAAAATCATGGCATTTGCAGGTAAATGAATGGAATTAGAGAATATAATGCTAAGTGAAGTTAGCCAATCCCCCTCACCCCCCAAAAAAACCCCAAATGCTGAATGTTTTATCTGATATAATGAAGCTGACTCATAGTGGGACAGGGAGGGGGAACATGGGAGGATTAGATGAATTCTAGATAGGGAAGAGGGGAGGGAGGGAAAGGGAGGGGGCAGGGGATTAGCAAGGACGGTGGAATGTAATGGACATCATTATCCAAAGTACATGTATAAAGACTCAAATTGGGTGTCAACATACCTTATATACAAACAGAGATATGAAAAATTGTGGTATATATGTGTAATAAGAATTGTAATGAAAAAAGTACATGTATAAAGGCATGAATTGGCATTAACATACTTTATACACAAAGATATGAAAAATTGTGCTCTATATGTGTAATAAGAATTGTAATGCATTCTGCTGTCATGTATTTATAAACATAAAATCAATTAAAAAATGACAATAGTAATATGCATGGTTATGTGTTTTTAACATAGGGAAAAAATCACCGCATTTAACATTGAAGAACAGGAAAGATATATGTATTTAAGAACCTGGAGCAACAGGCCAAGTTAATGGGGATGAGCTTTCATTAAAGCACTTAGAAATATTCCTATTTAAAGCAGAAATTAATTTTTATTCATATTTTTATTGTTACATTATACATCTATAATGTATGGTGGGATTTGTTTTTACCTATTAGTACATGCACAGGTTAGAACAGTATAATTTGATAGATATCCATTCCCAGTACTTCACTCTCCCTTTCTTCCTCCCATCCGCTGGTCCCTTTTCTCTAATCTACTAATATCCCTTTGCTTTTTAGGTGATAACCCCAACTTTCTTTTCCTTTTTCTTCTCTAGCTTCCAAAAATGAGAGAAAGCACACAACCCTTGACCTCCTGATTTTGGCTTACTTGCCTTAATAAAATGAAGTTCCATCCATTTTCCTGCTAATTATATAATTTCATATTTTATGGATGAATATATATACACTGCATTGCGTGTATATATGTCACATTTTCTTTATCCATTCATCTCTTTTTTTTTTTTTTAATTTTTTATTNGAATCAACAAATGGGACTTACTCAAACTAAAAAGTTTTTTCTCAGCAAAAGAAACAATCCGTTCATCTCTTGATGAACACCTAGGCTAGTTCCATAGTTTGGCTATTGTGAATTGGGTATGCATGCATTACTGTACTATTATGATTTAATTTTTTTTATACATGACAATGGAATGCATTGCAATTCTTATTACACATAAAGAGCACAATTTTTCATATCTCTGTTTGTAAATTCTTAAGGATAAATACAGAGTGCTAGAATAGTAGGGTCATATGGTGGTTCCATGCCTAGTCGTTTGATGAAACTCATACTGATTTCCACAGTGGTGGTACTAATTTTCATTTCCACCAACATTGTAAAAGTGCTCCTTTTCCTCCACATCCTCTTCAGTATTTATTACTAATTGTATCATTGAGAATTGCATTCTGATTGGTATGAGATGAAATATTGATGTTGTATTGATTTGCATTTCTCTAATTGCTAAGGATGTTGAAGATTTTTTTTTTCATATATTTGTTGGCCATTTATATTTCTTCTTTTGAGAAGTGTCTTCTTAATTCATTTGCCCATTTATTAATTGGGCATTTGCTTTTTTATGTTAAGTTTTTTGAGTTTTTTATATATTCTAGATATTTACCCTTTGTCAAAAGAGTAGCTAGCAAAGATTTTCTCCCATTTTGTAGGTTCTCTCTTCACATTACTAATTGTTTCTGTTTTAGTGTGGAAGCTTTTTAATTTGATGCCTTTCCATTATTAATTCTGGCATCATGTCCTAAGATTTAGGGGTCCTATTGAGAAAGTCATTGTAAGTACCTATATGGTGAATTTTTGACCCTACATTTTCTTCTAGGAGTTGCATAATTTTTGGCATAATTCCTAGGTATTTTATCCATTTGGGGTTGATTTTTTTGTGCAGAATAACAGATAAGGGTCTAATTTCATTCTTTACATATGGATAACAAATTTTTCCATAACCATTTGTAAAGAGGCTGTCTTTTCTCCAGTGTAAGTTTTTGACGTCTTTGTCAAGAATCAGATAACTACAGATATGTAGTTTATGTACTATTCTGTACTATTAGTCTATGTGTTTGTTTTTATGCCAGTACCATACAGTTTTTGTTACTATAGTGCTGTAGTATAATTTGAAGTCAGATAATGTGATGCCTCTAGTATTGCTGTTTTGGCATAGAATTACTTTCACTGTTTTGAGTATTTTATTTTTCCAACTGAATTTTAGGACTTTTTTTTATAGTTCTGTGAAGAAGGTCATTGGTATTTTGATGGGGATTGCATTGATTCTGCATGTTGCTTTTGGTATTATGGCCATTTGAACAAAATTAATTCTGCTGATCCATGAGCATGGGAGGTCTTTCCATCTTCTTGAATCTTTTTTGGTTGTTTGTCTTCAATTATTACAGTTTTCATTGCAGAGGTCTTTCACTTCCGTAGTTAGTTTATTGCCAGGTATCTTATGTTTTTTGAGTCTATTGTGAATAGAATTGCTTTTTTTTTTCAATTTCTTTCTCAGAAGATTTATTGTCAGTATATAGAAAAGCTATTGATGTTTGTATGTTGATTTTGTAACCTACCACTTTATTGATTTTTTTTTAGTTCATGCTATCTTTTGATGGAGTTCTTTGAATCTTCTATGTACTGGATCATATCATCTGCAATAGTTATAATTTGACTTCTTCCTTTCTTATTTATATTCTTTATAAAAAAATCTCTTTCCTAATTATAAAGCAGATATTAATTTGTACCTAAGTCTAAAATAAGTAAAAGAGAATTCTTGGTTCTATGATTAGAGTCAAGGAGATAAGAAAGTCATGAAAGAAGGAGAACATGCATTGACTGGCCATGCAGTAATCTATAGATGTTTCCATCCCTGGTGTAGGTCTACTTGGAGCCTACCTGACATTTGGGGATAGAGAATAGTGGAAATAACTACAGGCCTGGGAAATATACTTGAGACCACTTAGTCTACTTATCTGTGAGAAGTGAAAAATAATACTCTGACAGAAAGCCCAAGGGAAGTTTAAGAATTTCTGTGCCTTTTTGCAGTCTCAGGAACTGAAAAAACATGGAAGCAGGTATGAAAAGTTGAAATGCAAGGCCTATACCACCAGTTGGACAAGAATATAAATTTGTGTAAACTCCTCCATAAGGGAATCATGAAGCCAAGGTATTAACATAAAATCTTATCCAGGACTATAAAACCTGATAGCTCCCACAAAGAAGAAGCAAAGGAAAATTTACTCCACATAGCACTCAAATAGTCCAAGGAACTAGGACTTCCCACAGAGAAACCACGCATAAAGAAGTGGAACATGGAAAAGAAGACCCTGTGGCCACATAAATATAGGTCAGGTCTTCAGGAATAAAATATTTTAAGAGGAAATCAAATGAAGCATTTTGTGTGTGCAAATGATATAAAAATGTAATCTAAAATTAAAAAGATGCTAGGCAGATATTTATAGAAGGGAAATCTTCTGAAGATTTCCATTAATAAAAATTTAAATAGGTGGATTAATGAAAAAATAAGACACCAGTGATTAAGACTGGATTCACATTAAAAATAAAATCACAGAAGTTACTTACAGTGCAGTATGATGAGATACAAAGATAGAACATATAGAAGATTGGTTAGAGCTTTGTAATATTTGAACAACCAATAAAAAAAAGAAATATGGGAGAAAAAAATCACTGCTAGATATAGCAATGAAAATATGTACCCTGAGGAAAGGTTAGTTGGATCAGTCCTGTATTGACTGCTCAATGGCTAGGTGAACTTGGATATACTACTCATCCTTGTCATGCTTCAGTGTCCTCAGTTGTAAACAGGGATGATAATGGAACCTACATAGCAGGGTATTGAGATTGCAAAAGCTGCTAAAACAACTATAATGTATAATATCAAATGCCAAAATTGGAAAAGCACATAGCTGGTGTTCAATAAATGATAGCTATTATTAAAGCACAAAGTTTAGGGTACTCATAAAATAAGAAACACTAGTACCTATGAGAAAGAATGGGGAAAAGAGGAACAAAACAAAAGTCACTTCTGAAAAATTTCCTCATTTGCAATTATTTTCCTCTAATTATTTCTTTTTTAAAAAAATTCTTTATTTGTTTTAATTAGTTAGATATGACAGTAAAATGCATTTATTCACTTTGATATATCATACATAGATAGGACATAATTTCTCATTTTTTCTGAGAATACATGTTGTAGAATTACATTGGTCATGCAGTAACACATATACATAAAGTAATAATGTCTGTTTTGTTCTACTATTCTTCCTATCCCCACATCCCCTCCCTTCCCCTCCCTTCACTTCCTCTACCTAATCTAAGGTAACTCTATTCTTCTCTAGTGTCTGCCCCCACTTATTGTGAATTAGCATTCACATATTAAAGAAAACATTTTCAGCCATTTACAAATTAATAGACACATTGCGTGATAAATGGCTTCTGGAACATGTTAGACACTAAAAGAACATCTATGTGAATAAATACAACATTATCAGGATAAATAACAATAAAAAATGAACGTAAGTACAAGTGGGAGCAGGTATCCATGCATGTGCATAAGTATGTATGTGTGTATATATATATGTGTCTGCTTGTGTGTGTGTTTCTGTTTCCATATGTTGTGTGCATATGTGTACCTTTGTATATGAAAAGGTACGTGTGTGTATAAACTGCAGAACATCAGGGCAAAAGTATAAATGCAAAAATTAACACAGAACAGGCAGACAAGCTCCTCCTTCACCCCTAAATAGTTATTAGGATGGCAGCAGACTTCTCTTTGATTAAAAAATAAATTTCAGAAGACAACAGAATACTTCTTTCAAAGTGCTGAGAGAAAACAGCTGGTGACTTAACTAAAAACATCATTCAAGAAGAAGTGCAAAATAAATATTTTCTTTGTAAAACAAGGACTGAGAAAGCTCAATGTCATTAATAAGAAGTTACAGGCTGATGCACTTCAGTTAGAAGGAAATTAGTCTCAACATGAAAAAGTGAAATTCATAAAGAACTAGTAAGCAAATAAACTTCTGAATTATGGGTAAGTCTAAAAATTGATTGAAAATATGTGCTTATGTGTGAAAAATTATAATCTAGGGTAAGCTTAAAAACAGAGTGTCTATCCTCCCCGAGTGAGACTGCATTCCTAGGGATGTTGCTTTGGCTGCCTTGTTTCAATTTCACTGAAAGCATTTAGGGACTTTTGCCCTGACCCAACCACCAACGGATGTTTGGGGTTATTTTTGCCCAAGTAATTAAATTCAAATGATATTAATTGCATGTAATATTTTTGAGTACTCTCTTATGTAAAACTTCTTTCTTTTTTACTATAAGCATAAGAATAATGCATTTGGGGTTCATCAAACACTTAGATTAGTCACAGGGAATTTTGACGCACAGTTTATGGCCAGGAGTAAGAGCAAATTAGTGACAACCCAAACTGAAAAAAGTGGAAAAATTGTATGAAGGTATCAATTCTAAGTGAAATAATAGTTCTCAATTTTAAATTTCCTTTAAAAGTGGTAGGGGGGAAAATAAAGCTGAAGGCAATAGTAGCTGCAAATAAATGTTCATTGGCACTCTGCACGTATTTACTTGGATTTACCTTAGACTACTCCTGATTTCAGTTCAAAGTGCTCATGACAGACATTTACTGAAGATCCTTAAATAAGCAGCCTACGGATGTGGGTTCTCCACTCAATGCCTGCATGTTCTAAGGAACATGGAAATGGGTACTGGGAACATACACGGGGATAAAGAGAAACAGAAATCAGGGTTAGTGGACAGTGCTGTGTAAGATCTGGAGCTAGGTGGACTGATAAAATTAATACCCTCTGCTTTGATCTCCAGTATGGATGAATTTATACAGACATTACACATAGTTGAATCTTCATAAATTTGCCATTCAAAGAGAAGTGCTATATCCCAGATGAAACCCTAACTTAAAAGTCTGATCTCTAGTTTTAAGGAATGAAGCAGAATAATCACAGGGAATCTCATTAATCAACCAAAATCACTGGTATGAAGTTAAAAGGCTTGTCTTTTCTTCAAGTGAACATTAAACTTGTGCTTTTGAAATAGCAAAACTGCTTGACACACTCCTCTTTCCCAGTCAGTCCTGCAAAGGACTGACCCAAAACATTTCAATTTCTAATCCGATAACATTAACCAATTTTCTTTGACCATTGGGACAGATTATCAGTATGCATGGTGTGACCATCACAAATATTATGAGTAAACATGTTATTATGTATTGGTAACTTTTGAAACAAGAAAAACTATGTTTTGTATATAACTATTTTTTATTAAAAATCTACTTCACAGAAGTCACTTTTCTTGATGTTTCTGATACAGTATGATATAAATACATTCTTGACCTAAGAATTTAATGACTAATTTTACTTATATGTTACCATTGGATTTGTATTAAAGTCTTATAATATGTGTGGAAATTGAAAGACCAGAAAGTGATAATTAAATAGACTAGGTAGGTAAGGCTTCTCAAAGGGTGACATATGAGAAGAAAAGTTACTGAAGGAAAAAATAAAACAGCTAATATCTTTGAGGAAAGGGTTTAAAGAAGGAGTAGAGTAAGTGCTAAGACCTGGAGATGGAACTAGATGACTTGCTAATCAACATCAAAGGAACTGGAAGATCCATTTCATTTAAATATGAGCAATAGAGAGGAGTGTGCCTAAAGCCCATAAAAAGTTATTATGAGAAAAAAAAGAGAATAATAAGAAGAATGTACCCCAAACCATGAAGAGCCATTAGCATAATATGCACATGAAATCTAAAAAAAGAGAAAAGATCAGAACATATATTGACATTAGAAAGAATAGAGATTATAAAATAGAATTAAAAGATTTGACAGAAAATAGAACAGAAATTTTAATAAAATTTTTAAAATCATTTCATAAAATATAAGTAATATAAAGAAAAAGTAAACCCTGGGATAATGTTGTAAGACATAACATAAAATGAAGACAGAAGGATAATTTTAAAAGAAAAAATAAACTTAAAAAGAAGTAAGGACCACACTTATGGTTGGGTGGGATCCATGAATCCTCTTCTCAAAAATCCATTGCTGAGATATAGCTGTGGTATAGTGTGTGCTTATCAGAGTTCAATCCCCAGAACCAAAAAACAAGTAAAAAAATAAAAATCCAACTATAAATATGGACAAAACTGAAAAGTGACTTTCAGCATCATTTTGAAAATTAACCAAAGACATAAACAAACTTTTGATTCAATCTTAGTTAAAATTTTAAATTAGTAAGAACAGAAATCCTTCTGGTAAAAAAAGTATCAACTTTTTTTGGTAAGAAACCCCTCATGTTTGATAACAGATTCACAGAACTCAGGAAAGTGCTGTGCCTACAGTTAACTTTTTTTTTTAAAGGACACAACTTGGGAACATCACAATGGAAGAGACTCATTGTGCAAAATGCGCATCTATTTTCAGTTGAAAACTAAGGCTTTCAAAGCTATGACTTGAGAATGTATTTTGGGAATCAAAGACAGGCATTTGACTCTTTTTGACTCTTCATCTCAACTGTCCTCAAAGTACCCTGGGACTATATATGAAGACTTCTGCCACTGCTTCTGAATCCTTGGGGGAGGATAACACACAGGAAGATATACACCCTAAACAGTGGCACCCATGGGTGATAGTTCAAGATACATTGGAATGGTGCACAACTTTTTCTCCAGGTGGATTGGATTTTAGGTGGTTGTGATTTGGGCATAGTTCTGTTTTCTAATTCTCAGTTTTCACATCTTACTCTGTACTATTTGTGTCTTCTCACGGAGCATTTGGCCCTAAGAGTTGACAGTGATATCTGTGGTCATCTAATGCAATCAGCTCCCCTTTATAATTTCCATAAACCTTAGTGAGACCTATGCTTTATGAAGGGACTGAAGAGAGGGCTGGTATAGGAGGTGGTATGAGAAATGAAAAACACACAACCCAGAAGAGTGAGTTTTTAAAAGGATACTTATAAAAAGTGATCAGTGCTCTAAAAGAAAATGTAGCGTATTCCCAAGGAGCTTGGGAATATTTACAAAAGAAAATGATATTGTACAGAAGCACATTGTTAGCTAGATTTTTGAGAATAAACAATAGCTTTCCAGATAGAGATATGGGAAAAGAACATTCTAGAAATACAGGGCAAAATTATTCATTGAGTATACTGGGAGTCAGGAAGCTGAGTCATTTCCTCAACTAAATTGTAGTAGTGTTACGTATTTATGGATAATTTAGTCTGGAAATTATCTATATAACTGCAAGTAAAGTGGATAAATGTACAGTTTTCAGAAATGTTGAAAATTATTTTTCTGAATTCTGATCTGAAAAAGACATCTTGAATGGTTAGGACCAGACATAGTGTTGTGTATTTGTTCTCCCATTTTCCTTAGAGCAAGTTCCTCCCATTTCTCTTCTGTCTTCCCACATTGGCTATTGGTCCCCTATAATGTGCAAAAGAACATTCTCCCCACCATAGCATCTGGAAGTGGGACCCTAGAACAATATTACCATGACCAAATGGCCCTCATGAATCACTGCTCTCAGGTTCCTCAACATTTCAATGGATGCCCACCAAGCATGAGTGTGTCCAAAGGTTTTCTTGGGTAGCTGGAATACCACAGAAATGTGGTTACAAAAATGTTGTCTTGTTACAGGTGTTAAGGTGTAGTTAAGGACTCCATCTGATGTTGCAAAATGAGGTAAGCCACAGAGACTTTGTGTCAAGGCTTTCTTCCTCAAACTCCAATTAGGTGATATCATTTTAACAAAATAAAATTTTCACAGGTAAGATGATGTAATTGATGACATTAAACTTCAATTGTGATGACTAACTGATCGAGGACTGCCAGCATAATTTTTGACCACAGTTATATACACAGGTACTCGTACTTGCAGGTGCATGTTCAGTCTTTCTGACTCTCTGTCTCAGTCTCTGTCTTTTACACAAACACACAACTAACACACATATACACACATTATATTAACAAACAGATGGTTTCACCACAATAAGCAATAGGTTACCAATAATAAACTGTTAAAGAAAAATACATTTAGGATAAAAATTATCTTGTGGGTCAGAGCCAGGCAGCCTACATTCGACTGAAGTCACATACTGGATATTTGTTGCTTCTTTATTTTGCTTCTTCTATTTCTGTCTCCAAATACTCAAGGCCTCTCAAGATAGTAACTGGCATGCAGAATTTCTTCCCTTGGCACTATTTGAAAACCAGCTATCCGGGTTCCCTACCTTCAATCTTGGGTACACAAATCCATCCCCTACTATATAAGACAGACACTTCTGGATTTTCTATATTATCTGCTGATGCAAGTATTTTCTGCTAAGAGAAGTCCATTCCCCTAAAAAAGTTCAATTCAACATCAAGAACATTGTAACACTTTTTTTTTTCTCATTTGGGGCTTGTCTGTTGGGGTTTATCTCAAAATGTCCTAGCATTTATAGTTAGTCTCAAAACTTTTCCTGCCTTGTGTTTCATATCATAACAAATTCTAGAAGAAAAGCAATGGTACAGTGAGAGCCCACATTGGTCAGTGTTTAAGATGGGCCAGGAACTGTGCTTCTGACACTCGCAACAGCCTCTAGAGGTGGGTGCTGCTGTTTCTACCACAGTGTGGGTGTGGAAAGTCACACTTAGGGACATCAAGCAATTTGTCAAAAGCCACAGAACAAATAAGTAGGGTAGACTGCACTTGAATCCGCACTTTCCGCTTCTCCATCCCATGCTCCATTTTCAACAATGCAACAACTGTATTCACGTTTATTACATGTGTATTTTTAAAAAAGTATTGTATAAGGTAATTGCTAACCAAATTTGAACTCCCAATCCCCATGCTTTGATCATTCTGTCTATTTATTCTTCTTGTAATCCATTCGCCCTGCGGTGAGGCTGAGTAGAAATCAGGCAACTGTAAGGTGGATGAGGGCAATCAGTCCCAACAGGATAACCTAGGTCCTGTGGGCCAGGAGAAGCCAAAGAGCAAGAAATGGTCAGATTCTTAATGTACATAAATCAAATCAACTATTCAGTAGGGGATGGATTTGTGTACCCAAGATTGAAGGTAGGGAACCCGGATAGCTGGTTTTCAAATAGTGCCAAGGGAAGAAATTCTGCATGCCAGTTACTATCTTGAGAGGCCTTGAGTATTTGGAGACAGAAATAGAGAGTCTTTGTGTGGCAGGAAGGGATGCTCCCCAGGACTAGACAGACTGCCTATCTGAGAAGCAGAGTCTCATATAGGAACCTGACAGTGGGAAGAGACTTTCTAACAGCACCTCTGCCTGCAGGGGACATTGACCTGCAGTATCAGGAAAAGTCTTTCCCCCCAAAGTCTAAGCCTTTTTTAATTTTATTTTTTTCAGGATTAAGCAGCCTGACTTTGACTGCAAATTAAATTCTAATTAACAAACAATTTAGAATTTAATCTAACTTTTACTAATTTCTAGAATAATAATAAAAAACAGCTCCCCATTAGTTCCTATAGATTTTTCTATATACCCCTTCAAAGCTAAAATTTTCCTTAAATTCTACCACTGAGAAAGACCATAAGAAGTGTTGGAACTGGCAGGGTTTGTCTTGTTCAAACCTCTCCTGTAAGGATGACATTCAGAGAGAGGAGGATTAATTCCCTCCGATGTGTGAATTGCCTGTGGAAACAAAATCTCCCTTGCAAGGAAGGAAGCTCATTGTGCAATTTGGAGAACACAGTGAGGTCTGTGAATTTATAATTCTCAATTATAAAGAATTATAAAGAAGAAACAGGAAACAAGATCTTGTTTCTAAATTAGAAGGTCTGTTTGGGAAAACTGTAAAGTTTGGGGTCTGACAGCTTCCATAATTGTTCTAAAACCATTCTTGGGCATTCATGATTCAGCATTCTTTTAGCTCTAGTTGAACATCAAAGAAAAAAGTTTCTTCTAATGTATTTCAGGCAGTTCTTTTTTTTTTTTTCAGATGATGCTGTGACAGACATTTTTAAACACTGTGGTTGTATAATAAGTGCCTGGCCCCCGACCAGATTAGCAATTTGTTGTAAATAATGGGAATGTTTAGAAAGCAGTTTAATAATATTAAACTTTGTGAACTTTATCTTGTTTACTGATCACTCATGCTAACAGACTAAAACATGCAACCGTCAGGCACTTTTAAAATGCTGGACAGAAGTTGTTTGATACATATTTTAAAGCATAGCAATTTAAAGCTCCATACAAAACTGTTTGACAGATTTCTACACTATTTTTGATGTAGCACCAACTCCCTTTTGATAATGACCATCTCTGGCACAAGGAAAACGTAAAACTATTCCAAAGTGTACCAAATTTCCTACATTCTTATTTTAAACCTCAACATATAGATGATAGTTAAATTGAACCTTGAGGGGGGGAAAAGACAGTAAATGAAAGAATAAGTGGAAAAGCATGTCAGCAAGGAGAAATAACCTCTGTCTTTTTCCTAACATGAATGCTACTTAGAGGTTTTTTTAATGCCAATTTTCAGGTACATAGAATCAAAGCCTCAAAATTGAAAAGCAACTTCAGAAGATATCTGACCTGATTTTCTGTAGCCATACTAGTAGGAAATTTCTACGACCTGTTTAGATATTTCCATTAATTGAAACCAATAAATAAATAGTCGAACCTCTCATTGAATCTAGAGGTGCAATAAGAAACTTCCAGATAATTTTTTAGGTAGTGTGTGAAATTAAACTGTTTTCAATCCATGACTAAAAGTGAAAAAAAAAATGTGACCTTGGAGGAGCACTATGAAGATCACCCACAAATGCATCATAGTCATTACAACATATTTTATACTGTTCTTTATAGATTTATTTCTGACAGTAATTATCTGTATATGCTCTATGATTCTCCCAATAAACATGGTATCCCTGGTCATAATTTTCATTATTTCAGAGATGACTTGCCAGAGACCCAGAGAAGATAAGTAACTTGCCTTAAATTAGACACAAATCATGATGTAAGGACAGTCTGTTTCCTTTTCATAAGTCATCAGTTTGCTGGAGGGTTAACTGGTTATTTTATGAGACTGCATTTCCTAGTCAAGGAGAGGTTCCTAACGAAGGGAACATAGCTTTGTCCAAAGTTTGCTGGGGTGAGAGATGACACTTCAGAGCACACGTGGGCAACAGATGGTTCCCATACTTTCATCTTTCTTTCCAAACCAGAAACTTAATGATCCTTTTTACTCTAAAGATATGTGTGCAGGGACAGGGGATTACAGGTATTTTATTGACTGTGCCATTAATCCTCTGTTCCACACAGTTACCAGACACTTTCCTAGACAACTCCTGATCTCTTCTTTGGCCACCTTTTTAAAATAATAATGTGAGAGAAATATAGGACTTGAAAGACCTGCATATCTTCCAATATACACTGGACCAATGCAGGGCTGGGGAGGTAGAGTGCTTGCTTAACATGCCTGAGGCCTTGCTTCTTTTGCCATACTAAGAAAATTCTACCACCTGCTTAAATATTTCCATGGATTCAATTTTTTTTAAAATCTAGATGTGGACTGAGAAACTTCCACATATTCTTTTAGATAGTGTGTTTGATCCACAGCACTGCAAAAAGGATAAATAAATAAAATAAATGAAAAATAAATATGCTGGAATAAGAAGAGAGCTGGACTGAGATGATGTATTTCTCCTCTCAAAACTGTTTGCAGTTCATGTATCAATCTCATCCAGTTTGCCTTGTTGGTTTTGAAGTCAGACAGACGGGTCTGATACAAAAATTATTTAACTTGTTGATCCTGAGCCTGAAAAGAAAGAGGAGGGAGCGAGTATATCATTACTTTTTTTTTTTTCAAAACTTCATTTTCAGAATTAAATAGAATTTTGAACACATGTGAACTTCCTAGCATGGAACCCCATTACCCCAAAGTGAATTTTCCCAAAATGTTATGGTTGTTCTTCCTACCACACCACTTTCCTAGACAAGATTGGTTTAGCCCTAGGCACTTCCTTAGCTGGTAGAGATTGGTGTTTCCTCTGTGTGCTCTGCATAAGACAGCCAGAAATCTTAGATATTTTACTAAAAAGTGTCCCAGGGCCAAAATTCCCCATGGGAATGATGAGGTAGAAAAAAAATTCTGTAAAATCTGCAGTGTTCACTGTGAGTTGGAAAGAAGATGATACAATTAGTGTTTATCCCAGGCTGTGGCTTCAGATGATGCCCTCCCAATCCAGTGCAAATGGCGGGTGAAATAACACAGAGGAGAGCCTGTGATATGGTGGATTTCAGATTCTCTCTAGTGCTGTGAGTTCTCATCTTCAACTGATGATAGCAATACAGATGAGGGGAGCATTCTAAAAGCATCTTGGAAAAGTTATAAGAACCTACAGATTCACCTTGAACTTGCTCCAATATATTGAGGTATACATAATCCGAGCTTTCCTCTTTCATCATTTTTTAGTAACAAATGATTGGGGCCAATCCTCAGGATGAAAGTTTGGTCAAAACTCCTGTCCTGGTGGTCACAGTCATTCATCTCTGGTGGGCCAGGAGAAGACGGTTTCACTCAGCACCACCTGTTTGCAAAGACTCACTGAGTTTTGTGGGGCAGGAGCAAACCAAACTACCTGAATAGAAACCAAAGGAATTTCTTCTTGATAGGAAGTTTGCTTTTTATTTTGTTTCTCATTTCTTTTTCTTCAACCCTCAGCAGCCTTGACCCCAAGTTTAAGACAGGCCAGAGCAGGCTGATGACCTCAGTGTGTTCAGCCTCTCAGTGCTCGGGGGCGAGATTGCTGTTTTCCCACAATCTGCAACTGCCCAGCCAGAGCGAAAGGCTGGTGAGCTTTGGCCAGCAGCCATTATTCAGCAGCCAGATCAGAATTTTCTAGGAAACTTATCTCTCTTCGTTTTTGTTTCCTGCTGGCCTTGGAAGTTCTGACGCCAAGGTCAAGTATAAAATGTCAACCCTAAAGCTTCTCTTTGACCCCCATGATTTCTTTTTTTAATCCTCAAAATACAGCATGGGAAGAGTCTGGGCTAAGAACCAGCATTTTATCTCAGCTGTGACCCCGTGGGTAGGGCCGGGGCCAGGGCCATATGGCTTTCTCCATAGTGCTGTGGGTTCTGGTCTTCAACTGTTGATAGTAGTTATATGGTGCTAGGTCAGGGTGCTTGTTAAACATCCTGCAACACATGAATATATGTTTACACTTCTGTCCTTTTATAATTAGCTACTCGTAGACTTGTGTTCATTCTGAAGCACAGAAGCTGAAAACACTCAAGGGCTGATAAAGACTCCAGATGATTGAATAAATGACAAGCCAACAGTGTGGCTCCAAGTTCAATCTCACAAAATAATTCCAAGTATCCTCTCCAGTGAAATTTACTGTATTCAGTAAATTTCCTAGAAACTAAGCTTAGTCTATACAAAATTAGTATCATTTTATGAGTTAATGTTAATCTTTTCATTTTATATTTATAAAGCACAAAAACTTGGGAAGCTTCCCTGAGAAATAGACATTTGAGATACAACTAAAAAATCTGATTTTCAGATGACCACACTAGTAAATACATAGATTAAAATTCTTTTTTTTTTTTTTTGGTCTGAGTTTTCTCTCTTCTCTTTATCTCATCAAATCCAGAGTTTTGGAAAACTTTGTGTGTGAGTGCCATGAATTCCTTGTTAATTGAAAGAATTTAGGGATCCTTCTCAGAGTAATAGACTTAAACACCTAATACAAACACACACAGCATTACAATGAAACAGGAAATATATCTGCAATTTCAATTGGGGAAAAAGTCACAGATATTTCTGACACTATTTAAAAAAAACTAGATTTGAAAAGCATTCAAGTGCTAAATTTTAGTTGGTAATTAGTGAGTTTAATAATGTCGGGTTTTTCCCCAATTTTTGAAACATGATACCCTCCTCACACCATCCCCCTAAAGAATTCTACCCACAAACTTTGATCAGTAAGAATTGAAATACTTAATACTAAGTATAAGGCAGAAAAAAAGTTATAAAAGTATTTATTTTTCATTTTTTTGGAGGGTGGAGCGGTGGGCACCAGGGATCGAACTCATGAGCACTCGACCACTGAGCCACATCCCCAGACCTATTTTGTATTTTATTTAGAGACAGGCTCTCACTGAGTGGCTTAGTGCCTCACCAATGCTGTGTCTGGCTTGGAACTCGTGATCCTCCCTCCTCAGCTTCCCGAGCTGCTGGGATTACAGGCTTGCACCACGGTTCCTGACACAGAAGGATTTTCTTTTCTGTTCTTGAACAAACTTACTCCTATTTCCCTAAGTTGGACTTGAGTGAAAATCTTGAAGGAAACAAGAGATGAGAAGACTCAGGAGGATTAGAATAACTTTTCAAATGTGTTGATCACAAGCACATGCCATGTTTTGATTTCAAACCAGCTGCAAAGGGGAAAAGGCCATTGGAAATCCAATTCAAAGAATTCTCTAAGGGACATTTACAGATAAAAAGGAAGCAGAACATGAGGGAATATTTACTTAAAGATTCCTAGAAGAGTTTCAGAGTGTTTAAAGGATGCTTGACTGTCAATATTTTGTTCCAGGAAGTATGACAGTAGAGTAGGAGAGGCAAATCTTCTTTCCAGAAGGGATTATTAGTCTTATCCAAGAGTAACAGTAAACTGCTCAAACACTTCATCTGGATTCTAAATACTCCCTAGAAAAGGGGTATAATCTATATCTTTAGAAAGGTTTGGAACAATTTTCTTTTTCGGGGAAAGAGAGGGAAGGGCAAGGAACAAAACAGACTCAACAGATACCAGGAGGAAATGGCCTTGGAAACAATGAGCATCATTTTACCTGGTCACACTTGGGTGGATGGACATTTCCCAGAAAGATGCAGGATTTGAAGGGATGAGGGTTGCAGCTCCAGGTCATGGTAGTTGGGTAAGAAACTCAGTCCACTGAAATATAAGTTTTCAGCTGCTTTCAGGATTAAATGTGACATATCTGATGGTTTGTACAGTGCCTAGTACACAGTGTATATTTCCAAAGCTATAAATCATGCTTTTTTACTTATTATCCATTCTGTAAGAGTTACACAATGTCTAATACACAAAAGACAATCAATCAGTTTTTACTGAGGTGATGCAAGCCCCTCAACTCATTTCAAACATGACTTCCTTTCTTTTTTTAAAATTTTATTTGTTCTCTTTAGGTAAACATGACAGTAGAATGTGTTTTGGCATATTATACATACACAGAGTATGACTTATTCTAATTAGAATCCTAATCTTTTGGTTGTGCAAGATGTGGAGTAACAGGCTGGGGTTGTGGCTTAGTGGTAGAGCATGTGTTTGCCTAGCATGTTTGAGGCACTGGGTTTGATCTTCAGCACCACCCAGAAATAAATAAAATAAAGGTCTGTGGACAACTAAAAATTATTAAAAAAATGTGGTGTTACCTTGGTTGTATATTCAAATGTAAGTCTAGGAAAGACATATAAATTAATTCTACTCTTCTTCCTGTTCTTCTCCTTTCTCTTCATTCCCCTTTGTCTAATCCAATGGACTTCTATTCATTCCTTCCCAACCCTCCTTTGTTGTGGGTTAGCATCCACATATCACAGAGAACATTTGGTCTTTGTTTTTTTGGGACTGGCTTATTTCATTTAGCATGATAGTGTCTGGTTTCATCCATTTACCAGAAATGCCATGTTTTTATTCTTAATGGCTAAGTAAAGCCATATTCCATTATGTATGGTCAAAAAATATAAGACTTCATTTCATTATACTTATCCCTAAGTTTGTCTTCTAAGAAATAGGCAAAGTATGTGTTATTGAATTGAACTTTCTTCTTATCTATAAGAGTAATAGATATAGTAATAGATAATCTGAGTTACTAATAAGATAATGATGAAATATCATCACAAAAGTCCCAACTCATATATTTGTCTTTTACACTATTAGCCTATTTCTTAATACTCCAGCATCTACCCTTCTTCCCAATTACTATATTTTTACTCTAGAAACCCATCAATCACCAAGTGTACCATCTGTGGCGTTATCAGAGCAAAAAAAAAGTGAATTTCTTATTATTTTAGGATTCCAGATCCCAAGACTAATTTCTCCCTTGCAGATAGGGCCATAGCCATCTGTCCACACCAACCCTATCTTTCCTGCCCATAGGTTCTCTATTCACAAGGCACCAATTTTGGCTGCTTATCCTCCTCAGGTTTCCTGACTCCTGCCATCCATCTGTGTTTGAGGGGTCCTATATTTCCAGGGTGATGCAGACTAGAACAGTTTCTTACTTTTTTTTTTTTTTTGCATGGGGATTGAACTCAGGGGTGCTTAACAATTGAGCCATATCCACAGCCTTTTTTTTAATTTAATTTTTTTTTTTAATTTTCAGACAGGGTCTTGCTAAGTTGCTTAGGGCCTCACTAAGTTGCTTAGGGCCTCACTAAGTTGCTGAGGCCAGCCTTGAACTTGTGATCTTTCTTTGTCAGCTTCAAGTTTCAGAAATTACAGGCGTGCACCACTCTGCCTGGCAGAATTTCCTACTTTTACTGTATCTGAATTAAGTTAAGGATTCTACTGCTGTAGAACTATAGATAGAACTGTAGCCTATAGATAAGAGGAAACCCAGGACAGAAATGGGTCTGGGTTCTTCAGTATTCCAACAGGCAGTGAATTCTTACCAGTTCTGGCTCTGCTCTTAGATAGCACCTGAACTCTCGCTCAGTTCACGATTCCTGAGGATGGAGCTGAAAATCATCTCCTGTCCTACTTAACTCCAAATCAGTTTCCTCCAGAGAAAGCACCTCTCTCAATCTGAAGACCAGGATAGGAGGCAAAGCTGAGAGAAGCCAGGGTCCTGAACAATAAGACAACTCCTGCTTATTCTCTAACTCTTACAGGTTAGTTACACGCTGGTACCCGGACAAGTGCTCTCAAGACCCCCTTCTCCTGTCAATGGCAGAGATAGGCTTCAGGAAGAGGGAAGCCTCACAGCTTTCTCCTCATCCAGGTCTCATTTCCTGAAGGAGCTTGAGCCACACCTGGGCAGGTAGGATAAAGCAAGTGCTCTCTCCACCAAGCCTGACTTTCTCATTCACGGCGGAATCAGAACACCATTCCTTTGAAAACATCTTCAGAACTTTTTTTATTTTTTCCAGAGGTGCTGTACTAGCCACCCTAGGGAAGGAGGAAAGGGCCAGAAGGAGGATTTCCAGATCCAGGCAGACTTGACCAGGTGTGCTGTTGGCCAATGATGTTTTGTGGGTATTAGCATCTAAGTAGATTGAGTACAGGATGGAGGACACTGTGAGGTTAAGCAGTTCATGAACTTAACATTCACTGTGCTTTCCAGGTTCTCTGTCAACCTTCAGCCATGGCCCAGGGATTGGTGGCTTCTCATGTGAAGGAGGAGCTTTCACAATCTAAATCAAAGCCATCAACTAGAAATTTGAAAAGTATTAAATTATACAGTTCTGTAAGGGTCATTTTAGTTCAGTCATCTAATTTTGTTGAGTATTTGTCTCATGATCATTCAGCTTCTCTTGGACAATAGTAGAGATGATCCAATCAACTCATCAGTCATCCTTCTCTTCTTCCTTTTTTCGTTCCTTCTTGCTTTTTGTCTCTTTTCTTTTCTTTATTTGAATGTGTAGAGTTCAAAGTACACTTTTTTTGGAAAATCAATGTTTTGTGTTTCCATAAATTATTAAGTGTTAGGGATGGTCAACCCATCCCAAGGGCCAAAAGACAATGCAAATATATAGATTAAATAAAGAGTCCACAATACAAAATATTTGAAATAGATTTTATTTTATTTTTTCCTTCTTGATTAGATAAGCTTCAAAGAGTAGAAGTTGCCAGTGGAAACAATGTCATGGGCATGAATATATTTGGAAACATGTCCTTGGACAATTCGCTTGTGGCAGTGGTGGTATGGTCAAGTGTCATGCATGGGGCATCGGGACCTGGATTGAGGTCTTGGTATAGAGGATAGGCTGTAGGGTTAGCCTCTCTGAGTTTTAATCTTCTCTAGGTTTGGAAATGCTTAGATATAAAATGTATTTAGTAATTGTACCTACAAGATAATTATATGGGCTTCAGTTTTTCCATTTCTGAAATAATTTTCTTAGGATAAAAAACATTAACACACATAGAACAGCATCTGAGTACTACTTAATAAATGGCAACTATTATGACTATTTCTAATTTTAGATGGTTGTTTTACAGAAAATCCTTTATCACTTTGAACTTCAGTCTCATCTTTTATCAAAAGTGTATTTATACATCTCCTATCTTCCATGTCCAACAGTGACCTGAATCCAGGCAGACTTGACCAAGTGTACTGTTGGCCAATGATGTTTTGTGGGTATTAGCATCTAAGTAGGTTGAGTACAGGATGAAGGACACTGTGAGGTTAAGCAGTTCATGAACTTAACATTCACCGTGCTTTCTTTTCTCCAGAGCTGTTGAAGGTGCTCCTGCAGTGGTCAGCATGAAGACCCACATGGCAATCTGACAGGCAATCACATTCATGTTTCAAGGGGTTTGAATGATTATGATGTTTTGTTAAGGTACAGAATGTTCTTTGATATTCCACCCATTCATCTTCACTCTATTCTGTGGAAGTGAATGCCCCATTTCTTCTAACAGAATTTGAAATACTAGTCACTCAACTGGAGTCACTCCCACACCCAGCTTCGAAGCTTGCTCCTTCCTCAGATTCTATCAGATGGCAAACTCAGCTCATGACTTTCCATACTACTGGTGTGTGTGTGTGTGTGTGTGTGTGTGTGTGTGAGAGAGAGAGAGAGAGAGAGAGAGAGAGAGAGCGCAAGGCCAAACACTTCTGCAAAACTTGATTTGGGGCTAAAGTTTTAGGATACTATCCATGAGAAAGTTATTCTATGATAAATCTCTTATGAAATCATTGGCTAAGTTTGTTTCAGTTTTGCTTTTTTTTTAAAAAAAATAATATAACTGGAAGAAAACCTCTAAACTGAGAAATAAGAGACTCTAGGTCAAATGAGAAATAAAATAATCATCTGGAAAGAAGTAAATTACTTGAACCTTAACCCGTACCTTTTTGTAACCTTCTGAAAATGTTTGTGTAGTTGTTCTTTTATATTTTTAATACTTGACACTCCTTGTTCTTCTTGGCTCTGGCCAAAATGTGAAGCAGACATGCCAAGATAATGGAAGAGTGATTCTTATGTCCCCAGTTCAAATAAAACATAAAATAAAATTGAGCTCCTCTTCCTCATTTTCAATCCAAAACTCCTGAAAAATAAATAATGAGCCCTCCTTAGGTTTCATAATCTTATCTTTATTTAAATAAAAACTTGCAGATTTTAAAAATAACTGAGGTGACTTAATTTAAGGTTCATATGCATATGGTTAAAAATGAAAACTAAAAAGCCTTGAAGAAAGAAGAGATATAAATATGTCAATCATCTTGACATATCCTTATGATGATTGAACATCAAATTGACCACTTCTGGGCATCTTCACAGGCAATAGGAAATAGGAAACACTATTGCTCAAGTGGTCCTCATGGCCATTTTTTTTTTAAATGAAGCCTATTCCATAACCATTAAAGTGTTCCTAACATTTAATTCTAACAGAAATGTACTAGTGATGGTGCATTTTCACAGAATGTTTTCTAATACAACAAATAAGAGCTCTTTAAAATGTGTTTCTAAGACACAAATATAAAAACTATAGATATAACATATTTACAGCATCAAAACCAAAACCTTCAGCTATCTGTGCCTTTTGTGATCAAACATACTAGAGACTTGTTCCTTTCTTTTTCACCATTGTTGAACTAATTTTTTTTACTACTTCAAGTTATGTCAAAATTGTTCTCTAAAATGCTTGCACCAATGTGCAAAGACTTTAATAGGAGCTTGCAGTAAATTTGAGAAAAATCCTTGATAACTTGGTTAATTTTTGCAAATCATGTAAACATCTTTTCTGATGACACTATTCAAGAAAACAACACAGAAAAAAAAAGAAAGCATTTCAGAGAAGGTGAGCAGACCAGGCAAGCAGAACACCCAAGTTCATATAGATTTTCATCTGGCCAAGTGCCAGAGAATGTATGTTTATCATCTTTGCATGAACTTTTTCAGGCACAACACACAAAAATAATAAATCAATTGAATAGCATGAAGGGATACCAGGTGAGAAGCAAAATCCTATCTCCCACATGTACCACTATTAAGCTTCTTATCAATCTTAGGAATTTGTGATGCAAATATGAACAGAGGTGTGTGTGTGTGTGTGTGTGTGTGTGTGTGTGTATGTTCATATTTTACAGATATTTACATAAATATGGTCTTACTATTATATGATTTTCTTTTGAACTTAACTGTACCTTAACTACATATGTCAAACATGTTTCCAGAATGGCTTAAATAGATTATTCTCATAGTTTTTTAGTATAGTATTCAAATATGTAGATGGGTCTTTGTTAATTAACTTGTTTTCTATCAGTGTACATGTAAATATTTTCAATTTTTACTATAATATAATAAAACTTGGAATTGATTCAAGGTATAGTATCCAAATATATATGAACATAAACTTTTAAAAGTTGGATCAAAATGTATTAATATTTAAAATTCTGGCAGATTACCGAATTATTGTCCACAAAGACTGAATTAATTTTTATATCCACCAATAGTATGTGAGCATGCGTATTGCTCACTCATTGAAACAAAATTCTTCCCTCATTGCATAGGCAAATATCATACATAGGTGGAAAATAAATTCTTGTTTAATTTGAATTTATTTAATTGTGTGCAATTAAACATTACCCCTTATTGCATTTTTCTAATTTCCTTTGTTTTTTTTAATTTTTAATTTACTGATACATATTATTTAGATTTTACAATCATTTGTATTATAAATTTAATTCTCAGTTTATCATTTGACTCAAAATTGACTGAAATGTTTAAATATTATGCAGATGTACATGTATTCTGATGTGGTATCCAGGTTTGTTTCATCCTTAGGAAGGTCCATACTCAGATCTCAAAATATACTTATAATTGACAGTGAAAAAATCTATTAGTAAGTGTTTTCTGAATGCACAGAAACATGTAACTACTATGACTCAAGATTGAGGATGCTTTTTACATGAAAGGGCATCCTCAAAAGAGGAACTAGAAACATGTGTAATGATACGGGTTGTTTACATGCTAGAGCATCACAACACCATATCGGGATGTCTTTCTTAGAGGATGATTGGAAATTGCCAGGAGGAGAGAGTAGGAGCCTTTATCAATGAGCAACAGTCACACCAATGGCTGTATTCAACCTGATAGATTTAAGGACTATATCATCATTCTCCTTTTTCCTTAACAGCTAGAAACCATGGATCTTTTTACTATCTCTATTAGTTTTGCCTTTTCCAAAATGCCATAGGGTTAGAATAATATTCATGTTTTCCGCATGTCTTTTTTCTGGCTTAAAACTTATTTATTATCTTCAAATAATATTCCATTGTACGGATGAAACACAGTTTATTAATCCATTCATTTACTGAAGGACATCACAGTTATTTCAAGATTTATAATCATGAATATGGATGTTTTAAACATCCATGTGCAGGATTTTGTGTAAACTTATGTCTTCAATTCCTTTGAGTAAATACCAAGGAGTATGATTTCTGGATTTCCTGGGTGTCCCAGCCACATGCAACCAAACTGGAGTCTCCCAGAAGCAGACCTCTAGGTCGCAGTAGCAGCAGTAGTGGTGGTGGTTGTTGGCAGCAGGCAGCGGGTCAGCAGCAGTGGCGGATGCAGCAGTGGCTGTATCGGCAGCTGCAACTGCAACTGTGAAGGCAGTCTCACCAGGCAATCTCCAGGAGTCAGCAGCAGTGTCGGCCTCAGTTGCAGCCAGGGCAGCAGTGTCTTCTGTGGCAGCAGCACCCAGAAAGAAGACCTCCAGGTGACCTCAGACTGGCAGCAACAGAGTCAGAGGTAGCAGCAACGGCAGTAGCAGGGCAGGCCATGGTTGATTGACAGGAGACTTTCTCAGCGGCAGAGACCACAGAAGTAGCCTTGGAAGTGGTGTTGGAGGTAACCCAGGCAACGGATGCTATGCTCAGAGAAGAGACTCTGGGCAGGCTGCAGTGTCTGCAGCAATGGCCTAGCTGTTATTTCTTTAGATTTGGAAAATGGGACTTTGTATTTGTGACAATTTAGTCCACAGAAACTTTCCTGTGTGATTTTTGGACTGCTACAGTTTTCTCTTGCCAAGGGGCTTTCACTAGCCCAGACCCTGTTGGTGTCACCTGGGGAGACAAAAAGTGTTTCCCATCCAGGTGTCTTTCTGTTGGGGAGGACTATGGCGGAATTCCTTGCTGGTACCAGACAGGAAGCTTTGGGATAGACAGAGGAGTCTCAGAAAAAAAAAAAAAAAAATAGATCTGCTGATTGACCTCTTAATTGTGGCTGTAGTCCCTTTTTGGGTTCCACTTGCCCAGCCAGTATTCCAGTCAGGAAGGAGGGCTCTCAAGATGCTACTATAGCTAGGTCTCATCTGCCACCTACCTACAAATGCTCCAGAGTATGTATCTCTTGATTCAAAAGAAAATCTCTGCCAACAGGGAAGGCTACTGATTTCTGGAAGGATTCCCAGTCAGCCCTCTCTGCCTATAGTGTTAATCTGGCCTTTTTGTGTGAGAGAAGTGAATTCAGTGCATGAGGAAAGCGAGACTTCTGGACTGGCTTTGTTGCTACATTGAGTATCAGGAAATTTGAGTAGGGGGAGCATGAGGTTGACATAAGACACACTACCTTTGTGTTCTTCTTTCAATCCAAGGAACTCACAACTAGCTCTTCTATCACTTTCAGAGTCATTCTTTGGTTGTCTTTTCTGCCATTTCTAGGATTTATGGTAAAGCCCTGTGGGGAGGTACAGAGAAGAACAAATCTGCATCTCATATTGTTTGGAATGGAATCCCCCCATCCCACAGACTTTTATGTTTTACATTCATTTATATCTTGTTTTATGCAGTTTTTATTTACTTGAGACTTTCTTTTTGACTCAGGGATTATTAGAAGTGTTATTTAATTTTCAAGTGTTTGAACATTTTACTGTTGCCTTTCTAATGTTGATTGCCAGAGTTTGATCCACTGTGGTCAGATAGGCTATGCTACATGATTTTAATTATTTTAAGTTTGTTCTTATTTTTAACAGCAAGGATATGCTCCATATCAGTAGATGTGACATGAGGACTTGAAAAGAACACATATTCTGGCATTGTTTAGTGGATTACTATGTAAATAAATGTTCATTAGCCCTCCTTGGTTTATAGTAAAATTCAATTCAATAGCTTTGTTTATTTTCTGCTTATGACTTCTTTCATTTGTTAGGTGTGGTATGTCAATATCCTCAAATAAAATTTAAGTCTTGTCTATTTTTATTTTTAGCTCAATTGACTTTTGCTACATATATTTTGAAGCTCCAAATCTGTGTTCATGTACTAAAGAATGAACATCGAGTACCAGTCACAATAATTCAGTTTTATGAGTGTTCTTCCCACAAAATTGTTAACCACAGAAGACAGGGGATTCTGAAATTCAAAAACAAAGACTCTATAAATTTACTGCTTTATCTTTGTCTCATATAAAACATGCATTTGATGGCATTCAGCTATAGTAACAGAAACAGCATGATATTTGCATAACTTAGACTTATAGACCAGTGGTACAGAATAGAGGTCACAGAGACAAACCCACATAAATATGGTTATCTCATACTAAACAAAGGTGCCAAAAACATTCACTGGAGAAAAGATAACCTATTCAACAAATGGTTCTGGCAAAACTGGAAATCCATATGTAGCAAGATGAAATTAAACCTCTATTTCTCACCCTGCACAAAAATTGACTCAGAGTGGATCAAAGACTTAGGTACTAGAACAGAGACCCTGAGACTAATAGAAGAAAACAATAGGCCCAAATCTTCACCATGTTGGCCTAGGATCTGACTTTCTTAATGAGACTCCTAAAGCACAAGAAGTAAAATCAAGAATTGATAAATGGAATGGATTCAAATTAATAAATTATTATCATCAAAGAGAATAATCAATACCATGAGGAAAGAAAGAGCCTACAGATTATGAGAAAATTTTTACCACATGCAGCTCCAATAAAGCATTAATCTTTAGGATATATAAAGAATTCAAAAAACTTAATATCAGAAAAACAAATAACCCAATCAATAAATGGGCTAAGGAACTGAACAAACACTTCACAAAAGAAGAAATACAATGGATCAACAAATATATGAAAAAGTGTTCAACATCTCTAGCAATTAGAGAAATGCAAATCAAAACTTCACTAAGATTTCATCTCACTCCTGTCAGAATGGCAATCATCAAGAATACAGGAAATAATAAATGTTTGCGAGGATGTGGAAAAGGTACACACATACATTGCTGTACACACATACAAAGCAGTATAAAGATTCCTCATAAAAGTAGGAATGGAACTACCATTTGACCCAGCTATCCCTCCCACTTCTTGATTTATACCAAAGGACTTAAATACAACATACTATAATAATGCAGCCACATCAACGTTTGTAGCAGCTCAATTCACAATAGCTAAACTATGGAGCCAAACTAGGTATCCCTCAACAGATGAATGGATAAAGAAAATGTGACATATATACTCAATAGACTATTACTCAGCTTTAAAGAAGATTGAAATTATGGCATTCTTCAGTAAATGGATGGTGTTGGAGAATATCATATTAAGTGAAATAATTTCTCTAATATGCTGATTCCAAATATTTTCTCTAATATGCTGATGCTAATTCACAATATGGCAGGGGGCACTAGAGAAGACTAGTGTTACCTTAGATTAGGTAAAGGGAAGTGATGGGAGGGAAGGAGAGGGATGTGGGAATGGGAAAGGTAGTAGAATGAAACAGACATTATTACTTTATTATTACTTTATGTACATATGTGACTACATGACCAATATGATTCTGCAACATCTACACTCAGAAGAATGAGAAATTATATCCCATGTATGTATGATATATCAAAGTGCATAAATGCGTTCTACTGTCATGTGTAACTAATTAAAACAAAAAATTAATTAAAAAAGAAATAACAGCTAAAATAAAAGGCTTACATATGACCCATTATGCCTCTAGATATTGTGGACAAAATGAGAATTAAAAAAATCCATCTTACAAAAAACAATGAGATCACAACTTGAATGCTGAAAGGTACTCAACTTGATGCCAACACCAAAATGGATATAATGTTAAAATTACCTGTCAGGGATTTTAAAGCAGATATCATAAATAAAAGCTTCAACAGAAAATTGTAAATTATTTTGTAATGTATGGAAGCATCTGAAATTTCAGAAAAGAAATAGCAACTAATAGAAAAGAACAGAGTGAAATTATAAAAAAAGAAAAGAAAGAAACCCACAATAACAGACAAAAACAATTATATTTGCAAGAATGCTTCAGTAATACAATGGAGATGACAGAAATTAGAAAGGGTGAGCTTGACCACAGGTCAATAGAATTCACCTGATCTGAAAAGAGAAAAGAAACTTAAAAAGAATGATCCTAAACTCAAGAAACTGTGAGACAATAACAAAGTCTTAAAATTTGCATTTTTGGAGTCCCAGAAAGACTCCAAGAGAAAGAGAATGAGGCTAAAAAATTATTTCAAGAAATAGTGGCTGACAGTTTCCCCATTTAGCAAAATACATAAGCCTGCAGATTCAAGAAACTGAACAAACCACAGAAAAATAAATCAAAAGAAAAGCATAACAAGGCACAGAATAATTCTTTGAAAACAGAAGGAAAAAAAAAAGAAACATAAAAGCAGCCAAAGAGAAACAAATGAATTACCTATAAGGAGATGTTAATTTTAATGACAGTAGATATCTCATCTGAAATAATGCAGCCAGAAAAAACTGAGTGAGTGAATGAATATTTTTCAAGTGTTCAAAGAAAAAAAAAATGCAATATCTGACAAAAGCATCCCTACAGAATGAAATAGAGAAATCCACAATTGTGGATAGAGGCTGCAACCCATTCTTTACAGCAACTGCCGTAACTACTAGAAATATAACCCGAAAGAATATAGACACTTAGGAGAACACAGAGCAATGGCAGCCAACTAATTGGTCTCATTGCCACAGTATTCAAGAACGGCAGAATGCATTTTCTTTCAAGAGTCCCTCGAACATTCACTAAAGTTCATCAAATCTTGGGCCACATAATAAGCCTCAATAAATTTTAAAAAAGTTAAAACTAGGAAGAATGTTTTCTCTAGACACAATGGGTTCAAACTAGATATTGATAACAGAATGATAACTGAAAAATCTCAAAAAACTTGTAAACTAAACAATGCACTCCTAAATAGTCTACAGATAAAAAAAAAAATCTGAAATACAATTTTAAAATATACACAGTTGAATAGAAATGAAAATGCAATATAAAAACATAATCTGTGTCAAAAACATAAGCAGTTCTGAAAGGGCAAATTTAAGTTTATTAAATACTTATATTAAAAATGAGAAAACATTCAAGAAAGTAATCTGAGCTTCTCTCTGAAGAATTATTTTTAAATCAGAATTCTAAATAAAAATGATAAAGTAACCTTTAAATAATTTTGTGAAGAAGGATGTGATCCAATGAATTTATTGTACTTTATGGATCAATGTAAAAAATGATGTAGAAGTTTAAAATATTATAAATACATTGAACATTTTAACAACTTAATTAAAACTAAACTCTGCACAAAATTAAAATTTAAAGATCTTGAAAACCAATGTTTAGTTAAAAATGCAATAGAAGCTTTCAGGAAAGGAATGATTTATAAGTTTGGCTTTTTTTAGCTTTAACCTATTCTAAACCGATAATTTATTTTCTTATTACTGGCCTTTATCCATAAATGGAGAGGCATTCAATGTCATACATAATACAATTAGAGATTATTTATGTATAAATCTGGCTAAAGAAAAAAAATCAATTAGTGTGAAATAAAAATTTTAACATACACTTCTAAAAATTGCCTGATTCGGATCATAAAAAGTTTGTTTCTATATACTAAAAAGTCATTACTCCATTCATGTCTACTTTCATCTCTTTAAAAATAAAATTTTGATATCAAGATAGTAAAAACATACTATGATATGCAATAATTGATATTGTTGTAACTCTTGATATAAATTTGTATAATCTGACATTTTCATGTACATAATAAATTACATAAACTCCCCCAAAAAAGAATTAGAAAAAGAATAGCAAAAATCAAACCAAAACAAACAGAAAAGAGAATAAACAAAACCATAAAATCAGTAAAATTAAAAATTGGGGAAAATAGAAATAAAGTCAATGAAAGAGAAAAGATGGTTCTTAAAAACATCAATGATATTGATATATCTCTACAAAGACTGAAAATAATAAAAAGCGGAAAAAACACAAATCACCAATGGCAAAAATAGAGGATATCCATGCAAATGAAAGGAGTGATGTGAAAGTACTCTATGTTCATTAACTCTACCACTTCAAAAGAAATGAATCAGGGCTGTAGAATGTTTGCCTAGCATGCCTGAGGCCCTGGGTTCAATCCACAGCACCATACAAAAACAAAAAAGAAAGAAAGAAAAGAAAAAAAGAAATGTATCAAGTCTTTGAAAATGAGAAACCACCAAACATCTGGAAGAAAAGAAGTTTGGAAGTTTATTATAAAAATAGATATACAATTACATTGAAATCATTATCCCAAAGAAGTGAAAACTTGTGTTTACACAAAAAAATCTGTACACAAATGTTCAGGGTAGCATTATTCAAAATAGAAAAAGGAAAAAAACTGGAAACAACCCCAGCATCTTTCTACCATGGTAGTAGATCATACCATGGAATAGTTCTCATCAATAAAGAGAAGAACAACCTGGAGGGAAATAAAGGGAATCTCGTATTATTGGTACTCTGGTTATTCAAATGGTAGATTCATAGAATGTGTAAAGGATACATAGGACCTCCCTGTGCATTTTACTTAGCACTTCATTATGAATCTATACTTCATTCAAAATAAAAAGTGAGAAATAAGTAAGTTTTGTGCTGATCATGATTAAGGTGCATCACACTCTTTTTACAATCATGGACGGCTCCTGATGCCGTGCTGTATGTTGCAGAATTGACCTTTGGATTTATACTCAGTGTTACTGGATGCTGAACCTGTGTCAAGTCCCTGGTCAATGTCACAACTCAACTCAAAGCCATTCAGGAGCTTCTCCATAACTTCCTGGCAAAAACCCATCTTTCTAGAATGATATATAATAAGTCCGGTTTAATACATGGGGGAAGTGTGCAATGAGTCCCCCATGGATGCCTGAAACCACAGATCATACTGAACTCTATATATTCTATGATTTTTCTTTACATACACATCTATGATAAAGGTTAACTTACAAATTAGTCATAACAAGAGATTTGCACAAATAACTAATTATAAAATAAAGCAACTATAAAAATGTATTGTATTAAGATTATTCAAATATAATCTCTGTCTTTCTCTGTGTGACTTATTTCATACAACGTACTATCTTCCATTTCCATCCATCTTGCTGCAAAGAACAGGATTTAAGATTATTCAAATAATTTGAGATTATTCAAATATAATCTCTGTCTTTCTCTGTGTGACTTATTTCATACAACATACTATCTTCCATTTCTGTTCATCTTGAATTTTTATTCAAGAATTTTTTATAAATTCCTCATTGCAGTGTATAGAGTAATATTTTGGACAGTAGTCAACTGCAGGTAATAAAATCATGGAAAGCAAAATTACAGAGTAGAGATTATGTAGAATCACTATAGAATATCTAGCATAGCCTGGCCTCCTGCTACCTCTCAGACTTCATCTCATCTTTGTCAATATTGAACAGTATCTTAGAATCATTGGTCAAATATAAAGAAGATGGCCATTCAAAAAAAAAAAAAAAGAGTCATCAAGGTAGCATTGGCCAGGTTTTCTTCACAGATACATTCAATTTTTGAAGGCAGAAGAACAATACTCAGAAAGTACTTGAGATTGAGATAAATATTTTGATTTGACTTTAAGCATGAGAGAATTCAGGGAATCCAGCACTCCAGGTCCATCTTGAACAAAATGTCATTCTTTTCTTAACAAAGTGTAAGAGGACAAACTTTAGCCAGAGGAGATGACAAAGTGAACGATAGCATTGAGTTCTTAATTGTAGGATTAGGGCAAAACTAACATGAGATTTGTGATTGGAAAATAGAAAGGAAACAAGACTTAATATATAGAAACAGCATGTTGAATAGAAATTTAAGAGAGTAAATGTGAGAGAAGAGGAAGTAAAATGATTTCTCCTTTTATGATATAGAGACTTTGTCATTTAAAACTATTTAGTCAAGTCACAAATCTACCACGTAGATTTCAAGGTACATGAGTTAAGCTGAGTTTGGGTGATAAAAGGGAGAGGAGGGAATGTAGAAAAATTATCCTCATTCTGTCATTGTTAATGCTGGTGAGTCAATATATACTCACAAGTATAATACTTCTAGAAGAAACTAGATGATTAATTAAGCACTGGGAAAAATTCATGCCTTCCAAATTTTCATTGAAGCACATAAAACTAAAACATTAGTGACAAGAATAATAATCCAGAACCATTGAGGAAAAGAATAGTGAAAAGGTGAAAAGGGTGGAGGAGGAAATAATATGACTCAAGTAGAAGAACAAGCCCATCTATCATATTAACAAAGGTACCAAGCTTACATGGCTTATGCTCACCTCCTATAATGATAGTGTCACAAGGCCAAACTCATGAAACGTATAAAAGGACAATCAGACTTCTGGGTCTATATGCAAAGCAAAGGAAATCAGCATACAAAACGATAGCTGCAAGCTCCTTTTTATCATGGCATTATTCATAATAGCTAAGATATGAAATCATCTTAAGCAGGTGAATGGATTAAAAAAAGCGGAGTAGTATTCAGCCACAAAGAAGAATAATATCCTGTGCTTTGCAGCAAGATGGATGGAAATGGAAGATAGTATGTTATATGAAATAAGTCCCACAGAGAGACAAGAGTCTCATGTTCTTTCTCCTATGTGGAAGCTAAGAAGAAGGAGAAGGAGAAGGAGACAGAGAAGGAGAAGAAAAGAGAAAAGAAAAGGAAGGAAGGAAGGGAGGAAAGAAGGAAGTGAAAGAGAAGAAAGAAAAAGAAAATTCAACCTGAAAGTGAATAGTGATTGCTAGCGACAGGGAAGGGTACCAGTGATGAGGGAGAGTGGAAGAAGGGTAGATGGATATAATCAGTGCACACTGTATGCATGTTTCATATATCACAGCATGTTAATATGTTCAACTAATGTGTTTTAATAAAAAGTATATATTAAAATTTTTAAAAATTTTGCTTAATTAAAAAACTATAACCCTCCCCCACCAAGTCCAAGTTACTGCAAAATGAGGTGTGAAGGACCATGAATGAAGGCCAACTTGAATTCAGCAGAAAAGTAGGTAATTGACAGAGGAGACAGAGAGACAGACAGACACGGAAGGAGGGGAGAGAAAGAGGAAAGAAAATATTTTATTCCTTCCTTCTGTTAATACTAGGGAGGGAGAGAGAGAGGAAGGAGGGAAGAACTGGTAAATGCTGCATGTGTTAAATAAGATTTTTTGTTTTAAGTTTTCAGAGAGAATGGGAGTTCATCAATTAAGCAATTTCTAAATGTCTTCCACATCTGTGATTCTAAGTCTGTCTAAGCCTGGGCTATACATCTCTTAAATCCTTTAAATCTCATGTATGTCATCTTCTAAATAAGTCCACTTACAGATTTGGGGGATCCAGGATGGTGTACATAAAAGTTTTGGAGACGTGCCTGTTAAATGCATAGTGTTCATTGATCTGCCCAAGAAAACGTTTCTCAAAGAATGTTTTAGCTGAGACTTAAGCCAAGCAGTGTCACCCTACATATTTCAAACCAAAGAACATTTGTCAGCCTCTTCTTTGGGTTTATATTTGAGCTAAACTCCTTAATCTACTGATATAAGGAATACATCATCTTCTAGGCTGGTTCTCTTAATGTCTATAAATTAAAATCTGTTTATCTTTTTCAGATATTTTAAAGATAAAAGCTGTTTATCTCTTGCCTCTTAAGAGGCCAAGCCACAAGACAGGTCAAAGTTTACACTATTATCTTAAATGGAAGGAATCTTGGTTATGAAAAAGGAAGGGGATGAGAAACTTCTAATTCTTTTTTTTTTTCTTCCTTATTGAAGTGAAATCAAACAAAGGATTAAACATGAGGATCACATAGCAATATTTGGCTTTATACTACCATACTACATGTTGGTAAAATGAAGACCAGAAAGTCAACAGCAAAATATTGCCTCTGTTTTCAGCAGACATTAGTATAATCCAAAGCTGCCTAAATTGGGAGCCCCATCCTTGAAATAATAGCTTTGTTGAGATGGAATTCATGTATCTCACAATTCACCCATACAAAGTATACAATTCAATGATGTACAACAGAATTATAATGAGGACATTTGCAGAAAATTTGCATCACCCTGAAAAGACACCCTGTATTAATTAAGAGTCTCTCCCAACCCCTCCACATCACCCACTCCTAGTCCCAGGCAAACCCTAACTTGTTTTCTGACTCTATAGATATGCTTAATCTGGACATCTTATATAAATGGATTAATACATGATCTTTTGTGATTAATCTCTTCCTCTCATCATAATGATGCCACGCTTCATTCATGTTGTAGCATGTATTATTACTTCTTTTTTGTTTATTGTAAAATAACATACTTTGCATGACTGTATCACATTTTTATTATCAATACATCTATTGATAGACATTTTTATCATTTCCACTTTGGGGCTATTTTTCATTTTTTCTTTGTTAAATATGTAGAGAGGAAATTGCTGAGTCAAATGGTGGCTCTGTTTAACCTTTTGAGGGACTGCCAGATGGTTTTCCAGAGTGTCTGCAGGACTTTACATTTGCACCAGCAATGTGTCAGCTTCTGATGTTGCCCCATCCTCACCAACTAATTATGTTATTATCTATCTTTTTTTATTATACCCATCCCAGTGGCAGTGTTGTGATGTCTCATACTTGTCATGACTTGCATTTCTCTGACAACTAATGATGCTGAGTATATTCTCATATACTTATCGACCATTTGCATATTTTGCTTTGAAGAAATTGCTATTTAGAACATTAGCACATTTTAATATTTGATTATTTGTCTTTTTTTATTTCTGAATGTCAACTTGAAAGTTGGATACTGATTACTAGGGACTAGGAAGGGTACTTGGGTTGGGGGAGAATGAAAGAAGAGTGGATGGGTATGATCAATGCACTAGTGTGCACATATGAAAATATCACAGTGAATTCCACTAATACATGCAATTAATGTGTGTTAATAGAAAGCAGACATTAAAATACAAAATTATGTTGTCTAATTTTAAAAATAACTAAAAAAGAACCTCAAATTATTGCAAAACAAAGTCTAAAATCTATCATCAAAGAGGATCAGTTGGGAAGGTTCAGACCAAAGTCCAAGTAGAATTTAGCACGAGAGTAGCTAATTGAAAGAAAGAAAAAACAGAAGGAAGGAAGTTCCTTATTTAAGTCTATTATTTGAAAATATTTACTTCTATTCACTGGATTGACTTTTCATTTCCTTGATGGTAACCTTTAAAACACAAAAGTTTAATTTTGATGAAGTCCAATTCATTATTTCTTCTGTTACATACGATATTACCACAAAAGACAATATCTAAGAATCCTTTGCTAAAAATGGAAATCATCAGTTCTCCGATATGGAGATATTAACACACAACAAGAGTGGGGGAAATAGAAGTTCAGTGGATTAGACAAAGGGGAATAGAGGGAAGGGAGGGGGGATAGGAGTAAGAAAGAGAGTAGAATCAATCAGACGTAACTTTCCTGTGTTCATAAATGAGTATGCCACCAGTGAAACTCCACATCATGCACAACCTCAAGAATGGGATCCTAATTAGAATAAATTATATTCCATGTATGTACAATATGTCAAAATATACCCTACTGTCATATACACCTAAAAAAATCAAAAAAATTACAAAAAGATCAGCCAGTTAAGTTCTCACTTTAAATGTTTGGACTATTTTGAGTTCATTTCTGAGTGTAGTTTCAGGTAAAGATCTAACTTCACACTTTTGCATGTGACTTTTCAGTTTCCCAGAGTGATTTGTTGAATAAATAATCTTTTCCCTAATGAATGGTCTTTTCTGCCTTGTTGAAAATTGGTTGATCACACTTACTGTTGGAAAAGTTTCAACAGTAAGCCATGCTTACTGTTGCTTTGTGTAAATTTTGCAATCCAGAAGTGGTGTGTCTTACTTTTTTCTTTTCCAGGATTGCTTTTGTGATTCTGAGTACCTTGAAATTCCATATGAATTTCAGACTCAACTTATGAGATTCTACAAGGAAATCACCTTGGACTTTGATAGGGATTTTGCTCAATTTTCTGGGAGGTGTGGGAGGTGTTTCAGAGATTGAATCCAGAGGCACTCAATTACCGAGCCACATCCCCAGTCCTATTTTATATTTTATTTAGAGACAGGGTCCTACTAAGTTATTTAGCACCTTGCTTTTGCTGAGGCTGGCTTTGAACTCAAGATCGTCCTGCCTCAGCCTCCTGAGCAATTGGGATTACAGGCATGCAAAACTGTGACTGGTGGGATTTTGCTCAATTTTTATATCAATTTGTGAATTATTGTCATCTTAACAATGTCTAGAATGTTTCCAGTGAATATGGAATGTTTCTCCATTGATTTAGATTTTCCTTAATTTTCTAAACAACATTTTATAGTTTCCACTATGGAAAGTTTGTACTGGTTTTGCTAAATTTATTCCTAAATATTTCTTATGATGCTATTATGAATGGATTTTTTCTCTTAATTAAAAACATTGTAATTGCATGGAAACACAACTTATTTTGTGTATTGATGTTCTGTGCTAAAATTTTGCTAAGCTAAATTATTATTTCTAATATCTTTTTAGTGAATTCCATAAAATTGTCCAACATGATATCATGTCACCTCCAAATGGAGACAGTTTTATTTTTTATTTTCCAACATATATTTTATTTCTTCATCTTGCTTAGTTGGTCTTATTAGAAGCTCCAATATGATGTTCAATAAGAGTGGTGAGCAGATGTCCTTTCTCTGCTTTTGGTACTAGGGGAAAGTGTTCAATTTTTTCATCCTAAGAGTAATGCTGGCTGTGAGTTTTTTATAATGTTCCTCACCAGGTTAAGGAGTTTCCCTTCTATTCATAATTGATAGTGTTTATTTTTCTTAAAGGGTGTTGAATTCTGGAAGATTCTTTACTTACTAATATGTGGTGTATTTTATCATTTTAAAATATAAGATGTTTTACATCAATTAATTTTTACATATTAAACAACTTAGAGTTCCTTGGATGTAATCTATCTTGTTATGCTGGGTTTTAGTCAGTTTTTGGTTTCTGTGACCAAAAAGATTTGACAAAAACAATGGAGAGAAAAAAAAAGGTTATTTGGGACTCACAGTTTCAGAGGTCTTAATCCACAGATGGCTGACTTTATAGTTCTGGGCCCAAGGTGATGCAAAATATCATGGAGGAAGGGTGTGGTGAAGAAAAGAAGCCAGGACATGGCAACCAAGAAGCAGAGAGCTCTGCTCACCAGAGACAAAACAAAAACCCCAAATGCACACTCCCAGTGACCCACCTTCCCAATCATACTCTACTTGCCTGTAGTTACCACCAAGCTAATCCATTTCAGTGGATTGATCCATCAATTAAATTAAGGTTCTCATAATCCAATAATTTCACCTCTGAAAATTCTTGCACTAACATATGAGCTCTTAGATGACACCTAGTATCTAAACCATAACATGCTATATGATCATTTTTATGTGTTTTAGTTTGGTAGTTGTATTGTTGAGGATACTTGCATCTAAATCCAAAATACATATATTTGTTGTTCTTTGTTTTTGTATGTTATCTTTGTCTGGGTTGGTATCAGGATAATATTGGCATTGTGGAATGAACTGGTTATTTCTCCTCATCTGCTTCTGGAAGAGTATGAAGAATATGCATCAATAGTTTATTAAATGTGTGGTCACCTTCACTCAGGAAGCTTTTATATGTAAATATGTTTTATTACTATTTTAAAATCTCTGCTTTTTATATGCAGGTGAATTTCTATTTATTTTTAATCCATTTCATTAGTTTGTGTTGTTCTAGGAATTTTTTCATTTCATCTAGATTATCTAATTTGCTGACATAGAATTCCATTATCATCAGTTTATTTCTGTAAGGTCAGTGGTAATGTGAACCCCTAATTTCAACAATTTAAGAACTGAGAACTCCTAGTCTCTCTGTCTCTCCCCCTCACATCTTTTTTACTTAATAACAATATCTATAGGTTTGAATATTTTTATTCTTTTGGATGAGTCATAGTTTTTTGTGATTTTTTATTGTTTATTAGTCTCTAGTTCATAGCATCTACTCTAATTTTTATTATTTACTTCTTGCTCACTTTAGATTCACTTTTCCCTAAACACATTTTCAGCATTTTCTGGTAGAAGGTTTATTAACATTTTATGTTGTTAAATATGTATTTTTACATTTATAATTTTTTCACTAGGCACTTCTCTGCCTTCATCTCAAAAGTGTTGGTATGCTGCAAATTCTTTCATTCATCTCACAGTATTTTTTAAGGTCTGGTGTGATTCTTCATTGTTCCTCTTGCTAAAGGGCTATGTGGGCTATGCTGAAGAACAATCCTTGTGCACTTGAGAAGAATATGTTCTGCTATCCCAGTATAGAGTGTTCCATGGATGTGTTTCAGTAGCCATAATTTAAAAGTAAAATGCAAGTGTATAAAAATAAATCAGTAATTTAAAAATACTATAATGGATAAGTATTGAGGGAAAGAACCATACAAAAAGCTTTTATTCCTCATTCTTTCGGCAAACATTTTTGGATGAACCCTCAATGCAGATAACAAGGCTGTACCCATCCCAAAGAGGAGGAGTTACTGTCTGCATATGCAGTGTGACAAATCAGTAAGCTATCCCTCTGCCATGAGTATGAGGAATAGTTCATTTCAAATGTGTCTCTGTATAAGTAATATATTCTAGTGTTGTGCTTCATTATGTTCTTCATTATCCCCCATGAGTGCTTGTAGATAATTTCCTCCCCATAAAACTTTAATATCACTTCAATAGCATAGATAATCTGTAAATATATTCCTATATTATGTGTATGTGTAATTTATAAATAAAAGTGTAAGTTATATTTTAGCACCCCCAAACAATTTTTTTCTTTACTGGGGGCAACATATCTGTACTGAGAATACATTTTCTAGTCAATGTTTTCCAGAAAAAGTCAAGTGAAAAAGAGAAGTTTGATGAAGCTTTGGAAGCTAGGAGAAAGAAACACCAAGACTAGGAATTTCTTAAACTAAGAGAGTGCTATCTATATTTTAGATGATATAAAACACTCTCCAGTCAGAGTAAAAATTATCAAGAATACAAGCAACAATAAGTGTTGGCGAGGATGTGGGGGGGAAGGTACACTCATACATTGCTGGTGGCACTGAAAATTGGTGCAACCATTCTGGAAAGCAGTATGGACATTCCTTTAAAAGCTTGGAATGGAACCACCATTTGACCCAGCTATCCCACTCCTCGGTCTATACCCAAAGGACTTAAAAACAGCACACCAGTATTTATAGCAGCTCAACTCACAATAGCTAAACTGTGGAACCAACCTAGATGCCCTTCAATAGATAAATGGATAAAGAAACTGAGTTTTATATATTTATTATATAAAATATATATATAATATATTTATATATTATATAAATATATAATTTTATATTTATATAATAATATATTTATATAATATTATATATATGGAATATTACTCAGTATTAAAAGAGAATAAAAGTATGGCATTTGCAGGTAAATGGACAGAGTTGGAGAATATCATACTAAGTAAGCCAATCCACAAAAAAACAAAGGTCAAATGTTCTCCCTGATAAGTGGATGCTGATCCATAGTAGGGTGAGGGCATGGACAGACTAGAGGAACTTTGATTGGGCAAAGGGAAGGTTGGGGAGGGGATGGGACATGGGAGTAGGAAAGATGGTGGAGTGAGATGGACATCATTACCCTAGGTCCATGTATGATTGCACATATGGTATGACTCCACATTGTGTACAACAAGAGAAACAAAAAGCTTTGCTCCATTTGTGTACAATGAACTGAAATGTATTCTGCTTTCATTTATAACTAATTAGAACAACAACAAAGTCTGGTTAAGATAGAGTAGGTAGAGAACAAGTAAGAGAAATAAGTTTTGGAATGAGAATTATCAGGAGGAATTGCTACTAATTTAGTGGGAAACAATTAATGAATAGAAAAAGAGAGGCCCTTAGTTGATTTAAAAGGAGGCTAAGATGCCTTGTATATTAAAATAAAAAGAATAACATCTGTGGATATAGAGACTGGAATAGATCATGGCATTATTAGCAGCTCCCTCTGGCTAAATCCAAAGGGAGGAGTCATTTTAACATGGAGAACAAATAAAGAGGAGAGGTATGAGAGAGTTCTCTCTATTGGTAGAGAGCAAGCCTGTGTAGCCCAAGGATGCAGAGAGACTATTGAAGGGTGTCTGACAACAGAGGTGCTTGACCTTGGTGTTCTAATGGATACTTTCATTATTTAAACTTCAAAATAATGTCCAGGCTCTCTCCACATGTGTTGTACTGAGCAGTTTTACTGGAGAAAGATGGACATACAACACAATGCTGTTCTCTCTTGGAGGCAGCCAAACAAATACAGAGTTAGGCCTGGATTATGGAGGATATGGGCTAGGGTATGGGGGTAGGAGTGGGATGAATGTAAGTATCAGAGCTTGTTCGGGACCCTGAGAAATAATCCAATGCACTCAATGGATAGCACAGATAAAATAAATCAGGTCTCAAGAGATTTCTTCTGGCCACTGGAGAAAAAGTGAAGCCAGAGGACTGAACAAATTGGAATGGTGTTTTTGTTGTTGTTTCTTTGTTTGTTTTTCGATATGTGCTAGCACATTAATATTGCGATTGCTTTGCTTTGTATGTCAGTAGGAATTTCAGTCTCCATCTCTCTCAATTAGACACAAATCTTATGAAAATACAAGCCTTGTTTCAGTTATAAAGGTGGGCACAGATTATCTAATTCTTATAAAAGAAACAAGCTAAAACAGCCAAAAAAAAAAAAAAGTAAGCAATAGTTACGTTCCAATGTGTTTCACTTCAGTAGACAGCATCTTGGTCAGGCTTGACTTGAAACTGTAGGACTTTAAAATTAAGAGGGCAGGAGTGCAAACACCACTGTAGCTCAACAGCTTCTGCAGGTCTCCCAAATCAGATGATTTATGGAGCCATGACACTGCTTTTCATCTAAAGATACTGTATTATACACCCATAAATTTCCTAACTCAACACATCAAAGATATTTTTAAATAGCATTTTGATGACTATTTTGTCATCTAAGTGTACAGAGATACAATGTTCTCAGATATTTAGATGAAACAGAGGGTGACTCCTATTTTCATGGAGGTTCAGTAGTGAGATGAAAAAGATATGTATCATATTGAGTATTGTAAATTATTAACAGAGCCTTGGCTTAGTTACTGCAAGTCTCTCAACCTTCCCAGAATTTACATTTCTAATCTGTAAAAGGATAAAACAGAGCCATGCTATCTTAAAAATTTATTTATTTATTTATTTTTCAACACAATCAGGACAAGAGAAAGGAATGATACTGTGTTCCAACTCTGGGACCTCAAGGTCACACTATAAAAGAAGAAAGTAGTATAATGGAGAACTACTTTGGCTCTGCACAAAGTTTCATTACTTACCCACTAAAGAGGTCATTGTAAGGTGACATTCCTGAAACTGAGCAGGAATTCCCTAGAAAAAGACACATAACTGTGAGCAGAATTCCAATAAATTTTGCATTTGAACATATGCAAATGGCTAAAGATTTGATACTTTAGTTTGTAGTTTCTTATTTAACCCATAAAAGGAGTACAGCCACCATGGTGGAAACTCCAGTTAGTTTTAAGAGCTGTCATGTCAGAGATATCTACGCTGGTACTATGGAGCCTCAAAAAGAAAACTCAGAAACCTTTGAAGTACTTCACAAGAAGATATCATGAATAGAATGGGATATCAACAGGGCAAGTGGTGTGCTGGCTGTTGCTGGTGCTCAGGCAAAGCATGGAGAATCAGGCAACCGGGATTTCCCAGACACCAGCAGTGTGGGCATCAGGTGGTTGTTCCAACCTTAAGGCTCTCACTGTGAATGCCAGTCACCAACGAGTTCACATTACTTCAGCAAACACACATGAGGACTTACCAGATTCCCAGAAGTATTTTAAGAATTAATGTTTTTTTTAGCCCTCGGCCAGCACAGGCTTTATAAATGAAGGTTCAGCTACGTGAGAAAACCTAAGGGAGTTTGAATTAAGGAGACAGGCTCTAATTACCTTTAAACCAGCTCCAGGATGGCTTCTCCTACCTCCAGCCTCCAGCCACCTATTATGGTAGTGAGGTTTACTGAAGAGGCTAGTAAGAGAGAGAGAGAGAGAGAGAGAGAGAGAGAGAGAGAGAGAACACTCCGGGGAGTGGACTTTTATTGGGAAACAAAAAATTCTGGGGAAAATCCCATCCAATGAAGATTAAGGGGGGCAGTGTCCCAAGGTCAGGTGCGATGATTGGGTCTTCGGGGTAGTGGCCAGACACACCTTCACATGGACAAGTCCTCGGACCTGAGAAGGGTGGGGAAAGCTCTGGACACAAGGATATGTTTAAGCACCTCTTGCCCAGCCAAGGAGGTAACTCAAATCACATGCGAGGATGGCCTCCCACAGGTTTTGAAGGTGAAAAATAAAATAAAAGCGTTAGTTTGGAGGAATACCCTAGTAGAGATAGAGAGAAATCCATATTAAGAAATAACAGGACCTCATTGCTATAGGAGCTGAAATATGCTCAGTCAGCCTTCCCTGACCCTCTAACCAATGCAAGATCCTTATGGGACTCCTCACCAACTGTGCTTATTCTCTTGTGCCTCTTGTCTTTCTGCATCTGATTGAGTCACTGGAGGCATTTCCATTAGACAGCATGTTCTTTTGTTGACAGGATCTTTGTCTTATGTATGATAGAACAACAGTACTAGATACAATAGGCAGCACACAACAAATTGTTGCCAAACTTTGTTATGAGAGTACATAACAAGTAGTATAATGTAGTTTGCTAATATTTTATTGAGTATTTTGCAACTAGGTTCATGAGAGATTTTGTTATACAGTTTTATGTTTCTGTAATGTCATCTGGTGTTGCTAAAGAATAATGTTGGCTTTATAGAAAGTGTTAAGAAGTGTTTCCTCTATTTTGGTTTCTGATAAAAATCCTAAATAAGCCTTCTCTCTCCTTCTGATTTTAGTTACTTTTTAAATCATTAGGTTTGGAGGTCATGCAGCTGAGCAATATATTATCAGTCTTTTCCTAGCCTTGCTGTAGGCGATACCTCTGACTGAAGCCACCTAATGGGTTAAAACTATTGGTAAAGAGTTGTATTTTGATATCCAGGGGAAGTTGAGTTTCCATTATCTTCCCCTGTTCTCTGGGAGGCAATTACCTTTCACTATCTGCCCTTGTTCTTCATTGAAAAAATGCTTTATGTGTCTTGATTAATACAGATTTAGCTATTCTCGGGGAAAGGAATTAAAAAGATATGGATCGTAAGATGTTCTAATCAGCAACCTTTTTCAGATTCACAGAAACCAGAGCATCTGTTGACCTATAAACAACAGCTGCTACCTGCCAATAAAGAAGTAAAGAAGACCATGATAAATTTTTACTTATGGTAGAATTTGATAACTACCCTGGTGTCCACTTATCTGATATACCTCCCCACAACCCCCCATATATAAGTCTTGTACCTGAACCAAAGTGAGATGTTCTTTATTGGTGATAGCCTCCATTTTCTTTGGTTTGTTAACTTTCCAAATAATTACTTTTCCTGTCCCAACAACTTGCCCTCTAGGCACTGACCTTTTCAATAGGCAAGCAATGAACACAGGCTCACTTCTGAAAGCCAATGTGTGAGAATTTATATCTTTTCATACCTAAGTGTTGGGTAGAACCATGTGATGTTGATGTTTTTCTTCAAAATATATCAATTATTTGTTTTATTTAGTAGATATAGGTGTATTCCGTTTGCCTAAGTTCCATTAGTTTGTGTCATTAAGTATACTTGAAGTATGTGTCTCATAGTATTCTCTTATTATCCTTTTAATCTCTGCAAATTATATCTAGATAATTGTATTCCAAAGAAATCTAGAAGGTGACTGTACCCCACATATCAGGGTAAGATGATGAAAAAGCAGCTTTTGCCAGGTAAGAAGTGAAATGTAACTGAAATATATAAAAAATTGCAGATATCCCCCATTTCTCATATCTGTATTTTCTTTTTTTCATTTATCGGTCTAGAGGTTTATCAATTTTATTGATCACATTAAGAAACTAACTCTCTGTTTCACTGATTTTTCTTTATTGTTTTTGTTCTAAGTTTTATTTACTTTTGCTCTTGTTTGTATTTCTTCCTTCCATTTTCTTGCTCTTGGTTTATTTTGTTCTAGTACTCATTTCTCAAGATGAGAATTTAGGTTATTAATTTAAATCTTTCCTTATTTTTTAATGTAAGCATTAGTACTATAATTTTTCCTGTCTGTACTGCTTTAGCTTAATTCCACAATTTTTCTTTGTTGTAGGTTCTTCTTTTATAATTTGTTCTTTTTATATATACATGTCATTAGAATTTATTTTGACATATTATACATACATAGAGTATATTATTCTAATTAGGATCCCATTCTTGTGGTTGAACCTGATGTGGAGTTACACTGGTTGTGTTTCATATATGAATTAGGAAAGGTAGATTCAATTCATTCTACTGTCTTTTCTATTCCCATTTCCCCTCCCTTCCCTTCATTCTACTTTGGTTAATCCAATGAACTTCAATTCTCACCTCCCCCTTATTGTGTGTTAGCATCCACACATCAGAGAGAACATTTGGTCTTTGGTTTTTTGGAATTGGTAATTTCACTTAGCAGGATAGTCTCTAGTTCCATCCATTTACCAGCAAATGCCATAATTTCATTCTTCTTTATGGCTGAATAATATTACATTATGTATATATACTACATTTTTTTATCCATTCATCTGTTGAAGGGCACCTCAAGATGGTTCCATAGCTTAGCTATTGTGAATTCAGTTGCTATAAACTTTGATGTGGGTGTATCACTGTAGTATGCTGATTTTTAAGGCCTCTGGGTATATAACAAGGAGTGAGATAATTAGGTAAAATAGTGATTCCATTCCAAGTCTTCTAAGGAATGGCCACATTGCATTCTGTAGTGTTTGTACCAATTTGCACCAGTAATGTGTAAGTGTACCTTTTCCCTACATCCTTACCAACATTAATTGCCACTTGTAGTCTTGATAATTTCCATTCTGACTGGAATGAGATGAAATCACAGTGTGATTTTAATTTTCATTTCTCTGATTGCTAGAGACATTGAACATTTTTTTTATTATTTGTTGACCATTCATATTTTTTCTTCTGTATAGTGCCTATTCAGTTCCTTTGCCCCTTTATGATTGGGTCATTTTTTTTTGATGTTAAGTTTTTTGAGTTCTTCATATATACTGGAGATTAATGTTCTCTCTGAGGTATATATGGCAAAGATTTTCTCCCATTCTGTAAGCTCTCTCTTTATGTTCTTATTTGTTCCCTTTGCTATGAAGAAGCTTTATAGTTTAATACCATCCCATTTATCAATTCTTGATTTTACTTCTTGTGCTTTAGTAGTCTTGTTGAGGAAGTTGGTTCCTAAGCCAACATGATGGAGAGTTTGCATACTTTTTCTTCTAGTAAGGGCAGGGTCTCTGGTCTACTGCCTAGGTCCTTGATCCACTTGGAGTTGAGTTTTGTGCAAGATGAGACATAGGGTTTAATTTCATTTTGCTACATATGGATTTCCAGTTTTGCCAGCACCATTTGTTGAGTAGGCTATCATTTCTCCAGTGAACGTTTTTGGCACCCTGGTCTAGTATGAGATAACCATATTTATGTGGGTTTGTTTCTGTGTCCTCTCTTCTGTACCATTGGTCTACAAGTCTGTTTTGGTGCCAATAACATGCTGTTTTTGTTACTAAAGCTCTAAAGTATAGTTTGAGGTCTGGTATTGTGATGCCTCCTGCTTCACTTTTCTTGCTAAGGATTGCTTTAGCTATTTGGGGTCTCTTATTTTTTCAAAAAAAAAATCATGATTGCTTTTTCTATTTCTATGAAGAATCATCACATTGGCCTAGGATCTTATTTCCTTAACAAGACTCCTAAAGCACAAGAAATAAAATCAAGAATCAATAAATGGGATGGATTCAAATTAAAAAGCTTCTTCTCAACAAAGGAAATAATTAATAACATGAAGAGAGAGCCTACAATTTGGGAGAAAGTCTTTATCACGTGCACTTCTGATCTCCAGGATATATAAAGAACTCAACAAAATTAACACCCAAAACACAAATAACCCGATCAATAAATGGACTAAGGAATTGAACAAACACTTCACAGAACAAGAAATACAATTGATCAACAAATATTTTATTATTTGTTTCTATTGATTTTCTCTTATTCAGAAACAGTCCTTGTTTCTGTTTTCTTGATTTCCTTTGAGCTGCCAAGTATTTTTAGGATTCTATCTTGATTTATTTGTTTTTTAGAGTATTGCTATAGTTGTTATAGTTGTTGTTCTGGATATCACAATACCCTTATGCAAGTTTCCTTCCTGCTGGAAGAATTTCATTTAGACAATCATTTAGAATAGGTCTGGAAACAACAGATTTCTTAAGTTTCTCTTTATCTGAGATTGTTGCATTTCCCTGTTGTTCCTGAAGAATGCTTTTACTGGTCACAGAAGCACAGTTGATAACTCTTTTCTTTAAGTACTTAAATGATGTTGAGCCCCCTTTACTCTTTCTCTTTGGTATGAGTGAGAAGTCTATGTCATTTGAATTGGTGTTCCCTCACAGATAATGTGTGGATTCTCTCTGGTTACTTTTAGGATTTCTTTCTTTCTTTCTTTTCTTTTTCTTTTTGTATTTAGTTTCAGAATTTGAGTTTTGTGACTTGGTATCCATTTGGGGGTTTATCCTATTTGAGATTTGCTCAGCTTTTTGAATTTTTAAGTTTGTGTCTTTCACAGAATTTAGTAAAATTTCAACCATTAGCAATTTCATCCAAAAGTCTTACAGCTCCCACCCTCTGTTTCCTGTCCCTTTGGCATGTTAATTAAGTGAATATTTTGTTATTGCTTCACAGGTTCATATTTTTAAGTCTATTTTCTCTGGGTTGTTTGAGTGAATTCTAATTTTCTCTTTTCAATTCACTTATTTTATCTCTTTCATCTCCACTCTACTATTGAACTCATCCAATGATTTTCCCCTATTATTGTATTTATCAGTTATATAATTTCATTTGGTTATTTTTTATCAGTATTTCCAGAGAGTTTCAACTACTGGTTTATTTTTGACTTGGTGTCTTTCAAATCCCAGCATCATTACTAAAGATTGTTTAGAATAATTTTTCAGTATTGAAATATAGTATTCAAAGTCAGTACATAGGGAATGATTAACTGTTTAGCTGAGAAATGTATAAAACTAGAAGGGCAAAAGTTGAAAAAAAAATCTTCTGAAGATTGAAAATAGTAAAAACTAAATCATAACCTAGTGGCTGAAATAAATAATCTACAGGATATACTGTGTCCCTACCCTGGAAATAAAAACAAAGGAAAGATGAAGGAAAGATAATGTTATATTGGTCTATCTTCTTAGGTAAAAGAAAAGGATGGACAATAGTCAGAAGTTGATAAAGTTGAATAGTCATGAATAAAGAGTAGTGAGTGAATTTTTAAAGAGCTTCCTGGTGGGTCACTAAATAGGGAAGAATACCTGCTGCATGTGTGAGAAAAACAATCACACAGTAAAGACAAAGCAAGGAAGATTTAACATCTTGCAAAGGTGAACATGAAACAGTCTGAAGTTCACAACTATTTCAGTGGGAAAATGGGAAGAAAATTTGCAAGGAATCTGAAAATGGTGCTGTAGCCCATAGCTCTTTAAACATCTTTGGTTTGAAGCATGATTTAAAACATAATGTGTAGGGTTGAGGTTGTGGTCAGTGGTTGAGTGCTTGCCTATCATGTGTGAGGCACTGGGTTCAACTCTCAGCACCACCTATAAATAAATAAAAATAAAGGTCCATCAACAACAACAATTACAACAAAACCATAATGTGTAATTGGTCATCAAGAACTTTTGAAAATATAATCTACGTGTAGGTGAAAGAAATAGTGTTGCATCTAAGGGAGAGCAGTGAAGGAGGACTGAGGTGCCAGGCTTCTAACCACACGTAGAGCAGGGCAATCCTGACCCAACAGTACCCTCAGGAATCCTGGCTTCTGGAGTGTGGTCCATGTGTGCCCTGAGACTTCCTCTCTGGCATGCGCTGCACACACTGACCATACTCAGGAGCCTTCTGAACTTGCATTTGGTTCCTTCCTGTCTGATCTTTCTTCAGCTGAGACATTGATTATCACATCTCGAAAGTTAGACCAAAGCAAATAGAAAGGCGACATGTTCTTCATTTGTTCACATTGAAAAGTGGACGTGTTGAACATTTTTTTTTCTGCATTGGGTACATTTTCTCATGTTCACTAAATATTTTTCCTTTATTTTAAATAGGACATCTTTGGCCTGATATATGGTGGACATAGACAATAAACATCAACAGAGGAAGCTTCACCAACCTCCCAACGCTCCACTACCCACTGCAGTGAAGTAGAAGATGTGAGAAGATGCACTGAGCTCTTAATCTTGGATTGAAACAGCCACTGCTCCTTCCCTAGGGGTTCTAGAGTCAGTCCACCAAGGAGAACACTGAGCACAAGAGACTTCTCATCTAGATCTCCAATCAAGCTTTGGCTCTGACCTGTAGATAGCTATGTCCAAATGCCTGCTAGTACCACTCTGTTGGGAACCAATGAGAAGCTGCCAGTTCAAACAGAAAATTTCCAAAGCTGTTAATATCTTCTAAAAAATCTAACACTCTCTGTTCTGTTTCTTAAATTCTGGATGTGTATTTGGCATCCATGAATCACAAACTGCGTGCCAAAGTGTCAACCTCTCTCCTCAAAGTCTCCCATGCTCCTGGTCACCTTCTTGTCTGACTCAAACACCAACCCAATACTTCCCCTGCCCTAAATTATCCCAGGACCAGGGATGAGGCAATGGACCACCACCCCCATAAGCCCAAGCCCTCTAGAATCCTTAACACAAGCCAATCTTGGGTTGTACACTCTTCTCTGCATTTATCTTCTACAGAAATTCTAATGAAAGTCTGGCCTGCACCTTCCTTTTATTTCTACCTTCAAACTATCCAGAGGCTTTGCAAGGTACCCTGCATGGTATGGTCCCCTTATTTTAAGAATCATGAGCAATAAATCTTTCAATGACCTTGATTTTTTTCTGCAGGGTCATTCACCTTTGCAAATTAAAATCCTGTGGGTACAAATACTATTTGTAGCTGGCAGGTGACAACCTCAGTCGACCTCCAGGCAAGCTCGTTTAATGTGGAAGTGATTACAATTGATATATAATGCATCTTCCAATCATACATAAGCAAGTAGGTTAAACAACATCTAGAAACCAATCATCTTATTATTAGTGTAGCCACACTATGAGGAAGCTCTAAATATTGCTGTTGTGATGGAAGGCAGTCTGGAAGGGTCTTTGTCCCTAAAGGAGGGGGGCTTTATGAGTTTGGGGGTTTCACGCCCTGAAGCACCTGCCTCTTGGTTTCCTGACCTGGTAGTCTGGTAGCTTGGCAATGCTGACCACAAGTACTGAGAATGTGGTTTCACTGATGGCTGGCTAGAGCAGAGCGCCCCGTCCTGCAGGTAGGTGTTCCTGTCAGGCCTGTGCAAGCGCAGATTTTCCTAGCACTCTGAGCTGCTCCTAGCTGCTAGCTGTGAACTGAAAGTTATCCCAACACTTACTAGAGATAAAGAGGGACTTACTATCAAAATGAGAAGATTTTAGTTCCCTAATACTCCTGTATTTCCACACCTTCCTCTTTACCATTGAATACTGGCTGGTCCTTCAGGAATTTGTTGTGAAATGGTACTTGTTGAGTGTAAGATGTGAACTAAACACAGATGGAATTGGAATGAATCTGTGTGCAATAAGGTGTGAATTTTTTATGTCTTGGTCTGTCAGGTACGTAGAAACCCATTAAAGGTGTTGCAATGGTCCCCGAGAAGCTGGACCAAGATCCTGTGCAGTATCTGCTCTTCCCACAACTCCATCCTGGCTTCTCAGAAGGAACACAATAAAAATGTGACTTTCTGGAAGATTTTCCCCACAAGAGAAAGGATAAGAAGTCAGAGAACCCATCCTGTGATCCATGGAGAGACTTCTCACTCAAGTACCTCCTCCTACATGGATGGTGGGTTTCCAAACATTTTCAAAGTTGGGGAGGTTGGGTCTTGCCAAACTCTTCTTTCTTCAGAAGTTTTTGTTTTGCTTTGTTTTTTCCTGGTTAGGTCAAGGTCAAGGTGATTTAGTGTTAACATCTGTGGTTTTTTGGTATCCCACCTTCCTCAATCACATGTCATTTTAAAGAAACGATTCCCGAAAGATCTGAACCACATTATGAACCCACATACCAAGTGAAAAACAAAACATTTCCAAAGGAGGTTTTACTTAAATCAGTAAGCCATCCTCTTATCTTTTTTTTTCTTGTAAATATGTTGGGTTTGCCCTAAATTCCCAAAGTGGAGTTTATTACAAAGAACTTTCATTTGAACTAGGATATTTGTATACAATTTTGTATGGTTTCCGTGGAAAAAGTGAATAAAGCTATCTTAGATTATTGTGGTTTTAAGGATTAAATGTCATTTCTGCCTTTGTGAATTTGCATGGAAAATTTATGCCTGAGTAACATTTTTTTTTCCTATTAGAGAAAACTTTGGTTTTTCACACCCGGCACTGGATCTAGAAAATTAATATCTACCTCCATGATTTCCTCTCACCAGCATGAGTGTGTTTACATTGACTATGCTGATGTTACATGATAAGGGATGAATGAAAATAAAGCATGTTAGATTTTGGAGTTGGAGGGAAGCATGACTTCCCACTTAGTGTGTATTCTTAGCAAAGAAAACTAAGGAGCCCAACCTCCCGGAAGACCCATCGGCATTCTCTGTTCTCCCAGTAACCTCATCTCATCCAGCCCTCTCTCTCTCTCTGCTGTAGGTTTACCAGCTTCCCCTCATAAGGCCCATGCCTTCAGGTCTTCATACTTACTTTTTTCTTTTCCTGAACCACATTTGCCCCAGAAGTCTTAGTTGCTCCCTCAGATGTCTGCTCCAATGTCAATTTAGACAGAAGGGCACCATTGGCCCCCTGGAGGGCAATAGCCCAGACCCAGCACACGATACCTACTCTTCTTTTTGTCAGTCTTCACTGTCATCTGAAAAAAGAGTACATTTCCACATTTGAGCCCTTTGTTCCACGTGATTTGTGGCATATAGTAGGTGTTCAGTCAATGTCTTCTGAGGGGCTAAATATGGAAAGGTGATGGACTTGCAAGTGTTCTGCACCCTAAGAGAGTCTTTGTTCATCTCAGTTACACTGTGACTTTGCTTAGTTTCAGTGCAAGTCAAAAGTGTCATAAAAGCTGCCCAGATAATATGAATTGATAGCAAGAAGGGATTTTACATTTCCAAAGGCAGCTACTATTGCCTCTTATCTCTTTGGCTATTAAATAAGTGTGTCTTAAAGAAAGAAACACCTGCCAGGCTTGATGGTACCCACCAGTAATCCCAGCAGCTTGGGAGGCTGAGTCAGGAGAGTTGTGAGTTCAAAGCCAGCCTCAGCTTAGTGAGATGCTAAGCAACTCAGTGAGACCCTGTGTGTAAATAAAATAAAAAATAGGTCTGAGGATGCAGCTCAGTGGTCAAGTGCCCCAGAGTTCAATCCCTAGTACGAAAGAAAGAAAGAGAAAGAAAGAAACACCAGGAGACAGTGTGGGGAAAACAATCAGAATCATTCTTTGGGAAAAAAATACTTAAAACTGACTCTTGACTGTCCCAAGTGAAATACAAGTTTTTATGGTCTTTGTCACATTATGTCATTACCCAATGTTTAGTGCAGTATCTCTGAAGCACAGGGAAAGCAGAGAGAAGACAAGAACCATCAACTGTGCAGAAATCACTGAGAAAAGGACCTTTGTTTTTAATCTAATTACAGTAAGATTTCACTTAGTTCACATGTCTATTTTTAACCCAATGACACATTACATCATCTTCCAAATCTTTATCATTTGTACAAAGCAGCCAAAGTGATCTTCCTAAATGCAATTCTCAACATGGCCCTTGCTATCTCACCAAGAACTCCCCTGGTGTTTTCCATTGTCTTCTCCTGTGACTTCCAAATGCCCTTGAACAGCATATACAGACAGATATGGAAAATGAAAGGAAACTTACAAAGCAATGTTTTCAGGCTCTCTATTTTCAAACTAGACTAATGTTCTCTGTTCCACTCTACTTTGCTCTGTTGCAATTGTCTTTAAGTCTTAGTTATGGTCTACTAGATGATTTTTATAATGCATCCTTAGATCAACACCAACAACTGAAAAGTGCCAGGTAATTAGATCCAAATTTCTTGATCTTACAGTGCTCATGCTTTCCTAAACTGATCAGGGCTGCCTTCCCTCCTTATGAACTTCCCATCCACACAGAGTCATCATTCCCCCAGCACACCCTGAGCTTCCTTTCCTTTCCCTGTCAGTTCATCAGGCTCTTATTCTTATGTGTGTTCCTGTGCTTAGAAACTGCCCAGAAGGTGCCTCTCCCTAGCTACTGGATGCTCAGCATCAGGCCTGATCACATGCATGCCATCTGGGGCTGTGTCCATGCAGGATGAAGGAGTTCTCTCCTGTGCCCATGTGAATTATGTTCACAACCTCACAACACTTAACACAAACTACAGCTATTGCTCTATCTGCTCCTTCAGAGTTTGAACCTTGCATTGTTTTTTCATAACATCAGTGTCTAACAAAATAGCCAAAGCTGAATTAATAGATAGCATTATTATTAAGATTATGATTGTTATAGGACTGGGCAATAAATTCCAAAAATGACCCTTTAATCCATTTATTCTATTTATGTGACACATGCTGGCCTCAGTCAAGAGTGTTAAAGATTTGATAATCAACTGGAACAAGTCACTTTGTGATGCTTAAGTAGCAAGGAAGAAAAATATTTTCAAAGAACTGTTTGTTTGTTTATAGTATTTCTTTTTTCTCCTCCAGGATAAGCACATAAAGTCTTAACATGTTATCATGTAAGAGGACCTGCCTGCAATCTGACTTGTCAGTTACCCAAAATGATCCTCGTATTGCAAGCAGTTCTATCTACACTATGGTACTTACATCACAGCCTCCAGTGCCCTTCAATTTAATGGCAAGCTTCCATGTGTATTTCAAGGCCCGGAACAATGATCACTTCCTTTTTATAGGCTCTAATTACTGATATAAATGACACGCAGCCTGTTGACTGGGAGCTTACTTACCACTGCAGAAGGATTCCTGGGACTGTCCCCAGCACTATGCTCTGAGGGTAAGATGAAGATGTGAACAATGTAACAGAGCAAGACAGAGGAAATGGGTCACTACTCTTTACAGAGAAGAATGAGGAACTGGTTGGAAGGGATATCCCAACAGAATGGACAGAAGACACCAATGAAGACATAAACAGACTTCAAAGTTTTGGTAAGTATCCTGATTTTACTCCTCTCCTCTGAGATGTGTGGAGATCCTGTTGAAATGGGTGACATTTTGGAGAGCTGGCTTTTTCAGGTGCAAAAATATGCTTCAAAGGCTGTGTATATCTGTCAGCGGGTAGAAGCAGGGAAAGGAAGAGGGAATGGGCCTGGCACCTGTGGACTGAATGCTGTGGATTTGGAGACAGGGATCATGAGACAAATGGGTATTTTTAGGCCACCAACAAGAACCAATCCTTCTCAGGAAGAAAAACATGTAAACAATGTTTATGGTGCAATGGAAGTCATATGGGACAAGGAATTGTAACCCTACAGTGGAGGGGGTGAGGGAAGGTTACACGGCAGGCTCTGAGCTTGATTTCTCCAGATGAAATGACTCAACAGGAGAGAGAAAAGGTCAGCAGAGTGAAAATATAACTCTGCCGAGCTGCCCAATCCCAATGCCAGAATCCCCGCCCAAGCCATGTGGCATAAGGAGACAGAAGATCTGTGTGCAGATGGTAAGTGGCACAATATACATTGCAATTGCATGGCTTGTGCTTTGAAATACAGACTCCAGCTCCTGAGAAGGAATCTATCAGAACTGTTTCCTCCTGCAACAGGAGGAGTCTCCTTGGGGACCTTGGCTGATGCTACTGTGAAATCTGTCCTGTCACACAAATGTCTTCAGCACCCCTGCCCCGTGAGACCAGACCTCTGTGTTACTCTGGAGATTCAATATTAGAGCAGCAAAGAAATTAAAGGAAGCTTACTCAACCAAAGTCTCAATCTTTATCCAGATTTTTGAGGAAAAAAACAAAAGGCAATCCTTTATTGACCAAATTATATTGTTATAGTGTGTATTGTGTTCATGTACAAATATGTAACAACAAATCCCATCTGTTTGTACAACTATAAAAATGTGCACTAGATCTGGTTCAGTGGGATTTCCAGAACTTATTGCTCTTATAACTGAAACTTTGTACCTTCTCACCAACATCCCACCATTTCCCCTACCCCTGAACCCTGGAACTCCATTCTATGTTCTGCTTCTGAGTTTAACTTTAAGATTCCACATGTAATGAAATCATTTCCTGTTGTGTGTCTGTGCCTGGCTTATTTCATTTAGCATAAAAACTTCCAGGTTCATCCACATTGTTGTGAATGGAAGAAAGTCCTTATTTCAAAGTTGAATAATATCCCTGTGGGTGGGGGGCAGGGAATAAGAGTGTGTGTGTGTGTGTGTGTGTGTGTGTGTGTATTTCACGTGCTTATTCACAGACAATCTAGGATAATTGCCTACTTGCTGCATCTAATTTCCCATTAGTCTCCTATGTCCATCTGCCTCCTGCTCTGTCCCATGTGATGATAAGTCTTATTTACAAACTGACTACAACAGACTCAAGGCAACTGATTGCATTTTCATACATAATCATGAAAACATTTTAAATTTAATGTATGTGGAACTAGGAAAGTCAAGCTAAAAGATGTGCATTAGGATCTAATAAATCTCCAAATATGTTTTCCTTAGATTCAGCATTGAATAAGTTAGGGTTTTATGTATATGCTCCTTGAATGTACAGAAACCTTGAAATAATTTTCACTCTTCCATCTAAAAGCCTCATGCCAGGAATGATTCAGGAATACCTTGATGTTCTGGTTCCTTCCATATTCTACCCTTTACATAGAAATGGCCTTGAAGTCAAAGAGGCCCAAGTGAAAGGCAGACACATTTTAAATATGCTTCCAAGTCCATTCACTAACTCTGCTAAAACCCAGAATAAGACATTGATTAATGATCCCAATAACAACTGAAGAGATTGCACAGGAAGAAGCAGAACAAATTAATAACCATAAAGGGGAAGTACATACTTCCTACACTTCAATTTTTTTCTTTTAATCTACTATACCATCAAGCTTAATAGTGATTGAGCAGGATGAAATCATTGTTTGCTTTTCATAAATCCACAGGGTTGATGTGTGAATGAAGAAAGATCCGGCATTTCACCATTCATGAATGCATAGCTCTATTCCTATTCACAATTACATAGCACTTTTATATGCATTTTTTGACTTTCAACTCAAAGTTCCCCTGCAGGATCTATATTTTTATTCCAGTTTTTCAAAATTAGGAAAATGAGTCTCAGATTGCTTCATATACCAGTGAGTAGGAAACTACTATCTTGTGAAGAAAAGGACAGTGGATGCTACTACAGTTTGTCAAAAATTTTCCAAGTTGGAAGTTCTTGGGAAGGTACCTAAGATCAAAAAGTTTGTGTTCTTGGAGTTAGAATATAAGGTTCCAAAATCAGATTGTCTGGATTCAAAACCCTATTCTGCTGTTTTACACACTTTTCTAGGTTTCAGTTTTTTTACCTGCAAAGTAGCAATTGAATAGTATGTTTAAAAATTTAAATATGCCAATACAAAAAATATCAGAAAGAATGGAGTAGAGATAAGGCATATGTGGTACAAAAATTAGTTCAGATTTTACCTGGTGCTTGGCACTCTCTCTATAGAATATGATATCACTGAAATTACTATTATTCTCCTAATCAAGAGTGGTATTGAAGAACAACACATGGATTAAGAACTACTCAATGGAAGAAGAGAGAGAGTCCCCTGGACCTCTAAAGTAATGGAAATAGCAGAGGCAGAAGCATAGACCTGGCATCAGATTCTGACCAGTAGAGTGAACCACGGATGGAGATACCAGAATACACAATCCCAAAATGAGACTCACCTCCCTCCTCTAGCACCTGAGTTTGGACACCACCATGAGTGTCCTCTTACCCAATGTTTATGATGCACTTCTGTCTCTTCATTTCAAATTAGAAAGGAATTGAGGAAAGAGCTTGAAATGAAAGGCAATGGATCTCGGGGAACCAGCAGCAGAGAAAATGACCTTGCATATGAGATACTAAATTGGGATAAAAATAAGAGGTGAATTCAACTAGAAGGAGAGAATTAGAAGGTGGAGAAAAGAAGAAATGACATGAGCAAAGGCATGCAAGAGTGAATTTGGATTGGTGCAGTGGCATCACCAGGACCCTGTTGTGGTCTCTCCAGGTGGGACTCATGCAGGAAACCTAACAGCCAGGGGAGGAAGACACAACAAATTCTTTTCTCTGCTCCCTCCTTCCTCTTGGATTAGTCAATTTTGGTGGAAACATAAAAAGGAATTACAACTATTCTTCCTCTTTTGATGTTTTGTTTTTCTTCCCCTCCTTTTTGAAGCATCGTTTTGTGTCCAGCTGTTCGTCCAGTTTGTGGACACTGTAGGACCTTGAGTCACTCCATCAGCTTCTCATTCTGTCCCTGGTGAGTGACCCCAGTCATGTCACATGCAAGAAGGAATAATGGTACATATGTTTTTCTGGGTTATTGGGAGGAATAAGTTAAATAGTTATGGAACACATCACTCAGGAATATGATTTTAGTCGTGCTTCATAAATAATAGCTTCTGTTTCTTGACATAGTGTAAGCCATAATCAAGCATAGTGCCTCACAGGAGACAGAGATTCAATAGCAAATTTTTAGAGAACAAACAAAAGAAAGATGAGTTAAGCAAAGGAGAGAAGAATTACATCAATTTGGCCTTGAAACAGGGACACAACCTTAGAATAACCTTCTTGGGGAAGGTTATAGGCCAGAGATGAGACAAAATGCAGGAGCCTATTTAACTATGTACCCAACGCCAGCTAAAGGACAGGTTGTGCAAACACAGGTAGGCTACCACCATCCAGTCCCTAGTAGAGCAAGACTCTCAGAAGCATCTGGAGTCTATGCAAGGCTATGGGAGGAGCGTCAATTAACAAAAACAATCTGTCTTAAAAAGGTTTGCTTCATGCAGTTAAGTAAAATTTCAATAAAGTAAAAACTAAAGGATTCAAAATTCAAACTCAGAAGAACGTTGATTTTTGTTGTTGTTGTTGTTGCTCTTATTCATCCAGAAGACAAGGCCAATCACTTGATAGCAGGCTGGACCAGATGACTTCATTGTACAGGACAGAGAGGAAGCTGATCTCACAGCTCACTCCAGGGGCCCCATGACCACCCCCTCCAGGAAAAACATTTCCAGCACATGAATCCTGGCACAGCCAGAGCCAACCCAGCCCTTGTACTAAATTTTTAGAAAATCTACTGGTTTTGATGTAATCATCAAAGGCTAATGGAAAAAAGTATTATTTTATAGTTTAAGGAAAAAGAAAAGGACATCTGGAATTAACTTTGAATGGGAAAGATACTGACCTCATAGACAACGCAGAGGAAAAAAATGGGATAAAGTCCCTAAGGCAGTCAACACCAGGGACTACAGTCTGAAAACATAGATTATTTTAACTATTGAGGTACAAAACTAAAGAATTATTCTATGAACATCAGGCCTTTTATATTCCTACATTCTGATATACACTGGCTTATTTCAGTTTTAGAGAAAATTGAGCTTGGAAATACTAAGACATGGTCCTTAGAATCAGACAAAACAGTCAGATTCTTTTTAAAATATTTATTCTTAAGTTTTAGGTGGACACAATATCTTTATTTTATTTTTATGTGGTGCTGAGGATCGAACCCAGTGCCTTGTGCATGCTAGGCGAGCGTTCTACCACTGAGAAACAACCCCAGCCCCAAACAAGTCAAATTCTGATTTTGACTCCCAAAATCTGGTTGTTTTGATAGAGAGTAATTCAAGTTGTGGCCCTGAGTTCAGGGTTGAGTTCAAGATAAAATATAGGACACCCATATTTTGAATAAGCAGCAAATAAGGTTTTAGTGTAAGTTTGTCCCCATGGAATATTCTAGTATAGAACATCAACTGTTACTTATCTAAAATTCAAGTTCAAATGAACATCTGTCAACCTTAGTGGAGGCATTCATTTTTGACAGTAGGAATAAAAATATCAACCTTTGTAGTAGGGTAGGGACAAATATCAATAGAAATACATCATTAAGCAGAGGGCCTGACACTTAGGAAGTACTCTGAACAGTAACCACTAGTATTTTTTTTTATTTTAATTTCATCAAGAATAAAAATAATGTATTATATATTTTATTTACTTTGATTCATTTTTGTTAAAGTATGAAGTTAAATCAGAGATAATTTCCATAATGGAACTTACTTAAAAGCACTTAATAAGTATAAATATCCAGACAGATAGACAGACAGATAGATCTGTCATATATATTGTACCTATATTTACACCTAGGCTGCTCATTGGAGTCTTCAAAGCGTTTTCCATCATGCACTTGCATGCACATCTGCATGTGTGAATGCACAAATGCACATTGCACTTACCCATACAGTGAAATGAACCGCTGAAAGGCAGACAGGTCATGTCCCAGTGTGCTCAATAAGAGGCTGGGCTTGGATGCACTTGCCTTCAGGATGCCTTTATTTAGTGCTGCTGTTTTTATGCAGTTAAACTTGAGTAGCTCAGAAAAATGTCTTCCAGGTCCATTCATGTTGATACATGTGGTAGGATTTTCTTCTTAAAGCTGAATAACATTCCATTGTATGCACATATACCACATTTAAAAAAAAAATATATTCATTCATTGATGGACATTTGGGTTATTTTCATATCTTAGCTATCTTGAATAATGCTACAATGAACATAGGCATGCAGATACCCCTTCGAGATCCTGATTTCAAAATTCATTTTTTTGTATTTATACTTAGAAGTGGGATAGCTGGATCATATGGCAGCTCAATGGGTATACTGTTTTATTTATGGAAATTGAATAAATTCTAACAGTCTGTCACACAGCACCATGACTGCAGTTAACAATGCAATATTGTGTACTTTAAAATATGTTAAGAATAGGGAATTGTGGTGCATGCCTGTAATCTCAGTCATTCAGGAGGATGAGGCAGGAGGCTCACATGTTTGAGGCCAGCCTCAGCAATATTAGTGAGAACCTAAGCAACTTAATGAGTCCCCAAATAAGAAAAATACAAAAGGACTGGGAAGGTAGCTCAGTGGTAAAGTATCACTGAGTTCAATCCCCAGTATCAAAATAAAATGTGTTAAGAGTGTACATCTCATATTGTGTTCCTATCATATTAACAAACAAACAAGCAGAAAAGAATACTGAGGGCTTTATTACCTAGATTGTAGTGATGGAATCACAGCTATATGCATATGTCTAAATGTATATAAATGTGTGTATATATCATATATATCTCAATATAGGTTTTAATAACTTGAACAGTTCAAAAGCATCTAATTTAGAAGACTTGGCCTAAATAACAATGCCTCCTTACCCCTAAGATGGAAAGAAGGGAGGAATCAGTCTTGCGTCTCCTTTTAGTTGAATGTATTCAGGCATTTGTCCTGTGAGCTGTCTTCTGGAATCTAAGAAAACCCAACAAAAAGAGCATTATAGGCTTCTTGCTGCATCTCAAATGAAATGGGTAAGTTCTCAAAACAGATAGAAGAAAAAGGGAGGAAGAGGGAATAATAAGTGAAATCATATGAATATACATGAATACAAATGTGCATGAATGTCCATGACAGAACTCAACCCCTATGGTAGATGCATCACTATTTGTTAGAAAGAAAGGGGTACCTTAAGAGCTAGATCTTATTTTTTGCATAATTTGAATTATTGATCTCAGAAATGGTAGGGACAACAACAAACTAAAAAATTCCAGAAAGTTACTTAAACCTGGGCACCCGACCAGCTGGTGGTAGGGCTAAACTTGGAAGCTGGGTGTCCTGCAGCCCAGGCACAGGCTCTTACCAGGGTCATCTCAACTTGCCTGACACCATGCTTTCCAAACCACTGCTGAGAGAGCCCTTGGAGTGGACAGACGCAAGCTTCTTGGATCAGGTCTGCCCTTCCTTCTGTTCTTAGTCTCGTTTCAACTCTCAACCAGGGAATTTCTGAATTCGTCTTCTTTTTTTACTTCCTTTCACTATATCTAAATTATTTTCACTTTCACAAAAAAAGCAGTGAAGTATTGTGATAGATATCTGTGAATACACAACTGTTACTTAAAATATTTTTTCTATATTATATTGAGACCTTAAAAACAAATAAATAAATGGCCCATTTTCAACAACTATTTCATAATTTGAGGACTGCTTATAGTCATACATGCAATGATGTACTGTGACAGGAAGATTTTCAAGACATTCTTTCCAATAGAATCTGTCAGTAGGTGACACTTTGACAATGCCAGGAGCATTCATAGGTGGGGGGAAGTACTTGGAATCTAAAGTTTTTGGTTATGGTCCTGCTACCACACATTTACTATGTATAAGTTCTTTGACAAGTAACTTAATTGTTTCATATATTTCTATATTGCTTCTAAAATCAGAAAAAAAATCATTCTACCTACCTTTCTGGATTTGGATGAGGATGAGACAATGTTTAAAAAAATTAAATTATAAATATAATTTGCAGTATCAATGTTAATATTATAATGACACTGTGAGAATTTGGTGAGTAATCTTCAAGACTTACAAAGGTATCTCATTTTGTACTCAATGATTTGCTTGAAATGCAAAAACTACTAAGTGGCACTCCAATGTCTTTTGTACCTGATATGTTACTCCTGATATTTGGCTGCTGGTGGTTAGTGGGGCAATGTCAAAGACAACCTCCACATACACACAGACCTCATTCATGTGAATCATACACATGGCCTAACATGTTCACACTTAGACAGTAAAACTCAGATTGACAAGTTAATATCCTTTGATATTTCCTTCAACATTAGAAGCCTAAAAATTGGATTGTTCATGGATCTTTATTGGAACAAAATGTGAAATCACATATTATTTTTCTTTTTCCCTAGTTAATGTACCTAGTTACAACTAAAAAAGTATATATTTAAAATTATTCATTACTGGTTTAATTTCCTTTTGTGCCTTTTTTTTTTCTTAATCCCTGAAAGCACCATACTCCTTTCTTGAGAATTGAGTGTGTGAGGCATGTGGAAGGAGCAAAACTTGAGGATATATTTCTGTGATTGGATTTTGAAAGGCTTGTTGTTTGCATTTTCTGAAACCTGAGCATAACACAGATCTTAGTTTTTCTATGTTCAGTCGTTCCAAAAGGGTGGTAGGTGGAAGACAGGTGGAAGGAAATCAAGTCTTTGTAGTTTGTGCCAAAAAAGTTGAAACTGAAAGACCTGTCGAAAATTTCATAGGCTTCCCCTTGGAACATATACATTAAAGTTAATTCACCTGAAACTTTTGATCAAACTGAGGAACACTAATAGTCAATTATGTGCATCCCCTCTCATACATGAGTGATCCCCACCATTTCTCCAAAGCTCCAAACTCATATCCAGGTGCCTGCTTAAATGTTCACTGAGATTCATGGGCTTGCCAAGAGCAATTTGTGTAAAATTGTGTCCTTGGTCTTTTATTTTGCCCATCCTACCCCACCCACTTATCCAAACCCAAACCATCCAGAATGGGTAAAAGAGAGCCTCTGTCCTAAGTCAGGGCCAGGATGTGCCTCCATCTAAGCTTCCCACTCTATGTCTTCAGGAGCTGTACTGTGTTATAAATCACATGAGGTAATGTCATGTTCACAAGGAGGTAATGTCATGTGATGCAACTTCATGGGACTTCAAAGAACCTGTTGTTTTCTTCATATTGGACATATAACCAACCATTCTCCACTGATGGACACTGATTGTCTCCAAGTTTTCACTATTACAGATGCTGTACCATTTAAAGTCAGCATTGCTATAACACAATTTAACAGAGGATACGTTATGGCCACATGTAGAAGAGCTCAGCTTGGAGCATGCCCCTGTTCAATTTTACTGGCCATTTTTAAATTGCTCTCTAAAGTTGTGCCAACTTATGGGCCCTTGAGCAAGCAAAATATCTGCCCACATATTCAGCAGCATAAGTATTATAACATTGTTGTACTGCTGCCAATCTGATTTGTGTGAAGATGTTACTCAGTGTTAGCTGAATGTTTTTATCTCTGACTGAGAATCTTTTAGCTGTTTATGAGGCACTCAAATTTTCTCTTCTGTTAACTTTTTATTTGCATTTTGGCAATTTACAATTTTTGGATAGTTTTCTAATTTCAATAATAAGTCTTTAAAATTAATTTATTAATTAATTTTAAATTAATCTTTAAATCTTTAAATCTTTAAATTAATCTTTAAAGATTTAAATTTAAATCTTTAAAATTAAATTATTATTAATTTAATAATAAGTCTTTAAAATTCTAGATACTGATCAGTCTGTTTATCAATCTCTAAACTAATTTTAAAATGAATTTGATACCAGTTAAGTCAATCCATCTTCTTTGTTCATTTTTTCGAAAACTTTAGGTCTCTCTCTGGAGAGAGACCAATTCCAACTGCATTTTAGAACACATGTATACCTCTTTTTTAAATGGGTGACACTTTTATAATTTTTTAATTTGTTCTTTTTAGTTACTTGTGACAGTAGGATGTATCTTGCATAGATATACATGGAGTATAGCTTCCCATTCTTGTAGTCATATATGATGTGGATTGCACTGGTCACGTTTTTACATGTATAACTCTTATTGCTCACTTGGAAATGTTTTCGATTCATGCAGCCATAAATAACAACTTTATAACTTTCATACTTTTTCTATTAATTAATTAATTAATTAATTAATTTTAAATAGGTATATATCACAGCAGAATGTATTTTGATTCATTGTACACATTGCAGTACAACTTTTCATTTCTCTGATTGTACACGATGTAGTGTCACACTATATGTGCAGTCATACATGTATCTAGGGTAATGATGTCTATCTCATTCCACCATCTTTCCTGCCCCCATCCCCTCCTCACTCCTCCCTCCCCTTTGCTCTCCTCCATTTTTTCCCATACCCCCGCCCCCATTATGAATCAGAGAGAACATTTGGCCTTTGGTTTTTTGAGATTGGCTTACCTCACTTAGCATGATATTCTCCAACTTTCCATATTATATAGACCTTCTCATTATTACTTTACTCTTAGACATCTTCAATAATATTTTATATTTTCTGCATACTATTTTGATGAACACTTCATTACCTTGATTTCTGGGTTAACTCTTAGCTGTGTTTCCATTGCAAGTTTATTGGTCCTACTTCTGCATTTTCTAATTGCTTCTCATTTGTCCACAATATACATAGATCATATGTCAAGGTACACTGATGAACTTACATTTTCATTTTGATAGTCTCTAGATTAATATAGCTTTCTGAGCCTTGGTTTAGCTACTTCCACAGTAAAGTCAAGATAATAGTATCTACATATGAAAAGATGTATATATACATACATATAATAAAGTCATGATTCTCAGCATATAATATTGCAAAATGAGCATTCATTTTCTTAATTTTTCCTTCCCACAGAAGGATGCAGCAACAATTATGATGCCATTTTATATGTTAACTCTGATTTACAATTCTCTTCCTGTCTAGAATACATTTTTTTTTAGATTAGCTAGTCATTTTTTAGATTTGCCTCATGATGTGTCCCAGGCTCTACCACATAGTGGGCATTCAACTGATAAAGGAGGAATGAGAGAAATAATGAATTCAAACATACAGTAACTGAGGAAGATCATAATTATTTTCAACCCAACATTTAAAGTAGAATTTGCTACTTTGACAACCTTACTTTTAATCTAATATATTTGAGCCTTACTTCATTTAGTCAAATTGTTTTGAAGGTAATTTTCTTTTAGTCACATAATCTGCCCACCCATTGATATTCTACTTGGTGGACCATCTTCATGAAGGTTTTCTAACTTATCTTTCTTTGGATTTTGCATAGCTCTCTATGTGCCCAGCCCATTGACTATTCCAGTGTCTAACTCTTGACAAGAGGTCTCCCAGGCAAGACTCTACACTTCTCAGGGAATATATTTGAGATTACACTAAGTGCCTTTGAGTCTTCTGGACTCAGAATATCTCTAGACTGTATACCTAGTATTTATTGCCTAGAGTTTGTTGAATGTATTGGAAACTAATAAGTGAATATTTGTTATATTTCTCTGTACACTTGGCTTCTTGTCTTTCAAGATTAAAACCCATCAGCTATCTCCATCACTTAGACGCCTGTTCCAGGACTCATCCCATGGTCTATGAGTCTGTCCACCATGACCAAAATTCTGCCAGCTTCCCACATAGATTATGTGCATGCATCCCTCAAGCATCTGTACATTGCGCCATTTCACTGTGCTTGGGAGGCCTCCATCCTGTGGATGTGCATTTCCTGTAGAGAATAGATATCTCAGAACCTCACACTTGAGCCATTACTCTTTGTCCTTTACAATTAACACACCTGGAATGGATTTCATGAAAGTCACAGGGAGATCAGTAAAGGAAAGGGAGGGAGGAGTGGAGGAAAAAGGGAAATACTAGGGAATGATATTAACCAAATTATGCTGTTATACTGAGTGCACGCATGAATATGTAACAAAGGATTCCAAAATTATGTACAACTATAAGACACCATTAATAAGAAGATAAATAACCTACCTACTCCTATCTGCCACTTCACCATGCCACTGATGCACGTACAGCACTTAGTGATGTATACTTTCCTCAGTCTCTGAGGAAAAGAGCTCTTAGTCATTAGAAACCTGTCAGCCGCGACAGTCTCTAGCAAATTATAAATGAATGCAGAAATGCTAAGCTTTACACTCCTTTAAGATAACAGCTTTAAAAAGAACTCCAGAGGCAATCTTGGTTTGTACTAAAACCAAAGAGCAGAGATTTTGCTTATTAAGATAAGTCAGAAAAACCAGGAAGATATTGTGGAGGCTCCTTTGGTAGGGATTCTGACTGGCTGATTAAATCAGATTATGGTACCCATTCTTGGAAAACCAGTCGATGCCAGTGTATGCACTAGAGACTATTTGACACATAGCACAAGGCCATGAACTCAGCATTTACATGGCTTTTCCATATGTTATATGTACATCATAAATGCATACATCTGTTTAAGAAAAGGAGAAAAAAGAAAAGAAAAGCATATCTAGCCTCCAATTTATATTACGCTTGGAAATAATTTTGATAGGCACACACAGTTTAAATACCTTTTCCTCATGATGTGCCTGTTTCCTGTTTTCTCTGCATATACCTCACTGTTTATAGTGGGAATTAGTTCTCTTTGTCCCCAGAAAGCATGGGGGAAAAAATTCAACATTGTAATCAGTGTGCTGACTTTAAATTATTTATCAATCTCTCTCAATGATAATTTGTATTTTGTTAGATATTATTAAAGAGAAAACTATATTTTAATCATGAATGTTGGTCAATAGTTATATTTTCAAACTAGTAAATAAATATATATGTAAACAAGCAAAGACTTGCTTTCATGATTAAAATATTTCTTTATAAAAATGTACCTAAACATTAATACCAAAGTTTATTTATGGTAAGTGTCTTTTGTAATTTCTGTAGCGCAAATAAGGAAACATTTAACAATGGAATCTTAAAATTTACCAAAGCATTTTGCAAGGGAGTTGATTATTTACAGGCTTTTTCCCCCTAATGTTATAACAGCAAAATAAATGTGATGCACTTTAGAAGCCTTAAGCAACATCTATTGTTTCACAAGAAATTCTGTGTGCACAAAGTCCCCCTGGGCCACGCCATGTGTCAGTAATAACAAGCAGCTATATTTGGAAGTTGAAATGCTTCCATCTGTAACAGTGCTGGGGGGCTTCCTCTCAAAATGGAACACTAGACATGGCCTCTTTTCCTAACCAAAATTGTTCCAGGTGGTTTGTGACAGATTTTAAATTTGAATCATTTAACATGTATAAGTTAAAAATTGTCCAGAAACACAAAATTGCTGAGGCAGTGGTTCTTTCTTCTTCTGATAGGATTTTTATAGTATTAGGCCCCCTACTTCTCCCCATGTAGCCTGTGTGCCTGAGGGAAAGAAGAAACAATTAGACCCCTTAGCAAGATTAATTTAGCTAAATGCCACAACCTGTCCCCCATCATGGAGGCTTGGCTATTTGTTTGCAAAAACAAGCCAAATAAATACATGAAGATGTTTTCCTGTGGCTTCCAGAAAACTTCTTGTTTCCCAGCCCTTTACTCCCATTCTCCTCCGTTCTGTTCTCCTCCTCTTTCTCCTTTCTCTCTCTCTCTCTCTCTCTCTCTCTCTCTCTCTCTCTCCTGTCTCTTATACACAT
>NW_026000153.1:21729273-21748456 GCF_001458135.2 Marmota marmota marmota
TTCCTACGTATGCTTCCAGCTACATCTTCTGCTCCTCTCCTCTCCTCTCTCTCTCTCTCTCTCTCTCTCTCTCTCTCTCTCTCTCTCTCTCTCTCTCTCTCTCTCTCTCTCTCTCTCTCTCTGGTTTAAGCAAGGACTTGAGATACTAAATCCAGACCACATTGAACTCTGATCCACAACCTGCAACAAGCAGCCCAGAAAGCCACTCTATTCTCTACAGTGGCCTGCCCAGGACACCACCCTGCTCTCTACAAGTCAATCTTGCAAGAAGCCAAATCTCTCACACTAGCAACTGATTTAGGAAGCCAAACAACAACCTCATAATAATTGGTCCCAAATAACCAGTATTTGATGAATACCTTACTGCTTCCAATTTAGGCCTAATTGAAGAAAGTTAAATATGCTCTCAACCAATCATACAGATGCCCCAATTCTACCTTCCAAGCCCAAGCCACCATCAGGGCTCAGTGTTGCCTTCCTGTAAGTCTCAGTCACATGCAAGAGAAGGTGGCTGGTGCCCTAGTAGTAAAAAGCTCTGGATAAATAGGCTTTGCTTGTTATCATTGGGCAGTCTTCCCTTACTTGCATGAAAATGAAACAGATCATCTCTTAGTCAGGAAATAAGACAGCATGATCCCACCCCTGCTGACTGACAGCATCCTAAGGCTTCCCCATCTCAGATCTCAATTGATGAACTCAAAACTATCTTTCATCACTTATGCCAATCCATCTTTTGGTTTCTATCATTTGCATCTCAAAAACTAGTCAAAAATAAGGATTTTAAAAGTTGGTACAGAACTTGAAATTGGCAGTGCTGGCAAACCAGACTCTAAAATATCAATCTAGCTGAATGATGGGGGTATGCCAGGGGGGTAATAGGGACCCCACTATTCTGAGCCAGAAAATGGATTAAACCATGGTGATATGTGCCAAGCAGTGCTCTGAGGTGGAGAGATATAGCAGGACTTAGGCAGCCAGGGCAAGATGGCGAGTGAGGAGGACAGGGGCAGGGGCAGAACAAAGGAGCATGGAGAGGGTCTTCTAATGAGGTCAACTTCTGGCTGACAAAAGTGCTTCTGGGCACAAGCAGAGGGAACCAACCAGACAGACATTTCCATACTCGTGCTCCTAAGTGGAGGATCCAGAAGAAAAACAAAAAAAGATGTGTGGATAGAGAGGGAACTAATCAATAATAGTGAGGAGAGTGTGGACAGAGGAGGAGAAAAAGAAAGGAAGTAATTCCAGAGACCATAAAAGGGACAAGTCAAAACTCCCCACCAGATTCCCATTTCTGGGGCCCCTTTTCTTTGGAGAAATCTCTCTCTGTGACTTTTACAATAAACCTGCTGCTTGTTTGTTATCTCTTTTCTTCAATTCTTTGCTGAATGGAGACAATAAACCCCTAGTTGATAACACTCACTCCTGCATTGGAGAATGTAGTGAGGAAACTTCAGGACATTGATATAAAGGGTGCAGCTCCAGACAGTGAGGAGTTGGTTGTATTCAGGCCATTACTATTGGGAGAATATTTATCAATACAAAGAGTCTTGGGGTGCTAAGGTGGGAAGACAAGGGAGGCACATGTGAGTCTTGTGAGGTGGGACTGATTGGGAATAGGCTAGGGTAGGAAAGGGGGTTCCTGTAAGCACACAGGCTCTGGGAAAGTTTAACATTGTCATCAGCATGTGTTGGCTTGTGGCCTTTGCTCAGAACCTGCCAAGAGTCCAGGCTGTAGGCTAAAGTTTTAGGCTTTAAGATGGCTTGCCTGAAACTGAAAAGAAATAATAGACCATTCTTGCTAGTTGAAAGTCTTTAAAAGGGAGAAAGAAAGGTAAGCAGATTTGAGGGGTTAGCAAGACACTAAGGTAGATTCTAAGTAAAAATGCATTAGGAGAACAGGTAGATGGGAGTTCTAGCAGAAGTTGAGATTGCCTGAGACAAATCTGATCCCCTACCAACCACTTCCTCTGAGGCACTGTCTCCTTGAGACAGATGGTCTTGCTTTGAGAAGATGAAGCTCAGATGCATCCTGATACTGGGCTCTTTTTCTCCTCCACACTTCTAAAGCAGAAGCTGAAAGAAAGTAGAGTCTAATAAACTTAATTCCAGGGGACAGATAGCAACAACTTGTAGCTAAGATACAGAAATCTCTAGATTCAAAGGAAAGGGCAGACAAGATCTCTGGTTGACTAGAAGGAATTACTAAGTATTTAAAGGATGAAAATTGCCAAAGAAAGACAACTCTTGGCTTGCATACCCCTTAAGGCACCATAGCTCAGCACCACATCAGCCCAGTGTTCAGTGACAAGACTCAGATAACCAGAGTGGAAGTCTATGGGAGCATTGGGAGCATCATACACCTCTCAAAGATTTCAGTGGGCAAGATCAGCCTTCCAAGGAAGAACTAGCCACTCAAGCCACAGGACAGTGGAGATTCTCAGAGTGAGCAGAGCTCAGAGGCCAGACTTGATTCATTAAAAAGGCATCTATGCTGTACTTTTCCAGGAGACTGCCAGCAATTGGTGACTGAAGATATTGTTTTTCTTCATGTGACAAATAAGAATGCCCTTTTTCATATTGACACTGCATCCCTGAACAGCATAACAAGCTGGGTTTGAAAGGTGTGTTTGCAGTGAGAGGAGAATGCTAGAGTGGATGCCACAAGAGCCACAGTCTGGACTTGGATTTGCATTCGGGAACTAGACAAGACTCTTGGCTTCTCCATCAGGATTACACGTTGAGTATCCATGTGGAGGTGGACATTTTTAATGTGAAATGAAGAGAAGGAACAAAGATGTGTGTTGGGTTTCTCAATATTCTAAGAGATCAGCTGTTGTACATTAGGGCTCTCCTGAGATCAAACATGCCTTGGAGTCTGGGCATATTTGTGCCAATGGCTCTGTTAATTCCAAACATTCCAGACACATAATTCTATGCACAGACTTAAGAGTGACAAACTGGGGCCTCTCTACTTGGATATCACTTCTGAGTTGGGGATTGTGGTGGAAAGGACTGACTGATAAAATCTGAGAATGAACTGGAAGGTAAAGTTTCTGAACACTCTGGGAAAACATTTCTTACTCTGAAGAAAAATAAAAGATGGCCTCTCTTCTGAAAGTGATCTTACACAGATGTGAACACCATAACAAGTTGGATTTTGTAAGGTGGATTTACACCTTACACTGCTATATATACCTATCTCCAGCCAGCAATGAGAAGCCCAGTCAAAAACACACCAGGAAATAGAGGGACTGAGATTGAGAACTCTCTTGTATTTGCAAAGTCAGCTAAAGGAAACAAAAATTCTTCACTATTAGACCAGTTTGATTAGAATTTCCCATTCCTTACAGCTCAAATATCCTAAAAGTCTTAGATTATTGAATATCGTGTTTTCTTAGCAAGTTTTAATCTCTCTGGCTGGGCACAGTGGCACATGCCTGTAATCCCAGCAACTCAGGAGAATGAGGCAGGAGAATCGCTAGTTCAAACCCAGCCTCAGCAACTTAGCAAGGCCCTAAGCAACTCAGGGAGACCCTGTCTCTAATAAAAATATAAAAAAAAATGGGCTGAGGATGTGGTTAAGCACTCTTGGGTTCAATACCTAGTACCCCCCCCAAAAAAAAAAGTTTTAATTTCTTTGAAGACCATTTATGTGTTTTTCTTCTATACATTGTCAAAGAACATAGTGAAAATGCAATAAATTGCTTTTGTATTTAACTACTACCTCAAGTGTTCATTAAACAGTATAAATAACTTTATGAAATGTAATTGTTGAAAACTTTACACTCAATAATAAGTGTGTTAAAATGAAACTTTGTAAAGTTAATGTTAGGAAATCCTTGCTAGGCCATCAGAGTAGGGGTCATTCATTTGTTTTCTAACCCTGGTAATTATACTCCTGGCACCATAAGGTAGCAGCTGCTCAATATCCATGTGGGATGAATGAATGGGAGACAGTAGCATTATGGTCTGCACAATAGTCACACACCCTAGTATTGTTGAGATCTTCAGACAAAGAAGCTTAGAGCAGTCAGGCAAATGCTGCAAGATCAGACCAGCCACAGAAGGTTTGGAATTAAAATGAAGGTCATGTGATCTCAGAACACACCCCACAGCTGCATGGAAGCCATCCTGGTGTCCTCATGTTAACACAGACCAGCTGAGTATCTCAAGCAGGCTTGGAAGTATGCCCCCATCTTTTAAGGCTTGTGTCACTGTGCTCAGATTTCTCACCTTTAAATAAAACTTGAAAACAGCATTGGGGAAAAGCCTCTGAATTTTTTTTCTTCTTAACAGAAGGAACAAATAAACATAGATGCTTTGCATGTATTCTTTCTCAATATTTTAAGGAAAAATTCCAATCCACTAGTCCAACACATGATTTGAACATTTTCTTTTCTGGTCCATAAAAGTTCCCCCTTAATGCTGTAAATAATATAGTGATTGCAAGAAGCAATCAGCACATTTCTACTTTTAGTGGGTAAGTGAAGAAACTGGTAAATATGGAAATGCAATGTTCCACTCAAAGTCACAGGTGAGGTTACTGATGAGTCTAGACTGGAATATTCATCAGTTGACTCTGAGTTTACATCTTTCCTAACATCCCACACTTATTACTAAAAACTATTATTAGCCAGGCACTGTGGTATGCATCTATACCCTCAGCTACTGGTAGGCTGCTGGAGGGTAGTTTGAACCTAGGAATTCTAGAAAAGTCTGGGCAACATAATCTCAAAAGAGAAAAAAAGCTTTTTAAAATAAATTACTTTTAGAAATATTTTAGATTCATAGAAAAACTGAAAACTTAATGAGAAGTGTTCACAAAAACCTCAACCTCAGAACCAATCTTCTCTACTACAAACATCTTACATTCATATAGGACATTGGTTATAATTAATGAGCAAATACTTGATGCTCTATCATGTATCATTTCTGATGATGGGAATTCATGTGTTCAATGTTTTCATGACTATTCTGGCTAACGATGTATCCATTTTGTTAATCTTTATAAAGAACCAACTCTGATTTTGCTGATATTCATAATTTATAAGATTTTTTCAAGCTAATTGATTTCAGATCTTTTATTATTTATCTTCATCCATTTGTGTTATGTCAAAATTGCTGTTCTTTATTTAGTTTCCAAAGGTTGAAAGTAAGATAGTTAATTATAGATCTTTCTTCCTTTCAAATATATACACTTTATAATATGCACATTGTTATAGTTTGGGCCTGGAATGTCCCCCATAGGTTCATGTGTTAGTCCATAGCTGGTGGCACTCCTGGGAGTTGGAGGAAAGTCTAAGAGGCGGGGCCTAATTGAAGGAAGTGGGTCTTTGGAGGTGTGTGCATGAAGGGTATACATTGTCCCTTGCCCCTTTCTCTCTTTCTCTCTGCTTGTCAACTGCCATGAGGTGAGCAGCTCTGCTCTTCCATTTGCTCTCCACCAAGATATTCTACCTTGTCTCAGTTCCATAGCAATGGGAACCAAGTGCTCATGGACTGAACATACTTTGATTTCCATATTGTACCTTTACTAAGGCCATTTTATGTTCCATAATCTGGTCTATGTAGGGGAATGTTCCATGTGCACTTGATAAAAACATGTACTCTGTTGCTGTTTGATGGACCATCCTGTAACTCTCTATAGTGCCCTCAATTCACTGTATCCTTGGAGTCTGTGGTCTGCTTGTTCCTTCAAATATCAACTTAAATTTTTGTTTGACATGTTCTGATTTAGTTTCCCAAAGTATCTAGGATCTTCATACTAAGGACATAATTCTGTCAAGCACTTTTTATCCTTTCTTATTTGCTTTGTTCTTAGGAAAAGGGAAAACATTCTATAATCTTATGATTACATTTCAGTCTTAGTATACCATGCCCCCAGGATGCGGCCATCTTTAGTGTTTCTTACTTTTGATTTCTGCTCCTTTAGGTGAGAAGGCAAGGGCAGGGTGGATATATTTAAATTTATTTCTGAACATGTGAGAAAGTCTCTGTTAAACCTTTTCCCTGGAGGGAAGTACTTTTTATAGAGATGCTTTGGGTCTATTTGACTATAGTTATCTTCACCTCACCCCCTGCAAGAGACAGGAGGTAATGTCTTTCAGCTCTTTTTGAGAAGCAAGTGGAGTTTCTAAATGTGTAACCATGAAACCCATGAGAGTGTAAGGGACCCCTAAGACTGTGACTCAAGGAATTTTTCACACTAAAACCAGTCTTGATTCATCCTCCAGCAATTTGTCAAATTTATCATTACCAGTTCTTAAGTCTGGAGGCTTCTAGCTAAACTGCTCTCTGGTGAGATTCTCTATTCACCTGTCTCTCCAGGTTTCAAGTTGCAGTTCACCCTGCAGCCTAGATTCTCTGATAGGTCTGAGCAAAGACACTGATTTTAGTTTGTTCAGCTTTTCTTGTGTAAAGATAAGAGAAATAACTTCTAATGTCTTTGCACATCAGGACTGAAACTATTTAAATAAATTTTCAGCATTTGTCTTTTCTCTCAGAAAATAGGATGTGACACTGAGTTTCTATATAGTATTTTGTGTTCAACAAACTTCACTCCATTGATTGCTCATGGATCATTGTCTACAGTTCAGAGGGATCAAGAGTTCTAATTGATTAGAAGTCAAAGTATAATATGAAGAGAAAACAGTAAGAACCAAATCCTTCTAAATACCTTTCTTCACAATACAAGTAGTTTCTTGGTAACACCCAATTCTAAAAGGAAAATGAAACCTAAAGTTTGCTTGTATTTAAGCTGAATTAAATTGTTCTTATATTAATAGAAATTTTCAGCATTGAAACCACATTTAACTGCTCTTGATTGAGTAAGTCTTAAAACCACTTTTTTAAAAAAATACATTTTATTAATTTTCCATAGCCAACACAACAACAGAACAAAAAACACACAGAGAAGAAACACATCTTAAGAAAACGGTTATAATTGTTTGTCCCACATTTTGGATTTTCCACAAAGGAGAATAGAAAATAGAATAGGTGAGAAAAAATAATGTAACTAAAAATGTTCAACAAAATCATGTGTTTGGAAATTCAAAGATTTGTGTGTATAAAATCATAAGTTAAGAGCATGTTAGGATCATATATACATAAATAAACTCTGTGGATGTGTACTCTCATTTTACTTATTTTCTAACTGAAAAAAAACTTAGCCAGAGCACAGTGCACCAAGTCCACAGAGAAAATAGCTTGCTTTCAAATACACCAAATATGCTTGTACATTATTTCACACAAATGTTAAAGGCTATGAAGGAACACAAGAATAAATAAGCCTATCTCAAAACATAAAACATGATTATGTAAAAGATTTACTGCTTGGAAATTTTTGTTCTCTCCTTGAATTTTGCTTTCCTATATACAAGGTAAAAGACTGAAACCAGAGTGTTTGCAAACTCCTCTGTAACTCTTGAAACATATGGTTCTATGATTAAAATGACCATGGTATAAGTGAAGACTGGCAAATGAACATCAATTAGAGAGACTGGCTTTTAATAGGATGATAAACTTCAGGGAGAATCTAAATTAACACAGTTTCTTTAGGAAAGAGTTTGGCAATTACACTAAATTTAAATGTAAACCTTCCCCATGGCCAGGCAACTCTACTTCCAGTAGGATATGACCAAGAGAAATACATCACATCTGCATCAAGAGACATGTAAAAAAATGGTAACTGAAGTATCATTTGTAATGTATCATTTGTAATGTATCATTTGTAATCAGCCCAGTCCCTTGCACTATAAGAGTCTTATTAAGGAAGTTGGGGCCTAATCCCACATGATGAAGATTAGGGCCTACTTTCTCTTCTGTTAGACACAGAGTCTGTGGTTTAATTCCTAGGTCCTTGATCCACTTTGAGCGGAGTTTTGGGCATGGTGAGAGATAGGGGTTTAATTTCATTTTGTTGCATATGGATTCTCAGCACCATTTGTTGAAGAGCATATCTTTTCTCTAATGCATGTTTTTGGCAGCTTTGTCTAATATAAAATAATTGTAATTTTGTGGGTTAGTCTCTTGTGTCTTCTATTCTGTTCCATTGGTCTACCAGTCTGTTTTGGTGCCAATACCATGCTGTTTTTGTTACTATTGTGGCGAGGCTCCTAGACTCTGGTGGTATTCTGGTCATTGGATCTTCACGACATTCAAGTGGGTGCTTTCCTGTGATGGTTTATTGATCTGTATATTTAGGTATTGTTTTCTTTTCAATTTTCTCCACATGAGCTCTATTTCACAATAAACTAAAAGGTTTTGTTTGTTTTTTAAGGAAATTGGAATGAATACGTAATAGTGAAGATTGCATACAGCAGCCACAGAATTAAGGATTACAGGATGCAGAAATTGTGGGAAAGCATGAATCCCAAGGCAAGGGATGCTTAAAGATACTATGCTTAAACCTGGAAATGCTCTAAAGCTTTTTAATCCTGTTCACTAAAAAATGGAAGATAAATTAGCTTTTAAAAAATATGATGTAGTTACTGTAGTACACATTTTTGGGAGACTCGGACAGACAGGTCTGCCCACTTTTCTTACTTTCAGTGTTCCAGAATAATTGTAGAATGTGCGAATGGTACAACATCCTGAGATGGGTGGGGCTGCTGATCAGAATAGCTCAGGTTCTGTTGCGTCCTCCCAACCCCCAGAAATCGACCATCATTCAACACTTTTTAACCCAGGGACTCACATTACTCTGAGAGATTAATTCCAGTGTGAATTGCCCACCTGCCCCCCGCCTGCCATGCACACAATGGAGCACATACAGAAGGAAATCCATCCATCCTAGGCAGCTTTCCTGAGCCTTGCAGGATGAGCGTGGATGGATTCTAGGCTTCTGTTATTTCTCGCCACTTATCTGTGAGTGATAAACCTGCTCCACGTAAGTAGCTATGTGGGATTTTCTGTCTCATGAGATTCAAACAAGTTGGTAACAGCTCACAGTGTTAATGTGCTTCACAGTGGCTCGGGCATTCATTCACAAGCTTGCATTTTAAATTATGTCTGCAATAAAAAGAATGTGAGGATAAAACATCAAGTCTACGAGTAGTGTTTGTAATGACATTAAATGATGAAATTGACTCACTCAAAATCACATTTTGAAGTAGAGTACATTCCCAGCAAATCTCTCAGGCATGAACACCTGGACACAGTTAATATCACAGAATCATTTCTGAAGCAGAGACATCTTGATTTTTCCTAAACTCAGTGAATAAATGAAATATTTATTGATACCATTAAGCTGCAATTTCTAAAATGACTATCAAGCAATATAAACAAGAGGCAGGCTCCAACACAGCCAGCCCCTTGTCTCTCCCTTCTTGCATTATGGTCAGCTCTGTATTTGGTGGCATGGGACATCATAGGTATAGTCAAAGGACAGAGTGGGACAAATAAAGGGCTTTCTTTTAAAATTTTTTAAAACATTATTTAACTGACATGATATTTATAATTAATTACATAATACAGTGTTATATTCAATGCATACAAACAATGTTTAATGATCCAATCAGGGTAATTAGCATTTCCATATTCTCAAATATTATCATTCTATACATTGGGAACCTTGAAACTCTTCTCTGTTAGTTACTTTGAAGTGAATAAGTGATTGTCTTAGACTAGAGTTGTCCTATTGTGCTACACAGTATCAGAACTACTTCCCTATTCAAACTATATTTTGGAACCCATGCCCCACCTTCTCCCTAGCCTCCTTTCTGTTCCCTTTCCTAATCTCTATCAACCTCTATTCTACTTCCTGCTTCTATGTGATCAAATTTTAGCTTCCAAATATGAATGAGAGATTGCAGAATTTCTCTCCCTTGCTTATTTCATTTAGCATAATGATCTCCAGCTCCATACAAGTTGTCAAAAATTACAAATTATCTTTACTTATAATTGAATAGTGTTTCCTTGTGTATAGATGCCATGCCACGAGCAGGGTCTCATTGTGCTGCACAGGCTGGCCTCAAACTTACCTCCCTTCCATCTCACAATAGCTACAGCTTTAAACTTTTTTGTTGCACATGACTTGCAAAGAGGTGGCTGTGACAGCATGCTCCACCCCCACCGTGGTCTCTGGATGGCTCCTGTGTTGGGCATAAGATGGCACTGCTCTTGCTCCATTGCACAACCACTCATCCCTACATTGTTAGCAAGCTTCTTGTCTCTGGTTACACACTCTTTCCTGGTTTTATTGTTTCTCTTTATTCACTGGACTAAGAGCAGCTACTTGAAGCAAGCAGAATAGAACAGCTTGTTCCCTATGTGCTATGTGCTCGTCATTTGCCTGCATGGGCATCCAGCCCTACCCTGGAATGTTCTTTATTTTCTGTGAGCACAACTGGACATTATTAAAACAGAAATGCTTATGATAGGGTAAGAAGTCTCATAATTACAGTCTTTTCTTTTGTGTTAACGTCTTTGATGATTGCTGACAAACCTTCTCCAAAAATTAAGCATTATAAATTCCTCCAAAGTTATCCATTTATTCATATTTTTTCTAGAGGTTATTTCTTAATGTGTCAAGCCAAAGATAACTTCAGAAATGAATATATTCAAGCAATATAATTTGGTGACATGTTCATCTAAAATAAACTATTTTTTTTTTTTTTACTATTACAAAATTCTTGTTGTATGCCCAATTCTTTTTTCCAAGTACAATTAATTTCCTCAAAGGACTGGAACTGTATTCAGTCCTAAATTTCTACAAATGATCTCAAATTGAAGTCAGTCTGTATACTGTCCAACTAGGGGAAAAAATAGCTAAGCTGTATTTATACATTTTTAAAAACAAAAATTAACTGAGAGATCTCTAGCTGTCTATGCACTATCCTAACATTGGAATTATAAAAAATACATATAATGAAAGCATTCTTGTCCTTCAACACTATATCCTAATGGGCAGAGCGTATTTATAAGCAAATTGTTATAATAGATTATCATAATGTTAACAATATAATTTCATACTAGGTAAAAATCCATGTGTACATTGAGTTATTGATTTTTTCCTGGAATATCAGAACAGACTTTAGTTCCAAAATTTAGTTTAAATGTATAATAGAAGTTTTGTAGTTATAAAATGGGAGGTGTGTCAGAAGAGGTGTGGCCAGAGATTCTAGGGTAGAAAGAACATGGTGGTTTGAGGAAACTAAACTGAGTAGACATGGTTAAAACTTATAATCTGGCCTCTAGTAATAAAATAGGAGAGGCGGGCAGGAGACTGGGCAACGGGACATGCTAGTAAGCTTTGACTCTGTCCTGAATGTTTGCCTAATCTCACACAGGTAGAATTCAGGTACCTAAACCTCTAAGTCTCTGATGCCTTCAACTTCCAAGATGCTGTAACCTACCACTCAGGTTTCACAACTGTACTTTGTAATTAATGTGTTTTCAGGGACTATCATTGAATGTGTCTGAAAGAAGTTTCCATGGCTCATTGAGTCATAACTAATCTTCATAATCTCACACATGAAGTTCATTCCATATAACATAAGCACAAAGTCTTCAATACACTGTGTTATCACATTCGTCTAGATGCTGGAATAAGCCTGATGGCTCGTGGTCAAAGTGGTAGGCTGTCATTTCATTACCCAACAGTCACATGCTTTTCTACTTTCCAGGTCCTCCCTGGGGAATATGAGGAGTATGTTTCTCATAGTTCTCAAACACCATCCTGACCCTAACTTAGTTTATTCTATATCTAAAACAAACAAGTAAACAATACAGAAGAAAAAATATCCTCTTTATAACACTTCAAAACACATCAAGTCCATCATAAACCTTGCCTCTAGCATGAAATACTTCCCATAGTGACCTTTCAAACTGTAGGATTATGCACTATTTCACTGCAGATCACACACCTGTGATACCTTCAGTGTTCATAAAATATTCACCAAGATATACCATATTCTGGGTCCTGAAATAAATACTTAATAATTAAAAAATATATTTAATTCTCTAAAGAAATTCTCAGATTCTTTTAGAACTAAGTAGAAATCAATACCAGGATGATATCTGGAAAATCTTGAAAATTGCAAATCACTAATAACATAAATTAGAGAAGACCTAAAGTATGGAGAGATACACATTGTTCATGAGTTGGAAGCCTCAATATTATTAGAATGTCAAGCTTCCTAATTGATGTATAGATTTAATGCAATTTTGATTATTATACCAGAAGGGTTTGGGGTCAACCAACCCATTATAAAATTTATGTAAACATTCCAAGGAATTGCAATGTCTAAAGAAATTTTGAAAAAGAAGACACATTCTATCTTATCCATTTTAATCTTTTTCAGAATTGTTTTAAACATTATAGTGTCTTATAAAGTATAGTAATGATGATGTTGTGGTAGCAGAAAAAAGAGAAAGATAAATGGAATTGAATAGGGAATCAAGAAATAGACTCATTTATATGAGGTAGTGATTTTCAATAGATGTGCAAAGATTTCATGGAGTAAGTATAGTGTGAAAAAATAATTTGCCTGTCTGCCTGCCTTTTGCTTGCTCATCATCCACCTTTCACCAGCAAATCACTCACTGCCTGACATTTACCAGGAGATTGCCCGCTTCCTGCTGCTGCCTGGAAGTCCATTGTCAGGATACCTGTATATTTGGTTACATGCAGATACAGTCATCTTGGGACAATGGCCACGGCCTGAGAGATCAGGGCCAAAGAGCCTGCAGGTTTGCTACTGCCACCACACCTGGCCATCTCAGTCAGGGAACCTGCCAGGGCCTGGAGATCTATTGCCTGGATACCTGCAGGTCTGGTCTTCCTGCTGGGTTGATAGTGGCCACCATCTGACTGCCTCTTTGCAGGGTCACTCCTTTGCATGAGTTTATCTGTGGTGGTCTCTCTGCAAGTTGAAATGGCATTGGGATGTTGGGACTGCAGCAAGGCAGAGCCTGGGGAATCTGACACCAGGTTCATCAGATTGCATCTGGGTCTTCATGGGCCAGTCTGGGCCTGGCAGACCCGTGGAAAGGTGGAGACTGCAGGCATTTCCCCTGGTGGAACTCAGGTTGGAGAAACTGAAGAGAACAGGGCTCTCTCCAGCTCAAGGAGTCCTGAAGTGTTCAGGGATAGAAGGGGCCAGCTGCAATAGGTGGGAAGACTGGAAGAGAATATGAGGGCATCTTGCTAATGGCTCACCCAGCTAACCCCACTGGCACCCACCAGACTAGAGCTGCCATCAAACTTCAGACAACCCCACCTATTGGTGGAGAAGAGAAGCTGAAAAATTTTGAAAGCCAACAGAAATAATTGTTCGGTCTTTCACTGAGACTGCTTTTCCCCCCTCTCTCACATTACTATCTTCGAATCCAAATATTCTTCATGTATCAATTTATTAAGTAATGGGATGTCTGAATAGTATAATACAGTTTTGTTGTGTATTCTTATATTTTTACTTTTTAAAAAATCTGTATATATTTTTTCTCTCACTTATCTGTCATCCTGGATTCTCTTTCTTACTTCTCTCAAGCTAACAGCCAACCTCTATTAATCCCTCCCTTGCTCTTACTAAACCCTTTTAGCAAACTTACTATTCATATTATAGACAATAATTGAACACATTATTTGTGTTTATTGTGACAAATCAGTAGACAAATTAATAGGAGTTATTTGATTTATGGCTGTATATTGTTTGTATTGGGTGCATTAATATTCATCTCCTTCTTAAAAGTGAGGTACTAGAAGCCTTCAGGGACAATATAAGACTACAGATTTGAAACTGTACTGCCTCAGATCCATACCACTAGATGGGAAGATACACAAACAACATGAAAAAAGAAGGGAACAAAGTGCCTCAAACAAACCAAGATGTTCTAAGAATAGAATCCATAGACAACACAGTAGAAGAAATGTCAGATAAAGAGTTTAGAATATACATAGTTAGACTGATCTTTGAAAAAAAGGATGGTATCAGATATACAATCAATCAACAAATATATGAAAAAATGTTCATCATCTCTAGCAATTAGAGAAATGCAAATCAAAACTACTCTAAGATTTATCTTAATTCACTCAGAATGGCAGATATCAAGAATACAAACAACAATAAGTGTTGGCAAGGATGTGGGGGAAAAGGCACACTTATACATTGCTGGTGGGACTGCAAATTGGTACAGGGACACCAATATGGAAAGCAGTATGGAGATTTCCTAGGAAAACTGAGAATGGAACCACCATTTGACCCGCTATCCCACTCCTTGGTCTATACCCAAAGGAGTTAAAAACAGTATACTATAGTAACACAGCCACATTAATGTTTATAGCAACACAATTCACAATAGCTAAACTGTGGAACCAACCTAGATGTCCTTCAGTAGATGAATGGATAACAACAAAAAATTATATATACACACAATGGAATATTATTCAGAATTAAAAGAGAATAGAATCATGGCATTTGCAGGTAAATTGATGTAATTAGAGAATATAATGCTAAGTGAAGTTAGCCAATCCCCCCCCTCCACAAAAAAAAAAAAACTGAATGTTTTCTCTGATATAAGGAGGCTAATTCATAATGGGGTGGGGAGGAAGAGTATGGGTGAATTAGATGAACTCTAGATAAAGCAAAGGGGAGGGAGGGAAAGGAAGGGGTATAGGGTAGGAAAGACAGTGAAATGAGATGGACATCATTACCCTAAGTGCATATATAAAAACATAAATGGTGTGACTCTACTTTGTGTACAACCAGAGATATGAAAGAGTATGCTCTATATTTGTACTATGAATTGTAATGAATTCTGCTGCCATACATAAGAAATTAGAATTTTTTAAAAAGAATGGTATCAGAGAAAAATTACAGGAAGTGAAAGGTCACTTCAATAAAGAGGCAGAGATTATAAAAAAGGATCAAGCAGAAATCCTTAAAATAAAGGAAACATTAAACCAAATTAAAAATTCAATGGAAAGCATTACCAATAGACTAGACCACTTAGAAGACAGAACCACAGGCAAAGAAGACAAAATATATATTCATGAAAATAAAGTCATCCATACAGAGAAGATGGTAAGACACCATGAACAGAACTTCCAAGAATTATGGGATAACATGAAAAGACCAAATGTAAGATTTATCAGGATAGATGAAGACATGGGGATACAAACAAAAGGAATGCACAATCTCTTCAGTGACATGATATCAGAAAATTTATCAAATCTAAAGAATGAAATGGAAAATCTACTACAAGAGGTTTACAGGACCTCAAATGTAAGAAATTATAACAGACCCACACCAAGGCACACTATAATGAGTATGATTAACATAAAGAATAAGAATAGAATTTTAAAGACTGCAAGGGAAAAAAATCAAATTGCATACAGAGGGAAAACAATTTGCTTCTCTGTTCATTTCTCAACTCAGATACTCACCTCCAGGAGGTCCTGGAATGATAAATATCAAGCTCTGAAAGAAAATGGATGCCAACGGAGAATTTTATATCCAGCAAAATAGAGCTTCAGATTTGAAGATGAAATAAAAACCTTCCATGATAAACAAAAGTCAAAAGAATTCACAACTAGAAATCCTGCACCAAAGAACATTCTCAGCAACACACTTCATGAGGAGGAAATGAAAACAAAACAAAAGTGAAAACTAGCAATGGGAGGAACTACACTAAAGGAAAAGTCAATCAAAGGAGAAACTAAGTCAAGTTAAAAAACAAAAATTAATCAATATAACTGGGAATACAAATCATATCTCAATAATAACACTAAATTTTAATGACCTAAACTCATCAGTCAAAGGACACAGATTGGCAGATTGGATTAAAAACAACAACAACAATATGCTGTCTTCAAGAGACTCACCTCCTAGGAAAAGACATTCACAGAATAAAGGCAAAGGTTGGGAAACAAACATATGACTCAAATGGACTGCATAAATAAGCAGGGGTTTCCATCCTCATATCAGATAAAGTGGACATCAAGCCAAAGTTAGTCAGAAGGTATTAAAAAAGGACATTTCATACTTCTTAAGAGAATCATACATTAACAAGACATAACAATTGTAAATATTTATGCCCAAACAATGGGGCATCTCTGTACCTCAAACAAATATTTCTCAATTTCAAGAATCAAATAGACCGACAAAACAATAACACTAGGTAATTTTTACACATCTCTCTCCACTAGATAGATCTCCCAAACCAAAACTAAACAAAGAAACTAAATAATATAATCAATAATTTAGACTTAACAGGCATATTTAGAGTATTATATCCATTAATGAATGAATACACTTTCTTCTCAGCAGTACCTGGATCCTTCTTTAAAATAGACTATATGATATGCCACAAAACAATCTTAGCGAATACAAAAACATAGAAATACTACCCTGTCTTGGAATGAAAGATCATAATGGAATCATAATGAAATGAAACTAGAAATCAACAACACAAAAAGAGAAGCTACTCCTACACCTGCAGACTAAATCACATGCCATTGAATGATGAATGGATAGAAAAAAATCAGGGAGGAAATAAAAAAAATGCTTAGAGGTAAATGAGGACCCTGATATAGCATATCAAAATATCTGAGACACTACGAAGGCAGTGCTAAGAGGAAAGTTCATTGCAATGAGCTCAATCATTCAAAGAATAAAAGATCAATAAATCAATAACCCAATAATGTATCTCAAAGCCCAAGAAAAAAGAAGAACAAATAAACATCAGAAGCAGTAAAATACAGAAAATAATTAAAATAAAAGCTGAAATCAGTGAAATTGAAACAAAAGAAACAATTGAAAAAATTGACAAAACAGAAAGTTGGTTCTTTGAAAAAGTAAATAAAATCAATAAACTCTTAGCTACTCTAATGAAAAGAAAGAGAGAACACTCAAATTACTAAAATTTGTGATGAAAAATAAATATGAGAGATAATACTGAAATACAGAAGATAAATATAAACTATTTTGAAAATTTATATTCCAATAAAATAGAAAATTTCAAAGACATAGACAAATTTCTAGAGACACATGATCTACCCAAACTGAAACAAGAGGTTCAATCTCAAGCAATGAAATAAAAGATGCCATCAAAATATAATATAAGTCCAGGACCAGAAAGATTCTCAGCCAAGTTCTACAAGACCTTTAAAGAAGAATTAACATCAATACTTCTCAAATTATACTATAAAATAGAAATGGTGGGAACCCTTCCAAACTCATTTTATGAAGCTAGTATGACTCTGATACCAAAACCAAACAAAGATACATCAAGGAAAGAAAACTTCAGACCAATATCCCTGATGAACTTAGGTGCAAAATTTCTCAGTAAAATTCAGGCAAATTGCATACGAAAACACATTAAAAAGATAGTGCACCGCAATCAAGTGGGGTTCATCCCAGGAAAGCAAGATTGGTTCAACATACAGAAATCAATAAATGTAATTCATCACATGACAAAAATCAAATGATCATCTCAATAAATGCAGAAAAAGCATTTGACAAAATACAGCACTCTTTCATGTTCAAAGCACTAGGAAAAAATAGGTATAGAAGGAACATACCTCAACATTGTAAAAGCTATCTATGCTATGCCCAAGGCCAATATCATTCTAAATGGAGAAAAATTGAAAGCATTCCCTTTAAAAACTGAAATGCCCTTTTTCACCATTTTTATTTGACATAGGCCTTCAAACTCTAGCCAGAGCAACTAGAAAAACAAAAGATATTAAAGGGATACAAATGGGAAAAGAAGAACTCAACCTATCACTATCTGCCTATGATATGTTTCTATACTTAGAGGATCCAAAAACTCCACCAGAAAACTTCTAGAATTAATGAATTCAACAACGTAGCAGGATATAAAATCAATACCCCCAAATCAAATGCATTTCTATTCATCAGTGATGAATCCACTGCAAGATAAATTAAAGAAAACTACCCATTCACAATAGCCTAAAAAAAATTGGGAATCAATCTAACAAAAGAAATGAAAGATCTCTATAATAACAACTGCAGAAGACTAAAGAAAAAAATTAAAGAAGCTCTTAGATGATGGAAAGATCACTCATGATCTTGGATAAGCAGAACTAGTATTGTCAAAATGCCCAAAATAGGGCTGGGGATGTGGCTCAAGCGGTAGCGCACTTGCCTGGCATGCGTGCGGCCCGGGTTCGATCCTCAGCACCACATACAAACAAAGATGTTGTGTCCGCCGATAACTAAAAAATAAATATTAAAATTCTCTCTCTCTCTCTCTCTCTCTCTCCCTCTCTTTAAAAAAAAATGGCCAAAATACCAAAAGCATTATACAAGTTTAATGTAATTTCTATTAGAATCCTAATGAGATTCTTCATAGAATTAGAAAAAACAATCATGAAATTCATTTGGAAAAATAAGAGACTCAGAATAGCCAAAACAATCAAGCAAGAAGAGTGAAGCAGGAAGCATCACAATATCAGATCTTAAACAATACTACAGAGCAATAGTAACAAAAATTGCATAGTATTGGCACCAAAATAGACATGTAGAACAATGGTATAGAATAGAAGACAGAGAGACAAACCCACATAAATATGGTTATCTCATACTAGACAAAGGAGCCAAAAACATACTTTGGAGAAAAGATAGCCTATTCAATAAATGGTGCTCAGATAACTGAATCCATATGTAGCAAAATGAAATTAAAACTCTCTCAGCCTGTACAAAACTCAACTCAAAGTGGATCAAAGACTTAGACACTGACTAGAGACCCTGCACCAAATAGAAGAAAAAATAGGCCCAAATCTTCATCATGTTGGCTTAGGACCTGACTTCCTTCACAAGATTCTTAAAGTGCAAAAAATAAAATAATCAATAAATGGTATGGATTGCCGCAGTCTGGCTGGGCACAAATGCCGCAGTCTGGCTGGGCACACAATCACGAGCCACCACACAGCTTGTAGATTCAAACAGCAACTCTTTATTCCCGAACTCACACCAGCCGTCTACAATCACGTTCTGGGGAAATCCACGTTCTCTGCCCAAATCCACCTCCACTGGGCTTCTATCTCCCAAAGAATACTGTCTAAATCCCGTGAGAACTCAAGGGGAACTCAGGCAGCAGGATACGCCCTATTCCCAGAAGGAATAATCTTAAACCTTAAACCTGGAACGTAAACCGGGAACGCCCTAATCCGCCTTGGTCCTTGAGCAAGGTCACCTACATTCAATGTCACTGCAACATG
>NW_026000153.1:21750000-21819291 GCF_001458135.2 Marmota marmota marmota
TATCAATTTTCTCTTCCTCAGGGCCGACAAACTTCAAACCTTTAGTCAACCATTTTTTCCAGTTTGCCTGAGAAATTTCTAGGGATAGGCAGCTTGAAACAAAAACAAGATAAATCAAAACAATAACACATTGTTTTTTGAATTGGTCACCCATTCTTTCGCTCTTCCTCAGGGGCGAGCAATTTCACTTACCTCCAAGCTTCAGAAGTTCCCCGTACGAGCCGCCAAATGCCAATGTCTGGCTGGGCACAAATGCCGCAGTCTGGCTGGGTACACAATCACGAGCCACCACACAGCTTGTAGATTCAAACAATGGATTCAAACAAAAAAGCTTCTTCATAGGAAAAGAAACAGTGAGTAATGTGAAGAGACAGCCTACAAAATGGTACCACAGGCACCTCAAATAGAAGTAATATAATATAATAAACTCAAAAAATTTAACATCAGAAAAACAAATAACCCAATCAATAAATGGGCTAAGGAACTGAGCAGACACTTCATAGAAGAGGAAATACAATTGATCAACAAACATATGAAAAAATGTTCATCATCTCTAGCAATCAGAGAAATGTAAATCAATAGTACTTTAAGGTTTCATCTCACTACAGTCAGAATGGCAATTATCAAGAATACAAAAAACAATAGTGTTGGTGAGGATGTGGTGGAAAAGGTACACTTATACATTGCTGGTAGGACGGCAAATTAGGGCAACCACTCTGGAAAGAAGTCTGGAGATATCTCAGAAAACTTGAAATAGAACCACCATTTGGCCCAGCTATCCTACTCCTCCATTTATACCCAAAGGACTTAAAATCAGCATACTATAATGATACAGCAACTACAATGTTTACAGCAGCTCAATTCACAATAGCTGAACTATGGAACCAATCTAGATGCCATTCAACAGATGAATGGATAAAGAAATTGTGCTATGTATACACAACGGAATATTGCTCATCCTTAAAGATAAATGAAATTATAGCATTTGCAGGTAAATGGATGAAACAAGAGGATATCATGCTGAGCGAAATAAGTAAAACCCAAAAAGCCAAAGCTGAATATTTTCTCTGATAAGCAGATGCTGATCCATAATGGGGGTGGAGTAGGAAAGAATGAAGGAAATTTGTAGTGGGCAGAGGAGAGTGAGGGGAGGGAAAGGGATGTGGGGGTGGGAATGATGGTGGACTGAGATGAACATTATTATCCTATATACATGTATGACTATACTCTTGGTGTGTCTCTGACCCATGTACAGCCAGAAGAATGAGTTGTGTTACATTTGTGTACATGTGAAAAATGCATTCTACTGTCATGTATACCTAATTAGAACAAATTTTAAAAAATTTAAAAATCTTTTGCTGTATTACATAATTCCATAACTATAAACATGGGCAGCAAATCTAGGTCCATAAAAACATGAAAGGAAGGATTCTGACTCAAATTGCCAGATAGCCATTTTTTTCCCCTTTCTAGTTGTTTCCCATGAAAGGGTTTGTTTAAAATGACCCAACTTTGTATTCCCTTTGTGACAAGGAAAAAGCAAAAATGCAAAGTTTTTAAAAAGCTACGTATGAATGAATATGGTAATAAGCTTCCAGAAATCTTGCCAAATTAGATGTCAATTTACATTTTTTCTCTTCAGTGCCTTGGAAATTCCATTCATGTTTTAACTGAAATGGGCATATTTGAAAAGCATTCATGTTGAAAAATAATAACAGAAATTTTATATATTTTGTAGTACTAAAATGCTCACCCATTGAGGTTATCATGCTGACCCAAGCATGACTGTAAAATTAGCATGTAGTTTTGTGGGAAACATGCATGGTGTTTACATGCTGAGGCAATTTCATTTATTCTGCTAAATCACTGATAAGAACCAAATGGTAAGCAAGAAGGATCCTCAATAGAAGCAATATGAAGCCTTTGCATCAAATACCATAATGCCTATAATTTCTTTGAATAGATGGGTGATTTTTTTATTGGTGCATTATAATTACACTTAATAGTGGGGTTCATTATACCATATTAGTACATGTGCATAATGTCATGTAATCAGTCTCATTCCCAGAAGTTTTCCTTTCCCTCCCTTTCCCTGATCTGCTTGCTCTGCCCTACTAATCTTCCTTCTATTATTATTGTTTTTAAGTTAGTGTGTTGTAATTGAACATATAAACAGGATTCATTGTGGTATATTTGTTACAATGAAATAACAAAATTTGATAGAGTTTCTTCCCCAGCACTTCCCTATGACTTCCCCTCTTTTTTCCCCTCAAGTCCCTTCCTCTAGTTTCTTGATTCCCCTTCTGTATTTTTTTTTCTTTTTAGTTTTATTGTTTTGTAGTTGTAAACGGACAGCAGGCCTTTTTTTAATTTTTAATGCAGTGCTAAGGATCACACACAGTGCCTCACACATCTAGGCAAGTGCTTTGTCGAGCCCCTTCCCTTCTGTTTTAATGAGATCCTTTTTATTTTCCTTTTCTGTCTCATGTGTGTTTCCCCATATGATACAAAACATTTGACCCTTAGATTTCTGAGTTTGGTTTATTTCAGTCAGCATGATGTTCTCCATTTTCAAACATTTACCTACCAATGACAAAAAGTTATTCTTCTTTATAGCTTAGATATATATGTAAGCCACGTTTTTTGATTCATGTGTCTGTTGACAGGCACTTAGACTAGTTCTATCATGTGGCTATTATGAATTGTGGTACTATAAATATCATTATGCCTGTATCACCATATATCTGCTAATTAGGTTTAGGTCACTGTGAAAAAACTACCTCATATGAACAACTGAGAGGAGGAAAAGTTTATTTTGATTTCAGAGTTTTGGTCCATGGTGGGCTTACTCTATTGCTCTGGACCCAAGATGAGGGAGAACATCATGGAGGAATGGTGTGGTGAAGGATTGTTTCTCTGGTCATGGTGGCCAGGAAGCAGAAAGAGAAAAGTGGAGAAGCTTCAGGGGAGATGGACCCTCCCAAGACATGTCCCCAAGGACTGACCTCCTTCAGCCATGCCCACCTGCCTACAGTCACTACTTGGTTCATTCAAACTAGAATGGATTGATTAGGTCATAGCTATCATAATCCAAACATTTTTATCTCTGAATACTCCTGCATTATTAGCACAGAAGCTTTTGGAGGATACTCCATATTCAAATCATAACAACATAACTTGCTGATTTTAGATCTTTTGGAAAAACATCAAGGAGTGGGATATCTGGGTCATATGGTGGTTCTATTTTTAGTGTTTTGAGAAAAGATACTGCTTTCCAAAGTGGTCGTACTAATTTATAGTCCCACCAACAATGTTTAGGTATATCTTTTTCTCCATATCCTCACCAGCAGTTATTTTTATTTGTACTCCTATGGCTGTATTCTAACTAAAATCAAATGAAATCTTACTGTAGTTTTGATTTGCATTTCTGTGACTGCTAATGATGTTGAAGATTTTTCGTGTATTTGTTGGTGATTTTTAATTCTTCTTTTTAGAAATGTTTTTAGTCATTTGCCCAATTGTGAATTGAGCGAACTAATTTTTGTATATTGGATTATTGATTTTGATACATTGATCTTTTATCCTGCTATATTGCTGAATTTTTAATCAGCTCTAGAATTCATCTGGCAGATTTTTTTAAGTCTTATAAACATGGGATCATTAGGTGAGCTCAAATGCACAACCTGAACTAGCACTAAATAAGCTTTTAAATACTAACATGCAAAAATAAATAGCGATCCTAGATTGGGCATATGCAATACAAATACTGTAATATGAATATTAAATGCTTTGGGGGCCAGGTTGTGAATTGTTTTGAGACAAAATGTACAAAAATCAAGATATGTACATATCAAATGCTGTTCAACAATTTTTTTTAAGTGAAAAATCCACTCTCAGTTTTGTTGAATTTATTGAGGAGCATGTTTGCCAAATTAAGTATTGGGAGAATTATGAAAAGACTTTTACAAATATTGTCAGAGTTTCTAAGTAGGTGAGCATAAGCATGAGAGACAAATTTCAGTCAGAGGACTTGAAAAGTATATTATCTAGAGATAATAAGAAAGGAGTAGTCAAGGAACATAATGCTTGCTGATACCACTCTGCTTAGTGAATATATAGTCATTCCTTGACTTAAGTAGTGTTGAATTTACCTGCAAAAATGATGATTTATCAATGTTTATTTACTATTCTTGGGTCTATAAAAATTTTAAAGGTGAATTTTTAAAATGATATTATGAATTTTTCTTTTGTCTAAATAAATTAATTTTATGCCTTGGCTATTCAATTTATTTGATGAAATAAAAGATCTCTAGAATTTCTTCCCCTACTTCTTTTCTTGTTTTAAAATCTTAGCGGAACATTGACACGGAGGAAAGGGTAAGAATATGCTCAGCAATGCATTACATTAATGTATTCATATCTTGATTGCAACTAGATTTGGGTGTTTATAAATATATCTATTATAAATATGAATGAGGATGTTTTTGTGTGAACAGAAATTTTAAGTGCCATTGGCTAAATTAATAAGAATGCCAATTGCTGTATTACATGGTAATAATGTATTCAATTTATTAAGAAACTGCCAAATCATATTGCATAGTAGCTCTACCATTTATATTTCAACCAGTAAGTAAGTTTCTCTTGCTCCATATCCTGGCTATAATTTAGAGTTGTCAATTTTTTTTAAATTAATACTTCTAATGGGTGTGAAGTGATGTCCCGTTGTTTTTTTTAACTTGAAATTTGCTAATGTGAAATTGTGATTTCTTGTGTGTACTTGCCCTATGTATACTCTGCATATCTCTTTTAGTATAATGTCTGTTCAGATATTTTGCTTATCTTTTAATTGGCTAATTTGTTTTCTTATTATTAAGGTCTAGGAATTCTTTGTATGGTTAATCAAACATGCAAAAATTTTCTTCCCTTGTGGCTTGTCTTTTCATTTCCTTTAGAGTATCTTTCATAGAACAAATCTTTAAAATTTTAATGTAGTTCGGTTTATTATTTTTCATGAATTATATTTTTGCTGTTTTATCCAAAAATTTATTATCTGATACTCTAGGTCACCTAGATTGAACATTTATTTTGAATAATAATTTTCTCCTATGTTCTAGAATTGTCACACATTTTGCCTTTTATATTTAAATTTATAACCAAATATGAGTTGATTTTTTGGAAAGTATAAGATCTGTATTAATATTTTTTTGGCATTTGTAGGATCAGAGATTTTCAATGTTCTCACTACACACTCAAAGAAAAGAGATGCTTTGCACAATGTCTAATTGTTCCAGCATCATTTATCAAAGGACTACTTTTTCTCCACTGAGTGATTTTATTCCTTTGTTAAGTGTCAGTTGACTATATTTGTACTGGTCCATTTATGGGTTCTCTATTCTAATACCTTTGATCTATGGGAATACTTTTTAACCAATACAATTCTGTCTTGACTTCTATAGCATAGGCTACTATGTACATACTACGTGACCAAGAAAGGCATCTGCATATCTCAGGAGTGCACAGGAATGCTACTCAAAATGATATTCATGAATCCTTAACAAAAAGTTACATCATGCTCCATATTCTACAAAGAGACTGGAAAGTATATGACCTCTTTGTCTTTATATATTTCAAGTTACAAAAGTTATATAAACTAATTATAATAATATGAAACACAAATTGCATACAATAAAAAACCTTCTAATTCCAGTATTCAGAGGTAACAACTGCAAGTAAAAATGAATATTATTATTATGTTAAAAACATTTCTGCAAATGGCCAATAACTACAGGAAAACAGGCTCAACACCACCAATAATCAGGTAAATGCAAGTCAAAACCATTGCAGTGAGCTGTCACCTCACACCTATGGGAATGTTATCAGAAGATAACAAATGTTGGTAGGATGTGGAGAAAAGGAGATCTTATATTCTATTTGGTGGGGAAGTAAATTAGTATAGCCATCATGAGAAGTAGTTTGGAGGGTCCTCAAAAAATAGAACAAGGATATGATCCACATAGTTTACTTTGTTTAGAGTTGTTGAGATATATATATGTGTGTGTGTGTGTGTGTGTGTGTGTGTGTGTGTGTGTGTGTGTATATATATATATATATATATATATATATCCAAAGGAAATTAAATCAATAAGTCAAAGAGATACCTGCACTCCTGTGTCCACTGCAGTATTGTTCATGATAACAAAGATGTGGAATCAACATAATCATCTATTAAGGATGAATATGAGTATAAAATGTGAATGTATACACACACACAGAGGAATATTATTCAGTTACAGGAAGGAAGGAAACCTTGCCATTTGTGACAACATGGATGATGAATCTGGGGAACACCATTATACCAAGTTAAAGAAGCCAGGTGCAGAAAGCTCAAAAGCCACATGATTGCACTTATAGGTGAGAAAAAGTTGAATAAAGAGAAGCAGAGAATAGACTGATGATTATCAGGGGCAGGAATGGAGAAATATTGATTCAAGGGTACAAAGGTTTAATTATATAACAATAAATTATTTGCTTAAATTTTGCTAGGATCAGAGATTTTCAATGTTCTCAGCACACACTCAAAGAAAAGAGATGCTTTGCACAAAGGAAGGGGATTAGTGCCAACAAAAAAATAAAGATTAATTATTGTCCATTAGGGAATTGGCATTGAGGTAAATGAATCAGATCCTATAAATTTGGTACTGTGAATCACTTACCCAGAGTTGGTTACCTGTAAATGAACTTGAAATTTGATTTCCTAAACTTTCATGTATGAAGTCCAAACCCAAGACAGATGGAAATAAATTGTCCACACATTTCTGTTTCCCCAATCACTTTGGATAAATTATGTGCTTTTTGGCTAACGCATAGGATATAAATGTTTAGAATAATTTGCAAAATTTGTAATTAACTGACTTTGAGAAGTAAATATAACACATTCAGGAGCATCAACTTTGGAGTCAACCAGAATTAAACTTAAATTTTGGTTTCTTCATTTATAAGTTGTGCTGTCTAGACAAAGATTATTTCTTTTGTTAGTTTTCACATATGAAAGACAGAAGCACACACATGCATGAACACACACACACATTTTGTTGGGGTGTTGCAACAATTAAGTGAAAAACTACCTGTATAACCTATATTTAGTAGCATCTAAATTTAGAGAATGATAAATAAGATCAAAAGGCTATTTCATTATACCTGGAATTTCATCATTCTCCCAGGGAATCTCAAAACAGAACATCCTTAATTTTGAATAATTGTCCAAGATAAATTGGTTTCCCTTTAATGCAATTTTACCCCCAAATTTTTAATTATATGCACATAATTAAAAAGACAAATGACAATTGAATTGAATTCTACTACTAACATTTGTCTCATTGGTGTGGATTTATGTTTAATGATATTAAATTATTTTTGTTGGCTTTTGGGTTTTAGTGAATATATGTTGGATTCTCTAAATAGGCAAGTAAATTCTCCATTCTAACATGTTCCCTTTCATCTTTTTTTAAAAAAATCATAATACTTAGACATATTGATGAGGTATAGTGTGGGGTTTTGATTCATGTGTATATTGAATAATGATCAAATGAGAGTAATTAGTATATCCATCAAATTAAACTTGTATCATCTTATGGTAAATGCATTCAAATTTCTCTTTTAATTGTTTTGAGATATAATGTTTCATTGTTAATTGTATTCATCCTGCTTTGCCTCAGCATACCAGAATTTATTCCTCCAATCAAATAACATTGAACCATTTACTTTTATGATATTTGTTGGATTTCTCAAAGAGAAATTATCAAGCACTTTGACTATATTTAAAATGACTATAGTAATACCAACAATCAAATAATACCTTTCCCTTGTTTGGCTATTTTAACTAGGTAGGTACTGTGCAAGGCACTTTATAAATATTTCCTCATTTTAAGTCCCTAACAAAGTGCAAAACAGGTATCATACCAAGACTGAAGATGAAAATGAGTATCTGAAAGAGCGGTGACCCTTAAGATCACAGGCAAATGCAAAGTAGGTAAATTTTAACCTGCCATGAGAAATAAATCATCATTTGGTTAGTCATATTTCACCTCTGAAATTCATCTTCCTAGCTTTCATGTCTTCTGTTAGCCTCAGTTTTATGAGGAGGGTGTATAAGGAAAGAACATGCTAGACTTAGCAATGTGGTTACCAAAGACACTGAACGACCCCAAATTGTGAAATAAGTAGTTAAATCATACATAATTTTCTGTGAATTATAACTTCATGTCATATTTGTTAATGTCTTTATGCAAGTTATTAAAATGCTCACAGATGTCAGCAGGGCATTTGCTCACAGGACAGATGAAGGTAGTCATGGAGGGAAAACAGCTTTTGGAGTGAACATAGGTCCAGATGTGATCAAGTTACAGAGCAAGTCAATAATTTGAGAGCTTTTGCACCATAGAGTTGAAGTATCAGTGTTTCTGGTCTGCCTTTCTGTCATATTAACAGTTAGAAAATGAATGACCAATTTCGGAAAAAACAATATGGATAAACATTTAAACAGATACTTCATCAAAGGAGATATATGAAAAGCAATTAAGCACATGAAAGACACTGATCATCTTAGCCATGAAGAAAATATAAGTTAAAACCACAATGAGATACCTGTAAGAATACTTTAAAAAGAACTGAAAATAACAAGTGCTGGTGAGGACAAAATGCCTTAAGAGCTTTAATGCTCATGAACACACAATAGAGTGGTCCACTTCAGAAAATCCTCAGAGAAGTGGAAGTGCTGCTGCTGAAATTAGGCAACTTACGAGCTGTGCTCAGAGTAAGAAACTTCAGGTGGGATTTCCCAGTGTCTTCTGCAACACCCATATAGCAACACATCCATCAGAATTCACTGCAGGCTCTGTCAGGTTCTTGCAAGCCAGACAGGGCAACAGTTCCATTGTCTTACAGTTCCCACAAGGCTTCTCACTCAGCCCTGACTCAAAACCACAAGACAATGGAGGAAAAACAATTGTTTGCCACCAAAGTCAAATACAAGCAACCCACAAGCCTATGTACCAAAGCCCTACCTGTGCCCAGGTGAGGCTGCATGGCCCAGAGGAGAACACCCAGGGTGCTGAGAGTGTAGGGCACAGCTACCATAAAATGCCAGTGCCTGGGCAGTGTGAGCTTCCTGAGTGGGAGACCAGGAAGAAGAACCAGTAGGAGGATAAAGACAAGAGTGAGGAGGAGGAGAAGAGAGATAAAGAGGGAAGGGAAGGAAGTGGAAGCCAGAGTGGAAGGTGGTAAGGAAGGAGAGGAGGAAGAGCAAAGAAGGGGAGTAGAGCAAAGGGAAGACAAAGGACAGGGTAAGAATGAGAAGGGAAGAAAAGAGAAAAGTAGTTCAGGTTGAGGGAAGGGAGAGAGAGAAGACGATGGGAGTAAAGGAGAAACTGAGGGAGAAAGGAGAACTAAAGGAAGAAACAAAATGCCTGATGTGGAGCATAGGTCCTCACAGGTCAGATTTTAAGATCACCCACCCACATGGCAATAGGTCCAGAGAGGCAGCTTTTCAAGCATTCTCCAGGGGCCTCATGCTCTTCATGTCTCTAAGAGATTAAAATATCCTGACTCCTGTCGTGCCATGGATAGTGGCAGACTTAAGATGGGGGTATGCAAAAAGAGCCCCTTGCTGGGACTCACTTTATTTCCTCTCTTTTTTTCTCTGGTAACTGTCAGTTATTTTTTCATCAACTTTATTGGGCAAAATTTGCATATAATTAAATGTGCTCATTTAAAATGTACGGGTCAATGAGTTTTGATAAATGTATGTCCTCACAGCAACACCATTTCAATCAAGGTATAGAACATTCCTAGCATCCCTAAATGTTATTTTAAGTCATTTTTTTAGTCAATCTGTTTAAAGCCAGGCCTCAGGAAACCATATGAAGCTTAAAATTGATCAGTTAATGCCAGACACAGTGGTACATGCCTAAAATTCTAGTGGCTGGGAAGGCTGAGGCCATAGGATCATGAGTTCAAAGCCAGCCTCAGCCAAAGCGAGGTACTAAGCAACTCAGTGAGACTCTGTCTCTAATAAAATACAAAATAGGGTTAGGGATGTGGATCACTGGTTGAGTTGTCTCTGAGTTCAGTCCCTGGTACAAGAAGAAGAAATTTGATCAGTTATGTTTTTTTCTGGAATTTGACATAACTAGAATTTACAATGTGCACATTAATTTCTCAGATTATATTCCATATTTCTGTTAACTTCATCTGGTATGGTATAGAAACTTCACTACAAGCAGTTTTAATTGCTCCTCTCATTTGTGATATGATTGTGATTTGCATCATGTTTGCATGTGTTATAAAACCAGTACTATAGGGCTGGGGATATAGCTCAGTTGGTAAAGTATTTGCCTCGCATGCACAAGGCCCTGGGTTCAATCCCCAGCACCACAAAACAAACAAACAGCAACAACAACAACAAAAAAAAAACCAGTAATATAGTTTTACTTTATGTCACTTCGTGTTATTTAAGACAGATGAGAAATGAAAAGAGATAGGTAGACATTTATATCTCAGCCTTCTCATCCAGCACTTCTGGTTTACTTCATCTCTTGTGCAATTTACTTACCACATGATGTTATTTCTTTGCTCTAGTATAACTTCATTCCTGCCCACCTTCTGTTTGCTGATTCTTCAAATATATTGATTTGTATATATTTTGTACCCAGTAGTTCAATTATTTACTTGTTATTTTATGCAAATGGCTTTTAAATAAATTAAGGAAAAAAGAAAAGATGCAGTGATACCATACTTTGTAGTTATCTTTTCTGGTGATTTTTGTTCATTTTTTCTACAGTTACCATACAGTACCTTGGCTTTCCAACTTATTCATGCTGTGAAAACACACACACATTTGTCATCATGTTTAAACTTATATGTTAGTATAAATTAAACCTTATATTTAGATTCCCTTCATATTTATCTAATACCTTTTTCTGTTCCAGGATTCCATCTAGGATACCACATTACACTTAGTTATTATTTCTCCTTAGGCTCCTTCTGACTGTGACAATTTCTAAGACTTTTCTCATTGCTGATGACCTTCACAGTTCTGAGGAGGACTGACTAGATATTTTGAGCAATGTTCTTTAGTTAAGATTTGTCTGAGGTACACATAATGAGTCCTTGGATTATCAGTTTGTGGTGGAAAATAGAAATAAAATTCCCTTTCCATCCCATTATGGAAATGACACATGCTATCAACATGTCTCACACTATCGATGTGAAACTTGATTACCAGACATTTGTCAGATATTTCCATTGTCAAGCAACTTCCCCCACCTCCCCAAACTGTGCTCTTTAGAAGGAAGTCACTATGCACAGGAAAAGAGACTATATCTCTCCTGAGGCTCAAGTATCTACACAATATTTTTTAAAAATTCTTCTGCATAGTAGATAGTTCTTTTCTGCCCCATTTATTTAATTATTCAATGGATATTTACTTTATACTTTGGATTATAATGCAATACCACTTTATTATAATCAATATAATAAAGTTTATTTTCTTCCTCAAATTGTTTCACTTTTGGCCACTGAGAATTCTTTCAATTGGTTCCTGTGTCCATTGGACACACCTCCATCAGGGCAGGGATTTTAGTTTGTGGAGCATTGTTTTACTTTCTTATAGTACACAGCACTCCTGGTTCATCTTATGATTTCCTCCTCACATTCTAGAGGCAGCCTTTTCTCCAGGTAGCTCCACTTCCTTTTCCTGGGGTATGAGATAGGAAGCAAGAGCTAGGTTATAGGTATGCTTAGTTCTGGGGGAGGGGTCATACATTTTATAATAATTTTTTTAAAAACAGATGTGAATATCTTAGCCTGGTAAGCACACATATCTCTAAATATTTTTCTATGTGAAAAGCTTTGTGTCTATTAAGTTAAACATGCATTCTTGCTGATGTCAACAACTCTAACTTATTGCCACACGGATCACTGTGGCCTCCTCCCCCAACTGATCTGTAAACACCCTCTCCAAGTCTGGCTTCCAACATCTGCCATCCATTTACTTAATTGTTCAATTCCAGTCAGGATACATGTTAAGCTGTCTCAGAATTGTTAACCCATACCCCATGGGGTACACATTTATTAACTAGACTGCATGTTTATGTAGAATTTCTTACATCATTAGTCTTACAAGCTTCATTCATTTCCAGAGTTACTTAGGTCAGAACCTTTCTCCCCTTCCCCCTTCAACAGGATTATTTCATACATTTAAAATATAGTTAGATTGACTTGTCACAGTCTTTATTCAATTCTGGAGTCCATCAATCTCCTAAATGATTCTTAAAACTTGCATGCAATAAATTTCATTCTTTGGGATGTAAAGTCCTATGGGTTTTCACCAATGCATTGTGTATACACCATTACAGGAACACACCCCTTGCCCTTCAAAAAAGAACCACCCTATTCAAACTTGGAACCCCTGTGACCATTGACTTCTTACTTTTGCTGTAATTTTGATCTTTTTTCCATATTTCATATAATTGGAATCCTAAATTATTTATTCTTTTGGTACTGGCTTTTCTTTTTATTGCTTAGCAATTCATCCATTGTGTTTCATGGCTCACTAACTCATTTCTCTATAATCACTTTAAATAATACTCTATTGGATAGATGTACCACAGTTTCTTTATCCATTCACATTAGAGGGATCTATTGGTTACTTCCAGGTTTTGCTAATTATGAATAAACCTGCTACAAATATTCACAGGTAGGATTTTTTTGCTGCAAAAATAAGGTGAGTAAAAACTTAGGAGCCCAAGAGATGAATCTCATGCTGTGTAGTGTCTGCTCTGATATTTTCTTATTTTTAAAAAAATAGGGTTTTTTGGGTCTATTTTTTAGTTTTTCAGATACCAGTCCTTTACCAGGTATGTGTTTTGCAAAGATTTTCTTCTGATGATTGCTGTGTCTTTTTATTCTCTTAGCAGTTTCTTTTGCAGAGCAGAAGTTTTTCATTTTAACAGTTTAACCTTTTTTTTTTTTTTTTGGTCTTTTATTGATCATTCTTTTAGTGTCAAATGTGAAAATACATAATTGAACTCAACATAATCTGGATTTTTCTCCTGTTTTTTTGATTTTCTTCTTGGAGATTTTTACTCTGCATTTTACATTAAAGTAGATGATCTATTCTTTTAAGATAATTTTTGTTAAGGTTGTAAGACCTAAGTTTAAGTATATTCAATTTTTTTTATTTGTCTTGCACATACATACCCAATGCTTTTAATGCCACTTGTGGAAAGAACAGCTCATTTTTCACTGAATGCCCTTTGCTCTTATTTCAAGACCAGGTGAATATATTTTCATTTGTCTTTTTCCAGGTTCTCTATTCTATGGCTATAATCCGCATGCCTACTTTTTTTTCAACACCATGTTATCTTGAGCTTTATTCTAAGTCTTGTAGTAGTGTCACTCCTCCAACTTTTTCTTCTTTTAGTATTGTGTTGGCTATACTGGGTATTTTCCCTTTCCATGTAAATTTTCAAATAACTTTATTAATATCTACAGAATAGCTTGGCTTTCCCCATATAGATCCTGAAAATATTTTGCCAGAATCATACGCAAATACTGTACTTCTTTGGTGCTAATGTAGCTGCTATTATGTGTTTTATTTTTTTATTTTTAATTTTTTATTGTTGAAACATAGGAAAGCAATTGACTTTATTAACTTTGAACTTTTTATATCTTCTTTTTCATTAAGCTAAAAATAATTTTTAATGTCTCTTCAGGTTTATGTTGTGACTCCAATGTTGTTTGGAACTTTGCTGTTTAGCATTCAAACAATTGGAAATATCCCAGCTATTCTTTATGTTATTGGTTTCTAGTTTAAATCTATTCTGGTCTGAGAGTATACACTGCATGATTTCTGTTTTTTTAAAATCGTATTTTATAGCCAAGATTTGGTCTATTTTGGTGCCTGTTCTATGTGAGCTTGAGAAGAATATTTATTGGATAGATTGAGCTGTTGTTGAATAGAACATCGAATAAATGTCAATTAGATCATGTTGATTGATAGTGGGCTTAGGTCAAGTCTATCTTTACTAATTTTTGACTTACATGCTATCATATTAATTCATAAGAAAATCAAAAGGAGGTCACTAGAGGAATGGGAGCAGAGGAGGGAGGGGGCAGTGCTGGGAAGTGATATTGGCCAAATCATATTGTTATATTGTGATAATGTATGAATATGTACAATTATAGTACACCAGTAAAAAAAAAGTGGTCAAAAAAAGAATTTAAATGATTTTTTTTACAATGCCAAGGGAAAATAAAAGAAAATGCAACATTCCTTTCAGTTCCATTAATAAAATAATTTTTAAAAATGGAACTTACTCCCCAAAATAGAATGAGTGCTACCACTGGACAATAATAGAATAGTGGGTTTTGTAAGGTGGTAATAAGGAAACAGAAAAATAGAAAAAAAGTTGTTTGGTTAACATCAGATTATTTCAGCATATATTTTTATTTATTTATTTATTTATTTATTTATTTATTTATTTTACAGATAAAGCAGAGAGGACCTCCTCATGATCTTAACTCAGAGAGATTAGAATCTTCTGCTTTCAGGAAACATTCTTTTGTGGATCTGCCTGCTTCTGCAACATTTCTGTTTAAGTGGCATTTAGCGTGTCTGACTCTTTTCACCTGGAGCTTTGTGTAGAATCTCAGTCTGAAGCCAAGGGCTCCCATAGTTTTGCTTAACAATACAATTTGTCTAGGTATTGATAATATTTACCTTGGTTGGTGTTTACTACCATTCCTGGATCTGTGATTTGTCATTAAATATAAAAGTTCTCAGCCACTATTACTCCAAATATTTCTTCTACTGTACTTCTCCATTCCAATTGCACGTTTCACTTTTGAATTCTCCCAATTGTACTCTGTCGTTGTTAATGTTGTTGTTTTTAATCGTTCTTTTTCTCTTTATGTTTTTGATTGGTAATTTTTTATTTAAATTGCATCAAGATCAGAGATTTTTTTACAGCTATGTTCAAGCTTTTGATGAGTCTTATCAAAGACATTTTTTTCATTTCTGCTATAGTGTTGTGTTTTTTAAATTTTTCTCACTTTCTTTTAATTCTTTTGAGTTTCTACCCTTCTACTTTTGCTAACCATCCATTCTTACATGTGGTCTACTTTTCTATTTTGATACTTACCTTATTTTTTACATTTATTTTGATACTTCTTAAATCTGTCATATTGGAAGCTGGTTCTGATGCTGGATTGTCTTTCAGAATATGTTTTCCTGTTTTTTAGCATGCCTCAGACTTTGGTGTTAAAACCTGAACATTATATACCAGATAACAGGGAATGCAGTAAATTTTTTTATTAGTTCATCTGGCTAGGAGTTGGGCTGTTTGCTGAAGTTCTGTGTGCCAGAGGCTTTACTTTTCTTCAGTATCCTTTTTTGTTTCCCTTGTCTCCCCTGAAATCTTTTAACCCTGAGAACACCCCCCCCTCCTTTTTTTGTTTTGTTGTCTTTTTGGTGCTGGGGATGGAAACCCAGACTTTGTAAATGACAAGCACACACTCTTCTCTCATGAACTGTATCCACAGCCTGAGAACTTTTTCTTAAATGAGCTCTCAGTCTTGGCAGGCCTGCAAGTGATCCACTGGTATTACCTGAAGCCCTGATGACATATGGCGACAAGGTATAGGGGTAGGGAAGCACTTATGAATCATCTTCGTGTCTTAGCAGACCTAAGTTCCAGGGTAGTGACCTTTATGATTCTTTCTTACATTCATTGCTCAACTCTACTCCCTAAGTGGGATATAAAGACCAGAAGCTATCAGAATTGTGCAATTTCCTTTCCTCCTTTGTTAAATTAAGAGGGTAAAGTCTTTTTCATTGAAGAGTAGAACAAGATTCTGGACATATTCAGGAATGGTTCCATCTCCCAACACTTTGCCAAAGACACAAGGTGATTTTTACTCATTTCTTTTTAAATTTTTACTTGGATGAAGTTTCTAAAACCTGAAAAAGAGTGGAGGCCCCCAATATATGTGCATCCCTAGGAGTTTCTTACTCTCTACCTAGCCCACACTTAGTCTTCATCTCTTTTGCAAACTTACTGGTGATGTATTTAAGGCTCCATGAATATTTGCTCCCAGTGAACTGATAGAAGCTATGCCTTTCTTTTTTTGTGGATTTCCAGATTTCTTGATGGTGGTTTCCCCTGTGATCTCAATTTTTTTTTAATGAAATCAAGAAAAGTTGATGATTCTCAGTATGTTCTTCATTTCACTAGTAAGAGTGAAGTGATGCCTTTTAAATGTTCACCTATTAGAACTGAAAGGAAAAATCACTTTACATTCATTTATGGATAAGTTTTGTTGGATAGGAGTTTCTAGGTTGGCAGGTTGTTTTCTCCTCCAAGGACATTTAATATACACTATCCATTGTCCTTAGCCCTCTGTTGTTTCTTATTGAAAGTCCTAATCACAGTAGGCTTTCATGTGTACAGGATAGTATGTGATATGTCATTGTTTTGGTTAACTTTTCATTGCTGTGACCAAAATACCCAACAAGAACAACTGAAAGGAGAAAACGTTTATTTTTGGCTCAGTTTCAGAGGTCTCATTTGCTAGGGACCCAAAATGAGGCAGAACATCAAGGGAGAAGGCTACATCTCTCCTCGAGGCAGTGAGGAAACCCAGAGAGGGAGAGAGGAAAAGTGCCCTGGGAGAAAAATCCTTCCAGGCCACACCCACTGTGACCCACCTCCTCCAGCAACTCACCAGCTGTCTACAGTTACCACATACAGTCCATTCAAACTAGAATGGGCTGATTAGATCACTGCTATCATAATCTAGTCATTTCCCTGTGATTATTTCTGCATTAACAGGAAATCGGGGGAACACCTCATATTCAAACCATAAGAGCTCTTTTTCTCTGTTTGTTTTCAAGATTCTTGTTTTCACTTTCAACATCTGGACTATGACGTTTGTGTGGATATCTTTGTGTTTTCCTTAGCTGGAGTCCATTGAGCTTCTTGAATGTTCAGCTTAATGGTTTTTATCAAGTATGAGACATTTGTGACCATTATTATTCCAAATATGTTTTCTACTCCTTCCTCTGTTCTTTGGAAATGGTTATTTTGGGTATATTTGTGCATATTATGGGTATAATTGTGTGTCACATTCCTCTCCACTTCACTTCATTGATCTTAATTATTATTTATTTTTGTTGTTCAAATTGTGTTATCTGTGGTGAGCTACCTTCAAGTTCATTCTTTTCCTTCTTTTTTGCAGGATCAAATTTATGTTGAGGCCTTCTAACAATTTTTTCAATTTTGGTATTTTACTTTTCAACTCTAGAATTTCCATTTGTTTCTATTTTTAGAATTTCTGTCTCTTTGTTGGTATACTCTACTTGGCAATCCATTATCATCACATCATACTTAATAATCCAAAAATAATTTCTTTAATTTGAAGATATTTATAATATCTGCTTTAAAGTCTTTGTTTGCAATGTTTAATAACTGAGCCTCCTCAAAGCTATTTTATATTGCCTCCATTTTTTCTTTTTTCAAGTCTCATAACTTATTATTTAAATTGAGCAGTTAAAATAATATATTATGCCAACTCTGAATACTGATTTTCTGTACACCCTGAGGCTTTTTATCGTTTGTTTGCTTTTTTTTTTATAATTGACTCAAGTGGAATAATTCAGAGAAGTTCTTTTCGTCAGAAATGCTCACCCTCTAATATCCCCACTCAAAGCGTTTTTCCATATTTTTGTCTTTAAATCTGGCTTCCAAGGGATTTCCCCTGGGTAAAAATGGTTTAGTGGTCAGTCTCTGGTCATATGTCTTGCTTAAGCCCCTAAACCAACAATGTTTTCGTTTTTTCCTGTTGGACCTGTGTGTGGTTTAGAGACTGCTTTTATAGCTCAGAAAATTTATGAGCGTTACCCATGTACATCTAGAGGCTTGTAACTTACAAGATCTCTTTGTAGTTGCTCCTCAGAAGACACAACTTGGAGCATGAACACACATCCTGACGACAGGGATGAAGGACTGATTCTAGCTGGGCCCTATGTTTTTCAGATTTCCTCTTAAAACCTCTATTACATCTGCCTCTGTATCGGTATCACACCTACCTCTAATCTTCACCAATTGCTGACTGATTTTTCCACATTCTAACCCATACAAACGTGGACCCCTTGGCAGGGACAGCATGATGTCAGTCTTTGACTTTTGCTCCTTTCCTCCCCTGGACAGAATCTTTGAGAGGCAGAAGAGGAGATTGGGAGAATGATAATCTCTTTCTTCATTGGCTACCTTAAGTGAATCCTCCTTATGATGCAGGTGTTTTCCTTCAGTGAGGAGATGATACTATCTAATTGCCACCACCACCCAGTAGATTGTCCACAGCCCAAAGTTAAAGAGGATGGGATCTCTCCATGTTTATTAAATGCAGAATCCACCCATAACAGTTCCAAAAATCCAAAGTGAAATGTGGAAGAGATTGAAGTTACTACTCCACTGTCAAGATCACAGAAGCAGCTCTGCAACACAGTACAAGTCAGGTCAAGGGACCTCACTTTACTAGCTCACTACTAAGATCCTTCTTATATGTGGGAGCTGGGGATAAGAGATTGTATATAGTCTGTTCCCCATCAGTATTGGCTTTCTTCAGCTAGAGGAAAAAATGGGACTCACCAGTGTTTATATGGGTCACTTGTACAACTAGGACAAGTCTTCTAGCCCAGGGAGCTGGAAGATGGGTCTCATGAGCTTGGAGCAAAGTTCCACATGACAGTGATAGGACTCTGGGACCCAATTCTTTGCTTGTCTGCCATGACCTTCTGTCTTCTCACCAGGTTTCCATAGATTTTGGTGGGAAAATACCTCTCAATTTGATGTAAGTTTTTTCATAAACCTCAAAAGACCTTGAGCAATTATTCTTGCTGACTTTGGCCAGTTTGATAGATGATCTCTTTGGGGGAGAGGTTTCCTCTGTAATCTCACACTACCATTCCAGAAGTACCATGTCCAAACCATACATTTTACCCTTGCTGAAGATTCTCTGTCATGTAGAAATATTAATTTATTACAATAAAATAATTATAATATTATTCTAATATTATATTTTAAATATATTAAATAGAAAACAGAATTCCTCTTAGTGTATTTAATTATGTGGAAGATTAATGAATAATCAGTAACAACATATTTCAAAATATTAAATAGAAAAATAAGATACAGGCAAAAACAAAAACTTCTTTTTCCATGGGCACATATTCCAATTCCTAAGTGGCTTCTAAGATCATCGTAGGGCAAGACACCTGGTCCTGATATCTACCATTGTACATCCCTAAGGAGTCCCTTTCTTTTGGTTGGAACCCTGAACCAATATCTCCAACAGGAAGGGCCAAAGTAGCATTGGCAGAAGTAATTAGCTCTGCCAATCAACCACTATCTTTTGAGAAAGATTTTTAAAATTCATTTCTTTCCTCTTTTACTTTAACATATTAAGTATGGCATTTTTTTTAAATTGCCAAAGCATGGAGAAAATGCTTTATCCATCTATGACACCTTTGTGATGGAGTATTCATCATTAAAAATAAAATTGGAAATCCCACTCCTCTTCTAGTTTAGATTATTCTGGGAACAAGAAATAGAAGGAGAGTGGTGGTCATATACACAGATTCGTATTTCTCACTTCTCCAGTCTATCCTAGAGGAAGGGAGAGGAGAGAAATGAAGGCATTATACCAACAAAGTTTATAACTTAGTCTTTGCTGGGAGGTGTTGGTTTCCACTGACAGTCATCAATGAATATTCACAGAGTAATGAAAGAAGAAAGGATGTGCACATCATGGGGGTCCTCATGGCTCATAATTATGGCTCATAATTCAGGCTAGCAGGCTGAACACAAGTTATGATGGGCCCTCAAATGAAGCCAGCAGAAGGAGCAAGGCCTCTGTCCAACTTGAGGCCAGATAATATGGAAAAAATAAACAACACAGTTCTTCCTTTCACAAGTAAACTCTATTCCTGAATAGAAAGAGGTCACACAGGACCCAGGTGCAAATCAGGGCACTGCCCAAGTACCAGTCACTGTGATTTCACACTCCAGGATCTCGCATCTTTGCAGCTACCAGGAGGATCAATAAATGAAGTTTTCTTTTCCCACAAAGACAGATTAGCTCAAAAGAAAGATGAGAGCACTAGAAGGACATTGAACATTTTTTTTTCCCAAAAGAATACCCCGCATACTATATTAAGGATTGAGTCAAATTGGATCGAATGTCCAATTTTGTTCTTCTAGACACTGGTAACAGAGGCCCCAAATAAGTGCAAAAGAATTCTGGTGTAAAGAAAAAAAAAAACTCACATTTTCTTGTCACATTTGATTTTAGTGAAGTGAAAAATGTTAACTCTACTACAAATTTGTCTTTGCTGATTATGAATCCTGTTAATAGCCACCATGTGCATGCAGGGCAGACACTTCACAGTGTGTTAGACCATTTGATTCTCACAAAAATCCTCCAGAAAGGTGGCATGATCTCATTTTATAAATGGAGAGGCTACAACAGCAAAAGATCAAGTACCTGGTTCAAGATCAAACTCTCCACGTTATCAGTGTGAGCCTTTCAGGGGGCAGTTCTGGCCCTTGACCCTGCTCACTCTGTAAGTCACCCCTGCAACTCCTGGTCTCAGGCAAAGCAGGCCTGATCTTCAAGGTTCCTCACATGGTCATCTTCTCTTGGGTTTGTGTCCCAGGCAAACTCTCATTCACTAATGTCATGCATTCTGTTGTTCATAAGCTACACTCCTCAGGACTATAACAGGCACTTTCCTTAGGCAGGCCTAGGTTAGTACTAGTTTTGCCTTTCTCCATTGTGAATGTCTATGCATTCCTGCCCTCCTCTCTATCGGATGGAACCTTGGCAAACAAATAACTCCTTGAGAAACTTTGTTGTCTTTTCTCCCCCAGGAAGACTTTACAGCGTATTCCTTTTGGAATGGGATTAATGTCAAGTTCGACTCCCATGGTGATGGTTGTTTCCCTTCCTCTTCCAGTTCTGAATTCTTTTACATTGCACGTTTTCCTGTGGTTTATTCCCACCCTACACCCTCAATCCATTCCAACCCAACTGAGCACATTTATTTATTTTTTTCTCCCTGGAGTGTTTCTCACTATTCTGCAGAACATTCGCTCCCTGGGTTTGGTTTCTAGCTCTTTCTCAATGCTTAACAGTGCCTCCAATTCACGTCTACCCATCATTCCCAATTTCTTCATTATTTTTTCCAGATGCCAAACCCATCAGCAGGCCTGGAATATCTATCTTGGGGCACGGAGTATTGTAAATCTCAATGTCTGTGGCAATTTGGTGTTTATATTAGTTTGGAAACAATCAGCAATCCTCTTTATTCCCTTAAGTACTAAAAAATCTATGAAAGGATCATCGATCATGTTATTCATTCAGTGATTTACAGCAATAAGCCAATAATTTTGTCAGATAAATGCCAAACAGTTACAGAATTTTGCCCTAAGTGGAGATGAATTCTGATATTTTTTCCTGAAAAGTCCCCTGTCATGAATATAATCTTATTATGTACTCAAAGAAGTACAAATTATCGAGGACATATTTATGATATATAAAATATTCAAATTTTTATGATAACCCTATCAATATATGAGTATTATAGTAATATATGAGTATTATAGTAATTGGTTTTAAGGTATCATCAATGTATTAAACACTTTTCTCTTTTTTTTTAAGTTTTTATTTGCAGTGCTGGGGACCCAGGTCAAACCCAGAATCTCACAAATGCTAGTCAAGCACTTTACTACACCCCCAGGCCTTTATTGCTTTTCAAAGAAGAAAGTAATCACATTTATACTAAATATCCACATATATTGTACAGCATATGCTTATTTCATGTTTGTTAAAATATAAGCAAAATGTGCATTGTAGAAACAAGGAACCACAATAACACCTCCCTCCAGCAGCACATGCTAATGGTTTCCTGATTAGCAGTAACTGTGTTCAAAATAATGTCCACTCAGGTTAATAACAACTAGTTTTTGTTCTCAAATTTTTCTCAGAAGAGTGGAGAAGCTAAAAATTTCCAAAGAAAACCACAATACAATATATGTGGCATGGAAAGTCTTGTTTTAATATCTTTTGAAGAGTTTGGGAATTGATACTGTGCCAGTACTTTCCCTTTAAAAAAGCAGAAAAAAAGAAAGGGGCGAGGATAGGAGAGGATTGTAACCCTAGACTGGATGTTAAAAAGCATGGTAGCATGGAGGGATGGAAGGCAAAGGGCAGGGCACACCCTGAGAACACCAGGAAGTAGCTCCCAGAGCGGTGAAAGGATAGAAAAACTGCACCATCATGACCACATGCACAGGTGGTATTAGGTGTGGAGATGGGTGAACTCAAAGTAGCCCAAGGGCAATACTTAGGGACAAAGGTGGTAAGAATGTAGTAAGGTAATGCCAGTGTGTCCATCTCCCAAGGAAAACTGAAGTCAGGGAAATCTTCCAGTTTATCATGGTTTCTCATTGTCCTTACCCATACCCTTCTCTCCTGCCTCTTGTTTCCTCCATTTCTTACTATCCCCCTTCAGTCTCCCTGTGTCTCTCTTTTCTTTTTCTTTCTACAGATGTACAGAAAGGATTTATCTTTCAAGTGTTTGGCCCAGAAGTACTCGACCATAAAGGCACAAGGTAATGCCATAGTGTGAACTGATGTTAGAACGTCTCTCCTGCACTGCCTGCATCTACTCTCATTTCTCATCTTCTCCCACATTCTTTAGGTTGAGAGCCTCAGCTACCATGGTCAGCTGCAGAAGTCTCCTTCCCTGGTCAGCTGCAGAGTTCCCTTGTCTTGACCAGACTTATTATTTTCCTTTTACTCAAGGATGTTTTTGTGCATGGTGATGCTCCTGAAAGTACACACTAAATGTTATTTGGTTTGTCAAGAAGAGGTGTTAGTCTTATTTCATGTGTTTAGGGAAAGAAGCTTTCTCAGGGTTCTTTGAAGGAAGAAAACTTTCTCTAGTTGAAAATGCATGCCCCTGGGTTGCATGCCTTTTGATTTTGCACCACTTCTGCCCCATTGGGAGGGAGCTAGACTCACCTCTCCTGTCCTGGGCCCCACAGCTTGTTAAGAAAGAACAAGTAAGGAACAGCTCACCATGGGTGGATCCATATTACCAAAGAAAGGATTTAAATATTGAAAGCTCATATCAGGGCTAGTGAATTTTTTCAGGTTTCTCTTTAGAATTTCAAGACAAAAGCCCAACATGAGCTGCCCCCAGAATTCCTGGGAAATGCCTTTTAAATATAATCTTTTGCACACCTGATACACAATAATGGCCCATAGTACCCCGCCTGCCTTTTTGGAAAGTTGAGCAAAAATGAGGTAAGATATATCTGCTCACTCACCTATACATGCATAGCTACAGAAATGCAAGAGTGTTTGCTATGTTTACCAGGATGTGTGATCTCAGCAATCAGTTGGAGTGAGATGGGCAGAGACAGACAGTCAGAGATATGGAAACACAGAAAAAAAAATAGAGGAAAGGGAAGAGAGGCGGAGGTAAAGAAAGAGAGACTCCATGTGACCCAGGAAGTCAAGGATGCCAGGAAAGTAGCTGCCACATCATGGTGCCGGACATGGCAGCCTCCATGAAATGGATGACATTCCATCCCCATGCAATCTGTGATTCTGGTACAATCTGGCTTACAGGTGTGGGTTCAGGAGGGCCCCTCTCAAAGTTGTCTAATTATCCCTACTAACCACAGCCAGTAAGAGGATCTCCCTCTGCATCCCTACCTGGGTTTTTTATCTTCATCTGTCTGAGCAGAGAGAAGATTATGTGTACCCTTCCCAACATCCTCTATCTTCACTTCTTGCCTGAAGACAAATACAGCCAGAATGTTAGTAAATGCAAATGTCTATTCAGAAAGCACATTGAAAAGGCACCAGCAATTAAGCCTATTCATGACAGTATAAAGCAAAGGGGACTCGGCCAGTTTTCATGGAGCTCAGGCATGCTAATTATAGCATTGGACCCAGCTGTGAGCTGTAGGAACTAAGATGACATCACCCAGACTGAGCAGGGAATGAGCCAACTTTGTTTCCCAATGGTTCCCAAGGGCAGCTGATCCCTGGAAAGGACTGGAGAAAATCCAGGTGAGACTTGGGCTGAGCTACCCTGCTCACCACAGAGGTCTCTCCTTTGCTATTGAGGGGTAGGAATAGAGTGGAAAGGGCTGGGATTAGAGCTGCATTTAATTAAATGTAGCTAATTAAAAGTCATGAGGCAACTTGACTAAGGCTTACTCACAGCAGAGATCCACAGAACAGATTACTGGTATTATCCTTCTTTTGAGATCCACATTGAGGCATGGAAACAGAGAGGCCATGGTGCATTCTGTGAAAGATCAGTCCTGTTGCATTGGCCTTCTGTGGAGGGTTTCCAGTGTATTCCCAGTTTGCAGAGTTGGAAGCAAGCAAGGAACACTTCTTGGTAACTGTCCTTTCACTGCCAGCATCTCTGCTGGGAACAAACTGCATGCACCCTTGTAAAGAGATACAGGGAACATAGGGAGGGAGGCCTCATCTCCGAGAAACATCTATTGGTCAACCCACATAGCACAAGCCGACATGTAGTTAATTAGGGAACTGAGAGCACTGCGTTTGTTTTGTGAGAAAAAAAAAAAATCAGATACTGGGAAATCTCTTGAATCTCTTCCTAAGCTGAAAATATCTTAAGAAATGTTTGAGTTTAGATCAAGTCAGATGTAAGCCTCCCACACTCTTCACTTACTGCCAGGAATTGACTTCACTTTAATAACGTAGACAATAAGGATGAATGCTTCCCATTTTCAGCTTTGACCAATCTTAGAGAGAAACGATTTATACCATTCTGAATTTTAGAGCATTTGCTTTGCTCCAGATTAAAAAAAAAAAATGTGCTGTCATTGATGTGTGGCACTCAACTCTGAGTGACTGAGGCACATCAGCACTGGGCAAATGATGGTTGTTTTTATTGTAATTATTACCACACTCCTCTTCCTCTGACAGTAATGTTGTGTTTTCTATTATTATTATTATTATTATTATTATTATTATTATTATTATTATTAGAAAAGGGACCATTAGGATTATCTTTTTTATTTATTTATTTATTTATTTATTTGGTACTGGGGCATTAGACCACTGGACCACTGAGCCACATCCCCAGCCCTATTTTGTGTTTTATTTAGAGACAGAGTCTCACTGTGTTGCTTAGAGCCTCACCATTGCGGTGGCTGGCTTTGAACTCGCAATCCTCCTACCTCAGCCTCCTGAGACTTGAGGATTACAGGAGTGTGCCACTGTGCACAGTTTAAGAAGATCTTCTGAAGAAAGAAAGGAAGAAAGAAAGAAAGAAAGAAAGAAAGAAAGAAAGAAAGAAAGAAAGAAAGAAAGAGGGAAGGAAGGAAGGAAGGAAGGAAGGAAGGAAGGAAGGAAGGAAGGAAGGAAGGAAGGCCTTTAGTTTAGACTTAGTCTGCCTAAGGCTCACAAAACTAAGAGAAAGGGGGGAAAAAGAAGAAGCAGATTTTGAGAAGAGGAAGTGTTCTGTTCTTTCCAGCAACCTATTCTCATCTTTGTGTAAATGATAGGGAGGGTTGCACACAACCACACAGGTTTAGTGGATCCAGGAAATGTTCAAAGAGATTCATTTCTGATGGTGGCAGTTGTTCCATGGAGAAGCCTAGAACTGAGTCCATCCTTAGGTTCTGGACCATCTGAATTATTGGTTCTAACAGTCTCCAAGGTTCTGGATTTACAGTACCTTTGAAAACAAAGAATAGAAGGGACAGGACTCAGAACCCTGAAAGCATCTCTTTTCCTTTATTCGGGCTCTGCTGCCCTCTTTCATTGCTGCAGAAATTTAGAGAAGTCAGGATAGATGCTTGTTGTTCAAGGAACTTGCAGAACCCAGGGACCTAATAGGAAAACAACTTGATAAAAGCAAGAAAAAGACCTGAAATAGTCCATCAAAACCTGGAGCATAAGCGCCATTAGTGTGACATAGCCAAATGAGAGCCTCAGAAGAAGCAATCCCCCATAAAGGAAGGAGGATGTGGTTAAGTCTGCATTTTGAAGGTGGTGGAGAAGTCACCTGAAATCTGCTGGGAAACCTGAGCAACTCCTAATATGAAGCACAAAGAGTTCTACCCTTAATTGTTGCATAATGTTTCCTTAACTTACTCTTTCCACCATTCTTGTTCCAAAGAATTCCTCTTAAAACTTCAAGATGGCAATATGTTAAGGATCACAAGATATTTTTTAGATTGAAGTATTCCCCTTAGTGTCCTGGTTCTTCCCCTGGAATTACCATGGGGTTCGTTAATACTCAGGGAACAGGTGGAACCAGTCCACAAAACTGTTCTTTACTCGGCGGCCCTAACTAATAAATTCAACTCAGACTATCCACAAATGAATCAGAATAATCCAAACAGAGTAATTAAAAATGATCATTTTTTAAACCATTAAAATTTTAATTCATCAATTATTTTGCTTTGTTTTAGTTTTTTTTAAAAAAATAGCTGTCAAGTTATAATTGTACATATTAGTGGATACAGTGTGATATTTCAATAATTTATTATTTTATCAGATTTTCCCCTAATTTTTATTTCTGAACACAGAATTGTAATTATGCTTGAAATAGGTTCCCATTAAATATAATCTGTGCTTCCTTAGCTTAAACTAAGTTTTATTAGATGAGGATATTTCTAAAGATTATAAGTATTAGTATAATTAATTAGTATAATATTACCAATTATAGCAAATATACCCTTAAGTGCCTAGTGGTTTGACCAAAACAGAAGTTTATTAATAAATGAGCTGCTTTTATTTCTTGGATAAAGAAGGTCCAAGGTAGTTGTTCAAAGTGAATGCAGGTAGTTTTCTGCACACCTGTCATTTGGGAACCCAGGAGCCATTCATCTTGGGATCCCATTGCTCTCTGAGACATCATTAGAATCTGTATTTAGTGAATTGTAGGGAAAAGAACAAGAGAACCAGATCTGCTTCTTTAAGGTTATGGAACAGCAAAGAACTTGTCACTTCCATTCACACTTCATGGTACAATAGGTAGTGGTACCTACCTATGTGCCCAGAAGGAAGAAGAGGCCTCTCAAAACATGCCTTGGGTACAGCCAATAAAAGGATACCACATGAACTACAAATTCTCCATAAAGGTAGCATCACAGAATCATTCAGTATCAACGAGCACAAAGAGATCATGTAGGCACAAAGCAAGGTGGTGGCCACCTACAACCCAAGGAAAAAAATATTCAGAAGGAAAGCTATCTTTTTTGCACCTTGAACATGAACTTATCATTCAGAAATGTAACATACAAATTTTTGTTGCTTAAGTCACACATTCTATTGTAACTTGTTATGGCAGCCCTAGCTGATTAAGACAGCATGAAAAACACAGTGTACAAAGTAGAGACAAAAAAGAAAAACTTTAAAGTGTTCTCAGAGGAATTGGTAAGAATAGGACAGAGGTCAGCAAACAACATATCACAGGTTGTTATGCTTTAAGTATGAAGTATCCCCCGTAAAACCTCATGTTAAGCAATATAACTATGTTCAGAGGTGAAATGATTACATTGTAAGAACTGTACCCTAACCAATGGATTAATCCATTTGATGGATTCATAAGTGACAACTATAGGCAGGTGAGATGGGACTGTAAGAAGTAGGTCTCTGGGCTGTGCAACAGGACTGACACTTTGTTCTTTCTCCCTTCTCCCTTCTCCCCTCTCCCCTCTCCCCTCTCCCCTCTCCCTTCTGTTTGCTTTCCAGAAGAATACCTAATTATCCAAGAAAAAGACATCCACCACAAAAGTCTGAATAGTGAAAATAGAGTCAGCTATTCTCCCAGAGATATTTACACTTTAAAAAAAAAATTCATTAAGAGTCAGTACACTAGCTCAAGCAAGTGAAATTTTCTTTTCTTAATGGTATGAATTTTAGCCACTGCATGAGTCATTTTCGAAGGCTTGTGAGGGTTTTGTTAACAAATGGTGGTCATCTATTCCATTTATGGGAAAGGGCTGACCCTAAGCGATACACGAATGTCAATCTCTTTCCAGTTCTGGAAGGCAAGCCACATACGGAGTAAAACCTAAATCCATCAAATGGATGATCCTCTCATTAACTTTTACCAACAGCCAAAGCTAATGAACTAACTTTTATTATTTAAAATAATACTTGATAACTAGTGGGTACTCAACAAATACCAGTTGAATTAAAAGGTGGAGTCTTGGCAAAAATGTAGTCCAGGAACTACAGTATCATTAGATCTCCTTTTGAATTTGAGCTCTTGATAAATACCAGCATTTTAATGAATGCCTAAAGAATTGAATGTCCTTCTGGTTTATACTTTGTTTCCCTGAACCTTTGAAAGGCTCAATGTGATGGGCAGTTCAAATCTGGGGTCACTAACTCATTCCTGAATGATAGATAATCTTGTTGGTGATTGACTGATGGTTTCCATACTTTTGATTCAAAACAGATAGGTAACAGATAAAATTCCAGCATTAGAGAGGTTGACTTATACTTTTTCTCTTGGAGGAAAGAAAACAGATGCTTTCTCAGACAGAACAGAGCAAGGGGCACAACTGACCGCTCCACAGTTTTTGAGCCAGTCTCAGATCTGGGTGAAGAATCTTATAGCCCAGAAGGCTTTCCTCCTCAGACCTTAATCTAACCACAAGACAGTGAGAGCAAGGTTGAAAAGACCAGAGAAACTAAAACATCATTGGCCACAGAATCCATGTTCATTGACTTCTTAAATGGGGTTAAAATTTTTAGAAGGCTGAGGTGTGAGATATGTAATTATACATTCAGCCCCAGAAATATGATAAAGACATTCTATTGCAGCAGTCTGCTAGTGTAATTTCACTATGTCCCAAAATAAAATAGAACTTGAGAATCACTCCAATTTTCTCTGGAGGGAATTGGAGTAGGTCTTTCTCATAATACCCAGTCCTCTGATATGACTTGACTTCTTATATTGAAAGTCAAGCCCTCTGGAAATCATAATGGAGATGTTCTGGTTTATCGGATTTACCATCAGGAGAGGTAAACCGTGAGCAAACAACCTAGCTTCATTATTTCCACCCTAGATCTTTTTATAAATTTTTCTCTCATATTTAGAGGCCATAGAAGGTCCAGACTTGGAAATAAAGTTTAATACAACAGCCCTGCAGGCGGAACATTTGGAGTGCTTCTTCATTTCACGCTGTGATCAGTGAGAGGGCTGCTCATCTATTTCTATCATAGACCGGGCCACTGCCAGGACACTGAGTTCTGCAGAATGACATTGTTCCAGGTCTTTAAATTCTGCAGTGGCCTTGCTCCCCACCCCCTTCTCCTAATTAAGCATTTACTAGAAGTACAATAAAGGAGATGAATGACCTGTCTGTTTTAATTATTGATGCCCATCCCTGGCTCAGCCTTTGAAACGCTGTCTCTCACCTAGTCCTTGGCCAACAGCCCCACCTGGCCAGCATCTGACATGTTTCAAACAAGTAGCTGGTGAATTTTATACTATTTTTTAAAAAGAAAGGAAGAAAACACTCATTTGTTCTTAGAGAGTTCTGACTTTTCTTCAGATGAAATTCCATCACTCTCTAGCATGCCATCTAAGCACTCTGCCATTTCCCTGGCAGATTATTTCAAGATTTCTCTTATCTACTAAAACGTACACCCTTTCCACCATCCTTACTCTCAACTGATGACATTATTTCCCATTTCACTCAGAAAAGTGACCTTCCACAAACTTCCACACATCTCCCATTCTCCCGCCCATTGATAGATGAACTTCTTATGTTGCTGTATAAAATCCACATCTTCCACATGCTTATCAGATCCCATCCTCTCTATCTGCTCCAGGTCTTGACTCCTGAATTTTTCTTTCTTGCCTACATTATTCACTTTTCACTCTCTACTGGATCATTTCATTCAGAATGCTAATAGGTAAGATCTTGTTTTATCTTAGAAAAGAAAAAAATAAATAAAACCTTCTCTTGATTCTGCTTTCCCCCACCAACTTAGACCTAATTTTTTTGTCCCCCTTCATAGCCAATCTCATTGAGTTATCTGTACTCTCTCTTATTTTGCTCTTCTCATTTGTCTTAGCCCTTTTCCTGCTGCTATAACAGAATACCTAAGAGTAGGTAATTAATAAGGAATAGAGATTTATTTGGTTCGTGTTTCAGGAGGTTGGGATGTCCAAGAGTATGGATTCACGTCTGGTCAGAGTCTCATGCCGCTTCATCCCATGGTGGGAGGCAGAATGACAAGAGAATGTAGGAGAAAATACAAACAAGTAAAAAGGGACCAAGCCCACTTTTATAACAAGCCCATTCTTGTGATAACTAACACATTTCTGTAATAATGATGTTAATCCATGAGGGCTCTTCCCTCATGACCTATTCAGCTCTTACTAGGACACACCTCCTAGTATTGATGGGATTAAGTTTCTAACACATGACCTTTAGGGGACACATTCAACCCATTCAACACATCCTTGTCTCTTCAATCCATACCAATCAGCATCCACTATAACCTTATTCCACTAAAACGTCTCTAATCAAGTCACCAATGACTTACACATTGTAAAATACAGTAGTTAAGTCCTATTCTCACTTAACCACTAGGAGAATTCATCCACTTGTTCACTGTTTCTTTCCAAATATACTTTCTTCACCCAGCTTTCAGGGGGGTTTACCATATTCTGGGTTTTTTGTTTGATTGTTTGTTTGTTTGTTTTTGTTTTGTTTTGTTTTGTTCTGCATACTACCAGTGACTTCTCTTTATTCTATATGAAACTTTAATGTTTGAATACCCCCGAGTTTAGTCCTTGGTCCTCTTTTCTATCTGTCTTCACGATTTTGATGATATCATTGACTCTCATTGCATTAAGAATTATCTGTAATCTGACAGCTCTCAGATGTCTATTTTTAACCAGAACTCCCTTGCAAACACCAAATTCATATATGCACCGCCCCCTCAACATTTCCACTGTATCCAAAACTGAACTTGGTCTTCCCTACATCCCAAGGAAGGCACCTCTAGCCTTTCTTGTCTGTCATGGTAACTGCATCCTACTGATAAATAGCTCATGCCAAAGACTTTGGAATCATCTTTGACTTCACATAATCTTTCCTCCACCTCACCAATTCCATATTTGAGAAAATTCTTTCATTTTAACCTTAAAACATGTCCAGAATTAGACACTTCTCACTCCCTCATTCCTAACATCCAGGCACAAATAAACTTCATCTCTGGTTTGAAGCATTACAACAGCCTGCTAACAGCTTGCCTCCATGCTCATCCCCTAACAATCTATTTTTTTAGAAGGTAAGTCAGATAATGCTGCTTCTCTGCTAAAATCTTTACCTTTACCCCCATTTCATTGTAGTAAAAGCCTTTTGAAGGCCTACAAAACTGCTTCCTGATCTGACCTCCTTTTCCTCATCCTCTCTCTTCTCATTCTGCTCCAGGAGTCGCGACTGCCTTGTTCCTCAAATATTTTCACTAACCCGAATGTTCTTCCTCTACCTCATTTTTTTTTAGCATTTGCCTATTTTAATATGAAGTTATAAGAATTAATTCAATATCTCTAAAATATGGTGGCTTTTAAGATATCTTTATTCATAAATATCAGTATTATTGTTCAATTTGGTTGATCATATGAATAAAATGTGCTGGTGTATTTTTTTATTGGTTACTCAAAACATTGCAATGATCTTGACATATCCTATATCATACATTTGATTCAAATGGGGTATGAATTCTTATTTTTAACACGTGTACAGATTGTAGGATCACCTTGGTTATACAGCCACGTTTATACCTACTGCCATACTAGTGTCTGTTGTAGATTTTTAATTTAACTCTCTCTCCTTTACATCTTTGCACAAATCTTACCTCTCAATGAGGCCTTCCCTAATCATGATATGTAAAACCTCAAGTTATTTTTTCACTCTAACAACCCTCCTAAATTCTTTATTCTTTTCTCATTTATTCTCCATAGCCTTCATCACTTTCTAACAAACTTTGTACTTTACTTTTTAGGCTTCCTGTTATTGTCTGCCTCCTTTGGCTAGAATGTAAGGTCCATGAGAGAAGGGATCTTTGTTCTTTTTTCATGAATAGATTCCATGTGCCAAAAACAGTGCCTGTCACAGAGTAGACACTCAGTAAATATTTAGTAAATGAATGAACATGACTAAATGCACTTAGTGACATAANGGGAAACCGATGATGGCAGTTGGGCTCTGAGAGTTTTTCTTGAGGAGCGGTTTTGTTTGGCGTGTGTGGTTCTAAAAATAAAGTTCGTTTCTTTTGACAAGTGGCTCCTGAATTGTGCCCAGCCAGACTGCGGCAGTCTGCCTGCTCTGATATAGAGAACTGGCAAGGCACATATTTATTTATCCCAATGAATAAAAACAAACCAAAAGAACAACACAAGTATTTAAAACTATAACTCAAGAAATTTGTCATAAAAAATTCTAGGTATATGTTGGTACATAATAAGAAGGTATATTGCATACCTACAAAATCTTATGCTGTGTAGTAAACATGGACAGAAAACCTAGTAATATACTAAGAAAAAATATATATATGTATGTATTCTTAGGGGGAAAAAGCTTTTGTTCCATTGTTATTAACAGCAGCCACTTTTACCTTCTCAAGTGCTCTAGTTTAGACAACAAATTTTAAGGTCATCTTGTCATAAAATAAAAATATAAAATAAAATTAGATTCTATAGAAACCTTCTATAATAGAAGTCACATGAAGCTATGTTAAAAATGTTAAAAGAAATAAAATGTAAGCATGAATTTTAACCTATGGTAAAGAGTCCTTAATTCTTAAAATCTGCAAACAAATGGGTCCAAATCTTGAAGATATTTAGAGTTTGGTTTTTTCATGAGCCCTTCCTATAAAATCTTAAAAACAGGCTCAGAATAAAAAAAAATGATTGAAGAAAATTTGCAATAATAGTGAACACTAAATATATTTAATTGTATTATTGAGACTAAAATCTTGGGCATGGGTTAGAAAATATTATAAGACATTGGATGTATTGATAATGCAAAAACAAAGCAACTAATAAAAAGAAAGGGAAGTGGGAGGGTAGACAAAAAGAATAGAATCCTTAATTAACTCTACAGTGTTAGCTAAAATTAAAAGGAATTAGCAGAAAAGTAGAAAGTTGGGTGAAAATAACTTTATTATTTAAATCCATTCTTGCTTCTCGTAGAAAACAACAGAATGAGAAAAGGAAATCACTAAGAATACTACAAATACACTGGTTTAGAGTTATAAGCGACCTTCACAGGACTTGCCCCAGAAACAGATCACTGTGAGACAGGAAGTTGAACAGTTTCAGGGGATGTGATCTCAAGAAGACCTTGTTCAGGAAAGGGGAAGTGATGCAGGGAAAAGGAAGACACCAAGATAGAGTGGGTTAATTAGTAAGCTTGTGCTGCAGGCAGAGTTGGCCCATTCCCAGGTGGCATCTTTGAGAGAGATTATATAGAACATACCTACCTGTTGACCTACAAAAAGATAAGGGAGCTGGGAGTACTTACCAATCTATTTCCATTCCTTCTTAATGGAGGATTGTTCCTGGGGGAAGTGATACAATGGCACTCTGGCCTTCTTTGTGTGTGTTTCTCTAGTCAGAGGAAGCCCTTATGAAAAGAGTCACCCAATCCTATAAGAACTGTATGGAAACTGACAAAAACTGCTACAAAATCTTCCGTAAATATTAAAAAAAATGTTGAAAATTTTTGAAAAGAGGTAGAAATCCAAATAAAAAAGATTTCATACACATAATAAATATTACTTGATAACTATATCATGGAGGGGGATATTTCTGTCTCTGGAAAGCTGGAGTGGACATACCTTTTCCTATTCCTTCTGATACATATAGTTAAAAATCAATGGACACCCTATATAAAACAATTATGAGAAGACCTTGGAGAGTGGAGAGAAGTCATTCACACCAGAGAGGGATCTTCCTAGAAACACACAATAAAGTTTCTTCTGTTTCCATTTTGCTTTTTACATCCCAAATTGGTTGCTAGAGTGGCTGGCGACAGAAATCTCAAGAGAAGCAGACAAAAAGCACTGAAAAATTGCCAACTTCCTTCCTCTACCCAAAGGGCAAGGAAAGGGGAAGGATACCAAGACAGAGAATGTTTATACAAGAACCCTTATATTCCAGTCAAGCACTGTGGAGATTGAGGAAGTCCAAGCATTGAGGGAGACCCACCCTCAGCCCCACCTGAGCAGACAGAGTTGGAAGGTTAGGTACAATGAGGATCCTACTTTCTGCTGAAGTGGTGGCATATAAGGTGGAGTAGAAGCCTAGATTTTCACTAATCTGGAAATAATGATGTCCTTTCTCTACCTTCAGGGTCAGTGAGGTACCTTTGGTCTTCTCTAAGTCTTTCTCCTCCTCACTGAGAATCAGTCTTATAGCTGTGATGATCATTATCGTACTGAAGTGGTGTGGTAATTTGTTGGGGAGGTGAAGTGCTGTGACATTATAGCTGGAATTCCATTGGGAGACAGAAATTCCATTGCCACTGGTTGCTACAGAACTGTTTCTATCCTATCTGCAGGAGTGGTATCAGGGCTTAATAGAAATGAGGACTCTGTCTATCCCTACCACACACAGGATCAGTGGAGGCTCCATGGGAAGCAATAATGGCATGCCTGCTCTTCCCCATTCAGGGCAGCAACAGTACAGCCTAGTGGGGAACAGAAGGTCTACATGCCAGCTCAGAATGAAGAAGGGTCTTCACCCCACTAGAATCAGCAAAGGTCAAGTGGGAAACTTGGATTTCCACCTCAATCTGGAAGTACAGAGGCAATATTCCTCTTCATTTGCTAGAGCATTTTCAAAGAAAAACTGCTATGGTCAAGGATTCAAGTCACATCAAGAGCCTCAAAATATAATATCCCAATTCTACAGGTTGCAATTGAAAATCACTCATCATGCCAAGACCCAATAAAATCATATTTAAATAAGAACACTCATCAATAGAGGCCAACAAAGATGTCACAGGTGTTAGAATGCTCTGACAAGCATTAAATTTTGCCATAATAGAGCTACCTTAGCAAGCAATTTCAAATACTACTGGAATAAAGAAAAAATATTAAATCTCAGCAAAGAAATGGAATGTCTTAGTAAGTGAATAGAATATCTAAAGATGCAGAAGGTAGAAATATAAAAACTGAATAATACCATCAAAATAACAAATGGGTTTAGCAGAATTAAGGGGGTAAAGAGGGCAGAGAGGGCTGGGGTAGTAGCTCAGTGGCAGTGTGCTTGCCTAGTATGTGTGAGGCACTGGGTTTGATTTCAGCACCACATATGAATAAATAAAATAAAGCTCCATCAAACAACTAAAAATATTTTTTTTAAAAAAGAGGGCAGGGTAAATAGATAATTTGGAAATATAATAATAGAAGATGCCCATTCTGAACAACAAAAGGAAAAATAAACAGAAGAAAATAACATCTCCAGTACCTATGAGACTATAACAAAATATCTGGTTCTAGATTATATCATCAAAGTCCCAAAATAAGAGAAAAGGATGGAACAAAAAAAGTATTTGAAGAAATAGTGGCTAAAATTCTCCATGTTTGGCAAGAAAAAAAAACCCTCTAATCTACATATATAAGAAAATAAGTGAGGCCCAAATAGGATAAATTCGAGAAATCCACAATGTGACCTATCACAATCTTTGGAAAATGAAAATATGAATGGACTTTAAATATATATTGCAAAGTGGGGAAAAGTTTTGAAAAGGTTACATATCACATAATTCCAATAATAAGACATTCTAAACAGGTATGACTACAGCATAAATGATCCATTTCCAGGAGTTAAGGGAGATATGGAGGATTGAACAACTGAGGCACAGGAAATTCTAAAATTTTTAGATCAGACTGTTCTGCAGAAGACTGGGATTGTATATACATGGTACAATTCGTTTATCAGAATGCATATGACTTTACAATACTGAATAAAACTTACTGTGTGCAAATTAAAATTATCATTTAAACAAGATATTTCAGGATAGAATTCAGATTGTGACAAAACAATCTAACTCTGCCTCAGCTATATAAAACACCTAATGGAAAAGTGTGGAGGACACTGCTGATCTAAGTAACATTAGAAATGAGTGGAGTCTGTAATACTAGAGGCAAATACATAAGCACTGACTGATAACCTCTAATTGTCAATCTTTGTCCCAATAGGTGACTGATTAGCAATTTTGATACTACCATACACATATACTGGAATTAAACAATTAAGCAAATGAATGGCAGGTGATGATAATTCCTCACTATTGGAGTGGGAGTATACGGAACTAGTGAGTAAAATAGGTCAACATGTTTGAATCAGAGACATCAGTGTGAACTCATGGTTTGATAATACAAATACATATGGTCACCTGCATAAATATTCAGATATACATGTCTAAACACACGTTAGTATACATATATAAATATTTCCTGATTCCATCAACTAAGAGACATCCTAGTGGCAATAAGTATACACCCAACTCCCAGATCTTGTTTTCTAGCACCATTCTACATTGAGTCCCAAGGGCTCCTTAGAGAAATGGTTGATTTCTCTGATTATAGGAAATACATAAAGTCAACCTGGATCACCCCAAATTTCCAGAAAAGGAAGTTCTAAAAAAATCCACAATGATGATGATATGCTGGAGACACAGAAGCTAACTGAAAGAGCTCTCAGTACCCCAAACTGAAAGAATTTGACCACAAAATAAATAGCGTAGCATTGGATTAAAATACAAAGAATAAAATAAATTTCCATGAGTTCATACTTATATAAACAAGTGGCTGACTGAATAAGTAAATAAATGGAGGAGAAAAGACAAATCTCTCATCCAGAAGAAGTATAAATAATTTATATAGATACTTCACAAGCTGTTGGAGCTTTACTCCTCACCTCTTAACTGTGGGGTGAAAAGAATGACCTTTCCAAAGAAGACAGTATGGAAAGAATGAAAGAAAAGAGTAACTTTAATTCTACTTCCTTTGTGAGTCTACAAGTGAATAAATTTTCTTTTCTATTGCCAAAAGGAAACAATGAATGACCTTCACATGTGTCAAATTAAAAACACTACTCCAGCCTGGTAATATAATTCAACATCAATATTAAGACATGTTAAGGTTAAGTATATGCATTTTTTTCCTAAAGAATTTTATAGGCCTTTGTCGACAATTCCTTGGTGGTATAGGGGGGCATCCTCTTAACCTTGAAATCTCCTAAATGATATAAATGTTTTTGTTATTGATGGTGGGCTCCTGGGGCAAGGACTGAGTTCATACTAATGAAGGGCCTCACGATCTGATACTCCCCTAGACAGTTTCAATGTGTGTCAGAAAATCCAATCACATCTTTATTGGGATAGGAATTTGAGGCATGAGACATCAGCCCAACATTTGGAGAAGTGAAGGAAGCCTGAGGTTAAGTTCACTCTCTCTACCAATAACCCAGTTATGTCTAAACAGTGAAACTTCACTGAAAACTCTAGACACCACAGCTCAAGTGAGCTTCCCTCATTGGTGACACACAATGCCCTCACTTGTCCTAAGGGTGGACACAGAAGCTTTACATTTGGGACCCTTCCAGATGTTACCCTACGAGTCTCTTCACTGGTCCTGATTTGATACCTTTATAATAAACTATCATATTAAGCATAGCATTTCTTGAGCTCTATGAGTCATTCTAGTGCATTATTGAACTTTACATTTGTAGTCAGCTGATCAAAATGAGGTATTCTGAGGATGCCCAAGCTTAAAAGTGGTGTCTGGAGTGAATGCAATCTTGGGGAGGACTGTGCTTTCAACCTGGGAGGCTTGCCCTAACTCCAGGTAGCTAGAGTTAGGATTGTATCTTATACCCTCAATATGACAGAATTAAAACGATACTTCATCTCTATGCCCTTCCTTCCTTCGAAAAAATCCACATCTATAGTCTAGCCATGAGAGAAATGAAATAAATTCCAATGGAGAAATATTCTACAAAGTACCTAATCAGTTTTCCTCAAAATTGTCAAGGTCACCAGAAACAAGGAGAGTCTCAGAAACTTTCACAGTCACAAAACACCAAAGGAAATAAGACAATCAAATGCCATATGTTAACCTGAATGAAACAGTGAGAGAGAAGAAGGACATTTGATAAAACTGAAAAAAAAAACCCAGAATAACATTATAGATTTTAATTAATAATATGGTTCCATTTGGTTCAATAGTTGTGATGAGTGCACATTAGTAATGTAAATCCTAATAATAAAAAAATCTTTCTACACTGTCTTCATAAGTTTTCTGTAGATCTGATATTCTTCTGAAAATTTCTACAAATAGAAAAAAAATTGTAAGCCATATGCCTCAACTGTTTTCATATTTAGAATTCAACAGTAAAAAAAAACAAAAAACCAAGCAATCTTATAATAAATTGTCAAGTTTCTGAATAAAATTTCACAGAGAGGATAAGCAAACATAAATAGGCATATTAAAAATGTCTGGTAATATGACTATTTTGACAATAATAATTTTGCCTATCCAAGAATATGGGAGATCTTTCCATCTTCTAAGGTCCTTCTCAATTTCCTTCTTCAGGGTTTTGTTATTTTCATTGTAGAGATCTTTCACATCCTTGGTTAGATTTATTCTCAAGATTTTATTTATTTTATTATTTTATTTCATTTTAAGGTTATCATGAATAAAATAGTTTTCCTGATTTCTCTCTCAGTGAATTCATTATTGAAGTATAGGAAAGCTATTTATTTTTGTACATTGATCTTGTGTCCTGATATTTTGATGAATTTGTTTATCACCTCTAGATGTCTTCTTGTGGAGTTTTTGTTTGTTTTGTTTTGTTTTATTAGGACCTTCCAGATGTGGGATCAGATCATTAGGTAATTTGACTTCTTTTCCTATTAGTATCCCTTAAAATTTCTTCTTTTGCCTGATTGCTCTGGCTGGAGTTTTAAGAACTATATTGAATAGTAGTGGTAAAAAGCAGATATCTTTTTCTCTTCCTGATTCCAGAAATGCTTTAATTTTTTTTTTAATTTAGTGTGATGTTGGATTTGGGCTAGTCATATATACCCTTTATAATATTGGGTAAGTTCCTTATATCCCTATTTTCTCCACAATTTTTAACATGAGTGCATGCCAGATTTTATCGAAGGCCTTTTCTACTTCTATTGCAATGATCAAGCATTATTTGCCCTTAATTCTATTTATGTGGTAGATTACTTTCATTTAAAATTATTTTTTATGTTTGCATATGTTGAAACTCAATTGGTTGTGGTATAAAATCTTTTAATTTGTGTTTGATTTGCTAATATTTTATTAAGGATTTTTGTGTCTATATTCATCAGAGATGTTGTTCTGTTGTTTTCTTTCCTTGGTGTATCTTTGTCTGATTTTGCAGAATTGTTATTGTCAAAATGGCCATATTACCAAAACTAATCTACAGATTCAATGTAATCCCCATCAAAATATTAATGATATTCTTCGCAGAAGTAGGAAAAATATTTCCAAAATACATATGGAAGAATACAAGACACAGAATATTCAAAGCAATAACAAACAAGAAGAGTGATGCTGGAATATTTTCAATATCTGATCATAAATTATACTACAGAGCTATTGTAACAAAAATAGCATGATATTATCATTGGAATAGACATTGAAAGCCAATAGAATAGAAGAAACAGAGACAAATCTACATATTTACAGTCATCTGAAACCCCACAAAGACGCCAAAAACATAAGTTGCACAAAAGATAACTTTTTAAACAAATGGCATTGGGAAAATAGATATCCATTCATAGAAGAATGGAACTAGATCCTTATTTTAACCCTTCACAGAAGGCAACTCAAAGTATATCAGTTACCTGGAAATTAGACGAGAATCTTTGCAAATGCTGGAAAGAAGAAAACGTAGATTTACTACTCTAACATATTGACTCAGGATCTCACTTCCTTAACAATAACCCTAAAACTAAAAAAAAAAAAAATCAATATATGGACTGGCATAAAATTAAAGACTTTTTCATAAGCAAAGGACACAAAAGAGACTACAGAATGGGAGAAGATCTTTGTCAGCTACTCTTCTGATAAGAATTAATATTTAGAATATAAATAACTTGGAGAACTTAACACCAAAATTAAATAAATAAACAGTCCAGTCAATAAATGGGTAAGAGAACTCAACTGACATTCCTCAAAAGAAGAAACACAAAAATGGCCAAAAAATATCTGACACAATATTCTCTAATAATCAGGGAAATGCAAATCCAAACTACATTGAGATTTCATCTCACTCCATTTAGAAGGGCAGTCATCAAGAATACAAACAATAATAGAATGCTGACAAGCATGAGTCTGGGGGAAAAATAATATTCATGCATTTTTGATGGGACTGCAAATTTGTATGGCCTCTTTGAAAAGCAGTATAGAGATTCCTCAAAACACAAGGAATAGAACCGCCATATGACCCAGGTATCCCATTCCTTAGAATTTAAACCAAATAAAATAAAATCAGCATCCTGTGGTGATACAGGTACATCAATGTTTATGGCAGCACAATTCACTGTAAGTGGCCAACTTATAGAACCAGCCTTGGTGCCCATCAACATATTAATAAATGAAGATATATATATATACACACACACATACACAATGGAGTTTGACTCAGTTATAAAGAAAAATGAAATTATGGCATTTGGTGGTAAGTTGATGGAACTGTAGAACATCACACTATGTGAAGTAAGTCAGACTCAGAAAATTAAAGGTTAAATGTTTTCTCTCATATGCAGAAGCTGTAGAAAAATAGGGAAATGAAGAAGGAGGGTCTCATGAAAGCAGAAGGTAGGTCAATAGAGTAGAGAAAAAGGTTGCAGGGAAAGGAGGAGAGAGAGGGATAAGAAAAGGAAGAAACTTTGGAATGAAATTGACCATGTTATTCTATGTACCAACATGGATTCCACAATGAATTCCACCTTCATGTGTATCTATACAGCACTAATTAAAAATTAGCAAATAAATAGAAGACTATAAAAAGATTCCTGAAGTCAGTAGCCACTAAGAAATGCAAATTAAGACTATTTGGACATGTCACAACACACAGGAAAAAATTAAATTTAAAAATATCAATATTGTCAAATCATATGGAAGTTATCTAGAAATGCTGTCTCTGATGCTTTGGTAGGAATGTAGAATAGAACAGGGACCCTGAAAAATAATTTGGCATTTTCTTCCAAAATAGCATATACTCCCCAAGACATCTAGCAAGTACACTCCTGGATATTTAATCTAGAGAAGTGAAAATTTATATCCACATAAAAGCCTAAAGATGATTATTAATTGCTGTTCTGTTTCTAAAAACAACAAAAAATACTTTTTCAGTAGATGAATGGCTAAACAAACTGTAGCATACATATATCATTCTTCATGACTCAGCTATAAAAGAAAATGCACTACTGATAACTGCAATAATGTTTATAGTTCTCAAGAGCAGTATGCTGAGTAAAAAAGGCCACATGATATGTGATTTACTTTATATAGTGTTTTCAAAATGCAATTTATAGGGATGGGAATTGAGTGGGGTTAGGGATTGTTGTGTGTGGTAGAATTCAAAAGGGGCAGCAGGAAGGGGGTTTTCTGATCTGGAACAGTCTGAGTCAATGGTGATGGTCATTACATGCATCTGCACATGAGATACAATGACATAGAGCAGCACACACTTGCTGAACCAATGTAAAATTCCTGGTTTTGATATTGTGCTATAATGATAATGGATGAAACTGAATGAAGGAGACATGGGATCTCTCTGTTATCTTTTTCAACCTCCTACAAATAATTAATGCCAAATTTAAAACTCTCGCAAAAAAGAGAGGCAATGAATTAAATTAATAATTTTAAAGACTATAATTTTAATGGAAATGAAAACTATTAAGATCTATTTATGTAATAAAACAGCAGAAGAGTAGAAAGTTCATGGTATACAATAAAGAAAGACATATACACACTAATGATAGAAATTATTCTAGGAATTTTCTTATTCCTAGAGAAACAAATAGATATGATATTTTTTTTAAAGTTCATATAGAAGACCTAAACATAGTTATTTATTAAAATCCATTATCAAATAATTAGAGACAAATTTGTATTCATAAGGAATGCCTTCAAAATTTGGCAATTCTTTCTCCCGCCCCTTGGGTACCAGGGGCATTCAACCACAAAACTACATCCCCAGCCCTATTTTGTATTTTATTTAGAGACAGGGTCTCACTGAGTTACTTAGCGCCTTGCTGTTGCTGAGGCTGGCTTTGAACTCTCGATCCTTCTGTCTCTGGAGCCACTAGGATTATAGGTGTGTACCACCATGCCTGGCTAAATTTGGCAATACTTAATAAAACATTTTTTTTGAAAAAGGAAAAAAAAAGAAGAAATAATTCAATTGGCATTTTCTGACTGCATTAAAGAAAACTTGTGCACTAGATACTCTGGGTTGCCTCACCCAAAACCCTCCCCTGCATAGGAAATCATCAGCAGACAAAGCTGCCCTGGCTGATTTGTCTCTGGTTTTGACTTCCCAGTGCATGAAGCCTCCAGTGGATAAGAACTTCCCACTTGTAGGAGACAGGGAGGTTGCCAGGGCCTCAGGAAGAAACTTCAACTAAGGAGAGGTGAAATGTAGTAAAGGAATATTCTAACTTCCTCAACTATAAAGCAGGTGGGGATGAAGGGACTCTTCCAAAATGTGTCTTCCATGGTCCCTCAGAGGGTGCTGAGTAGAACTGAGCCCCTGTAGGTTGGAGTCATATCACAATCATTATCTCTGTGCCACGTCTTTGGTTGCTTACTATGCCTCCTGGGATCACTTCCCAAATATATGTCTTTGGGCCCATATCTGCTGTAGAGAAACTCAAATTAAAACAACTAGAAATTAGTAATGGATATACATACCACACAAATACAAGGGCCCTTTTATTGGGAAATTAAATATTCTCTATTAAAAACAACAAGTTAGGAAATACAAAGAATAAAATTAAACAGCAACATTTCTAGAAAATAAGCATATTGAAAACAAAACAAATTATAATCTACATAATGCAGCTACCACAGAGCTCAGAAGAAAAGTCATTGAAGTAAATGTCTATATTGATAAACATGAAAATATTTGATTTAAATGTTCAGTCAAAAATCTAAGAAAAAAATGATAAAATTAACAGAACGCAGATGAAAGTAAGCATAAGAGTTTGAAAATTTAAATATAAGGAATTATCAAAAAATAAAGCAAAGTAAAATAGCATACCTAGCTGAACTTCCTATGAAAATAGAGAACACAAATTCATAAGTTTAGAAATTATGAGGGATGAGAACTTTGGATCCAGTTTTTTGAAAATAGAAATGACTAATTCCAGAATCCAGGAAGGAAAAATAGAAATGATACTGAGACTTTGTTTATTTATTTATTCCTTTATTTATTTATTGGAGGTTAAAATTAGGAAGCAACTTAAAAGGATTCTCATTTGCTCAAAATGGTATAATTTGAGAAACAAAAGAATAACTATTATAAATGATTAAAATATATTGAATTTATAAAAATCTATGAAATCTGTAATGATGAAAAATAAAAGAAGTAAATTCTGGAAACCATTGAAATTCATCAGGGTTAAGAAAACCCATAAACAGAAAATTAGGATCAAGAATCTCTCCTCAGAAGAGGATATTCAAGTAATAACTAATGGGAATTCTTCAATGCCCATCAAAGCAAGGAAGGAGTAAAGGATTCTGACTTAGGCAAACCTACTGTAAAAAGCCCATTAAAGATACTTACAGAAACATGAAAATAGACTGTGTATTCAATGACATTAAGAAGTTAATGCTACATTTGTGAGGTGTGGTTATTGTTAGAGGTTAATATTATCATCAGTATTTTTGTAAATGCACATTCAAGTTCATGTAGGTAAAACTAAATTATTCTTCAGTTACAAAATGTGGGAAATCAATCTATGAAAACTAGAGTAAATTATTGATGGTTTTTTAAGATAAGGGATGGGAGAGAAATGTAATATTACTAGGTTAACTTTAAAATTTTTCATCACAAAAAGTTTTTTGAAGTCCTTTGGGGGAAAAAACACATCCTAAAATACCCTCTGACCCAACTCCTTTTTTAACCCCAACTTCCTAGCTTACTCTACTGTATTTGAGTAAAAAAATCCAAGAAATAGCAACTTGTAAATTTGCTCCAGAAGTCATTAAAAGAGTTCAGATTATAACCCAAAGTTTCTGATGCATCTTTCTCAACAGTGAACTGATATAATAATGAGTTTGTTTTAAGAGCAACAAGAATGTAAACATAGGGGGCAAGTTTTGGGTCTTGGAAATCATGGCTATAATATCTATCCAGAAACTGAGCTGCACATCATGTAAGAGTCAATGTGCCGAGTGCTTGTCTAAAAAATGTACACACTTAATAGACTCTCCTCATGGAAAGCTTGGGCACTATGTTGTCTTCAATATTATAGAGATGCAAGAACTGAGTCAAAGAATTTAATGATATTTCAAAAGCATGTAGCAAATAAATCAGTGAGCCATAAATTACAGCCAAAGTCATTCCAATTCTTAGCTGAATTTCTAAGCTCTGGTGTAGCAGAAAGCAAAGAAGCATGATTCTTAGGAATAATAGGTGCTTCACAGATACCATTTGTCAATGGTGGCCCATTGGTTGCAGCACCAGACAAATGGTTTTAGGGACACAGTTCCTCAAAACAGGCTTTCCTAGAACTTCTATATGGAACATCCATGATGCCAGATGAGCACAAACCCAGCCACCCTACACTGGGATAGAAGAACACCTGCACATCAATGCTTGGTGTCCATAGGTAGGTGATAAGAAATAATATTTCTAAAAATAGAATGTATAAGTTTAATTATGCCCTTCTCTCACTTACTGGGAAATGAAGGCCCTAGAGAGAAGAATTTGACCATATGAAACAAATGCAGAATGTGTCAACACACATGACTAGATTCATAGTTCCCTGCCTTCCAGCAACTCATATGGGTATGACAATCGACATAGGAAAAGAAACCTCAGGAGTTCCTAGGAAAATTCAGGAGAAAATACTGCACAGTTCTGAATGCCTAGGTCAGCAAGCTGAGGCAAGGTTGACTGGCATCTATGTGATCACTATGGATGAGCTCAACAACTGGAGAGGCTGGTGATGCTATGCACCATTCATCACAAACAAAAGACAGAAACAGAGTTCTTGCTGGAGACCTGTACAGTGGCAGAGCCCTAACAGGAGGATCCAATGCTGCAGCCTCTCTCAGCTCTATCATTCTTCTGTGAGATTAGTACATCACACTGTTCCTAAAAGAGAAGAAAGAACAGGGATAGATATCACAGCGTGCATCATGAAAGGACAAAGCACGTGAGCCACAGTATTTTGTCATTCTTGTAAAAACCACATTGGCAAATTGAGCTTGGGAAGTAAGGCCTTGTCTAGGTTGGCCACATACCAGCAGATCTGGGATCTCATTGCTTGTTGTATCTAAAATTCTACCTGTGTTCACTATAGTGAGTAACTCCAAGCCAACTGGTGGGCTATGAAAACCCAGAGAAGACCACAATTCTTTTCAAAGTTCTACCTGTGAAATTCAGCAAAATCACATCTAGTCTAACACACTAATTGGTATACAAGCCACTAGTCCCACTGAGGAAACAGATCTTCATCAAGCAAGGTGAGTAGAAACTGGCTAACGTGCTTAAACAAACTAGCAAAATGTCCAAAACTGGTCAATCAGTGAACACGCCTTTTCCTTGTCTGCCTACCAGTCTTAGGATCTTCATAAAGGACTTTCAGTGTCTTTTCCCCCATTCTTCACCTCCATTCAGTTTTAGGTCTAGAATTCTCACATGTTACCAAACCATAGAGTTGCTAGCCTAACCTGAGCCAATTGATCTGCTGAAAAGAAAGTGGAACTGAGGAGATATGGAGCCAATATAGATGATACAAATTGTTCACAAGTTAGAAAGAAAAAGAGAGAGGGAGGGAAAGGGGGGTAGAGAAACAACAAAAAGAGAATGAGAGTTGGGGGGAGAGAGAGAGGGAGGGAGAGGAAGAGGAAAAAAGAAGAGGGAGGAAGAGGAAAGAAGGAAAGAAGGAAGGAAGGAAGGAAGGAAGGAAGGAAGGAAGGAAGGAAGGAAGGAAGGAAGGATTTACTCCTGAGATTGAAAAGCAACTCGGGTTAGTGCTGAAGTGCATTAGTAAGAAGAAAGGAAATTTTAAATTATTTCTATAATAGTTTCACTAGTCATGAATCATTTTGAGAAATGACATGACATGAAAAGGAAAAATGGAGGTTTGCTGAATTGTCTAAGTGCATTTTGAAAACAATAAATCACTACTAATTATGTATAAGCATGACATTCAAGATACTTTTGAACAAGCCACATGGCAACATTGAGGCTTTTCAATAAGAAAGAGATGTAAACATCACACAAAAGGCAGAGTGAGGATTAACTCATTTATCATGACTGATGATTAACGTCGACTGTAGTTTCTCTAGCCACAGCATGGGGGGAGCACCATGGGTTTACCAGCTGACGGAAGGCAATGCAGTAATTCCTAAGGAAGAAATGACATTTTTCTGGAATTTAATTCTAAACAGAACTTATCACATGGTACCTTCTATAAGGACATGTTTTATAACAAATGCAAAAATAATTTTTAAACATATAAAAGATGATTCATGAAAATAGACCAGGGCGTAACATCCTACAACTCAGTGAGACAGAAAACTTTTCAGGACCCCAGTGTGTAGCTCCTTGGAGCTCTAAAGCATGCCTGAATGCTGTTCCTGTGAGGATACGTGGGGAGGGCTCCCTCTTTACTGCCTTCTGTGAGCCTCAATGGCCCACTGGGTTTTGGTAAGCTCTGGCCAGCAGTAATGGGGCCTATGCTTCCTGTGACTTAAAATCCCTGGATCCACTCTTCTTTGGATGACAGACAACCAGGCTGCAGGTTGATGAGCTTTCTAGGGAGGCAACAACAAAGTACCACCAGGCTTCAGCAACAGGAGGGCATTGCCTCCTAGTTCTGGAGGCTGGAAGTACAAGATCAGGGCATCAGCAGGACTATGCTTCCACTTCTGGTTGCTAGGGAAACATCTGTCCATGGCCTGTCTCCCAGCCTCTGGAGGCTTTCTGGTTCTGCCTTGAATTCTGAATTATTGGATCTTAGATATGTCTGAGTGTTTCTCCAGATGGTTCTGTTCTTATCCAAGCTTGGAAACTACTGATCTCTCAAGAAAGACCTAGTGTAGAGTACTAGAAACTAGAGACAGAGATAAAAATAATGCTCCTTTACAGTTCTGAGTTCTCAGCTGGGAATCTTATAACCAAAGAAAGACTAACAAAAAAAAAAAAAAGTTTATTAACATGCATGATTCATATAAGTGTGTCTATGTAAATATATATACATATATATGTGTGGGTAAGTGTATACATACATATCTGAATGAGAAATTCTCCAAGCAGTGACTTGGAACTCCATTTTGTAGGGCATCTTCAAGAAAGAAATACATTTTCAGAAAAGGGACAGGTCAAAAGAAGTTCTTCAGAAGGACTGGAAGATTACAGAAAGGCACATACATGGGAAAGTCATAGAAGATGCAGATTATTTAGCAAAGTCTGTGACTTTGACAAAAGTCCTCTATTGTGATTAGGCCCTAGTCATCTTAGATCATCAATCTTTTTCCTTCCTGATACAAAGGGGGAAAAAGAAATTTTTATATATTTATGTCCTGATTCTAGTAAATAACTTTCATATCTTCTTTTCTCAATTACTCTCTTCTCAGAAAGATTCCTTTTGTCAGAATGACATATTTGGGTGACATATGGCACTATTTCATGAGTATGACCTCTGCCCGAGAAAGGAAGGCCAGGAGCATATACTGAAGGACGCTGTGCTAACCTGTCTTGAGTAGTGGGCTTTTTCCCCCCTTCATGTAGTTTTCATACCTTTTAAATGAAAAAAAAAAGCATCAAGACCATATTTTTTTCCTGAAAAACATATGAGGTATCACATTGCAAATATCTCTTTGTATTTTCAATTAAAGCAAAACATTAAGTCTCACCTTGGTCTGATGTATAGGAAGGAGATCAAGTTGAGTAGCAATATTGGAAACCTCCCCACCCTGGTCTGTGGCTTCCTCCAAACCTCCCCTCCCTGTTTGAAACTTCATAATACTTTCCCTCTTCTTCCAATCCTCCCCATCTCCCCACTCCCCAGGGCATTGGATACCATTAATACACATTAGAATTGTAAAAACAAATTTGCTTAACAGTGATCATTCAAATACTGGTTTCACGTAATTGATGTAAAACAACCAAGTGTAATAAGTTTGTAGTGTAATAATTTGTTTTTGTGAAGTGTTGGTTTTTTCTGTTTGTTTGTTTGGTAAGCCATAATTAATTCTGGTTTTTATTTGTCTACTCAATACAGTTTCTGTTGAAACTGCTCAGTGTGGTCTGTCTTAAATATTTAAAACATATGCTTTACATTATCTTTAAATATGTACATGTGAAATAGTTAAAGCGATTGGTCCCCCCTGTCACTTTTCTAGTAGAAACATCTGTTGTGAATTGTAAAATATTAATACCTAACCTTCTCTATAAAAATGCTGTTTCTCCTAAGCAGAGCCTAGTACAAAAAGCTGATTAGGAGTTCCTGTGTCATTGATAAGTTCCTTTTTTGTGGAAAATTGTTGTCTTCATCTGTTTTCTGTTACTTTAATGAAATACCTGAAGTTTGATGCTTTATAAAGACAAAAGGTTTGTTTAGTTTATAGTTCTGGAGAACTAAGGTCATGGAGCCAGAATTAATTCTTCTTTGATGAGGAAATGAGGAATTCATAGCAGATATCATCACAATGGTGAAAGTATGCAAGAGGGAGAGCTCTCATTAAACACACACACACAAAAAAAAAACAAAACAACAACAACAACAAAACAACAGAAAATCAAAAAAGAGAGAGGATCTAGGTTTGCTTCTTTGTTACTGATAACTAAATCAGGGTCCAGAAGAACTATCTAAATTGCTTCTTAGGGCAGTATTCCCAATGACCTAACAACCTCCCACGAGGCCTCACTTTCTAAATGTTCCACCACCTTAAAACTTTGTATAAAACTTTTTATAAAACTTCCAGTGGATAAAACTTTGGAGGACAAATCACTTCCAAATCCTGGGCAACTTCCCAGGAAGTCTGTACCTGACCATGGAATGGAGTAGAAATGTGTGAATGTAGTCTTCTTTATCCCATCCTGACTCCTCTTTGACCTTGGGTCATCAGCTGAAGTAGAAATAAACTATATCCAGAAAGTAACTGAGTGTATATCAAATCATCCCCAGGGTAGTACTGTTTTATGGAGAGTAAAGGACTTGGTGATGAAGAAGAGCCCATGAAAGCCCCCAAACAGCTGTACTTCAGCTAGGGGTATAAAATCTACTTGATGATCATCCATCTATAGGGTTTCTCTTCTAAGATATCAAGCCAAAATACATAATAGAACCTGTGATTCATGATTTTTCTAGACAGTGTCTTCTGAGATGTCTTAAAAAGGGCTCTCAGGGGAAAAATTCCAAAACATTTCCCAAGACAGTTTTCTGTTAAAAATAATTTTACCCATAGTGCCCTTATGTGGCCCGTGATGATTGTCAAGAATGAGTCTATGCTGATGGAGTTTGTGGAGGTAAAGATTTCATGTGAGGCATCACCTCCCTCTTAGCATACATCAAGGATATCCTGTTCCCAAACAGAACCATCTACTACCCCTTTGTCTGTCCGCTTCTTGGGTATTATATGTACCTACAGAACTTTTAAACCATGCTGTATCCTGGGCTCCAGCTGAAATTAATCAAAATTGTTGAAATGTTCTGGAAGCATTCTCAGCACCGTTGGCCTACAAAACCATAGAGGACATGGAGAACTTAGATTAGAGGAAAACCACACAGTAATGGCCTTGCTTAGCCCCTCTATCCCAATAGGAGAGAAACCAGGGTCCTGCCAGAGGGACACTGTGTTCATAAGAATGTCTTTCTGTGCATCTGCCCTGGTTCTAAGAACTAAGTGTTAGACTACTCAATTCCCCCAAAACAACCCCAAAGGAGAAGTCCTTCCAGACTGGATGTGCAGTGGAGCTAGCTCAGACAGTAGGACCCCACATCCCTGCACCAGACTTGCACTGATCTGAAACTACAGATTCTTGATACAAATAGCACGGGGCCATGACTTATCTGTGGCTTAAATGATCAGCTAGACCTCAAATCAGATAGGATCACAACTGCAGCCTGTCCCTGGCTGAACATCTACTAACTTGCTCAGTGAGAAAGAAGTGGAATCTTATCAGTTTCCTATAAATTGTCTGTAATAGCTTGAAAGCATACATATATATGTGGACTGCTTGTGGCAAACAACTTATATTCTTGTGATAAAGATTTTGGAGTGTGGTGATTTGAATCATGATCTGACTCTCTCATGGCTGCATTGCACTGGAAATGCCTATACAAAGGTACAGGTCAGGATGACCCAGTTGCTATGATGCTGCTGGCCTAGGGAGACTATGCACAAAGGCACACAGCAGTTGTAAACAAGGCCATGAGTTCAGACACTACCTCCCAGGGACAGAGAATTCTTAGCATAACAAGATGACCCTAATGTCTTGCCAGTCCTGTGTCCTTCAGATTGCCTTCTTTGCTAAAACTTTTCCCCAAATAACCTTTTGATAAAACCTTTATAATAAATGTACTGAGCTAGTTCTGATCACTACATCTCCAGCAAGGAGCAGTGCTCACCTGGCACCCCCTTTTTCTCTCTATGTGTGTGTCAGCTTATCTTTTCTTCATTTCCCATTGGCCTCTCACCAGTTTTCTGAATTAACGGCTATGCAGGTCATGGCAAAAGATGGTAGATTCCATCACTATCAATAAATCCTTTTGCCTTCAACAAAACCCAGGTCCAGAACTGCTCTGGCTCTTGCTGTCTGGTTATATGAAGATCCAGGTGTGGCCTGACTGAAAGGTGGCTCAGCCATGGAATTCTGCATCACTAACAGCATATGCCACTTCCACAGCTCAATCCTAGTCTGGGTCTGCTGTGCCTTTTACATCTCATACCACCATGGAAATGCAAATGTGTGGCACATATAGCACACAGAAAAGAAGCTCTTAATTTGAATTCATGAATTGTTCTATACATGGAAGACTTTAAGGTGTCCTGCAGGGAACCCAGTTATTATCTATTGGACATTCATGCAAAACCTGGCTTGAATCTCTAGTCTGAATTTGGTCTGGTCTTTTTTTCCACTTTACTTGTAAAGTAGGGTTGCCACACAAAACACAAAACATTTCCCTAATGTTGTGTGAGACACACTTAGGCTAAGAATTATTATTTGTTCTTGATATGAAATTCAAACTTAACTGGTAATTCTTTATTTTGTTTGCCAAATCTGACAATCTTACATATAAGGAAAGGTGTCTCTATGACTGGGTCCCTCTCTCTGGGTATCAAAAGAGATAGAGGTGTCCACCGTGGTAAAAGTCAGAAACTCTGCTGGGACCACTTGGCGCCCTCTGAATTACGGGGCAAGTTAAAGAAATTAAAAACAGATGTGCCCCTGAATGTGACACTACTTGCTTGTAATTACAGTGATCTTTAAAGACTCTTTATTGAGCCTCAAATTGAAGTTTAGTGAACATTTGCCAAAAAATGTGGGGCTTCCCACGCTACATGTCACAAGGAAAACTGCATTCAAGCCGAGTCCCTTGGGTCTGTCGCCATGCCTACAACATCCTGCAATTAGATGACACAGTTGGTCGCTGTATTTATCTTAAGGAAGTTTATAATCTCTTGGAAGGAAACTGTAAACTTCCTCTTTATTCAGAGTCTTACTTGGGATAGCAAAAACATAGATGTCTTGGTTTATACTGAAGAGAAAAACCACTTTTCTGGAAGCTTTAGAACTGCATTTATATCCCAACAGTGCTTCTTATTTATGTAAAAAGTAATTATTAAAGCGATTTTAAAACATTTGCACATATTTCATGCTACCAGTTTGGGATCATGGATTCTTATTCAACTCATTATGTTCCATATTTTCATCTAAAAGGATGAGCTAAGATTGTTTTAATTCTAATGCAATGACTTCATTCTTTTCTATTCTTCATGTTTTATTCTTTTCTCATTTCTATTCTCTATTCTCTTTTATTTTGTTCTGGGGTGATGAATAGAACAAGACTGATTTTAGTGAGTTATCAAATGGAATAATGTTTCCAATAATTAGACCCCAATAAAACACTCTTTTCACTGTAAGTGATTTTTATATTCTAATATCAAATGTTAACATATTCAGTGACCATTGTGTACCAAGTATGTGTCACTCTCTTGTCTACTGTTTGTATTCAATTCTAATAAGATACCTCTATATTAGAAATTTACTGACTAAGCTCAGTTTCATAGCTGTACAAATTAAGGCATAGTACTTATAATACCTAACTATATTGCAAATCATCTTCTTTAAATAGAGTGAAAAGCATAAATATCAAAATGTTGGCCAAATAATTCTTCAGAAATCATTTTGAATTATACCTATGTGAAGTTTCTAGGTCAATAGTTTTAACTGAATTGAGTTATTTCAAATGCCCAAAGCTATCAGCTTGTATCTTGTATAGCAAAGTAAAGTTAAGATTCCCACTCAAAACTTAAAAATACTCTGTTGCATAGGCTGAGGCAATGCTTTCTATAGTTAGTTTTAGGGGGAAAATATCCAACAAATTCATTGCCCAATTCAGTGTCATTAGATTTTTCCTTATGTTTTATTCTCAGAGTTTTATAATCTCTTAGGTCTTACATTTAGGTTAATTTTAGGTTAATCCCATTTTGAATTGATTTTCATACATGATATGAATAAGGGGTCAACTTTATTCCTTTGCATGTGGATATCCAGTTTTTGCAACATCATTTGTAAAGGAGCCAGTAAACTCTTCACTACACAATTTAACTGTAGTCAGAGGCTATAATTTTACTTCATATATTTATTTTTTCTTCCCTTTGAAAACAGGAAGTCCTTTTGCTGAACCCATGCATAACCTTCATCCCTACCCACATGGCCACTGTTTTCATGAGCTCATTGGGTCATGACAAGAGTGACTGGGCATAGAGACTGAGTCATGCAATCAACTTGATCATGAAAATCCTTCTCTTTTTACACAGGAAAATAAGTTACTCAGATAGTAAGAATTAGAGCAGAATCTCAACCCAGAAAAAAGGTTGCAAATTTTATTCTGCATTTTAGAAAAAAAAAAGCCTCTACAAAGTAAGAATATTGCTGATAATTGAATCTAAAACTTATGTGCCTGAAACAGAGGGAACCCTAAAGTGCCAGGTGGGGTCTGGCTCTCCACAAGCACAATCATTTTCTTGCGGATCCTTGTGGGCAAGACACTTCCAGTGCCAACCTCCACTTTACTTTTGTCAAAGAGATTGAGACAAAATCACTAATGCTTCTTTATCTTGAAAATGATATGAATTCACCATTCCTGCTACTTTCTTTCACTTTTAAAAGAAGGACTCTCCATTAGGAACATAAACAAAATAACACAGATAGATAGTTTTTTTTTTCTCCCCCTAAGGAAACCTCATAGCTCTACAAATCATTTACAGCTTTTACACTGGAAATTTCTTAAGATTCTGAAGCACTGCAACCATTTAAGTTTTCTTTTTTCCAGGATACAGGGAAAATCATAAGTAAGGAAAATGTGGAGATAATTTTTTTTCCATAGAAGTTGCCATTTATTTTTTGCTTGAAAAAAGAACTAAGAACACTAAAATTCCAAAATTAAAACTAATTTCCATGTTACTCTCAAAAGTAGTGGCAGAAACTTGGTCTTGTACAATATCCACACAGACCTGGTATCTGGCAGTCCCTGGCCCCAGACAGTTCCCTCAAGGGCACTTGTTCTAGACAATTTTTTCCTTGTCAGATGTTTTAGGAAGCCGCACTCCCCCAGCTCTATCCTGAACTACAGAGAACATGGGTCAGCAGTTGGATGAGAAATTTTTCCAAAGAACAACTTCAACACAGTTCATTGCTTCTTTAAGAAAAGAAATTTCTCATTATTGGACAAATATGCTTTCTGAAAATGGTACTTGCAAGGTTGACGGGGTTAGAACACTCATTTTTATGGTGGCTTTTGATTTTATACTGTTGCTCCAAAGTAGATCCAAACATGCACTGAATGGCTTCAGAGCCCCTGACCCTCTGCTATGAAGTGCTATGGATTCAAAGTCCCCTGATTTTACAGTTCTTTTCTAGGAAATGTTCTTGGGTTATTAAAAGAAACAAACATTTAAATAGAACAGAGTGCAATTAGATAAAGCTGAGTAATAGTAGTTGTAGAGTACAGTCACTAACCTTGGCCCTTTGTGGCTTTTGGGTCGCTGGTAAATAGACCTTATGCCTATTATTTTAGCCGTGATAATGGGAGGGTTTTCCTGGTAACTTGTTAACATGTCCTTACTACACTGGGTTGCACTTGGGTACCCTGAATGTCCTTTTGGTTTACTCTGGCAAACTCATACTCTTTAACTGTAGGGGGGACTTTCTGCCCTCAGTGCCTATGCCAACACATGGCATCCTAGACTGGCTCACTATTTTTTCCCTGAAAGATACATACATACAGGCATTCTGGCATTATTAAAGCACTTCTGAGCCCACCTCACTTCAACCAAGACTCTCTGACTTAGTAAGAGCTTAGATGTAGAGGGCTGACCTGGATACGTGGCCCAGATGTGTCCTGCCATTTTGAGGATAATGTCTCACTACGTCTTCTGTACTATAACAAAATACCTCAGACCTTGTAATTTTTTAAAGAATTAAAGTAAATTTGGCTCACAATTATGAATAAAGGGAAGGGCATAGTGCCAACATCTTGGCATCTGATGAGGATTTCTTGCTACATCCTAATATGGCAGAGGGTGTCATGGCACAACTAGGCAAGAGTGCTAGCTCAGGTCTCCCTTCCCCTTCTTACAAAGCCACTAATGCCATCATGTCCTCACCTTCATAACCCCATCTGATCCTAATCCCCTTGTGAAGGCCCACCACCAAATACCATCAACATATGAATCTGGGGATTAAGTTCAAAACACATGGAAAATTGGGAGACACTTTCAAACTATAGTGGCAGATAAGTTATTAAACTTTTTTGAGGCAGAGTTTTCTCCTTAATAAAAGGAGAGCTACAAATCCATTCTAGAGGGACATTGTGAGAACTGACTGAAGTGGTTCATAAAGAGTGCTGGCATATACTTGCCAGTTGACCAAGGACCTTATTGGACAATGCCCACTTGAGATGCTCTCTCACGCTAGCTGTCAGAAGGCAGACCTTCTTCTCTGGGTAAGATAAAGTCTGAGTTTCTATTCTCCATCTGAGACAATCTATGGTCATTCCTTTTAGGTTAATTCCTTTTACCATCAGACTATATAAATTCTTAGACAAGGATCATTGCACTTCATTCCTTCAGAACCTAGCAAAATGCCTAGGAAATGGCAGATATTTAAATATTTTTTCAAAACAAACATGAAAAATGCTGGGCTGAACTTGACCACCTAGTCAAGTCACAATAAGTTAGTGAATGAGGCCATTGTTCCACTCCTTTCCACCACCCTCCCTCTGCAGCTACTTGGGTATATGTTTCTGGGTATATGAGTAGCAGAATTTCTTACCTTTTTAACATTGAATAGTAGTACATTTTATGTACGCATGCTGCATTTTTCTTATCCATTCAGTCATGGATTGGCTTCTACATGTTTTTGTATCTTGGCTGTAGTGATTAATGCTGTTATGCATATGTAAGCACAGGATTCTGATTTCAAGCATTATGGATAGAAACCACAAGACTGCTGGATCATAAGGTAGTTCTATTATTTTTTTTAAGAAATTCCCATGCCATTTTTCTTAGCATCTGTACTATTTCAGTGTACCCCCAGAAATGTGCATAAATTCAAGTTCCACTTCAATACTAACACTTATCTTCTTTTATCTATAAAACTCTCCTAACAGGTATAAGATAGTATCTCATTATGGTTTTGATCTGTATTACCCCTGGTGCATATTATATGCAATCCATATCAACACCACAAAGGGATTTTTTTTGCAGAAATAGAAGAAAAATATTAAAATTTATGGCAATCTAAAATCATAGGAATCTTCAAATTTATAGAAAAATTCACTAAAGACCCTGAATAGCCAAAACAATTTTGTGAAAGAACAAAACTGGAAATATCACATTTCAACATTTCAAAATATATTGCCAAGAGATAGTAATTGAAATAGTAGGGTGCTGGTATAAATCAGGCATGTAAACTAATGGAACAGAATACAGATCCCAGCAATAAATCCGTGCATACATGAGATGGTTAACTGTTCTTTGACAAGTGTGACAAGAATAAACAGTAAGGAAAAGATTGAGTAACAACTGGTGCTTGGAAATTTGATGTCTAGATGTAAAAGGATGAAGTTTGATCTATAGCTAACAAATACACAAAAATCAATTCAAAATGGACTCAGGAATAAAAGAGAAAACCAGAAACTGTACCACTTGTAGAGGAAAATAGAAAATAAAATCTTCATGAGTTTGGTCTTTGCAATAATTTCATTTTCCAAACACTGAAAACATAAAATAAATGCAAAATAGAAAAATGGGACTGTATCAAACTAAAAAGCCAAAAAAAAAAAAAAAAGAAAAAAAAAACAGAGAGGTTGTACAAAGTGTTTGTAAACATGTCTGATAAAAAATTCATAACCCACTTGAATCTAATGTATGAAATATGATATGTCAAGAGCTTTGTAATGTTTTGAATAACCAATAAAAAAAAAGAATTAACTTCCAAACTACACTATAAAAGTCCTGCAGTTCAGTAGCAAAACAATAATAATTACAAGAGAATAAGAACCCAATTAAAAATGGACAAAATCTTGATAGATATCTCTACAAAGAAGATGTCAATGGCCACCAGATATACAAGTGTATGAGAAGATGCTCTACACAAAACACCATTAAATGGGAAACACACTGATGGTTCTCTGAGCACTTCTCTTTCTAGTGCACTCTTCATCTCTGACCTCTGCCCCCTTTCAGTTCCTCCAGTTTTCTAGAAAGAAACATCTGAACTGGGACTATTTCACTTACTGTATCCCCAAAAGACATGACATATTCCTATTTTCCTGGAACCTAGAATTGCTAGATGTGCTGGTAAAGACACACTGCAAAACCATCTGATATAGAAATCTCTCCAAAGTCCAACCCTGAAACCCAGTTGATGAATTTAAAATATTTTTTTTTGTTGGTTTTGAGAAAATGCAAAACTTTGTAATCAGATGATCTTCTTTAAAAGAAAAAATAGCATGGAGAAAACTTCTTTGTTTGGAATTTCCACCCTAACGGATGTAACTGGAAAGATTAAAATAAAGGACTCTCCATCTCATGATACATGGAAAGATGTGGCCCAATTCAGCACTCATGGATTTGTGAAGCCCAATTAAAAAAAAAAAAAAAAAAAAGCATGCTATCTTTTTTGGACTTGCACTATAGCTGCTAATGACTTGATTTAGTCAACTCATCCTCTGGGAAGTATGTCTTCCCTGCCAGGAAATCTGAGCTCACTCCCTTTTCCCTGCCAGCCAGCCACCCACATCCTTTCTTATTCACAGGCCCCTGTTCTCCCACTCAACCAGCTGCCCACCTGCCCCTTTTCCCAGCTCCTGTTCCAATGCCATCTTTGTCCATCTCCTCTGAATACTGAGCATTCCCTTCAATGGCGTCTCCCTCTTTCTAAATCAGCCAACACATCTTCTTGCTCATGCATATTTGCAGGCCCTTTTTAAGAGCCTCTGACTTCCTGACCCACTAGTGCCATCCCCTCCTTATGTCTACTGGCCTCCCCTCTCCCTCTCTCTCTACTGATACCAGACCCCTCTTGTTCTCGTCACCTTTCCTCCCTCGGCTAAACCACCCTGCCTCTCCCACCTTTTCCCTCACCTCTGCTCTCACCCTGGCCAGTCTCTGCCCTCTTTGATCCTGGTAATTGCCTAACTTTTCCCTTCTTTCCCCATTCCCATTCCTTTCTACGCTCACCTCTCTCCTAATTGCAGAAGTGATGATTCTTCTTTGCTGTTTTTCTGTATTTGTTTTCAGCTTGTCCACATTGCTTGCTATCTAAAGTTGACAACTAGATGCTTGGCGCTCTCAATTTTAACAAAGACTTTTCATTTGATCACCATGTCAGAGCCTCAAAACCACCGGTGAGGAGTTTATCACTCTTTGGTGAAGGACTTTGCGGTTCCAAGAGTTGGTTAATACCAGTGGTGTCAGCAGCAGTCCTGGTCCACTGTCAGACCCATTTTCCTGATCCCTCCTCTGTTTGCTCCAAGGGCTTTCCTTGCAGCCTGCTTCAGGATTACGCTGCAGAGATCTTGTTCCCCAACTCTGCCCTCAAGGATCTCCATATCCAAATGGAATTTCTCTTTTGCCCCATCCCTCCTTTTCCACTTTACTTTCCCTCTATTTGTTTTCTTTTTCCTTCCTTCAAGATAAGCTTGTTTTTATTATTTTTTTTTCTAAATCCAAGCTTCTCAACCTCAGGCTCAACTGGGGACTGTCCTATGTACTACAGGGTCAGCAGCATCCCTGGCTTCTGCCCTCTAGGTTCCATTGCCTTTGCCACCCCAACTCCCATCCATTACAATACTCATAAATGTCTTCTGCCATTGCCACACATCCCTGGGGTTTGGAAACAGTGTCCTAAAGTAACACGTGAGTTAAAAGTAGGTCTGTTCTTTAGCAGGGATGGGACAATAGACTTCTATTTATTTTTTTAAAAAGTCCACAAGAGAATTTGGAAATGTCCAGCTTAGACTATAGTCCCTCAGCCTGGGGTAGCCTTCCCCTTATTTCCCAGTGGCTGGTGCACCTTGAGGTGATGCTGCTGAACAGCATAAGTCATTCATTGTTTCCATGTCTTGTGTTCTCTTTTCCTTGATTGAGGAGGCATGTTCCTAGAGTGCCTGTCAGACATAAAGGGGAAGGAAACCTGTAAGTGTTGGGTGGTATTGAAGCCATGGAGTGAGGAGAGGACTGTGGTGGGAACAGATGCACCCACCTAGGGAGGCACAGAACTGGGCTGTGTAGAAGGAGACAGGAGCAGCAGAGATGGAGAATGCAGACAGGATCCTGTGAAACAGGGAGATGTGGGCTTCTTCTTAAAAGGACAAAGCTGGGGAAAGATTGCAGGAGGCAGGAAGCTGAGGCATACAGGTCAGGAAGGACTGTGGCCAGCACACTCTCAGGATTGTCTTGTCAGGAAAGGGATGCCCTTTATTTCTGGGACTGAGGAGAGAAGGCAATGAGAAAGAATGCAGAAGAAAATGTGTGCATGAGTGAAGGGGAGTGAGGATTTGAGGGAACTGATAATCACTGAAAGGCCCTGATTTTTCTATGTGAGCCAAGAAACCCAGACTTCACCCATGCATTAAATAGGAAAGAAGGGTTTGAAGACTTGACCTAAGAAGGAGAGTTTTGATCTACCCTGATGGAGATAAGAGACCAGCACGAAGAAGAAGGATGGATCGCCAGGGCCACTAATGGGCTCCTGGGTAGTTTAGGTCCAGGTGTCTAAAGTTGTGGTGCTTCCTCCCTGAGGGGCATGACCCAGGGACTCTCAGACTGCTCCATCTGGCTCAGTCACAAATGTGATCTGCTACTATAGAAAAAAAAATGGTACAAAAAAACAAGTTATTTTATGTTATTTTTAACTCCACAGAACTGAAAGAGAAACAAAATTCAGTCCAGAGGCATAGCCTGGTGTTTGTGGTTTTAATTTTTTTCTATTTTATATTTGTAACCATTGGAATTACTAAGTGTTGATTGATGTTATTTTAGCACAAGTATTTAGAACAACAAGATGAGATTTTTCTCTGCATGTGTCTACTTTTATTCTTTGAAAATATAAGCAAACAGGGTAACAGTGAAGATGGCCAAGAAGGAGACAGTCCACATATAAAGAGACCTACCATTTTGGCCAAGAGCTCAGCATATATTCTTGCGAAATAAGTGCAGCTCTCCTATCCACCAGTTGCCCCATATGCCCAACTATCACAGTGAAAAGTCAATGGGAATAACTCGAAGTCCCTGTGAGCTGCTCTAATATAGTATATGCTTATATGTACATCCTCATTCTATTATCACCACATTCAGGCAAGCCACACCACACCCACATACCACACAACCAGTGACCTCACACTCACTGGAGTCAGTGCTGCAGTCCAAACATGCATTCATGCATACACATGTAGGACATTCATCCTACCCTGTCTTGAGACACAAGGACCTACTCATCATTGCTACCTCTCAGGCACAAACTCTAAACTCTCCACCCCACTCTGTCTCACATTCTCTCCTTTTGGTCCTCCTTTCTCTCCCTCTCCTATCCTAAAGTCTTCTCATGTACTTTTGGGATGGCTTTTAAACTCACATATATGCACACTATCAGCTCTTTCTGTATCCACATGTTTGCACACAAGTGCACATGTTTTGAAACATTCTCACAAAGCCAGTACCCAGACCCAAACACTATTCTCTATCATGTTGGCTCACTAAACAGATGCATAAATTCTCAGGCTCCTCCTTTCTCTGCCACCTGCTTCCATCCTCCTGAGCCTTCTGTCTTTATGCTGAGATACACCCATTCACCCTCACTGCCTGCACACTCCACAAACACCCTCACACTGTCTCCATACACCCTTCCAGAGTGATTGTACTAATTGATGTCCCACTAATAATATGTGAGGGAACTGATTCTCTCATTCACAGAATCCTCCCATACAGCTACACTTTACACACACACACACAAACTCACACACACAATTCCTCATATCACATACCTCCACACATGCAGCCCATGACTATATACTGGACACCCCACCATAGACCTACCCTACACTCAGACCCTCACACAGAGAGCCTCCAATTTCCACAAAGCTTCCCCATATAACTTGCATAGATCACCTCTCACACATACACAGGTCATCGAAAGCACCCCTCCCCTGTCCCTCCTATGGATGCACACTAGCCCTTTAACATATACCTTCTCTCACCCACCCACAGTGGTATTTCTATCAACCCAGTTGTACAGAGTACAGACAGTATATTAACTGAAGACAAAAATACATAGTAAAATGTATTTTATTCACATTTACTTCTGGAAAAAATGGAGTAGACACATTTGCAATGAAAATCCCTAGATGTTATTATATACTTAAAATACTCCTAAGAAACCTCTGCAAAGAAAAAAGAAAGCCGACTGGCCAGTGAGGGCAGGCCTCAGTAGTGACATGGTGGTGCGTTCCCTGAGTTTTCCTTTTGCCTCATAGGTCTCAGACTTAAAGCCATAGAAGTTAAGAATTTGGGAACACCAACAAACACAAACAACAGAAGTCCCAACGAAAGATCACTTTTTTTTCCTAACAAATCACCAAGAAAAGGGCAACCTAGAAGATTGAAAGCCTTTAGACAAGGTGTCTTTATCCCCACAAACACTGTATAAACCATGGCCCCATGGCACCATGATCAACAAAAGCCAGCAGGGATGCTGAATTTGAAACCTCAGTGCACATCCCATCGTGAGGTGCCAGAGAAGGCCAAGCAAGGATCTGGAATTTTCATTTTTGCCAGTTGGAAGCAATACCCTCCATGCTCATGTTGCCAATGCAGACCACACAAGGAACAATTTCCCCTCCCTCTCAGCAGTAACTAGGGTGCTGTCTTTGTCTCCCAGAATGGCTTCAGAGGGAAATTATATAACCATAACCTTCCCAGTGCCCAATAGTCACAGGGCCACCCCACTTCCTATGTCAGTGGAGACCACATGGGAAGGTTAACAAGGCTCCCTTCCCCTTCTACTCAGGGTGATGTCTGCAGAGGCTCACTGAGGAACAAGAGCTTGCATCCTCAGAGCGAGGAGGAGCCCTTTCCCACTATGTCACCATAGGCCAGAGAGGAGCCTGGGCTTCTGTCCCCACCAGGCAGTGATGAGGTGCTATCCCTAGTTCCCCACTGGTGTGATAGAGGAGTCCTGATAAAACAGAATATGTAAAAAAGTTTATCACCTCATAATTTGGTATTCAAATTATCCAGTTTTCAAAGAGAGGAAAAAAAAAAAAACCTCAGATCAAGGACCAAGAAAATCACAACTTGAGTGAGAAAAGACAATCCACAGATGATAAAACTGAGATGGCGAAATTGTTAATGTGTCTGCAAGCATTTAAAAGCAGCTATTGTAAGGATGCTTCAAGTAAAATTACAAATATGACTAAAACAAATGAAAGCTTCAGAAAAAGAATAGAAGATATAAAGAAAGGAGGGAAACTTATCTTGGTTTTCTCATCAGAAACCGTAGGGCCAGAGGAAGCACCCCAACTTTCTTACACTCTGAGAAAAAAGAACCATCATCCTGGAATCCTCTGTCCACAAAAGTATGGCTATCTCTTCTTCAGGAATGAAGGAGAAATCAAGACCTTGTCAGGTGAAGAAAAACTAAAGCCTTGTGGACAGCAGAACTGTCCTAACAGAATGGCTAAAGGAAATTCTCGAAACAGAAAGGAAGTGATCAAGGAAAAAACATCAAGAAGAAAGAACAGCAGAAAAAGCAAAAAGTGGGTAAGTACAAGTAATTTTCTTTAAAAGTTTAAAACCATATTTAATGGCAGCAACAGAAATAATAACACACTGCCTAATGTTTTCAAAGGTTGTAGAGGGGATTTCTAGTATAAAGGAGGGAGGATGAAGGGAGGTAAGATTCTCATGCTTAACTGAGCTGTTCAAACAGAGACTGTGATGTGATGTACATATGTGACGTAATGCCTTGGCAACCACTAGGAAAACTGCACGAGGAGAGACACTCAGAACTATAGGCACTTCAAAATGGAACTCATCATTTAGAGTTCAAAACTCACAAGCGAAGGCTATCAAAAGAAATCAGAAATGAAACAGAGCAAACAAACTAAAAAATTATAAACATTTGAAAGGAGAAAAACCCAATGTTTTCATAAAAAAGCAAAATTAATGAATGGATAGTCAGACTGGATCTAAGGACGATACAAAAAGAAATCTACTTATTTCTAAATATTATCAAGAAAATAAAAATAAGATTTAGAAACACCATTTACAAGAGCTTCAAAAAATACCAAATGTCTAGGAATTTATACTGGAGAAACAGAAATGCCCATTAAGAAATATAAAGTGCGCAACACAGAAAAGTAAAATTTATTGCGAAAGACCAAATAAAGCCTGCATAATGAAGGTATAAATGTGAGTCATGGTTTTAAAGATTCAGTACTGAGATGTTCATCAGTTCCCAGTTGATTTATAGATTTGATAAAAATCACAGCATTTGTGACACTACTACAGTATCATGCAAAATGATTTCACTGTACTAAAATTCCTCTGTGCTCTGCCTATTCATCCTTTTCTATGCCTTAGACCCTAGAAACCAGCACTCACACACCTGTCTCCCTAGTTATTCCTTTTCCAATGTTTCATTATCTGGAATTATGCAGTGTATGTGCTTTCAGATTGGCTTTTTTCACTTGGTAAGATAGACTTAAGGGTCTGAATATCACTCCATCGTGTGAATGTTCTACAGTTTGTTTATCCACTCAGTTACTAAAGGGAAATTTGGTCAGTTTCAAGTATAAGTAATTATGAATAAAACTGCTATAAACATCGTTGTGCAGATTTTTGCATGGATATACTTTCCAATGTTCCGGGGAACACCACAACTGGGTTGCATGGTAAGAGTAGGTTTAGTTTTATAACAAACGAGCTGACTGGTCTTCAAACTGGCTATACTCTTTTCTAGTCCCACCAGCAATAAATATTGATAATTCTGATTGCTTCACAATCTGACCAGCATCTGGTGTTTTCAGTTATTTGTGTTTTCACTGTTTTAATAGATAGGCAATGGTTTATCATTATAATTTATCATTTCATAATGATATGGGATGTTGAGTGTCTTTTGACATGTTTAATTGTCATTAGTATGCCTTCTTGCTAAGATATCTGTCCATATAATTTTTTGAGCCCCATTTGGGGGGGATGTTATTTCCTTAATATTAAATTGTAAGAACATTTAAAGATATTTTGGCTATACATCAGATGTATGTTCTATCGTTATTTTATCCTGTTTGTAGCTTGGTTTATTATTATCTTGACAGTCCTCTATCAAATATATCTTTTGTAAATACTGTCTCACAGTCTGTGTCGCTCAACTTATTCTCTGTATAGTGTTCTTCACAAAGCAGAATTTTTTTATATTCTGAAATACAATTTATCACTTCTTTCCTGGACCATGCCTTAGGGGTTGGTTCTAAAAAGCCATTAGCAAATCAAAGATTGCTTAGACTATAGGAATTTCATGATTTAGTTTTTTTCATTTAGATATATGATACAATTTGATAAACCTTTTTGAGGATATAAGGTCTATATTCATATTTTTATGTATGCATGTGTGTGTGTGTGTGTGAATATCCAGTTATTTAAAATGGTATCATTAGTTAAACTGACTATCTTTTCTGTATTATATCATCTTTGTCAAAGATCTCTTGGCAATATTTATGTGGATCTACTTCTGGGCTCTCAATTCTGTTCCACTGATCTGTCTCCTTTCCCACCAACATCACCCTATGTTGATTACCATAGCTTTATAAAGTCTTAAAGTTAGGTAGTGTCAGTCTTCCTATTTTATTTTTCTCCTTAATTATTGTGTTGTTATTCTAGGTCTAGATTCATAATTTAATTTTACAATATCTATTTATATGTGAAAGAAGGAACTGGGACTCAAGACATTATCTAATTATCTAATATTGTCAGTTATTCACCTAATAAGTGACAGACTTATATTTACTTCCCCCTCAGACGTTTTGAATCAAAACAGTCCTGTAAAAATGGAAGTGTTAAACTTATTATTAAATGCATATATTCTTTCTACATTCTCAAGCCATCCATTTTTACCTTGTCTGTAATTGTGTGGTAATAGAGGAAAATGCCTTCTTGACTTTATTTGTAGGAAAACAAAATGTTCTAAAACTTCGAGTCTGAGGATTCCTACAACATTTCATAACTCTCAACCCAAATGTGAAGTTGTTTTTACATCTTTCTGCTCCATATTCTCCCAAAGGAATATCTAGGAACAAGAGAACAGACCACCCCAAACATTAAACTTCCACAAATAAATCCCTAAAAATTAGAGAAACAGTATGTACCAAAACTCCACCAAAATAAAGGAGCCACAAATTAGAGAAATGGACAATAAAATTTATTGAGTTTTCAAGTAACTCATAATTACTTGAAATTCTGCACATTTTGATCATAAAATCTTAGCCACTTCAGAAAAACCAACAAGCCAGAACTGGGTACATCTCAAGGCACAGGCCCACAAGCTTATTGCAATTTATGAATAAATACAGTACTCAATAAATAGCAATGATCCATGCTTCCTTACTACCAACCAAAAACTAAAGCAATCTGTGAATTGAAAAATGACCTCATTTCAATCACCGACTTTTACTGAATTCATGTTATTTGTCTTTGTGGTTGACCTTGAGAAAACAAGATGGATTAGGCATGTCCATTGCTCTGAGGAAGGACTCAGGCTCAAAAATAAATCATGATAAATATGGTACAGGCCACCAAGAAAGCATGACCCATGTGATGATGAAACTCAGTGGGAGAACAATGTGTCAGGGAAGGTATTGTTGAAAGGTTGGTGCCACAAAGCTTTGCTTTCTCTAAACCAGCTCAACTATAATGTGAAGAACTTCAACCCATTGTCTTAGTGTATGAGGCAGTCCAGGCAAAAGAAGGATCTCACTGATGAGGAATTAGCAGGTGGTCTTTGTCATACAGAGAATGTGACCCCTTAAAATAACTTGGAATAGCCCTGACCCCAACTCCAAATTCTTCACTAGCCCCACTGTCTTTATTTTTCTTGGCCTTGAGCTGCAAGACCAAGCATTATCCTGCTGGGCCAGGATGAATTTGTCAGAATCACCTCAATAATCCAATAACCCACACCCAAATGCCCCAGTCTTTGGCTCTGATATTATTCCAAACCATCACCCACAGCATAGAATCTCACTGTCCTGGGAACCTTCCTTTATGACCTTGGATATTGGACATATATGCCTAAGCCACTGATGGTTCTCAAACTACTGGTTCACTTCTCATTTAATTAAGGCTATTTTTCGTTGAGCACTGCCACCTGTGACTTCTTTATTTTTTATTTAAACAGCATCAATTCTGTAGCTTCCAGACTCCTCTACCTAAATGTGAGTTACCACTATTCAAAGCATGAACTCAATCCATTTATCTGCAAATACCATTTTAATTTCTCTTAATGCTGAGTAATATTCCATTGTGTATATATACCACAGTTTCTTTATCCATTCATCTATTGAAGGACACCAAGGTTGGTTCCACAGTTTAGCTATTGTGAATTGTGCAGCTATAAACATTAATGTTGCTGCATTATTATATTATGCTGTTTTAAAGTCATTTAGGTTTTATACCCAAAGGATATAAACCAAGGAGGAGGATAGCTGGTGGTTCCATTTCAAGTTTTCTAAGAAATCTCTATACTGCTTTCCAAATTGATTGCACCAATTTACTGTCCCATCAGCAATGTATGAGTGTGCCTTTTTCCCCACATCCTCACCAACACATATTGTTGTTTGTATTCTTAATAGTTGCCATTCTGACTGGAGTGAGATGAAATTTTAGAGTAGTTTTGATTTGCATATCTCTAATTTCTAGAGACGTTGAACATTTTTTTTTTCTTACATATGTTGGTTGATTTTATATCTTCTTCTGAGAAGTGTCAGTTCAGTTCCTTAGCCCATTTATTGATTGGGTTATTTATTTTTTTAGAGTTAAGTTTTTTGAGTTCTTTATATATTATGGAGATTAGTGCTCTATCTGTTGTGTGTGTAGTAAAATTTGCTTCCATTTTATAGGTTCTCTATTCACCTCACTGATTGTTTGAGAAGAAGCTTTTCAGTTTGATTCCATCCCATTTATTGATTCTTTGATTTTATTTCTTATGCATCAGGGGTTTTATTAAGGTAGGGGCCTAACCCAACATGATGAAGAATTTGGGCCTACTTTTTCTTCTATTAGGCACAGGGTCTCTAGTATAATTCCTAGGTTATTGATTAATTTGAGTTGAATTTTGTGCATGGTAAGAGATAGGGGTTTAATTTCCTTTTGCTACGTATGTATTTCCAGTTTTCCCAGCACCATTTGTTGAAGATGCTATCTTTTCTTCAATATATGTTTTGGGCACTTTTGTCTACTATAACTGTATTTATGTGGGTTTGTCTTTGTTGTCCTCTATTCTTTACCATTGGCCTATGATTCTATTTTGGTGCCAATACCATGCTCTTTTTTGTTACTATTGCTCTGTAGTTTAGATAAAGGTCTGGTATTATAATGCTGCCTGTTTCACTCTTCTTGCTAAGAATTTCTTTGGCTATTCTGGGTCTCTTATACTTCCAGATTAATTTCATGATTGCTTTTCTATTTCTATGAGGAATGTCATTGGGATTTAGATTGGAATTGTATTAAATCTGTATAGTGCTGTTGGTAGTATGGTCATTTTGACAATATTGATTCTGCCTAGCCAAGAACAAGGTAGATCTTTGCATCTTCAAGTTCTTCTTTAATTTATTCCTTTAGTGTTCTGTAGTTTTCATTGTAGAGGTCTTTCACCTCTTTTGATAAGTTGATTCCCAGTATTTTTTGAGGTTATTATAAATTTCCTAGTTTCTCTTTCAGAGGATTCATTACTGATGTACAGAAATGCCTTTGATTTATGGGTGTTGATTTTATATCCTGCTACTTTGCTGAATTCATTTACTAGCTCCTGAACTTTTCTGAAGGAATTTTTCAGATCCTCTAAGTATAAAATCCTGTTGTTGGCAAATAGTGATAGTTTGAGCTCTTCTTTTCCTATATGTATCCCTTTAATTTTTTCGTCTAATTGCTCTGGCTATAATTTCAAGGACTATGTTAAATAGAAGTGGTGAAAGAGGGCATTCCTATCTTGTTCCAATTTATAGAGAGAATGCTTTCAATTTTTCTCCATTTGAAATGGTGCTGTCCTTAGACTTAGATATCCTTTACAATATTGAGATGTGTTCCTATTATCCCTAGTTTTTCTAGTGTTTTGAACATGAAAGGGATGCTGTATTTTGTAGATGCTCTTTTTCATTGCACATGGCACTAGCAGTCAGACAAATGCCCTAAAATTTGTCCACTGAGAAGCCATGCAAATGGCTTTGATGCCTCAGGAGCTATGGCTTAATCATGGACTTGGCTACAAAGTCTACTAAGTATTCTTTCACAAATTTCTTACTTATCTCAACATTATTTTCTTCTTTGTAATATGTGATCATAACATCTAAATTATCTTTTCATAGCTAGAATTGAGCAAGTTAATCTTATGTACATACCTTTTAGTAAAAGATACTCAATAAATAATGAATCAGATCACCTATTTTAAAAGTTCTACATGTGAGATATAATTTTAGGCTGATCATATGTAATATAATTTTGATTTTGCACAAATGTAATCATTGTCTTTATTTCATGTCAGAACTGGCTGGCATATTATTCTAGTATTCAATTTTTGCAAGATTGAATTGAAATATAACCCCTCAAATAACTTAACATTTTCAATTTTGGGGTGAATTCAGTTAGAACCTGCATGATAATTCAATGCATGGGCTGGACCACGTGGCCTTACAATAGAAAAGAATACCATTAACCCTCGGGTTTATTTGTCAACAGCTTTATTTTTTTTTATTTTTTATTTTTTATTGTGGGTTGTTCAAAACATTACAAATTTCTTGACATATCATATTCCACACTTTGATTCAAGTGGGTTATGAACTCCCACCTTCACCCCATACACAGATTGCAGAATCACATCAGTTACACATCCATTGATTTACATATTGCCAT
>NW_026000153.1:21819994-21866565 GCF_001458135.2 Marmota marmota marmota
CCTTCCCCCGTCTCGAACCCAGAATTCAGCCCTGAGTACGGTGCTTGCACGGCTGGCAGAAACTGCAGCGCTGTATCCCTGCGTCGCTATCTCCTCGTTTCCCAGCGCGCGCTGCAGACTCTAGCCATGGATCCATTTGCTGAATAAGCAGTGTTACCCTGCGTGTGACAAACCTCTCGTGTTTGAGACCCCGTAGCCGATCCTCGTGTGATGGAAATCCTTCCTCCAGGTTCCGGAGCACCCCACTATTGCTGGAAATTCCTAAAAAGATATCCTTTAGCCGTCCTGACTTGTCATACTCCCACACAGTGAAGCAGCACACGGGAGCAATGCACTCCCCTCGTCGCCATCTTCCTTCCCCACCTGTCAACAGCTTTAAAGAGAGGGTTATTCTTTTGTTTTACTTGTTTTTAAAGATATGTGTTTAATTCCAAAAGGGAGTTGTCTTTTTATTGTTGAATTGTCAGTGTTCTTTGTATATTCTATGTATAAGTCCCTTGCCAGATATGTGATTTGTAAGTAGGTTCTTTCATTATGGTTTGTGATTTCCCAGCACTTGTCTTTGAAATACAAATTATTCACTTGACAATGACCAATTTATCAAGTTTTTCTTTTTTCTTTCTTTCTGTTTTTTTAACCCATGCTCTTTATGTTTTCTCACACTTATGAAGATTTTGCCTAATCCAAGTTCAGGAATATTTGTTCCTATATTTTCTCCTGAGGGTTTTATAGTTTTCATTTTTATGTTTGAAACTGTAATCCATTTTGAGTCAATTTTTGTTTATGGTGTGAGGAAGGGGTTCAAGTTCCTTCTAAATGAGTTGACTGTAAATGTGAGGACTTACTTTTAGACTGTCAATTTTGTTCTGTTGATCTGTCTATCCTAATTCCAACATTGAATTGTTTTCATTATAAAGCAAATTTTGCATACTTCTGATAAACCTGGATTACTGGGGTTATGTGGCAATTTTTATATGTAGCCACATTTGATGCAGTAATATTTTGTTTAGGATTTTTTGATCTACAATTAGAAAACAGATGTTTTCTTATAATGTTGTAGTCATATTGTTTTTATTAATGTTTTCAAGTCTCTTAAAATAAATGTCAAAATGAGTTTCTTCTCTATCTATGCTCCAAAAGAACTGTATGTGATTTGTGATATAGCTTCCTTATATATCTGGAATAATTCAAATTTGGAAGAATTTCTAAAATTGGTAATTTTGGTCTTGCATTAATCAGGGTTCTGCAGAGACACAGAATGAAGAGAGAGTGTGTGGGTAAAATATAAGTGTAAATAAAGCTATTTATTTTATAAATAGAAAAGAAGGAAATTTTTGTGTATGTATGTATATACAAACACACACCACACTCAACACATAAAGAAATAGAGACAGAGAAAATGGAAGGTTGATTTACTTGGGAACTGACTCACACAATTTTAGGGCTAGCAAGTCTGAAATCCACAGGGTAAGTGAGCAGATTGAAGTCAAGGAAAGAGCTGACATCACCACTTGAGTCTGAACACCATCTGGAGACAGAATTTCTACTTTGCAGGGAAACTTAGTCTTTCTATCTTAAGATATTTAACTGGTTAAGGCTCACCCACATAACAGAGGATACTATGCTCTTCTCAAATTTCATTGATTAAATACTAATTTCCTCTAACAATACCTTCACATACAGAATGGTATTTGGCCAAATCTGGATTACTTGTCCTAGTCAAGTTGACACATAAAATTAACCATCAAAGGTCCTGTCCCTTTCTCCTTTATCAACCCTGAAAAGGGTTCTGGTCTTTTAAAGTAACTCTTTGACAGTTCCTTTTTTTTTTTTTTTGATTTTGTTCATTTCTAACCTCTTTTTTGATCATTTTCTTCTTTTTATGTTTTATTTTATTTTATTACTTATTTATTTTGGTCCTGGAGATTGAACTGAAGGTCACTCTACCAACTGAGTTATCTCTCTAGTCCTTTCTTTTTTATTTTGAGATGGAGTCTCTATTTCAGTCAGCTTTTTCATTGCTGTGACCAAAAGACTTGACAAGAATAATTAGAGGAGGAAAAGTTTGTTTCGAGACTCATGGTTTCAGAGGTCTCAGTCCATAGAGGGCTGACTACATTGCTCTGGGCCTGACGTGAAGCAAAATATCCTGACAAAAGGGTACAGAGGAAGAAAACAGCTCAGGACATGGCAATCAGTAAGCTGAGAGAGAAAATAAGCTCAGCTCACTGGGGACAAAATATATACCCTGAAGGCATACCACCAAATGACCCACCTCCTCATGCCATACCCTACCTGCCCACAGTTATTACCCAATGAATCTCTATTGATGGATTAATGCACTGATTAGGTTAATGCTCTCATAACCAATCATTTCATTTCTGAACTTCCATTGCACAGAAAAAGCTCTAATCACATGAGCTTTTAGGGGACACCTAATATCTAAACCATAACAATCTCCCTAACATTCTCAGAATGGCCTCAAATCTCCAATTTTCCTACCTTAGTTTCCAAAGTCTCTGGAATTAGAGTTGCTGGGACACATTTTCAGCTCTTCTATTTTTATTGAATTTAATTTATACTATTCTTGTAACTTCTTGTTATAGATACTTAGAACATACAATTTCTGTGTCTGTTCTTTCTAGCTTATGCATTGGATGCTACACATGTTCCTCAAGCAGAGTATTAGATAACATCCCACAAATGTGATAGATATGATTTTAAATTGTATTTACTTCAAAATGTTTTTTTTTTTAATTTCCATTCAGATATCTTTTTTTTTTTTGACCCGAAATTATTCAGAATTATACTAATGAACATTCAAACATTATTGGTAACTTCTTCTTCGGTTTCTATTTGTATATTTTGTATGTCACTGGCATTTAATAACTGCATTGGGCCTGCATATTGCAGCCCATCCCAGGAAACTTTGGGTGGAGACAATGGCCTCTGTGTGGTGACCGAAGGGCCCAGGGCTGAGCAGGCTCTCACTCAGAAGTAGCAAAGAAAAGTGAAGAATGCCTTCAATAATACCGTGGGAAACTTCCATTCTGAAATAAATAACCACAGGAAAGTACACTGGCTTTTGTTTTAGGCCAAGGAACTCCCAAGATGACTGTACCTAGATATTATGTTACTCCTAAGAACAGTGTTTTTATTTGCCTTTGAAAAAATCACATTTGAATTGCGGCTTACTCAAGGATAGCCAAATATCAGAATTTACATTTTACCTGCAAAGGAAATTGAAAAGTTCCTGTAGTATTTCTCTGATTTGTCAAGAAATATAACAAGCAGGTCCAGCACAGAAAAAAATAAATAAATAATGATATCTAGACAAATGTAACATAACCCATCAGTGCTCCTCTTATTTAAATGAAAGCCAACAAATAAATGTTTGACAGATGACTAGGCCAAGAGAAAGACAAGTGTTAATGATACCTAACTATTCCTGCATCAAAGTTAGGAAATTTTGTTGGTCTTCCATTGCACAGAAAAAGCTCTAATCATATCTGGAAATAGAAGAACCCATGGTCTTGGAAGGAGATACATTTCTGGTACACAGCCTGGACAGATGCCTAACCATCCCCTAACTATATAAGTCTCAGACAGAAAGATCCTTATGGAGCTTTTTAGCTCTAAGCTTCCATGATATGAAAGATAACTCAACATTGCTTGTCACATTTTTATCTACATATAAAGTTGAAACCGTAAGAACCATAAATTCCCCTTGCTTAGGTGTTGACTTTAATGGGCTTCCAATCTGACCCAAAATATTTTTTGAGTCTCTAGAATGTACAGTCAGTCACCTCATAAGTAAATACAACACAGTTAAAATAGTGAAATTCTCACAGGTGACTCCCATAGGAAATGCTAACAAGAAAAAACAATGGGCAAGGATGGGGATTTTTCATTAATCAGAAAAGATTTCTGAAATTGTCTTAATACAAGATAACCTAAAAAAGACAAGTTCTTAGTGTTGTGCAAAAGCAAATGAAGGAGCACTTTTACAGGCCAGAATCTTCATCACCAGGTAAATGAGGTATAAAAAGCCATGAATATGGTGGCATAGCTTCCTGGTGGACTTGTTCTTTGGGGAGACAGAGCAGCAGGGAGTCAGGGGCAGGAGTGGGCAGAAGAGAGCTCTGTTGCACCCATAACAGTGTTGCCCTCCAAAAGAAAACCTAAACTTTAGTTTATTTATTGATTTGATATAGTTGTTACAGAATGTACCAAAACATTATAGTATGACTTATAAATTGGTACAATAATGAAGTGTCAATTAAAAATTAAATTTTAGCTTTTTTTTCTGAGAGTGACACTGTTGTAGGTGTGACCGTGCCACCATAGTCATGGCTTTTAAAAATACTAAAAGGACACCCACGAAACAAGAGATGGCAAGCCACAGAATTAGAATCACCCTTACCAACCCCAACATGAAATCTCTGGAGAAGGTGAGTACTGACTAGATCAGCAGCACAAAAGAAATGACCCTCAAACTGAAAGGACCCCATTCACCTATCTACCCAGACTTTGAAAACTGCTACAAGCAGAACACCTTTTGGTGAAAGTTGTAAGACATGGGATTGGTTCCAGGTGACAACCAAAAAGCAACTCATTGACTCATAGTCTTTCTGAGACTGTGAAACACATAACTTCCATCACATTGGAGTGGAAGTTAAAGTCACCATTGCAGATGCCTAACTCAACTACTTTAAAACATTCATTATCAGTTATTAAAAAATAAATGAATAAATAAAAACAAATAAAAATACAGATGTTTAAATTAAAAAGAAATTGTGAAATACCTAAGTGGAAATGTAAGAAAAGAGCACTAACAAATTGTGGAGGTCACAACTGCAGGAAGCAGCCATTGCCCAAAAGGTAGGGGAGAGAACGACAAGAGGCTGAAATTACTAAAACTCAAAAGCTTGGGAGAAGGCTTACTCTGGTGGAACCCAAACTTCTGAAAAGAGCCCACCAGATGCTGGTTCTGGAAGAACAGAAGGCTGCATTCAGCTACTTCTGCAGGTAGGAACCTCTCTGGGAGAGATATGTTGCTGGGGGATTCTCACAGCAGCAGGAAGCACAGGAAACAGGGCAGGGAGGAAGCAGGAAATCTCTCCTAGTGCCCTTAGAACTCCTATCCTTGCTAGAGCCTCACAGGGAGCAGATGGCAAAGCAGTACTATGGTTTTCAGGTTGGTCAAAAGGTACAAAATTTCAGTTATACAGTAGGAATAAGTTCAAGAGATGTATTGTACAACATGGAGACTATAGTTGAAAACTGTATATTGTAGTCTCAAAAATCACTAAAAAAGTAAATTATAAATTGTTTCTACAAAAACATTTAGTAGGTGAGGTAATAGATATGCTAATTATTAAGTTCAACATAGCCTTCCCCAAGTGTATACTTATTACTAAGCAGCATTATGTTGTATAATACAAACATATACATTTCTGTCAAGTAAAAATGTAAAGTAGGATAAAGTTTCTTTTCAATATTAACATAATTTATTTTGTGTAATAATTTGATACTACTTTCAATAATTATTAGTTCTTTGTAATAGCACACTGACAATCTTTTTAATTCATAATTAATGCTGAGTAAATAAAACCATGGGAATGTTTCTTTTAGTCAGACAGAACAAAGCACTTTTTCCTATGAATTGTTTTTTCAGAGAAGCAGCAATTTTTGACCAAATATTTGTATTCAAAGTTGTAGTCAAGCAGCTTCATAGTACAGAGGAAAATTGCACCACAGAATGAGGTCATCTTGCACATTGAATGGTTACTACTTGGATATTCACTAACAAACCACACACAAAGGGGGGGGGAGGGTGGGTGGTGGGGAGAGAGAGAGAGAGAAACTTTCCTTAACTAGAAAGAGGTCATTTCCATTACCACTTTCCAGGCTTTAGAAGTTGAGGCATTGTAGGGCTCTATTAATCTCTCAACATTTAAGCAGAATTGATAAGATATTTTTTTCAGATATTTTTTGCAAGAGTTTTTAAGATTCTTATAAAGTTATGTTGCAAGATATTAAAAATATAACATTTACAATTTAATTTTTAATATTGCCTCAAAGATCCAATACAACAGAGAATAAAATATATACAAATACATACAGATATACATATATTTAAAACATAAGATAAAATGAGTGGTTACTCATTTAAATAAGTATATTGAAGTGCATAAAAATGTGACAGCATCCTTATACAAAGTGGCAGAAGATATCAATTCAGCAAGCAACTTTATTTTAAATATGTATTCTCACTAATAATATTTCAAATTAATAAACTTTATTTCCTTTCATTTTATAAACATTTTAAGTAGTAACTGCAACCATAATGATTAGTTATGACAATACTAAAATCCTGGAAGATATGATGACATTAATACATATTTATGTTTATGATGGAAATTTAATGTGGTGACCATATTCTCAAAAATATAATAAAAAGTTAAAATCCTCCATTACAACATTCTCTAGTCTTCCAGATCTTCTGACTATGCGATGCTATGCTTAGAAATCTTTTCTTAAAGACCTATTACAAAGAAGTAAAAGCATATTTCAAATGTCATCTAAACAGGACAAAAGATACAGGAAATCTTAAATATTCTGTAATCAATTCCAGTATTCTGATGAAACAAGAGGCATTTCCAAAGAGAATCCTCCCTGAATAGATCCTCAGTATATTCACTGTGACCATTGAATCAAATTGCTATATCTCCTCTACAACTCTGAAATTATTTTTGCATCTACACAAAAACAGAAAGAAAATATAAGAACAGGTTTGTTAAGATAGTGGTAGTTTGTGCCTTATTTTATTCTCCAATATGTATCATAGTGATCTTAAACAAAACTCCAGTGTGGAAAAGAAGCCAGAGCATACATCCTGCTGAGGTATGTGCTATCCAGGTATGACATGCCTCCTAGACCCAAGATAAAATCCGTTAGGCTGGAAGCTTATGACAGCTAGTAGCTTTTCAGTGGGGGAAGGACATTTCCTTTTAAACCTGCACAAATTCTTCAGTCAAGTGATTTAATTAGAGCTTGCTTTTCCCAAATTGCTTGTGTAGAAATCCACAAAGTTTATAATGCAAGCCAGGAAATTGATTCAAACACAGATTGTTCTGGTAGGCGCCAATAAAAGTTCCTGTCCCGAATCACAAGGTTTAAAGCTGTACAGAAGTGGTGCCACAAAGTCTGAGAAAAGACAGCCCCATTTTATTAGTAGGATCAAGGACACCACCCTACCTTTATTTAAGTATTACCATATGTTGTAGATAATATGATAAAACCAAAGCTAACACTAGCTTGAACATCAGGCCACTAATAGGAAATAGGAAGCCCAAAGACTCCTTTTCCTAAAATCTTGAAAATTAGTTTTCTAACTGACAAGCACACATGCACCTTTATTTTTGACTACTTAGTACTTCAAAATGATAGCTCTGTGTTCTCCTGAAACCTTGAAATTTTCTTTTCTTTCTTGTTTTTTTTTTTTTTTTTTTTTTTGCAGCACTGCAACTCAAAATTATTTTAAGTCAGAAACTTTAAGCAACCACTCTTGTAGATTTTCCCAGCTTTTTAGTGTGGTGTTACAGGGGTGACCAGCCAGAAAGGACTGAGCATAGAGTAACAGACACTTGCTTATTTTGCTGTAAGTTTGTCTGACATCTGAGCACTTGATATTCCTTATGCTTCATGGTGGAAGGAAGAGTTGGCTTGCCAACTTATACGGTCTTGAGATTTTTGTTTGTTTGCTTTTGGTCAGTATCCTTGTTGCTTTCATATAGAAGAGAGTTTTTAGAGCTTTCAAAGTGCTCATTGTGTGCTGGGCATGGTGGCAGACATCTGCAATCCCAGCAGCTCTGGAGGCTGAGGCAGGAGGATCTCAAGTTCAAAACTGGCCTCAGCAAAGGTGAAGTGCTAAGCAACTCAGTGAGACTCTGTCTCTAAATAAAGTATGAAAAAGGGCTGGAGATGTGACTCAGTGGTTAAGTGCCCCTGAGTTCAATCCCTGGTACCAAAACACAAACAAACAAAGTGCTCATTTTTTTATGATGTTTGTGAATGAGAATTTTTCCCTAAATGTCACAGATTGATATGAACATTTAACTAGTCAGAAACCATGATTCCCCTTCCTCCTTTGACATAAAGGAAGAATTTTAAAAAACTTCAACCCATATGTATTATCAGGTGTTATTTTAGGAAATTTTGTCTTTGTTTTTATCAATGAGAACTCATTTACTCTATGTTCTTGCAAGTAGCAAAATGTAAAAATAAAAGTGGCAGGATAGCTCAGTGGCAGAACATTTGCGTAATGTGTATGAGGTCCTCATTTCAATACTCAGTACTGAAAAAAAAAAGAAGTGGTGGTGGATGTAGAAGACTGGTATTAGATCAATTCTTTCTTGATAAGAAACTACTAAGAACCCATAAACAATGTTTTAACTTTTATAGTACTTGCCCAAAAATGTACTTATATCAGGTGACCCATATGAATTTGCTGATTTAAAATTCCAAAGTGGTTTAATATTGGCAGTTTTGAATAATTTGTTATGGTATATGCAGCTGAACACATTAACTGAATATTCAGTCACTAGATTTTATGCACTCTTCCCTGTTTTCCTCACCGTGTTTAAGATGGTGAAAAAAATCACGTCAGTATATAAAGATGACTGAATCTACAGAGTGCAAGAGGCTAAGCAGAAGGAATGTTGCAAGAGAGAAAGTAGAACATGGGATAGGATGTGTGCCATGTTTAAGAACTGGTAGCTTCTTCTTGCATAAAACTGAGTTTCTTGCTTTATTTTGGACATTAAATGCTTATAAACATGACAAGGATAGATAACAGTTTTTGTTTGTTTGTTTGTTTTTATGTTTTAGGAAAACCAAAAGAGACAGGGAGAAATGGCCAATAAAGTGAAAACTCTTTCAAGGTGAAATGGAAGGAACTGGATAAAGGACATAGACTGAGAAAGAATGAGGATAATTAGGACAGAATTTAATGCAGGTGTGGCCAGGACTGTCAGATTAGGATGATCATTGAAAGCAGTCTGTCAGATGGAGCAGTGAGGTTAACAGTACCTTTTTTGAAAATAGATTCAGTGAAATGGTAAGGTAGAGTTGTGTCAATCATGTTCAGTCAGGAGAGTCTCTGGTGCATATGTCAGTCAGAAGCTGCTGTGTCCTGCCCCAGAGAGAAATGGAAAAGATGCTGGTGCACTGGATGAAGTCTGAGGATTCTCCTTTTTTTTTTTTTAATAATTTCACAATTATAATACTCTATGGTAAAACCCTTGGTTCAAGTTTTCCTCCTTATTCGTGAAATTATATCAATGACTTTTCCTCCCCTTTTTCCTACTTTCTTTGGGTATAGATGCTTTTAAAATTTTGTAAAAAGTATAGAAGCTGCTATAGATAGACTATATATGTTTCTCCAAAATTCATGTTTAAATCCAATGCCCAGTGTGATAGTATTAGGAGGTGGGATGTTATGAGATGATTAGGATATGAGCACAGAGTTCTCATAATGGGATTAGAGTGGCCCCAGAAGGCTGCCTTGCTCCTTCTGCCATGTGAGGACACAACCAGAAGATGCCAGTCCTTCCCAAACACCAAATCTGCTGGTACCTTGATCTTGAACTTCTAAAACTGTGAAAAATAAATTTCCATCATTTGTAAGTCACCCAGCCTAAAAGACCAAGGACCTCCTTTCCCAAAAAGCAGGTTATCAGACATTCATAGACCTCAGGTTATAAAGTAAAACAGATTGAAATATTTGAAAACTATTCTGGTTAGTTGAGAGTCATTGTGCTATTTGAAGTCCCTCCTTGAATGCTCTTTTTTAAAAGGTAGAATTTGCTTATCATCGCAATTCTTTTTTATCAATGCATTATACTTATACACAATACTGGTGTTAAATTTGACAAAATCATACAAAAATATAATTTGTTCCACTTGTGTTTCCAGTGTTTACTCTTTTCCTATCCACCTCTCTCCCCTTTCCTCCGCTTTAGTAATCTTCTTTTTACTTATTTAAAATTTGTTTAAATCAGTGTTTTATGGACACACATAAAGATGAAATTCACTGTGGTATATTCATATATGTACATAGCATAGCAAACAGGATACAAATAGGAAAAGAAGTCAAATTATCTCTTTTTACTGATGACATGATCCCATATTTAGAAGACTTGAAAAACTCCACCAGAAGACTTCTAAAGATAATAAACAAATTCAACAAATTAGCAAGATACAAGACCAACATATATAAATCAAGTGCTTGCCTATACTTCAATAATTATTCTGCTGAGAAAGAAATCAGGAAAACTATTCCTTTCACAATAAGTTCAATAAAATACTTGGGAATAAATCAAACTAAGAGGTGAAAGACCTCTTCTTTTATTGATAGTGAGAGAGAGTACTCTAAAAAATAACTTTCTAAATTCAAGTTGAAAGCCATATCTTGGGATTTTATTATTCTTTCCATGCTGTTATCTTTATACCTTTTTAACCTTCTTTTTATTGTCTCTTTGTTTTGCTTCTTCATGTAACTTTAATCTTTGCACTATTAATTTCAGTTGCTATTTATTCGATCACACTGCTCATGGCTCCTTGGCATATTTTCTTAGCTCTCATCATAATGTCAATAACCTTACAATAAAGCCTTGCTCATAGCATTTATTTTTAATTTTCAATATCTTCTTGGCATGAGTTGGAAGTTTATTAGTTTATTTTAAAAGTTATCTGTTATAACTCTCCTTCTTAGGAGTTGTCCACATTAGCTATCATTTTATTTATAGGGTTGCCTGGGAATTTAATCTAGGACAAATGATCTTTTCTTTGTCATGGCCATATCTAAGATTAGAAGATATCCATGCATAGTCAACCAGATTTAGAATTAATCTTAATGGTCCTCTACTGTGCTGTCAACAATTACTGTATAAAGAAATCTCTATAATAAGCGATACTTTAAAACCATTAATTCTTAATAGTAATGAAGCAAATGTAAATAGAAGCAAGATAAAGGCAACTCTTGTAGCCACTAATGAAGAAATACAGCATTACTGAGATTGCAGTAAAATTTGTGAACTTATGAACTGCTAGAAGCAAAAACCTAGAGAATTAAGAGCTTACACTTGTGGTTAATCTTTACATTTGTGGTAAATCCATAAGCCAGCCATTGTGTTACATGTTGATTAGAATTTTTAACAAAGTAATCTCCTCTATAATTAACTTATGCCGGGTAATTCCCTGAAAGCAAAGAGTCACATGTCTAAACATTATTCACTAACGTGTCATTTATATTAGCAGAAAATATAGTTTAATTACATCAGGATTTGAAAGTTTAGTAAGTTAAATAGAATATTATATAATATTATAAAAATTATAGAGCTCCATAAAATATTTACCATATAGAATTAATTGAAAACAAATGCTACTGTTAAAATTTTAAACATTTAAGATGTTAATGGAAAAATAAGCACTGTTGTCTTTTGCTTTAGATTGGTAATGGATAATACATCTCACAGATTTAAGACAGCAAAACTTATATACCAGTTTCTTCTTATAACTGCTATTATCTCTGCTGTAGAGTTTTCATTGATCTACAGTGAGGACTGGGTTTTCTACACTTGGTGGCTGGGTCACAGTATGGTGTGGAATCATTTGGATGAGCTGTCAATCGTGATTGTTGAACATTGCCAGACAAAGGGGAGTGTTCCTGGAAAGCTCCACACCCTTTTTCACCTTTCTCACCCTGTGCATCTCTCCATCTGTATATTTGGATATATTTTATAATATACCAGTAACATGAATAAAGTGTTTCCTTTATTTGTCTGTGAGAAGATTGAAGAAATTATTCAAGCCTGAGGAAGAAGTCATGGGAATCATCAATATGTAGCCAATTGATCAGAAGTTTTAGAGACCCAGACATGACTGGCATCTGAACTGGAGCAGTCTTGTGGGACTAAGCCCTTAACTTGTGGGTTTGGACACTACCCTCAAGAAACGTATCTGTGTTAATCAGTTTTTCATCGCCATGACCAAAATTCCTGACAAGAACAACTCATAGGAGGACAAGTTTATTTTGACTCACAGTTTCAGATATATATGTCATAGTTGGCAGAGTCCATTGCAGAAAATCATGCTGGAAGGGCATGGCAGATGAAAATTATTCAGCTTATGGCTGCCACGCAGGAGAAAGTGAAATAGAGAGGCTCAGACAAGGACCCAGAGACAGATGTAGTCCCATGTCCTACCTGCCTACAATCACCACCCACTAGTCCAGTCCAATATGAAATCCTCAATATCCAATCATTCCATATCTGAACATGCATTGCCTAATGTGTGAGCTTTGTGTGGGGGGGGATATATCAGATCTATGACAGTGTCAGAACCAAATTGAATTAGAGGACACTTAGATGGAGTCTGCTGCAGAATTGCTTTTTTGGTGTGTATGGAAACACCTCAATCTGGTATCACAAGTTTTAAACTGAGTGAGCGTATAAAACTTGGTTTTAACACTATAAATTTCAGACCATGCTAAAATGATCACATTTAGCTTCTGATTTCTTTGTTCAAAAAGTCAAAACTGAGACACTGGAGAGAGTGATGTCCCATTTACCTGAGCTTCCCACATTCTGAAGAGAGGCCTCATCCACAATGTATCCTTGTGAATATAAGCATTTTCTTTCTTTCCCAGAAACACCCAGTTGGCACCATATGCCTCTTACCTTGCTCTCTCTGACTTCCTGCAATTGTTGATTTGTCCACAACCACACCAGGTAATTAGACAAAGGGGATTTAATATATAAACTTTGTTACACAGATGTTTCAGGACTGAAAGAGTAGAGAGGGAAACCCTGAGGCATCATAGAAACCAAAGTACAGGAAGCCTTCACACCCCTTCAGCTTGATATCCTGAGGAAGACAGGATGTCATAAGCAATTCAGTTATCTGCCTCAAACAAGCACCAAGTACATGTGGGGGTCTTCCTAACAGGGGAGACTGTATAAGTGAGAAAAAGGATGATCCCTTTCCTATCCATCATGAAGGATCATGTCCAACATCTCTTTAGCAAAGACAAGAAGATAAAAGAACTGCAAATTTATTTGATCATAGTCACATGACAAATGAGACTTCAGATTGAAAATCCATGGACCCTCAGTGAACACTCCATTTTTATGCTTCTTCTCAGTGAAGCACGAACAGACTTATTTCTAAGACTGGACACAAAGGCATGAACTACTAGTAACAGACGGAGAGGAAAAACCCAGCAAAGCCTGTCCAGTTTGGGTTTTACTACTCATTTGTAGCATTTCTTCCTCCTGAATGTGGGGCCAGATCCTTCTAGAATGAGTATTAATTTCTTTATGGCCAGCTCTGAAACAGAAAGACAGGAGAAAAAGTAACATATTTTTGGTTTTATGGAAGGCTCTTGGGAAAAAAGGGTTCTGACCCGCATTTAGGAAGAGGAACTCAGTTTCTTTGACTTGCTTTGAGGAGAATGAGGGCAAGAGTGTGAGAAACCTTGCTTCTGAGGCTGCTTCTGAGGCCTTCACTTTGAAGTATAGTTCTCTGAGCCTCAACCAAGCATCGAGCAGAAATGTGAGATAACCAGATACCCTGGAAAAGTTACTGAGCAACGGGAAAATTAGATGCAGGATGAAAATAATCTAATTGCCCAGGGATTGCAGGCAGAATGCCTAAATTAAGGCTGGTACAATGAAATGGAGAGGAGGAGGTTTTCTGTCTATCAGTAGAAGGCAAAATCAGCATAAGCTGGGGTCTGGTGAGATATGGAGAGATGTGGGAGTGGGAATCTTCCAGGTTTCCAGGAAGCCCATCCAGGTGGAGTTGATTCCATTAGCCAAGAACCTATATACAGGAGAAGCAGGACTGCAAGGGGCATGATGGACATAGAAGAAATTCTCCATGCATCTTTAAAAGCTAAACACTGTACTTTCCATGTTATTCTCATTCTTTAGGAGTCAGAAATTAAAGCTCAAAGGAAAAGTCAAGGAGTCTGAGGTAGGAGCAGCTGAAAGCTTGGCTGACACTGAAGCTGACCCTATTGCACCACCATGGCCCCTGCACTGGGTGGTACGTGTGCAGACCGAGTCTGGCTGTTGGGGAACATGGGCTGAAAAACTAAGCTGTCAGTCACTCTGCCCAAGTGCAGTACACAGAAGGAGGCCTGGCAATTCCACAGGGCTTCTGCATAAATGGCTCCATAAATGTAGTATGCAAATATGGTGCCCTCAGTCCTATTTTCCCAGAGTTTCCTATTCTGGACAATGGCAGGCTGGCTTTCCACTCTTGTTAGCTGCACTTTGTGCTGAGGTCAATGCCCCTGCTACTGCCCTGGCTTCCCAGGAGCTTGGTTCAGGAAGAGTTTGGGTTCAGACACATTTATAGATCAGAGACACCATCCCGCAACTTCCCTCTTTAGAGTCTCCTCTAAACTTTCTCTCCTAAGTCAACCATCTGTTTAGTTATGGGAAGAGTGTCATGATTCAGGGGCAGGCTGCTCGGGGCCTTCTCTGTGAAGCTCTGTGAGCTCTATGAACATGGGAAGGTCACCTGGTCTCTTTGTACCTGAGTTTATCCTCTGCAATATTGAAATGATTAACAGCCCCTCCTTCCTCACATTTTTGTCACTAGGATTATATGAGCTAACATCTTATAAAGCACTTAGAACCCAACACACAGCAAATGCCATACAAGATTTTGAGGAAGGAAGGAGGGAAAGTTGGGAGGGAGGAAGGAGGAAGAAGGAAGGAAAAGACAGAGAGGAAAGGAGGAAATAAAGGGCAGATGATAATTTTTAAATTTTAAATATAAACTATTAAATTACCAGAGTCAAACTTTCAACTTGACATTAAAAAGATCTTACAGTCCTAGAATCTAATGTGACACAGCCCAAATTTTAAAAATATGCCATGTTTATAAAAGATTCATCGAGAAAAAGTGTAACATAAGGGTTTAAAAAATAAATTGATATAATGGAAGAAGAAAATAAATGATCATAGATACACCAGCCAATTCACAAATAAACAAAGGAGTGGTTGGATTTTGTATTTTTAGATACTGCTATGGATTGGATCATAAATTCCCCCAAAGGCCCATGTGTTAAAGGTTTGGTCACCAGCTTGCCATGCTACTGGGAGGTGGTGAAGTATTTAGGAGTGGGACCTAGTGGGAAGGGTGGTAGGTCATGGGAGGCATGTTCTTGAAGGGGATATTGAAACCCCAGCCACTCTCTGTCTCTCTTTCTCTATGTTTGTTTCCTGGCCACCGTGAGATGAGCTGCCTTGCTCTACCATGTACTCCAATGCCTCAGAAGAACCAGCACTGCCTTTTTAATTTTAGTTTTTGCCTCCCCACAGGCCCAAGATGACCATGCACTGGAACCCCTGAAACTATGAAACAAAATGAACCTTCTTCCTTGAAGTCCTTTATCTTAAGTATTTTATCACAGTGATGAAAAGCCAAATGACACAGATGAAGGGATGTGTCAGGTAAAACCCATTCATTACTTGCTATTTTTTAAAAATTGTAGTTCCACAATGAAGTAATAATCACTCGATTTTTCTTTATTATTTATTTATTTATTTATTGGTGAAAAGCAACACATTGAGATCTATAAAAGACACTGAAAAAGCAATAGAAGATTTGCAATAGAAGGTCTGTAACTTTGAAATAAGAAATACAGAAAACATAAATGCAGGTGATAAAAATAATGTAATGAGTCACAATGGTAATGATATCTTCAATAGACAGCATGACAGATGTCACTATCAACAATCTACAGATAAGAAAAGGATGGCTTGCATAACTTGCTAATGGTAGTCAGAAGCAGAATTCAAATCCACAAATAAACTCTACTATGTTAATAACACCATCCTAGGATGAATGGGAAGGTCAAACTGGATCCAAACCGGGAGAAAACGATACAGATATAATACCATTTCTTCTCCTTCCCTTTCCTCCCTCCCTCCCACATCTCCCTTCTTTTCTTTCTCTTTATTTTTTCTCTCTCATGTTATTGGTATTTTTAATGTTTAGATTGTCTTTCTTATTTTAATTTATGTTTATTAGCACATTTTAATAGCACGTATGAATGGGATTCAGTGACCAGTCCACTTTCCTTTTGTTTTGTTTTGTTTGATACCAGGATTTGAACTTAGGAGCACTCAATTACTGAGCCACATCCTCAGCCCTATTTTGTATTTATTTAGAGACAGGGTCTCACTGAGTTGTTTAGCGCTTTGCTTTTGCTGAGGCTGGCGTTGAACTTGTGATCCTCCTATCTCAGCCACCTGGCCACTGGGATTCAGCCTCCTTCTCCCTCATCCTACACACAGCTTTCCCACTTCATAGTAATCACTAGTCTATTTTCAGGTTGACATACTTTAGCTTCTATATATAAGAGATCATACATTAATTGTCTTTCTGTGTCTGGCTTATTTCATTTAATGTTCTCCAGTTTCATCAAATTTCCTGAAAATGATAGCATTTCATTCTATTTTATGGCTGAATAATACTTGTGTGTGTGTGTGTGTGTGTGTGTGTGTGCCATATTTTCTTTATCTGTTGTTTAATCACTTGGGCTGATTCCTTGTCTTAGTTATTGGGAATAGTGCTGCAATAAATACAAAAAATGCAGGCATGTCTTTCAGCATGCTGATTTCATTTCATTTGCATATATATCCAGGAGTGGGATAGCTGAATCATGTGATAGTGTGTTTTCAATTTTTTAATGAACCTCTACACTGACTTCATACTATTCTACATAATGACTGTATTAATGTATATTTCTACCAATGGTGTATTGTCACTTTTCCTTCATATTCTCATCAGCATTTGTTATTTTGTTATTGTTGTTGTTGTTGAATAATAGCCCTTACAGCTGGGGTGACTTGATATCTCATTGTAGTTTTGATTACTTTAAAATCTTAAGGGTAGAATCCCTATCTCAAGCACCTTTGTAATACCCCATGTACTATGGGATATCAACGGATACTTTAAAATTTGAAAAAATAAAAATGTGAAAAAGAAAGTGAAGTAAGTAAACATTAAGTGAACATAAAATCTTAACATCTGGTATGGCATTTTTCAATCTGCATAGTTTTCACATTTCCATGACAACATTGCAATAATTTGCTGAAAATTATCTTTCCTTTTTTTGTTGTTGATTATGGAAGAGGACTATTAAATCCACTAGGCCTTTGAAGGTAATGGTGTCAAATTTAGGAGAAAAAGAGAGAACAAAGCAAAAATAAGAAAGATCCCAATCTGTTTCTCTTGAGATGTGTATCACAGCATTCTTTTTATCTACAAAGTTGGTGCAAATTGAATCATCTCTGATGTAAGGTTTTAGGTCACACAAAGTATTTTTTAACATGAATATCATCCTCCTTATCACAAAAGAAAATCCTCATAAGGATGATGGATAAGTAAAAGCCTTTAGGGAAAACACAAACTCCTCCTTTAAATCTAATTTGAAATTAAGTGCCTTGAGTTCTGTCAGTGCCTCCTGCTTTCTACATTCTTCTGCCTGATCCAATTCTTCACAGTTTCAGTGGGAACATGAACAAGAGACCCAAAAGAGCCAAGAATAATACTGCCTGCTTAATCTGTATTCATGTCTTAATGGTTTTTTCTTTCTTGCTTAGTTAAATACACACACACACATACACACACATACACACACACACACACACACACACTCACACACGAGAATTCACTCTGGCTTTTAAATTCTGAGAAGAGGACAAAGCCTCTGACAGTCTATGCGAATGGACCTCTGGGGTGCACATACTCTTTAGGCAAGAACAAGGCCTGAGATGCTCTTCTCATGTGTGGCTCAGGTCTGGCTACAGGCCACTGGGTTGGTGAGCCCATCAGCTGAATTCTTCAGCAAGTCAGGCTGATCTGAACACTGCCCTACACACCTGGGCTGGATAGGAGCTCTCATCCTGGGGCACCTATGAGGAGGCTGGATGAGGTTGGGTGGGCTGCCATAGAGCCTTTTGGGACATTGCTGCTTCCTGTGTGACCAGCTCAGCAGGTGTGGGGGAACCAAGCTGTGGGGAGGAAGGCTGGCTCTGCTCTCTTTCTGCCTTCCAAGCTGCTCCCCACCATGGCAACACTTTACCACAGAATCATTGTAAAATATAAGAACACTTTTTAAAAAATAAATCAATAACAACAACAAAAAAAAAAAAAACAAGGAATTCAAAGCACTTTCATACCAAGGGCTGACAAAAGAATTCCTTTAATTTGAAGAATTATGAGATACACTTTTATAAAATGTAAAGTGACTATGAAATATACTTTTCCTAATGTGTTCAGCCCTTAAGTATCATTAATTAATCTACTTTAACTATTTGGAAAATAGATGGAGAATAAATATTGACAAGTAAACATAAAATAAATTTTATATTTAATTAACCTTTCACATTTTATTAATAACAATTAAAATTTACATATCACATTGATTTTAATATTAAATAATAATTATTCAATCTAAACCTTAAAATCTCAGGGATAAGTATGACTACAAATTTTGTAGAAAAAAAATGTTTTTGTCTGAGATTTGAATTACTGTGATCATCCAGATGATTGTTCCGCACCTCAACAAATGGCAAACTCAATATTTCTGGTAATATCTTATTCCATCTTTAGGCAGTTCAACTGTGTTAAAATACTTTCTCATATTCTACATTTCCAAGTGAGTCTCCACAAATGGATAGATATTTGTTTTGTTCCTTCAGAGACTAACACCTCAGTTTATGTTTCTCACCTTGGAATGGTTGAAAAAGTTTTGATGTATTACGTGGAATCTTATAAAATTGCTGCTTTTGAGATCGAAGTGGTTGAATATCAATTTCATGTGGTTAGCCATGACAGCCCAGGTCATCTCTTCTCTCAGTTAGACTCCCCAAAGTCCTCATTCCTTCCCAATTACTGGCCTTTACCACCTACTTATTGTTTGTGTCCATTCATTGCAGAATCTTTCACAGTTGTTTACTATTAAGGTACTGATTCCCAGAAGAACCAAAAGATGATTCTCAAAAAGATACTTGTTCATTCATGTTATTGAAGAATTATTTGCAAAAGCCAAAAGATGAAAACAAACAAAGTTGTTCATCAGTAGATTAATAGATAACTAAAATAAGATATATACACATATAAAAAATACATTCAGCCTAAACAAGGAAGAAAACTTTGACACATGCTACAACAGAGGACATTATCTTGAATAAAATAAACCAGTGACAAAGAGATTGAAAAAAAAGAGGTGCTGATTATAGGGAATAGAGATGCTGAGTTAACTTCCTCTTGTGGCATGCAAGTTTGGATCAAGCAAGTAGAACACTTGGGTAAATGGGAGAAATTAAGACATTATCAACTTTTTAAAGCTGCCATTTGTTAGAGATTTAAAATAACCTTTCTAAATTTAAAATTTTCTTATAGCTGAGAAGACTATGTAGGCTACAATAGGTGTTCCAGATAACAAAGTCTAGATTTGCCCCAGATATGTTTGGCTCTGTACTGTATTCATGTCTTTTAAGTGTTGGACATTGGAAAATGTTGATATGAAGGGAGATCACATGGAATAAATTCCCAAACAGCATTTTTATACAAGCCCTTTCAATTAGTCACAGATGGACATAACTTATAAACACTTATCCATTATTCAAAGTCATCTACCCTTTGATATATAAAACAAGTTAATATTTTGTGCATGTGTCAATGTATGTGTGAGGGTTCACTGGTACTGAATTATCTTGATATTTCAAAACATGTGGGATAAAGTGGGCCCATTGTCTTCTAGTTGAATGTAGTAAAATGGGTATTCTTGTTAAAATTCTGATGCTAAGTCTTTGTTACTTCCATTACCTGGGACAGCCTTCATATTTCCAAATCTTTCTTCCAAATTCTAATTTTATTTCTAAACTAGATGTTCTTTTGTCTCCCACTATCTCATCCTTTTCAAAGAAGGTCAATGTGGAAAGAAAACAGCCATGGAATGGATATAGCTGAGAAACATCTCAGAGTGAGCAAATAGGTACACCTGTTTGCTCTAGGACAGGCCATTGGAAACATCCAGTGGTGACCCTTCCTGCCATCCTCAACTGCTTGGCAGGCTTTCCTACTTCCTCATAGCATGGTTAGTTTTGACCTTTATGATGATTGGCTTCAAGATATTATACTGTTGACTTGTGCAATTATATTTAGTAGAGATGTCCTATGTAAACTGTAGCTCTTCTGCAATAAAGTGAGTTCAGCAGCATAAAGCCTGACTCCCAAAGTCTGTTTGCGCATGTTGACTCTGTCGCCTCACTTCCCGGGACGCAATCCCACAACTACACCCCAACAGGTCAAATCATGCCCCACCCAGAAATGTTCACACACAAATTCCCAGAACACATGAATGCACTAAGGGTAAGACAAAGGGAGTTTTGCAGATATGATTCAGTTATGGATCTTAAAATTGGGAGATTACACTGGATTTTTTGGATGACTCCCCAAAAATTCCATAATCCCTTATAAATAGAGATTAACTAATTTTAACTAAATTCCAATGACATTCTTCATAGAAATAGGAAAAGCAATCATGAAATTCATTTGGAAAAACAGGAGGCCCAGAGTAGCCAAAGCAATCCTTACTGAGAAAAGTGAAGCAGGAAGCAACCCAAGATCTTAAAATTGTACTACAGTGATATAGTAACAAAACAAGCATAGTATTGGCACAAAAGAAGACATGAAAACCAGTGGAACAGAATAGATGATACAGAAACAAACCCACATAAATACATTATCTCTTACTGGTTATCTCATACTAGACAAAGATGCCACAAATATACACTGGAGAAAAGATAGCCTCTTCAACAAATGGTGATGGAAAAACTGGGAAACCTCTATCTCTCATCCTGCACGATACTCAACTCTTAAGTAAATCAACACCTACACATTAGACTAAAGACTCTGTGCTACTAGAAGAAAATGTAGGCCCAACTCTCCATCATGTCTGCTTATGACTTCCTGAACAAAACTCCTAAAGTTTTGCAGGAAGTAAAATCAAGAAACAATAAATGGGATGGTATCAAACAAAAAACTTCTTCACAGCAAAGGAAACAATCAAAAGTGTGAGGGGAAAGCCTATAAAATAGGAGAAAATCTTCGCCACCTGCCCCTCAGAGCATTAATCTACAGGATATATAAAGAACTCAAAACTTAATACCCCAAACCCCCAAAGAACCCAATTAATAAATAGGCAAAGGAACTGAACAGATACTACACAGAAGAAGAAATATAAATGATCAACAAGTATTTAAAAATGTTCAACATCTCTAGCAATTAGAAAAATGCAAATTAAAATTATGCTAAAATCCTTAGCAGGAAGAATGAAGCAGTTGGCACCACTATACCAGACCTTAAACTATACTACAGAGTAATAGTAACAAAACCAGCATGGTATTGGCACCAAAACAGACTGTAGACCAATGGTATAGAATAAAGGACACAGAGACTCACTCAAAAAACTAAAATTATCTTATATTAGACAAAGGTGCCAATAACATATATTGGAGAAACAATAACCTCTTCAACAAATGGTGCTGGGAAAACTGGAAATCCTTATGCAACACAATGAAATTAAACCCCTATCTCTCACCATGCACAAAACTCAACTCAAAGCGGATCAAGGACTTAGGAATACAATCAGAGACTCTGTGTCTAATAGAAGAAAAAGTAGGCTCTTATCTCCATCATGTGGGATTAGGCCCCAACTTCCTTAACAATACTCCTGTGGCACAAGAATTAGAATCAAAAATCAATAAATGGATGGACTCAAATTAAAAATTTTCTTCTCAGTAAAAGAAACAATTTGTGAGGTGAATAGAGAGCCTACATCTTGGGAGCAAATTTTTACCCTCACACATCAAACAGCACTAATCACTATGGTATATAAAGAACTCAAAAAGCTAACACTAAAAAAATAATAAATAAATAAATAAATAAATAACCCAATCAATAAATGGGCCAAGGACCTGAAGAGACCCTTCTCGGAAGATGATATACAATCAATGAACAAATACATTCAAAAATGTTCATCATCTCTAGCAATTAGAGAAATGCATATCAAAACCACTCTAAGATTTCATTTCACTCCAGTCAGAATGGCAGTTATTATGCAAACAACAATAAGTGTTGGTGAGGATGCGGGGTAAAAAGGTACACTCATACACTGCTGGTGGGACTGCAAATTGGTGCAGCCAACATGGAAAACAGTATGGAGATTTCTTGGAAAATTGGGAATGGAACCACTATTTGACCCAACTATCGTTCTCCTTTGTCTTACCCAAAAGACTTAAAAACAGCATACTACATGGACACAGCCACATTAATGTTTACAGCAGCACAATTCACAATACCTAAACTGTGGAACCAATCTAGATGCCCTTCAATAAATGAATGGATAAAAAAAGGGTGGCATATATACACAATGGAATATTACTGAGCAATAAAGGAGAATAAAATCACGGCATTTGCAGGGAAATGGATGGAGTTAGAGAAGACAATGCTAAGTGAAGTTAGCCAGTCCCAAAAAACCAAATGCTGAATGTTTTCTTTGATATAAGGAGGCTAATTCATAGAGGGATAAGGAAAGGGAGCCTGGGAGGAGTAGACAAACTCTAGATAGGGCAGAAGGGTTGGAGGGGAAGGGAGGGGGCATGGGGTAATTAACGATGGTGGAATGTGATGATCATTATTATCTAAAGTACAGGTATGAAGACACAAATTGGTGTGAATATACTATGTAAACAACCAGAGATATGAAAAATTGTGCTCTATATATGTAATAAGAATTGTAATGCATTCTGCTATCATATATAAATTAAAAAAAAATAAAAATAAAAAAATAAAATTATGCTAAGATTCCACCTCACTCCAGTCAGAATGTTAATAATCAAGAACACAGGTAACAATAAATGTTGGTGAGGATGTAGGGTGAAAGGTACACTCATACATATAACCCAGAAACTAGCCATTGTTTCTTTTCATTTCAAATTGAGTAGAGAGAGTCTGAATGGGCAAGGGTTGGCGAGTCTCCAAGTTTGACAATTGCTATACTCCCATGAAACTGAAACTGAAACTCCCATTCCTCTTCATTTCCTTTAAAGAAAAGGTAAAAGAATCCCAGGGAAGTGAAATGATTTGCCCATAACCCAAACTTGAAGGCAGGACTTAGAATGGCCTCTCTTTGCTTGGCTTGTGTTAGTCACCTTGTAGCACAATTCTTGCAGGACACTGAGTCTCAGAGCTAAGTCAGCAAATTTCTTTTTACCCTAAATCTTTGTTACCCCTGACACACACACACACACACACACACACACACTATTTAAAATAACTACAGACGTGGCTCTACTCATGGCTACATTACAAACTGAAAATAGTATAAGCCAAAAAAATGTATTTAGTACAACTAACCTACAAAACACCATAACTTAGCCGAGTCTTACTTAAACATCCAGAACACTTATATTAGCATAGTTGGGAAAAATCATCTAACACAAAGACTATTTTCTCACCAAGTGTGGAATACGCCATAGGATTGATTGCACACTCTATTGAAAGTGAAAGGCAGAGTGAATGTACAGCTGTGCTTTCATACCACCAGAAACTAGAAAATGTTAAGTAAAACCATCATAAGTCTGGACTGTGTGTATTATAATACTTCCAGCCTAGACATACCATGCTCAGGCTCTCCATTTCTAAATGTGACTGTCATGTTCCCTCAGCCGCCCAGCAACTAGATGATGGAGAACTGGCATTAGGTGCAGGTTGACTGGTAAAATGGCTGAGTCCTTCAATTCTATGCTCCACTGAGATGTGGGGATGAAGGTGGTGTGTAGAAGGAAACACCATACACTCAAAAGCAAAGGAGTTAAGACCCTTCTCCATGTCACAATGTATATGGCTGATTCTGCTTCCAAAACTGTTTCTTTACATAATAATTTAGGGGGCACAAGAGTGAAAAAAAGGTAACATATTTAGGCCCAGAAAAAAAAAAATGGTTACAATGAGATATAACAATTAGGAAATGACATCTTCTTTTCATTAGGCATGTAATTATTTTACAGTATGTGCTGACTTTCCTAGATCATATTGATTTAAATGAGGGTTAAACCCCAAAACAGACAGTCAAAAGATTGTAATGCTTGTACCTAATACTTTCTAAACTGGCTTTGGAATAGTCACTACTTCACCACATACCATTTCATTTTATGTTCATGAAAAGGAAAGTATTGCTCTAATTGGTAACATCCACATTATAAATAAAATGTTTCTACTCCAGAGCTGTAAATTTAAGTTCTGACAGCTACTCCTCCTTCTCCCTCCCCCCCACCCTGTATGTGTGTGTGTGTGTGTGTGTGTGTNGTGTGTGTGTGTGTGTGTGTGTGTGTGTGTATGTGTGTATGTGTTTCTGTGTTATTGCAGTGTGAACACCTGGGAGGACCATCAGGCTGCCCAGTGGTGGGCCCTTCCTACCATTTTCAGGACATCAAATCTCAGGGCTAAGTCAACAAATTTCTCCTTACCCTAACTCTTTGTGTGCCGCCCCCCAATAATTTAAAATAACTATAGATGTGGCTGTAGGCCTAGGTTGCTTCTACATCCTATAAAGCCACAGATTCCAGATCATATTTCCACTGCTTCCTTTTCCTTCACACCTTTGTTCTCTTCTGGGTTCATTCTGGAGATGCATCTGCAGGTGTCACAGACACTGCCCTTGCTCTAGATAGCCCCTGAGTCTGAAGAAGTCTCCATGATAGAGTTTCTGGGAAAATCAATGTGAACTATTCATAACAGCATCATCACAATAACAGGTCACTAAAAACATAAATGATACCATAGAGACAAGAACAGGGAGAAGGTGTCAGGACACCTGAAATGATTAATGTGGACAGTAGGCATTGCTTCTTTTCTTGTTCAACATTGTCTTCCCACTACTAGGCTTGAAGCCTGGCAGGTAGGAGTCTACCCAACCAAAGTGTACACCCACTCTATTGGACAAATAAATGAATATTTTTCAAACAAATTTTGGTTTTTACAAAGTGGGACTGAAAATAGTTGAAAATTGGAGACTGGGTGCATTCTGAAACTCTAGCTCTGAAAAGCTAAGGGGATATGAATGACAATATAAAAAGCCCTGTCTTGATTCCTGAGCTAACTGCTTGCTAAGTGTCTATAGCATTTCCATGATTACATGAATACAGGTAGAAATTAAAGAAAAAAAAAAAGAATTGTTAGGTGTAGGAAATCAGAGCAGGAACATAGGAACAACAGAGCTGGCCATGGTGCAAGGAAAGATGCTTGGCAAGTTTCCAACTGCAGCCTCCATATTTCACTATTTCTATGTTTTCCATGGACAGTTTGGATCAGGTCTTGGTGTTTTATGCAGAGTCCTACTTAATGGCACCAGTTTCCTGAGATTCTTACAGATTCCAGACCTTTCTGCAAAGCTCACATAGGGTTCTAAAGCATCTGGCTGTTCTCCCATCCTTCACCTTGTGACTCATGATGGATGCCCAGGCAGGAATATGAAAAGGTGCTGCTTGTACGGTTTTATTTTCATCACTTTCTCTAGGACAGATAAAGAATACAGGGACCTTGGCAAGGTGGCACAGAGATTCTGCAAGCTCTTTGACACGTCAAGTAGTGAACCAGAATCAATCACAGAAACAACCCCTCACTGTGGTTGGGAGATTAACATCTTTACAAGATAATAAAGCCAACAAATTATATCTGCCAGCACTCCCAGAAGGAGACTCATAAAGCAATTCTTGGTTAAGCAATGAGGCTCCATGCTCTGGCCCATCTGATTCAGAGAGAAAGCTGAAGCATGGGCTGAAGGAGACCACAGACTTGGTCTGTGTGCCTAATGCAGTAGACCATCCATGAATGTCACTAGGGTCAGCTCCAGAGGCTTACAGGGTGTATACAAGGATTCATAAGAAAGGCAACAGATCTTTGAGTTACCCCAACTGTTCACCTTTCCATCTCCTACCCATTTATGGTGGCCATGGATTTAAACTACTCAGATCTTTAAGGCCCCTGCTGTAGGGAGCAGAGTCAGTGGGCCGACTTCAGGGGAACATATTGGGAGTTATCATAGTGCCTGGCTGGGGCCCCACTTTTCCTGGTTGTGGCAGCCAAGTAGGGCAGTGACCTGTTGATTTCTTTCTAATGTGAGTCTTCTCAAATAGGCAGTATTCTCCTTGGTGATTTTGTATCAGCCTGGATAGGACATTTTCAGAACTACACCCCAGGCAGAACTTACTCTTCCAAGTTCTTCTTGTCCTCTCTGCTCTCACAGGTGTTGTTGGAATCATGGTGAGAAGTCTCTCCTCACCTACTCCTGCTCCCTCCTCTTTTATCCTTCACAGATATTTTCTGCCAAATCTCATGCATGTCTATCTAGATAATACCAGCAATCCAAATCCAGAAGCTTATTAAAAGGATTACACTCTTGAGCAAGTAGGACATTTTCCAGAAATACAATATTGGCTCAACATATAAGAATTAATCACTATAAAAACCATATTAAAGGGATAATGGGGAAAGAAGACCCTGCATGATCTTTGTAATAGATTCAGAAAGAACATTCAACAGCACCCAATAATACTCCGTGATAAAAACACTCAACAAACTAGGATTAGAAGTGAACTTCTTCAACCTAATAAAGGGCATCTTTTTTAAAAACCCATGGAGAACCTCATATTTAATGGTGAAAGACTGACAGAAAGCTTTCCTGCTAATACAAGGAAATTCACTGTATTCATACAATAATATGAATCTAATCTCTTAGGATGTCTAATTCTGCTATGGTATTTCTTTTTTTTTTTAATTTTTTATTGTGGGTTGTTCAAAACATTACAAATTTCTTGACATATCATATTCCACACTTTGATTCAAGTGGGTTATGAACTCCCACCTTCACCCCATACACAGATTGCAGAATCACATCAGTTACACATCCATTGATTTACATATTGCCATACTAGTGTCTGTTGTGCTCCACTGCCTTTCCCATCCTCCAACTTCCCCCCTCCCTGCTATGGTATTTCAACACTGTAATGTAAGTTCCAGCAGGAAAACTGGTCAAGAAAAAGAAAAAAGGAAATCCAGAAAATCCAAATTATTAAAAAGTAGCAAATTTATCACTATTTTCATATAACTTGATCTTTTCTGTAGAAAAACCATAAACAAGTAACTCACACATACACACATACACGTACACACAAATCTGTTTGTACAAATAAACAAATTTAACAGATGCATGATATAAGAATATAAAAAAATCAATTGAGTTTCTACACACTGGCAACAATTAAAAATTAAAATGAAGAAAAGAATCATTAAAAATAACACCAGAAAAAATAAAATACTTATGATGGAATTTTATCAAAGCATAAGACTTATATACTGAAAACTGTAAGATGTTGTCAAAGAAGATCTAAGTATATGGAAAAGCAGTCCATTTTCAAGGATTGAAAGACTTTGTTTGTTAAAATTACAATGCAAATTGATCTATAGATTCCATGTTATTCCAAATGTGATTTTTGTGGAAATATATAAACTAATCCCCAAATTTATAATGAAATACAAGTGTGATGAATAAACCAAAATAATCTTAAAGAAAAAGATCAGAGCTGGACAAAGATTTTCTAATTTCAAAATATACCACCAAGCTAAAATAATCAAGACAAATGAGATACTAGCATAAGGATAAATATATAAACCAATGTAATAGAATTGAAAGTCCAGAAATAAACACAATAACAACTGTAAACTGCTTCACAACAAGGATGCCAAGCAATTCAATGGGAAAAGAGTAGTCTTATTAGTAATTGGTGATAGGCACTGGATTTCCACATGCAAGAGAATGCATTTGGACTCTACCTCACTCCCTATATAAGAGCTTAACTATCACAAGGAAACAAATATAAGTCTGTATGCCTTTAGATTAGACAATGGTTTCTTAGATATCACATGAAATGTATAAACAAAAAATTAAAAATACATAAATTGGACTTGATTAAAATTAAAACTTTTTTTCTTTGAGTCAAAGAACTTCATTTGTAAAGGAAAAAGTTAATCCAAAGAGGGAGAAAATAATTGAAAGTCATATATCTGATAAGAGTCTAGCATCCATAATATATAAATTTCTCCACATTCAAAAAAAGTCAAATTAAAAAAAATGCTAATAGGTTTAGATAAAAATTTCTTCAAAGAAGATATACAAATAAACAAGAAGCACATAAAATCTGTTCAGTATTATTAATCATTAATTAAACACAATAAAAATTACAATGTGGCACCACCCCATGTCCATAAGATGGCTACAATCTTTTTCCAAAAAAGGAAAATAACTTCTGTAAGATGAGCATGCAGAAATACTGGAATGCTCATTCATTGCTACTATGACTGTGAAATATTGCATTCACAGTAGAAAACATTTTGAGAATTCTTCCAAAATTAAAAAAAAAGTATCCTACTTATCCTGCCATCCAGTAATTATTAATCTACCATATGGGAAGTTGTGTTTTTTTTTAACTCTAAATCCTTTCCATATTGATGTCATTATGAGAAAATCATATGAGTTATTTCATGTTATTATACCATCCCAAAGTGTCAATAAATATTTCTCCTGTAATGAACATGCTTAGAAAAAAAAATAGATTTTGCTAAGGGATAGATGAGCTTGGGGAGAGAAGCTCCTCACTTATGGATTGAAATCCTGCCCAACCTTCCTGTGCAGGTAATCCTTGATTGAGGTAAGGAGAATGAGAAGCTGGAAACCTGATGAGTAAAAATGTCACAGATTTTAAAGTGGGAAGACCTGGATCATGTTATTGGTATTTAGTGTCTTCATCTACAAATTTTCAGTGACCTTTATCTCTGCCTCAGGATATTAGTGAGAATGAAAGAAAATGAAGGTTTAAATTTTTATACTAATTTGGAAGGACAGTATTATGGTTTAGATTAGTGGTGTCCCCCCAAAACTCATATGTGAGACAATACAAGAAAGTTTAGACAGGAAATGATTGGGGTATGAGCATCTTAAACTGATCAGTGCATGAATCCCTCATAAGAATTAACTGGTCCATAATTGAGGGCAGGTAGGATGTGGCTGGAAGAAGAAGGTCACTAGGGGGCATGCCTTTGGGATTTATATTCTTTTTTTCTCTCTGCTTTTATTGCAATGTCCTGAGCTGCTTTCCTCTGACATACTCTTCCACCACGCTGATCTGCCTCACCTCTGGCCCAAAGCTATCAGCCAACCAAGGACTGAGACCTCTGAAACCATGATCTCCTAATAAACTTTTGCTCCCCAAATTTGTTTTTGTTAGATCATTTGATAATAGCAACAAAAATCTGACTAAAACTGTCAGAGAAACCAGGAACACACTGTGGGAGGAGGCTTGGATGTGGCCCAGACACCAAATAAGGAGAGAGAAATAAAGGTTTTCCAGGTGTTTTTGGTATTCAATTTATAGGACTTTAGAGATGATGATTTTATACAAAGATCCTCCCTATACATCTCAGCCTGTTTCTTTTCTATTCCTTCCTAATATTTTCCCTCGACCTTCTCACTTATCATTGTTCCTCAGAAAACAGCATTTAACTGCATTTCCTGTTGGCTTGGAAATATGTCTGTGAGTCGTACAAGGCCAATGGAGCACAGAAAGGAGAAGGAACTTGAGCACCAGTCTGCCCAGGTGCAGATGTCAATGTTCATGGGCATCAGAGGCAGATCAGTGCACATGTCTGAGATAATGTGCACCAGGAAGGAAGGAGAGACTACAAAAAAGGGGACCTCACCTCAGTTTTAAGGTTCAAGTAAGTGATGTGAATCTCATTAGTGAGGAGGGTGATCTTTGAGGTCTTCCTCCTTTTGCTCCCCTGCCTCTCCTACTTTCCTCATTTTTTTCCTTTCCATTCCCACAACCGTGGCCTTCCACTGCTCTTTCCCTCATCTCTTCACACTCCATCTTTGCCTCTGTATCTTGATCTTGTATCTTTTTTTCATTCTCCAAAATTGCAATATCACTCTGAAGCTTCTCCTGGAACATCTACATGAGAGACTATCCAGCAGCCAGTGGAGGCCACCAAACAGCCTCTGAGGCACATTTTATTGTAGCTTTTATTATTTACTAAAGATGAATATAAATTCAAATATTAAAAGATTACTAATACTAATACAGATGTGATGGCTTGTGTTTGTGTAGGAATTTGAGTTTATCCAGTTGTTGGTGTAAATTGTACACAGTAGTCTCCCATGAACCTTTTTATTTCTGTGATATCAGTTGTATTGTCTCCTCTTTCATTTCTTGTTTATTTGAATCTTTTTTTCCTGTGTTGTCTAGCTAAAGTGTTGTCAATTTTGCTTAGCTTTAAAAAAAAATAATGTGGTCTAATTCCAGTTGTAAGAGTTTAGTGAGATGATGGGAAGCTACAGTGGAGAAAAAGAGATAGGAATGGAGTTAGCACAGTCATATAGTAGTGGGCACTGGATTGTGAGTCAGAAGATGTATCCTCTGAAGGGGCTGGTGAAGATTGAAAAACGTGAGAACGGAATGGGGGTGGTGTCAATAGCATGTATTAATGGCTTGCTATCAAGAATAAAGGACGGATGATCAAGAATGACACCTAGATGTTTTATTCTGTGTGCCAGGGTTGAGAATGATGCATTTGACAGAATTTATAAAGAAGGAAGCAAGGTTTTGTGTTCACATAGTGTCAGGCCTGGGGACCTACATGCACACAGCTCAGTATTGCTGAAGCCTAACCCATAAGGCCACTGAGGTGGGGGGGGATAAGAGACTGAATATATAGAAAAAGGGAGGTTATGTAAATTGTGCACATCACACACACACACACACACACACACACACACACCTTTGTTTGCTTTCAATGGTGGCAAAATATTTTCTTCTTTCTAGTGATGGTGAGGAGTTTAGATTATAGGAGATAAGGAAGGCTAAAAGAAGAAAGGCTAAAAGGATGAAGGCAAGTGAAGAGGCTAGAGAAAATAGTCAGAGGATGACTAAATCCTGCCTGCAGAGCTACTCTTCTGAAGTAAAATTCTCCCTTAACTGACATCAGCATTCTTTTTGCCAAATATCTTCATTTTGAATGTAAATTCCAAGGTGTGCTTTCAGTTAGGAATAATTATCTAATTATCTATTATCCAGTGGGTATCACTTCATTTTCTCCCTTTTCCCCTTTGTGTTTAGTGTGCGGCTTTTGGCGGGCTGAGAAAGATATGACTCAATTGCCTGTCAGCACAGCTTTGGTGAGAAGAACACATCATGGAAAAGGAATCATACTTGTCTCAGGAGCAGAGTGATAATTGATAACTAATTACTGAAAATTATGTCTGAAGTGAAGAAGACACAAGCCTATTTTCCAAGGCTCCTGGTGATTACAGAACAAGTTTGAGGCACCCTTGACAGCCCTCAGGGAGAAACATATGAAAAGAATAAAGCATTTTAACTTTCTAATAAGATCTACTTATGGCTTTAAATGATGAGAAGGAGGGAACAAGTTGGGGTTGGGACTGAGGGGCTCCCTTCCACTTGACTACCCTAAAGAAGGTAGCCCAGGCTTAGCCTCAGTGGTTCCATAATGGCAGGGAAAGGAGATAAAGCAAAACAAACTTCATTGTCTCTGAGCAAAATATTTAGTATTTCTTTAGTGGCAGTATAGTCTTTAACCACCACAACTTATTTATCCCCAGTTTTACCCCCACCTTTCAAGTTGTAGTTTTTCAAATATTTCTGCTCTGCTTTTTTGTTCCTGAATATCATAATAAACTTGGCTAAAAGCTTCCAGCAATATCCACACCATGACCTGAATTCAATGCTGCCTAGATATTTCTTCTGTCAGATTAAGTCCATTACTTTTAAAATCAGCTTCACAGAAAGTCTCAGGAGACTAGCAAAATACAGACAACTTCTCAGCCAGAGCATGACATGAATGGTCTCTAGTCCAATTATCAATATTGTACTCCTTTTCCTCTAAACTCTCTTGAACCCTGTCTTCACTGTCCACTGTTCTACTGGTATTCGGGTCTTCTGAGCTCTCACCAAAATCAGCCATTAAGGTCTGTTTACAACAATCCAAAGCATTTCCAGCTTACACTGCTACACATCTAAAAATTCCTCCAACTAATTCCAAAAAGCTTGAAAATCTTCTGAACTCTGTGGTCAGTTTAGCCACATGAATGACCCCACTTCTGGTATAATTTTTTGTTTTAGTCAGCTTTTTTGCTGCAGTGACTGAAAGACCTAACCAGCACAATTGTAGAGGAGGAAAAACTTATTTAGGCTATCAAAATTCAGAAGTCTCAATCCATAGACAACGGACTCCATTCCTTGGGGCTCAAGGTAAAACTGAACATCTTAGCAGAAGAGTATGATGGAGGGAAGTTGCTCACATGATGATCAGAAAGTAGAGAGACAGGTACATCTCCACATGCCAAATATAAGCATATACCCCAAAATCATGCCCCCTGAGGCCCCACCTCCTCCAGCTGAATCCCACATGCCTTCAGTTACCACTCAATTAATCCCATCAGACAATTAACTCACTGATGATTAAGACTCTCAAAACCCAATCATTTCTCCTCTAAACCTTCTTGCATATTCTCATACATGAGCTTTTTGGGACACCTCACATCCAAACGATGACAAAACTTCACTTTCTTAAAAACATTTCTGAAAAGCACAAGTCTAATCATGATACTCCTCTGCTTGAAAATCTCTAATAATAGTTTTCCTTTTTGCAGAAAGATTCTCAATGAGGTATATACAGCCCTCCAACCTCCTCTTTCATGGCTCATCTCCATTCACTTCTGCTTGCAGAGAAGAGCTGGCTGATGATAGGGGTGGTGGAAGTGTACTTCTGCATTTGGTGCCTCCTAAGGGCCATTCTTTCTCTCATCTGAACATTTGCATCAGCTGTTTCTTAAGCCTACAGCAATTTCCTCTTTGGCTGCCAACCTTTCTCACTCTTTTCCTTAACAAGACTTTCCTGCACCACAACTATTGTTATGCCATTCCATCCATTCATTGTTTTTAATAGACTATTTTTTAGAAGAGTTTTAGATTCAAAGAACTGCAAAAATAGTACAAAGAGTCCCACACCCAGTTTTTTCTAAAATCTTACATTTGAAAAGTACATGTGTTATGATTAATAAAACAATATTTATATTTTTATTAACTAAATTCTATTGTTTGCTCATATTTTATTAGCTTTGTAAACAAAAGATCCATTTTCTATTCTAAGGTCCCATCCAGGATACCTTATGAAATGGTTTGGGTATGACTTGTCCCCTAAAGTTTCATGTACTGGAAGCTTGATCCCAGGGGTGTAGCAATGTTGACAGGTGGTAAGACAATTAATCAATGGGGCAGTGTGGGTGTCACTAGGGCTATTACTCTCAGTAGAGATTAATATAGTTCTCACAGGACTCCAGTAGGTTCCTTTGAGGGTAGATTTTTTAAGAAGGCAAAGATCCTGGCTCCTGTATTTGTGGATTCCTATCTTCCATCTTTCTGGCTACTGTGGTGCTATCCAACATAAAGCTGAGCAGAAGCTGGAGCCATGCTCTTGAGTCTACAAAATTGTGAATTGAATAAACCTCATTTTATAAGTACACAGCCTCAGATATTTAATCTCAATAATAGAAAATAAATTAGTATACTATTTCACATTTAAATGTTATGTTTTCTTAGAATTCTCTTGGCTATAAAATTTTCAAACATTTCTTATATGTGATGACCTTGAATTTTTTTTTTTAAAGAGAGAGAGAGAATTTTTTAATATTTATTTATTTATTTATTTATTTTTCAGCGGACACAACATCTTTGTTTGTATGTGGTGCTGAGGATGGAACCCAGGCCTAACGCATGCCAGGCAAATGCGCTACCGCTTGAGCCACATCCCCAGCCCACCTTGAAATTTTTAAGAACTATTCACATATCTTGTAGGAATTCCTTCTATTGAAATTTATCAGGTCACTTTCTCAAAATTAAACTGGAGTGATGGCTTGTATGAAGAAAACCATATAGGTAAATGTCCATTTTCATTGTGGCAGATCAATGATATATCCTATCAACATGATGTAAGATTATTGTCAGGTTGCTCCACTGTTACTCTTAGTTCTCCTTTGCCATGCTATGCTACCTTTGGGAGGAAATTGGTACACATAGGATACATTCAGGGGTGAAAATTTCTACATCCAAGGAGCTGGAGTATAACAACTACCTAAGTTATTCTGGAATTTTTTGGATGAGAAGATTTATTTTCTTACCCATTTGTTTATGTAGCCCTTTATTTTATATCACTGTAGATGCATGTATATTTATCTTATTCATCGACTTCTAGTCTTTTTTATTCAGATTGTTCTAGTTTTGGTCACTGAGAATGTTCTCAGTTGGTTTCTGTGTCCCTTTGACATACCCAATCATTGTGGTATCTTTGCTTGCTTATTATTTTATAGTCCTTTTGTACTTTCCTGTGCTACAAGATAGATTCTTCCAGCTCTTCTTGTATATTTTCTTCCCTAGTCCTAGAATCAGCCCTCTCTTTCTCTCCAAGCAGCTCTGGTTCCTAACATTGAAAAAGCCATTAGAAACCAATAGCAGATGTGCTCATTAATACCAGATTGTAGTTGACTCTAGGCTTCTCAGTAAGAAAATAGCACACATATATACATATGTCTGAAAATATTTCTATATGTATCCATCTTTGACTATATCAAGCTAGACATGAGTTCATGTGCCTGTCTCCAATTTTAATCTATTGCCACAGGGATAATTCTGGTCTCCCCCTGTATTTATCTGTAAATTTTCACTCTAACCATACAAAGCCTGGCTCCTATTTTCCACTATACATTGAAATGAACTGTTCAATTCCAGTCTACATATAGAGCAGTTAAGCCTATATATTTGTGAGAACAATTTGTCAATTGGAGTATGCTTACATATACTTTATGTTACCCTTACTCATACAGATTCATTTCCAAAGATTTAGTCAGCACCTTTCACTCACTTCTCTCTGTGAGGCTGTTTAAAACATGTGTAACTTAATTAGATTGTTTGTCATGTTCTATTCCACATTCTACAATCCTCTGATATCTTAAATTTTTAAATATTTTTTTTGCATATTTTAGGGCTAACATTTTGGGCTGTGAAGATCAATGAACTCATAGAACCCACTATTACAGTATCACAATATCTGAAAAATCTTCTGTGTATACCCTAGGAAGCACCAATCTTTTCACCATTACTCTAGTTTTATATTTCTCCAAATGTTACATAATTAACATAGCATTTTAAAACTGGCATCTTTAATTTTGCAATATGCATTTAATAGTCATTCTTGTTTTGTGAATGGATAGTTCACTTCATTTATTGCTGAAAAACATTCAATTAAATGAACATATCACAATTTATGTGTCCATCTGTAGAAGGACATCTTGGTTTGTTCCAAGTATTGGAAACTATGAATAAAACTGCTATAAACACCTGTGGACAGATTTATATAGAGAAATAAATTTTCAAAAAATTTGGGTAAATACTAATGACAGCAGTGTCTGCATCATGTGCTAGGAGTGTGGTTAGCTTTATAAGAAAATGACAAACTGACTTTAACAGAGGATGTTTCATTTTGCATTCCCACCAGGAATGAACTAGAGTTTCTGTTGTTCATGTTTTCAGCAACATTTGTTATTGTTATTTATTTTGTCATTGTTATTTACCCTTTTCAGAGGTGCGTAGTTATATCTCATTATTGTTTTAATTTCTAAAGACAACTTTTCATATACTATTGTCATCCCTGCAGCATCTACAAGGTGTGTCTGTTCAGATCTATTGCTCATTATTTTATTGGGTTATTTGTTTTCTTATTGCCAAATTTCAATTGTTCCTTTTATGTCTCTTGGACAGAGAACTTTAAATTCTCTGTCTTTTTCTTCTTCTAAAAGTTTATTAATTATTAATTCAATTCCTTAAATGAATATAGGCCTATTTATATTATTTATTTTTCCTTATGTGAGTTTGGTAGTTTGTGTCTTTCAAGGACAAACAATGATCTAATTTCTTAAATTTATGATCATAGACTTATCAAGGTATTCCTTTATTATCCTTTTATTATGCATGAGATTAATAGTGATGGTCCCTATTTCATTTTTGATGTTGGTAATTTTATCTTCTTAGCTTTCACCTTCTCTCCTAGGTCAGGTTAGCCTATCTAATGGAGTATTGATATTAATAATTTTCATAAGACACCAACTTTTGATCATCTCCATTATTTTCATGTTTTATTTCATTAATTTCTGCTCTAATTTGCATTCTTCTTCTTTTTCTCTAATTTCAATTTTATTCTCTCTTTTTTTTGTTTCCTAAAGTAGAAGTTTAAATTACTGATTTTATCTCTTTTTAAAAACATATTTAATGCTATAAATTTTCCTAAAAGCATTACTGCACTGAAACCCTACATTTTGACTTTCTTCAAAATATTTTATATGCAGCCATCACCCTTTGTGATGAAGGGTATGTTACAACACACCTGTGGATTCCTGAAACAGGTCATATCTTATATACACAATTTTTTGTATACATACATACCTACACAAATCTAATGATTTTTCCTTCTTTTTTTATTGGTTGTTCAAAACATTATAAAGCTCTTGACATATCATATTTCATACATTAGATTCAAGTTGGTTATGAACTCCCAATTTTACCCCAAATACAGATTGCAGAATCACATCGGTTACACATCCACATTTTTACATAATGCCCTATTAGTAACTGTTGTATTCTGCTACCTTTCCTATCCTCTACCATGCCCCCTCCCTCCCCTCCCATCTTCTCTCTCTACCCCATCCACTGTAATTCATATCTCTCCTTGTTTATTTTCCCATTCCCCTCACAACCTCTTATATGTAATTTTGTATAACAATGAGGGTCTCCCTCCATTACCATGCAATTTCCCTTTTCTCTCCCTTTCCATCCCACCTCATGTATCTGTTTAATGTTAATCTTTTCTTCCTGCTCTTCCTCCCTGCTCTGTTCTTAGTTGCTCTCATTATATCAAAGAAGACATTTGGTATTTGTTTTTTAGGGATTGGCTAGCTTCACTAAGCATAATCTGCTCTAGTGCCATCCATTTCCCTGCAAATTCTATGATTTTGTCATTTTTTAGTGCTGCGTAATACTCCATGGTGTATAAATGCCACATTTTTTTTATCCATTCATCTATTGAAGGGCATCTGGGTTGGTTCCACAGTCTAGCAATTGTGAATTGTGCTGCTATGAACATCGATGTAGCAGTATCCCTGTAGTACGCTCTTTTAAGGTCTTCAGGGAAAAGTCCAAGAAGGGCAATAGCTGGGTCAAATGGTGGTTCCATTCCCAGCTTTCCCAGGAATCTCCATACTGCTTTCCAGATTGGCCGCACCAGTTTGCAGTCCCACCAGCAATGTACAAGAGTACCCTTTTCCCCACATCCTCTCCAGCACTTGTTGTTGTTTGACTTCATAATGGCTGCCAATCTTACTGGAGTGAGATGGTATCTTAGGGTGGTTTTGATTTGCATTTCTCTGACTGCTAGAGATGGTGAGCATTTTTTCATGTACTTGTTGATTGATTGTATGTCCTCCTCTGAGAAGTGTCTGTTCAGGTCTTTGGCCCATTTGTTGATTGGGTTATTTGTTTTCTTATTGTTTAATTTTTTGAGTTCTTTGTATACTCTGGATATTAGGGCTCTATCTGAAGTGTGAGGAGTAAAAATTTGTTCCCATGATGTAGGCTCCCTATTTACCTCTTTTATTGTTTCTCTTGCTGAGAGAAAACTTTTCAGTTTAAGTAAGTCCCATTTGTTGATTTTTGTTATCAACTTTTGTGCTATGGGTGTCCTATTAAGGAATTTGGAGCCCGACCCTACAATATGTAGATCGGAGCCAACTTTTTCTTCTATCAGACGCAGAGTCTCTGATTTGATATCTAGCTCCTTGATCCACTTTGAGTTAACTTTTGTGCATGGCGAGAGGAGGGGATTCAGTTTCATTTTGTTGCATATGGATTTCCAGTTTTCCCAGCACCATTTGTTGAAGATGCTATCCTCCCTCCATTGCATGCTTTTAGCTCCTTTATCAAATATAAGATAGTTGTAGCTTTGTGGATTAGTCTCTGTGTCCTCTATTCTGTACCATTGGTCCACCCTCCTGTTTTGGTACCAGTACCATGCTGTTTTTGTTACTATTGCTCTGTAATATAGTTTTAAGTCTGGTATCGCTATACCGCCTGATTCGCACTTCCTGCTTAGAATTGCTTTTGCTATTCTGGGTCTTTTATTTTTCCATATGAATTTCATGATTGCTTTATCCATTTCTACAAGAAATGCCGTTGGGATTTTGATTGGCATTGCATTAAACCTATAGAGAACTTTTGGTAATATCGCCATTTTGATGATGTTAGTTCTGCCTATCCATGAACAGGGTATATTTTTCCATCTTCTAAGATCTTCTTCTACTTCTCTTTTTAGGGTTTTGTAGTTTTCATTATATAAATCTTTCACCTCTTTTGTTAGGTTGATTCCCAAGTATTTTATTTTTTTTGAGGATATTGTGAATGGAGTGTTTTTCCTCATTTCCGTTTCAGAAGTTTTGTCGCTGATATACAGAAATGCCTTTGATTTATGCGTGTTGATTTTATATCCTGCCACTTTGCTGAATTCATTTATTAGTTCTAGTAGTTTTTTTGTAGACCCTTTTGGGTCTTCTAGGTATAGAATCATGTCATCTGCAAATAGTGATAATTTAAGTTCTTCCTTTCCTATTTTTATGCCTTTAATTTCTTTCGTCTGTCTAATTGCTCTGGCCAGTGTTTCGAGAACTATATTGAATAGAAGTGGTGATAGAGGGCATCCCTGTCTTGTTCCAGATTTTAGGGGGAATGCCTTCAATTTTTCTCCATTGAGAATGATGCTAGCCTGAGGCTTAGCATAGATAGCTTTTACAATGTCGAGGTAAGTTCCTGTTATCCCTAGTTTTTCTAATGTTTTGAACATAAAGGGATGCTGTACTTTGTCGAATGCTTTTTCTGCGTCTATTGAGATGATCATATGGTTCTTATTTTTAAGTCTATTGATGTGGTGAATAACATTTATTGATTTCCGTATATTGAACCATCCTTGCATCCCAGGGATGAATCCTACTTGATCATGGTGCACAATTTTTTTGATGTGCCTTTGTATCCGATTCGCCAGAATTTTATTGAGGATTTTTGCATCTAGGTTCATCAGAGATATTGGTCTGTAGTTTTCTTTCTTTGAGGTGTCTTTGTCTGGTTTCGGAATCAGGGTGATGTTGGCCTCATAGAATGAATTTGGCAGAGCTCCTTCTTTTTCTATTTCCTGAAATAACTTGAAAAGTATTGGTATTAATTCTTCCTTAAAGGTTTTGTAAAACTCCGCTGTATACCCATCCGGTCCTGGGCTTTTCTTGGTTGGAAGTCTTTTGATTGCTTCTTCTATTTCATCTATTGTTATTGGTCTGTTTAAGTTGTGAGTATCCTCCTGACTCAGTCTGGGCAAATCATATGACTTAAGGAATTTATCGATGTCTTCACTATCTTCTATTTTATTGGAATATAGGTTTTCAAAATAATTTCTAATTGTCTTCTGTATTTCTGTAGTGTCTGTTGTGATATTGCCTTTTTCATCCCGTATGTTAGTGATTTGAGTTCTCTCTCTTCTTCTCTTCGTTAGCATGGCTAAGGGTCTGTCGATCTTATTTATTTTTTCAAAGAACCAACTTTTAGTTTTGTTAATTTTTTCAATAGTTTCTTTTGTTTCAATTTCGTTGATTTCCGCTCTGATTTTAATTATTTCTTGCCTTCTGCTACATTTGCTGTTGTTTTGCTCTTCCTTTTCTAGGGCTTTGAGATGAAGTGTGAGCTCATTTATTTGTTGGTTTTTCCTTTTTTTGAGGAATGACCTCCAAGCGATGAATTTCCCTCTTAAAACTGCTTTCATTGTGTCCCATAGATTCCGATATGTTGTGTCTGTATTTTCATTTATCTCTAAGAATTTTTTGATTTCCTCCTTTATGTCTTCTGTAACCCATTGATCATTCAGTAACATATTGTTCATTTTCCATGTGATGTAGGATTTTTCCTTCCTTCTTTTATCATTGATTTCCAGTTTCATTCCATTATGATCAGATAAAATGCATGGTATTATCTCCACCCCTGTATATTTACTGAGGGTTGCCCTATGGCATAATATATGGTCTATTTTTGAGGAGGATCCATGTGCTGCTGAGAAAAAAGTATATCCACTTGATGATGGTTGATATATTCTATATATGTCAGTTAAGTCTAGGTTGTTGATTGTGATATTGAGTTCTATAGTTTCTTTATTCAGCTTTTGTTTGGAGGATCTGTCCAATTGTGAGAGAGGTGTGTTGAAGTCACCCATAATTATTGTGTTGTGGTCTATTTGATTCTTGAACTTGAGGAGAATTTGTTTTATGAACGTCGCAGCACCATTATTTGGTGCATAAATATTGATAATTGTTATGTCTTGTTGGTGAATGGTTCCTTTTAACAGTATATAATGTCCTTCCTTATCCCTTTTGATTAATTTAGTCTTGAAGTCAATTTTATTCGATATGAGGATGGCCACCCCTGCTTGCTTACGAGGACCGTGTGCATGGTATATTTTTTCCCAACCTTTCACCTTCAGCCTGTGTATGTCTTTTCCAATCAGATGTGTCTCCTGGAGGCAGCATATTGTTGGATTTGTTTTTTTAATCCATGTTACCAGCCTATGTCGCTTTATTGGAGAGTTTAAGCCATTAACGTTTAGAGTTACTATTGATATATGGTTTGTACTTCCAGCCATGTTTGATTATTTATCTTCTTTTTTTTTTTTTTTTTTTAATTTAGTTTGTTTCTCCATGGTTAGCTTTCCCCCCGCCCTCTGTCTTTATAGAGGCACTTCCCACTGATGGTTTTGGTTATTGTTTTTCATTTCTTCCTCGTGTAGTGTTTTGCTCAAGATGCTTTGCAATGCTGGTTTTCTGGCTGCAAATTCTTTTAGCTTTTGTTTATCATGAAAGATTTTTATTTCATTGTCGTACCTGAAGCTTAATTTTGCTGGATACAGAATTCTTGGTTGGCATCCATTGTCTTTCAGTGTTTGAAATACGTTGTTCCAGGATCTTCTCGCTTTCAGCGTCTGTGATGAAAAATCCGTTGTTAACCTTATTGGTTTACCCCTGAATGTAATCTGCCTCCTTTCTCTTGTAGCTTTTAGTATTTTCTCTTTGTTCTGTATATTGGATATCTTCATAACAATGTGTCTTGGCGTTGGTCTACTGTGATTTTGTGTGCTCGGTGTCCTGTATGCATCTACAATTTGTATATCCGTTTCCTTTTTTATTTCTGGAAAGTTTTCTGTAATTATTTCTTTCAGCAGGTTACTCATTCCCTTGGTTTGAATCTCTGTACCTTCTTCTATCCCGATGACTCGTAGGTTTGGTTTTTTTATGTTATCCCATATCTCTTGGATGTTTTTCTCGTGGTTTTTAACCAGCCTTTCTGAGTTGGCTAGGCTCTTTTCAAGATGATATATTTTGTCTTCATTATCTGATGTTCTGATTTTTCCTTCTTTATACTTTTTCATACCTCAAAGTCATCACTTTTGCAGTCCATAGTACATCAGCAAAACTAGCATAAATTTATCCTTCTTCATAGTTTTACAGATAGATTTGTTCTTACCATATATCTTGATAACTTCAATGTATAACTTTTTTCCTTTCACTATTAAATCAAGCGCTTTTATCTTTTTTACTTAAAAGAAGAAATCTCTGGCTTCTTTAGGGAATATCCAAACTGCCAGCACATCTTAGCTTTGTGGAGTTATTATTAAGAAAAATAAGAGTTACTTGAATGCAAGCAATGAGAGACTGTGACAGCTGACTCATGAGCAAGAGGCATATACAGGATGCATAAGCCGGAAGAAAGGATGGCTCACATCCTCAACAAGATGGTACAGGAAAATCTGAGTTTCAGTACACTGCTCAGAATGGTGATTATATAAAAATTATGAAAAGAAAAACCTTATGAATTGCTTATTCCTAGAACTTCCCATTTAATAATTTGGATCCACATTTGACCACAGGAAACCAAAACCACATAAAAGCAATCTGCAGATAAGGTTGGACTGCTATAAGAGTGTGTTTATTTCTCTTTGCAATTCTAGTAACTTTTGCTTCACATATTTTTACATGATCTTGTTGGTTCTTACAAATGTAGAACCCATATATCTTATGGTGTTAAGTGACTTCACTATCATTATGTTTATATCCCTGATAATTTTTAGATGCTTTTTGTCAAAAATTAATATAGTTATATAAGCATTCTATATTAAAGTTATATAATATATATTCTATATTATATTAAAGTTGGCAAGATAGGAAAGAGATGAAAAAAATCTTTTAACCTACTTGTGATTTTGTACAGATGCTTCTCAACCAACCTATGGGGTTATGTCCTGATAAATCCATTATATGTGAAAAATAACAAGGTAAATAAAAGTATTTAATACCCAAGTAAACTCACAACAAAACCAAAATATTACTAGTGAAACCATCATAAGATGGGAATTTATTGAATAATTTATTTAGTCTTTATTTAAAGTAAAATTCTTCTAGATAATACAGTTGGATCTTCATCTTTTTTTTTTACTCTTGAAAATCTATGTGTTTATTTTGTGTATAAGGCAAATATTGATATTAAAATAACACATGTTTATAACTGTTTTCTTATTATGTCTAATCTTTGTTTCTTTTGTCCTCTACTTCGTTTTGTATCCTCTGTGGTTTAAATTGAGAATTTTTTTTTATTATTCCATTTCTCTCCTATCTTAACATATCAATTAGTTTTCTTTTTAAAACATTTATGGTATTATACTATAAATAATATGTTTATTAATTAAATATTATTCTACTAGTTCATGTATATATAGTGCAGAAATCTTATAGGAGATAATCTACAACTATTATAAGTTCTTAAAATATTTCCACTCCTCCCTGTTGTCCATCCAGATATCACTGTCATGCTTGCTTTTTCTTTTTGGGTTATGGATTTTCTTGCATTTTAGCATGCCTTGTAATTTTTTTGAAGGGCACACATTTTACATAATGACCTAAAAACTTCCAAAACCCCTATCACCTAATATTATCACATGGTGGGGATAGAATTTCAACATACACATTTGGAAATACATGGAGACCATAGCATCTTGCATCCATTGTCCTCTAGAGGAATCTAATATACTAATCTACTTTTCCCAAATAGCATATCACTGGTATCAGCACATTGTTCACATATATTTTTAATCTCTCTTATACAATCAGAATACATAATTTTATTACAAATATTAAATTATATTGTAATATGCAAAAAAAACTTCACTTAATGAGAATAAAGGATAACATTTGAAAGCTAAATATAATTATTTTCAAAAATAGAGGTAGCTATTTTTTTCAATGCAAAATGAAACTAGTAAATAAGAAAGATCCAAGTAACATACAACTAATTGCATATTAGAAATTTAAAGTGCTTCATATTCATATTTGAATCAAAAATACCTTTAGAAGTAATAACCACATACAATCATGTGCCTCATAATGATTCAGTCAACAGTGGGCCACATACACAATGGAGGTCCCATGATATTATATTGCTTAGGAAGATGGTAACTGTCTTAGTTTGGGTAAGCACACTCTATGATGTTTGCATGATGATGAAATTGTGCATGGACATGTTATATGTCTCTGTTACTAACACATTGCTGAGCTTTCAAAGCAGTGCTGCTATTTTAACATTTACTCCTTTTGGAATATGAAAAATTTCAATGACCTACAACAGAGGTCTGTGCCCCTCAGCCAAATTCAATGTACCACCTGAATTTGCCTATGTAAATAAATTTTATTGTGTGATAGTTATGCCCATTTGTTCATTAATTGGCTACTTTCCTCATAGATGACGGTGTTCAGTGTGCCTGTATGGCACAAATATTAACTAAATTTTTACCATGTATCCATTTCATGGATAACTTTGGCATTCTTTGTCCAACAGAAATGTATCTCATTCATTCGTTAAACTACCATACAACTGTTAGTGCATAGCTAATAATAATAGTAAAAAATATACTGAAAATATTCTATGAGGAGTAAATAAAAAATAACAAAGAAAATCTGCAAAGGAAAGAGCTACAATACAGAAAATGCCAACCAAAGAAAAAACAAGTTAAGCTAAATAGTGAAAATAAACAAAAATGACAAGTAATACAAATCATGCCTTAATAATAACCCTAAATGTTAATGGCCTAAACTCACCAATCAAAAGACATAGGCTGGAAGATTGGATTTAAAAATAATAATAATAATAATAATAATATGATGCCTCCAAGAGATTCATCTCATAGGAAAAGATGCCCACAGACTGAAGGCGAAAGGTTGGAATACAATATATCATTCACATGGTCTACATAAACAAGCAGGAGTTTCTATCCTCATATATCAAATAAAGTAGACTTTAAGCCAAAGTTAATAAAAAGAGATAAAGATGAACATTTCATACTACTTAAGGGAACTATACATCAACAAGACATAACAATTATAAATATACATTCCCCAAACCTTGGAGCATCTACATTTATCAAAAAAACTCTTCTTAAGTTCAAGAGTCAAATAGACCACAACACACAAATTCTGGGTAACTTTAACACACCTCTTTCACCACTGGATAGATCTTCCAAGCAAAAGCTAAAAAGAGAATTAAAGAACTCAGTAATACAATCAGAAACTCAGACTTAACTGACATATGTAGAACATATCAACCATCAATGAGTGAATACAATTTATTCTCAGCAGCACATGGATCCTTCTTTAAAAAAGACCATATATTATGCCACAAAGCAACTCTTAGCAAATATAAAAAAGTAGAGATACTACCCTGTATTCCATCCAATCACAATGGAATGGAATTAGAAATCAATGATAAAATATAAAATAAAAGATACTCCAACACCTGGGGACTAAATAATATGCTACTCAATGAACAATGGGTTGCAGAAGACATCAAGGAGCAGATTAATTGACCCCGCAGTGCTCAAGGAGGTTCAGAGCAAGTGGATAGAGATTGAGGTGGTTTTCAGAGTGGGTCTAATGGCTCACTGAAATTGTGGAAATGTCATCCTGGTTTAAAGACCTAGGCTCTGGCTTGGGCCACTCCTTGGGTCAGGTGGGGGGCAGCTTGGCTTCCCTCACTGGCCTTATCTCCAACATCACCAAGGATGAGGTTCTCGATGATTTTGAGGATGTAGAAGCAGGTTTACCTAATTATTGGAGAAAGAACATTGAAGATACCAAATGGATGATCAGATATGACAATGAAAGGCTTAAAAACACTATTGTACTGAGCTGGAAGAAAGGTATGTAGCATCTGAGCTACGGATCCAACATCAATCTGCAAATTACCGAAGTAAATTCGAAGAGAAAGAAGTAGAAAGCAGGCAACTTAAAGCAAGACAGTTTGCACTACAAGATGTGTTGTCCACACTGCAGTCAGTACATTCAGGAGCTGTTGTTACACCAGCAACGACTGCCCTGTTTTCATTCAGTAATAAGATCAGTCATTTTTCACCTTTTCCTGGTGATGACATGGACTTCAGAACAACAAGAAATAAACAATTGAAGTTTCAAGACTTGAATCTCAAGTTGGCCATTGGAGGGATATAGCTCAGGCACAGGCAACACATAATTCTGATCAAAGTGAAATCTGCAAACTACAAAATACTATTAAGGTACTTGAACAAAACCGAAGTCAAGACCTCAATTATCATCAAGAGAAAATGTCAGTTTTGCAGAATGCACATCAACAGAAACTGGCAGAGATAAGTCTCTGGTATCAAGAGGAATTAAATGACTATGAAGAAAGGATTGAAAAACTTGAAAATCAGTTACAACAAGGTGACTCAGGAGTTACAGTAACTGATGAGTCTAAAATCAGTGAGATGGAAAAAACTATTCAGGTTCTACAAACTTGAGAAATTAGAGTCTGCAACAAAGATGGGAGAACTTGAGGATCAAATAAAAGATATAAATAAAAAAATATCTTTGGCAGAAAATGACAGAGACACCTTGAAGAGAGAAAAAGAGCAGCTCAGTGTGGAGAAGCGACAAATAATTGAACAGTGTGAAACCTTGAAGCTGGAATGTAGTCAATTGCAGCCTTCTGTGATGGAGCAGAAAGATGAGGAAATTGGGAATTTGTGGAAAACCAGTGAACAAATAAAAGCCCATTTGCAGGAAGACGCACACAACACTCAAGCAGACAATTCTGATAGTTTTCAAGAAACTAAAAAAAAAAAAAAAAAAAAAAAAAAAAAAAAAAAAAAAA
>NW_026000153.1:21866582-21911922 GCF_001458135.2 Marmota marmota marmota
AAAAAAAAAAAAAAAAAAAAAAAAAAAAAAAAAAAAGCCTTCCTATAGAAAATGGAAGTGAAAAGCACGACCTGTATAACTATGAAACTGATGAAACTGAAAAATTAGTGAAAAGAATCCAAGAATGAGAACTTAAGATTCAACTTCTAAATGAAAAGAACATATATTTAACCAGACAGATTGATCAGCTATCCAAAGATGAAGTTGCTAAACTCACTCAAGTTATTCATCAGGAAGATATGGAGATACAAGCTCTTCAGGCTAAAATTTATTCAGGTTCCTACACCCAGGATGTCGTTACCCTTTAGGAGCAACTGCAGACCTTCACTATGGAAAGAGACCAAATATTAGCTGTTTTGAATGAGAAGACAAAAGAAAATACCCAACTGCAAACAGAACATCAGAAGATGAAGGATACAGTCACTGCCAAAGCAGCAACCCTCATCAGCTTCAAAAAGAAAATAAAAAAATTGTCCACCAAATTTGAAAATAGTGATCAAGGTATGTTTAGAGAAACTCTGCAGAATTTATCTTATATCATTAGAGAAAAAGACATTGAAATAGATGCACTAAGTCAGAAATCTCAGACTTTATTTGAAGTTTTACGAACCTCTGGCACTAGTCATGAGGTTCGAGGTGTTAATAGTCATCAGTTCAAGGAGCTCCTACAAGAACGTGATGAATTAAAACAGCAAGTGAAAAAAAGGAGGAATGAAAACTACAGGTAATGACAACCATCCAAAACCTGCATCATGAGTCAGCCCAATATGAGGAAGACCTTCTTCAACTTGAAGCCCAAGTTTTGGTTGTCAGTGATAACAGTTCTAAATTAGAAGCAGACAACACTGGCCTCATCCAATGTTATGAGCTGAAGGAAACCAAACTCAAACATTTTGGGCACAAATTAGGCCAGTGCCTAGGGCAAGTTTGCAGCACCAAAGATCTCTTTTTAGGAAAACTTGATATGATTACATCCCAGCTGTTGTCTGCCTCATCACTTACCTCCCAGTCAGCAGAGGTCGAAGAGCTGAGAAAATCACTGCAAGAAAAAGAGGCCACCATTAAGGAGCTCCAGGAGAATAACCGCAGGTTTTCTGATGTAACTGCTCTTACCTCCAAGAGAGAAAAGAAAGAACATGAACAAAATTAAATATCTCAAGGAAAAACAAGATCTGTTATAAAATTACTGAAAGAAAAAGACCTCTTAATCCAAGCCAAAAGTGATCAGTTACTTTCTTCAAATGCAAAGTTCACTAACAAAGTGATTGAAAATGAGTTGTTGAGGCAAGCAATAACAAACCTCAAGGAGAGAATATTAATTTTAGAAATGAACATTTCTCAACTAAAAGGGGAGAATGAAAAAATAATAGAAACATCCAAAGAAAAGGAAATGGAATATCAAGAATTACAAGAGATGAACATGAAGTTCTCTATGATGCTGCGAGAACAAGAGTTCAGGTACCAGTCAATGAAAGAGAAAGTGCTTGCCTTTGAGCAACTGTTAGGAGAAAAAGAACAGGGCAAGGCTGGGGAATTAAATCAGCTTTTAAATGCAGTTGAATCAATGCAGGAAAAGACCATTCTGTGTCAGCAGTAGACAGACCAACTCACTTTGTCCCTAAAGAACAAACAGATGGAAAAAGTACCCTCCAGCAAGAGGTTCAACACTTACATGACAAAGAATTATATTTAAATCAGGAGGTACAAAGCCTGAGGAGCCATCTTGTAGAATCTGAAGATTCTTACAGCTGGGAAATTTGGGCTGCAGAGAAGAGAGAGATGAACCTGAGAAAGAAAGTCACACTATTGGAGGAAAAGCTACTTTCCTCTTCTAATGCAAGTCATCCAGCCAGTGTGCAGGTAGAGTCCCTGCAGAAACAGGTGTGTTTACTCTCCCAAGAGAGGGATGAGAATGCACTGCAGCTTTTGCTCTACTAGGAACAAGGAAAGCAGTATGCCATGTCACTTACTAACCTGCAAATGGTTCTAGAGCATTTCCAACAAGAAGAAAAAGCTGTGTATTCAGCTGAATTAGAAAAGGAAAGACAACATATAACCGAATGGAAGGAAAAGGCAAAAAATCTAGAAAGAGAGGTATTATTATTATTACAGGAACGTTTGGATGAAGCCAATGGTGTGTTGGATTCAGAAACCAGACTTACACAACAGTTACATCTAAAAGAAGAACAGATTGAAGGACTTAAAAAGCACAATGAGCTCCAACAAGAAATGCTGAATGATGCACAAAAGAAATTGATGAACTCGGAAAATGGCACAGAAGGAAAAGTGGACAAAGCCCTAATGAGAAACCTGTTCATTGGGCATTTCCAGACACCAAAAAGTAAACGTCATGAAGTGTTACAGTTAATGGGAAGCATCCTGGACATTCAAAAGGAGGATATGGAGCAGTTGTTGAATGGAGATGATGGTGGTGTTACTAAGTGGATGACTCCTTGGCTTGGAGGAGGATCAAAAAATGTTCCCAGCACATCTTTGAGACCAAATGAGCAATGTCTGCTTAATAGTTCTTTTTCAGAACTTTTTGTTAAATTTCTGGAAACAGAATCTCCTTCATTTGTTCCACCACCCAAACTTTCTGCTCGTGCCATGAAACGTCTAGACTCCAGAGGAAGGAGAAAGGAAGGTGAGAATGTACCAAGAAGTTTGAAAGATGCAGTAGAATTCAGAGCTGGTAGAAGAGCGAGCGGCTGTGAATCCATTCTTGGTACCGCGTTCTGCGGCTGTGCCACTGATTAGCCTAGCTGGACTTGGACCTGGTGGACCTGGGAATCCCCTTTTGAATCCCATCGCAGACTTCATGCCCACCTTTACTCCATTGCCAGTGTACCCCAACAATAGTGTCAGGGTTGTACTAAAGGACCTTATAAGTAATAGGTGATTCTGAAGCCAGAGATGATTTCAGACTTTGAAGAAGCCATAAACACTTTTGTACTTTTTACAAAGTGGCCTTTTCGAAAAGGAGTCATGTATTTGCAGGGAAAAAGAAAAACATAAAAGTTGATATAAAGAGCTAACAGGTATTTTGACTCCCCCTCCCTCCCCCCCCTTTTTTTTTTTGGTGTGTATTTTTTTTTTGCTGTAGCACTTATTAAAATTTTGTTCTTATATTATCAGGTAATCAACAGCAATAATAACTATAGATAAAAATGACTCATTTATATAACAGAAAAGAAGAAAACTCCAACCCATATGAAAAAGATATATACTTCAGAATTTGGGCTATATGAAAACAAAATGTGATGTAGCAAAGTTGTGAATTCTTTAGTTTATAAAAGAAAGCACTGTATAACTAGTAAAAGAAAATTACAGTGGGAGGGACTGAACATGAAGTTTAGTAGATAATTTCTAAGATTCTTTTAATCATTTAATTATTTTATTAATTTAATCAATTAATTTTATTTATGAACTTCATAAATTAATTGATATTAAATTTTGATTTATATTTAAATTTTATTGAATTTTATTAAAATTAATTTGGTAAAATTAATTTAAATAAATTTTAATATAAATCAATTTAATATTATATAGTTTAACTTGCAATTAATTTTGATAAAATGTTCTCAATGGTTTTAGAAGTTGCAGGTGTCAGAGAAGTATTTGCTATATATTCTACTATTTTTTTCTTCTCGATTTTCACCTAACTTGAGCTGGAAACTTTTGATTTATCCTTTATCTTAATTAAGATAAAAAGTGAAGACAAAATACCTAGTGGCTATATAGATCAGCTTTTTCTTTCAATTTTAAATTTTCTCTCAGTTTCAGCTTCTTTATTTGATTTTCAAGTTCCTTTAGGATAGAAACATGAGGTTTATCTTTTAAAATCTCAAGCAATTTACAATTAGAAAAGAAAGGACTACTCATGGCTTCTTTAAGTAGTTCACAAAGTAGACCTGAAGCAAATATTAATCATCTTTAGAAGAATTTGTATCAAATGGCTGAGAACAAGATTTCCCACACCAGTCCCCTACAGCTCTGCAAATGTGGTTCTCTGTGATTTCATGATGCATATAGGTTGATGTGATGACCACCACAACAGCCACCAGACACACTTGCATCCTAAGGATCAGTGAAATCACCTCCTTGCACCAGCACCAGCTGTTTAGAACTTAAGAATTTTTTTACCAGCCCATTATTAAAAAAATCCTGACTTGAGGCTTAAGTGAATGAGGATGTTCATATTTATACTTTGAAGTGGTACACTGAAGACCTTTTTCTTGCAGATTTTGTCAATGTAGCTATGCCTTAGAAAGAGAAACATTTGTATAGCAAGAAAATGTAAAAACAAGTTGAGTTCAAATATATAAAGAGCTCTAGCTCCAACTAGAGTGAAATTTGATTGTCAAATTGCTGTGATTACTGTATATTTGAAATGTATTTGGGAGACTGGAAGTTTTGATTATGTGTTGATGGATAAAATTTGTTTTTCCAAAAAATTAACAGGCCAAACTGATTCACACAGTGTCAACTTTCTTCTTAGCTAACTTATTTAAATTGCCATTCTTCCATACATTATAAAGGATGTCCCATAAGAGTTCATATGAGAAATGTTCAATTGCCCCCTGAGCTCTGCCCAGTTGGCATCATAGATGCTACTCTACTTAACCCCACCATAAATGAAAACATCTCAAATTGAAAATGCACATACCACACCACGTGCCTAGAAGCACAGTGCTCTGCAGTGTGCTGCTTGCTTCCCCTGATGATCCTGTCACTGATGGGGAGCTGCCACTCACTGCTGCTGCCCCCACCAAGAGGGTGTTGTGCTGCATATTGCTAGCCTAGGATAAAGGAAAATCCAAAATCTAAAGTACGAATTCTACTGGACATGTCTTACTTTTGAATTAATAAGACTTTGAAATATCTTTTTTAAAAAATAAAAGCATTTTTAGCTATGGTTATAATTATATTAGAGCCTTTATCTGTTTTCCAGCTTATTTAGCTATCTCCTATAAGGATGAAAGAGTTACCCCCAATTACTTTCATATTACATAGGAAATTCATAGATTTACAACTCTTGTGTATGTGGTTCTCTGCGATTTCATCATGCATATAGGTTGAAGTGACCACCACCATCAGAGCCACAAGACACCCTTGCATCCTAAGGATCACTAAACTCACTTCATTGCACCAGCTCCAGCTGTTTGCAACTTAAGAATAAGACTATTTCTTTAATTTTTATAAGCCCATTATAAAATATCCTGACTTGAAGTTTAATTGTGTGAGGATGTTCATATTTATACTTTGAAGTTGTACATTGAAGAATATTTTCTTGCAGATTTTGACAATGTATATGCCTTAGAAATAAAAACCTTTATTCTTTTTATGCCATATTTCTTGAATGTTCTGCTCATGGTTTCATACTCTTTACACTGTGTGTTCTACATTCTTTTTAAAAATTATATATGTTGAATTCACTGTCTGAGGTCCTGTCTTCCAAGAGGTCTAATCTGTTGGTGATGCTTTCAATTGAACTTTTTAATTTGTTTTATTGTTTCTTTCATTTCAAGGATTTTTGTTTTTTTTGTTTTGTTTTGTTTTCTAGAATCTCTATCTCCCTACTGAAGTAATCTTTTGCTTCCAATATTTGTGTTGTTTATGTAGCTCTTTGTCAAAATGATCTTTTGCTGCCTGTATTTGGTCTTTTATCTCATCCTTTAATTTGCAGAACATTTTCATTATGTACATCCTGAACTCTTTCTGTCATCTTCTGCTGTGCTGGCCATGGATTCTAATAATGTGGTGTCTTGATTTGTTTGTGGCCCTTTCTTCCCTTGTCCTTTCGTATTGCTGGTGTGTCTTCCCTTCTAGCACTGTGGATCCTAGGCAATACCGTTTTTACCTTACAGGCTTACAGTGCCTCTGTAGGGATCACCTCATTTGAGGTGAAGGACAATGTTATCAGATCCTAATATAAGCCATATACACCCTAAAAACCAATGTTTGCAAATAAGATGTTTACATTTGGTCACAATGTACAGATATTGTGAATTCAGTTATTATCTACAATATACCCAGTAGGTTTGTAAAAGGGTTTATAGTTTCTGATGGTAGAAAAAGAAGTGGGGATGGGGGGTGGTAAGATGATATGCTGAAGAGGTAGGAGTTGAGGATACAGAGTTGTTGTATCTTAGGAAGTGTGAAAGAGAAATCTAAAGAAGAAGATTAGCAGCAGAAGAAAGGAGAGGAAGTAAATTTGGGTAAACAAGTAAGTGGGAAGACAAGAGAGTACATAAAACAAACACACATATATATATCAAGAAAAATAAAAAATGTTAAAGTAGCAGAAATTGGTGGGAAAAAAGAAGAATAAAAAAAATCTACAACACCACTGCAACATACTATTCAGAAATCCCAGTCCTCAAAGTCCTAATTCATGCAAAGTACTTGGAAATACATATGTTGGGGATGTGAGGTGGCCAGAGGGAAAAAAATCTTGAATGAAGACACAGGGCTTGTTTTGGTTTGAGATGAGTATCTTTCCTGTTTCCCTTCTCATCCAATAGGTGGAGTCATCTGTTGTTAGCTGGTATCTCTGCCCTCAGGATGGTGAATGTAACCATGGTGCCATTGTGCCAGGTTAGCAGCTGCTGGGGAGAGAGGGAGTTAGAAACTGGGTACCTGGAAGATGGTTATGAAGTTGACCCAAGATGGAGGCTCTTGCTTTCAGAAGTGTGGTGTTGGGTCAGGTAGGGGGAGCCAGGCAATGGTGTTGGATGATGAGTTTAGCCACAAGCTCTGTGACTTGCAGTGTGGGCTGACTTCAGAGCTTGTGTGAAATTCCCGGATGCAGGCAGGCTACTGCACATAGAGGGCTGTGTCCACTGCTGCTGAGTCCGAAGAAGGCAGTGACCAGGGGAATCCCACTTAGATAGATGGGGGTCTACACAGGGAGGATGTTCTGAGTTCCTACTCATGGGAAGCTGCTAGGTATCCTACATGGAAGCAGCACAATGCTTTCTGCTTAAGTGTGTGGCTGAAAGTTCTTCACGAGTGCTTCTGCCATCTCTGATGGCCTCCCTGGGGTTCTCAGTAGTCCTTGTGGGTGAGTAGCTGGGAGACCTCTGCTGCTGAGGTCTGGAGCCCTAGACGGGTGCAGGGGGCAGGAAGATTGCTTGCAGAGAAGCAGTATTCTCACTACTTGCATCCCAGGTCATGGAGCAACGCAGAATGCTGCCTCCCTCTGGCCCGCCATCCTGAATCCAGAAATAGAAACATTTATATAGCAAGAAAAGGTGAAAACAAGACTAGTCCAAATATGTAAAGAGGTCTGGCTCCAACTAGAGCAAAATTTGATTGTCAATTGTGCTGTGATTAACTGTATATTTCTAATGTATTTGGGAGAATGGAAGTTTTGATTATGTGTTGATGGTTAAAACTTGTTTTTCCAAAAAATTAACAGGTGACACTGTGTGAAACAGTGTCACCTCTCTTCTTAACTAACTTATTTATATTGCCATTCTTCCATACATTGAAAAGGAAGTTCCCATAGCAGTTCATATGAGAAATGATCAACTGCCTCCTGAGCTCTGCCTAGTTGGCATCATAGACACTCCTCTACTTAACTCCACCATACACAATTTAAACAGATCAATTTCAAGCAAGGAAATAGAGGACGCCATCAGTGGCCTACCAACCAAGAAAAGCCCAGGATTGGAGGGATACCCAGATGAGTTCTATAAGACATTTAAAGAAGAACTAACACCAATGTTTCTCAAATTATTTCATGAAATATAAAAAGAGGGAACACTTCCAAACACATTCTATGAGGCCAATATTACTCTGACTCCAAAACCAGACAAAGAAACAGCAAAGAAAGAAAACTTCAGACCAATATCACTAATGAATATAGATGCAAAAATTCTCAATACAATTCTGGCAAATTGAATTCAAAAACATATCAAAAAGATAGTGTACCATGATCCAGTGGGGTTTATTCCAGGGATGCAAGGTTGGTTCAACATACAGAAATCAATAAATGTAATTCATCACATCAATAGACTTAAAGAATCATAGGATCATCTCAATAGATGCAGAGAAAGCATTTGAAAAAGTGCGCCCCTTCATGTTCAAAACACTAGAAAACCTAGGGCTATCAGTTACATACCCTAACATTGTAAAGACTATCTATGCTAAGCCCCTGGCCAAACATCATTCTAAATGGAGAAAAATTGAAAGCCCTCCCTCTAATAACTGGAACAGGACAGGGATGCCCTTTTTCACTACTTTTAACATAGTTCTTGAAACTAGCCATAGCAATTAGACAGATGAAAGAAATTAAAGAGATACAGACAAGAAAAGAACTCAAATTATCATTTTTTGCAGATGATGATTGTATATCTAGAAGATCCAAAACATTCCACCAGAAATCTTCTGCAAATAATAAATTAATTCAGAAAAGTAGTTGGATATAAAATCAACTCCATAAATAAAAGGCATTTCTGTACATCAGTGACAAATCCACACTTTATGAAAGTGAAACTAGGAAAACCACCCCATTTACAATAGCCTCAAAAAACAAACAAACAAACAAACCTTGGGAATCAACTGAATGAAAGAGGTGAAAGACCTCTACAATGAAAACTACAGTATGCCAAAGAACAAAAGAAAAGACTACCATGGGAGGTGAAGCTAGGTGGCCCAGATACACCTACACCACCCTGCAAGGAACCCATGCTCACAGTAGGCCCGGCTCCACCCCTCCATTGGCAGGTACCCACTGGAGCCCAGCCTCTGGCACAGGACCACCTCTTCAGACCAGCAGACTACTGCGGGAGCCCAGTCCTGGCTCAGATCCACCCATGCCAACTTACACAGAACCCATATCCAGAATAGGTCCGAGTTTGCCCCACCACACACCTGGGAGCCTAAACCTAACCCACTTCCATCTTGGGACACTGCAGTCTTCTCCATAGCCTTCCCCATGCAGTAGCCCCTAACTTTTGACTACAAACATGTCCTAGAATCAGCTGCATTCCAAAGAGAGTGAGGGGTCCACCCTTTCATCCCCATCTATGTAAGACATTGCTTCCATCTTGGGACACCTCAACTATTATCTCAAGTTACCTCAGCTATTGCTGCCACCACTTTACATGCAGTAGCATACATTGAGGGACACCAGCAGGGTCTGGTGAGGTACAGACAATCTGCATGGGCACTACAAAAATATAGTGTAGAAACTGTAATATCTCAGATCCACGATGCAAGAAAGGAAGACACAGAGACAACATAAAAATCAAGGGAGAAAAGTGTCCCAAACAAACTAGGATACTACTATAATAGAACCCATGGAGAGCAAAGTTGATGAAATGTCAGAGAAGTTGTTCAGAAGGTTCATAATTAAAATGATCTGTGAATTAAAGAATGACCTAAATGAGCAAATAGGGCAAAATTTGTTCACTACAACAAAGAGATAAGAGAGCAAATATGGGTAGCAAAAGATTACTTCAAGAAAGAGATAGAGACTTTGAAGAAAAAAATTGGCCATAAATCCTTGAAATGAAGGATACAATAAACCAAATAAAAAACTCAATATAAAACATAACCAACAGACTAAATCACTTGGAAGAATGAACATCAGATAATGAAGACAAAGTATATAATCTGAAAAATAAACTTGAATCACACAGTGAAGGTAGTAAGAAACCATGAACAGAACATCCAAGAATTATGGGACAGCATCAAAAGACCAAATATAAGAGTTACTGGCATAGAGGAAGGCACAGAGTTTCAAACCAAAAGAATGCACAATCTCTCCAATGAGATAATATCAGAAAATTTCCCAAGCATGAAGAACAAATTGGAAAACCAAATACAAGAGGTTTACAGAACATCAAATGTACAAAATTACAACAGATCTACTCTAAGGCACATTATAATGAAAATGCCTAGCATACATAATAAGAATAGAATCTTAAAAGCTGCAAGAGAGAGGAAATCAGATCCCACATAGAGGAAGACCAATTTGTATCTCAGCAGATTTTTCAACCCAGACCCTCAAAGCCAGGAGATCATGGAACAACACATACCAAGCTCTGAAAGAAAATGAATTCCAACCAAGAATCTTAAACTAAGCTTTAGATGTGATGATGAAATAAAAACCTTCCATGATAAACAAAAGCTAAAAGAATTTATAACTAGAAAGCCTGCACTACAGAATATCCTCAACAAAATATTCCAAGAAGAGGAAATGAAAAAAAAAAATGATGGAAATCAGGAGAGGGAGGTATCACATAAGGAAAATCTAATCAGAGGGGAAACAAAGTCATGTTAAATACCAATCATAAACAAAAATGGCTGGGAATACAAATCATGTCTCAATAGTAATCTTGAATGTTAATGGCCTAAACACTCACCAATCAAAAGACATATACTAGTCGATTAAATAAAAATAAAATAGAGACCCAACACTATACTGCCTCCATGAGACTCATCTCATAGGAAAAGATATCCACAGACTGAAGGTGAAGGTTTGGGAAAAATTATATCACTCACATGGACTGTGGAAGCAAGCAGGGTTTTCCATCCTCATATCAAATAACATAGACATCAAGCTAAAGTCAATCAAAAAGGATAAAGAAGGACATGACAAACTTCTCAAGGGAACCATACACCAACAGACTTAAAAATTATAAATATATATGCCCCAAACACTGGAGCATCTACATTCATCAAACAAACTCTTCTCAAGTTTAATACACCACAACACAATAATTTTGGGTGACTTTAACACATCTCTTTCAATGCCAGATAGATCTTCCAAACAAAAGCTGAACAAATAAATTATAGAATTTAATAATTCAATCAATAACACAGACTTAACTCACATATATAGAATATTTCATAGTTCAATAAAGAATAAACTTTCTTCTCTCAGCATATGGATCCTTTTCTACAATAGACCATATATTATGCCACAAAGCCACTCTTAGCAAATATAAAAACAAAGAGATACTACCCTGTATTCTATCATATCATAGTGGAATAAAATTAGAAATCCATGATAAAATAAAAAAATTAAAGCTACTCCAACACCTAGAGACTAAATAATATGCTAATGAATGAACAATGGGTTGCAGAAGACATCAAAGAGCAGATTAAAAAATTTTAGAGGTGAATGAGAACACAGATACAACATATCAAAATCTCTGAGGCACTAGGAAAGCAGTTCTAAGAGGAAAGTTCATTGCAGGGAGTTTATTCCTTCAAAGAAGAAAAAGTTAACAAATAAATGACTTAACATTACATCTCAAAGCCCTAGAGAAAAAAGAACAAATAAACACCAAAAACAGTAGAATATAGAAATAATTAAAATCAGAGGTGAAATCAATAAAAAAATGAAACAAAAAAATTTAAAAAAAATCTAAACAAAAACATTAGTTCTTTAAGAAAATAAATAAAATTGACAGACCTTTAGCCATGCTAATGAAGAGAAGGAGAGAAAAACTCAAATTACTAACATCAGTGATGAAAAGGGAAATTTGACAACAGACACTACAGAAATACAGATGATAATTAGAAATTATTTTGAAAACTTGTACTCTAATAAAATAGAAAATATTGAAGGAATTGACAAATTTCTGCAATCAAAATAATTTGCCCAAATTAAATGAAGATGATATACACAATTTAAACAGATCAGTTTCAAGTGACGTAATAGATGATGCCATCAAAAGTCTACCAACCAAGAAAAGCCCAGGACTGGATGGATACACAGCCAAGTTCTATAAGACCTTTAAAGAAGAACTAATATCAATACTCTTCAGTTTATTTCAGAAAATAGAAAAAGAAGGAGCACTTCCAAACTCATTTTATGAGGCCAATATCACCCGGATTCCAAAACCAGGCAAAGACACATCAAAAAGACACATTAGACTAGTATCTCTAATGAACATACTGCAAAAATTCTCAATAAAATTCGGGCAAATCAAATATAAAAACATATAAAAAAGACCATGCACCACAATCAAATGGGATTCATTCCAGGGATGCTGAGTCTAACATAAGAAAAAGTAGGCCCTAATCTCTATCATGCGGGATTAGGCCCCAACTTCCTTAATAAGATTCCTGTGGTGCAAAAATTAAAATCAAGAATCAATAAATGGGATGGAATCAAACTAAAAAGTTCCTTCTTAGTAAAAGAAACAATCTGTGAGGTGAATAGAGAGTCTACATCTTGGGAGCAAATCTTTACCCCTCATATATCAGATAGAGCACTAATTGTTAGGGCATATAAAGAACTCAAAAAGCTAAGCACACACACACACACACACAAAAATAACCTAATCAATAAATGGCCCAAGGACTTGAACAGACTGTTTTCAAAAGATGACATACAATCAATTAACAAATACATGAAAAAATGTTCATCATCATGAGCAATAAGAGAAATATGAATCAAAACCACTCTAAGATTTCATCTCACTCCAGTGAGAATGGCAGCTATCAAGAATATAAACAATATTAGTGAGATGTAACAATGTTAGTGAGATGCGGGGGGGGAATGGTACACTCATACACTGCTGGTGAGACTGAAAATTGGTGCAGCCAATCTGGAAAACAGTATGGAGATTCCTTGGAAAACTTGGAATAGAATCACCATTTGACCCAGCTATCCTATTCCTGGGTCTATACCCAAAGGACTTAAAAACAGCATAGTACAGGGACATAGTCATGTCAATGTTCATAGCAGCACAATTCACAATAGGTAAATTGTGGAACCAACCCAGGTGCCCTTCAGTAGATGAATGGATAGGGAAACTTTGGTATGTATACACAATGGAATATTACTCAGTATGAAAAGAGAAGAAAATCATGGCATTTGCAAGTAAATGAATGGAGTTAGAGAAGATAATGTTAAGTGAAATTAACCAATCCCAAAATAAAAATTGCTGAATGTTTTCTCTGATATAAGGAGGCTGATTCATAGTGGGTTAGGGAGGGGGAGCATGAGAGGAATAGACTAACTCTAGGTAGAACAGATGAGTGGCAGGGGAAGGGGAAGTAGCATGGGGTTAGAAATGATGGTGGAAAGTAATGGACATTACTATCCAAAATACATGTATGAAGACACAAATTGGTGTGAATATGCTTTGTATACAACCAGAGATATAAAAAATTATGCTCTATATGTGTAGTAAGAATTGTAATGCATTCCACTGTCATTTATTAATTAAAAAATAATTTGAAAAAGAAAGTTCAATTAGAAAATTAAAAAAAAAAAGAAAGAAGGGGGACCTTAGAAGATGAAAAGATCTACCTTGCTCTTGGATAGGAAGAATAAATATTGTCAAAATGACCCTACTACAAAAAAGCACTATACAGGTTCAATGCAATCCCAATCAAAATCCCAATGATATTCCTCACAGAAATAAAAAAGCGGTCATGAAATTCATCTAGAAAAATAAGACACCCAGAATAGCCAAAGCAATCCTTGGCAGCAAGAGTGAAGCTGGTGGCATTACTATTCCAGACCTTAAACTATATTACAGAGAAATAGTAACAAAAACAGCATGGTATTGGCACAAAAATAGACCTGTAGACCACTGTACAGAGCAGAGGACACAGAGACTAACCCAAATAATTACAGTAATCTTATATTAGACAAACCAAAAATGTACATTGGAGAAAAAATAGCCTCTTCAACAGATGGTGCTGGGAAAACTGGAAATCCATATGGAACAAAATGAAATTAAACCCCTATCTCTCACCATGCACAGAACTCAACTCAAAGTGGATCAAGGACCTAGGAATTAAACCAGAGACCCAGAGTCTAATAGAAGAAAAAGTAGGCCCTAATCTCCATCATGTGGGATTAGGCCCCAACTTCCTTAATAAGAATCCTATAGTGCAAGAATTAAAATCAAGAATCAATAAATGAGAGGGATTCAATCCAAAAAGCTTGTTATCAGCAAAAGAAACAATCAGTGAGGTGCATAGAAAGCCTACAGAATGGGAGCAAATCTTTACCACAAGGACATCAGATAGAGCACTAATCTCTAGGATATATAAAGCACTCAAAAACCTTAACACCAAAAAACATATAATGCAATCAATGAATGGGTCAACAAACTGAACACTTCTCAGAAGAGTATATACAATCAATTAATAAATACATGAAAAAATGTTCAACATCTCTAACAATTAGAGAAATGCAAATCAAAACTACTCTAAGATACCATCTCACTCCAGTCATAATGGCAGCTATCAATAATGTAAACAACAATAAGTTTGGTGAAGATGTGGGGAAAAGGCTTACTCTTACATTGCTGGTGGGACTGTAAATTGGTGCAGCCAATCTGGAAAGCAGTATGGAGATTCCTTGGTAAACTGGGAATGGAACCACCATTTGACCCACCTATCCCACTCCTTGGTTTATATCCAAAGGACTTAAAAACAGCATGCTACACAGCATATCAATGTTTATAGCAGCACAATTCACAATAGCTAAACTGTGGAACCAATCTAGACGTCCTTCAGTAGATGAATAGATTTAAAAAATGTGGCATATATACACAATGGAATATTACTCAGCATTAAAAGAGAATAAAATCATGGATTTGCAGGTAATAAATAATTTTTTTAAATATACTGGAAACTTTGGAGTGGATGTTAATTTATGAAGGCCAATGACACTAATAAGTTTATTGTTTATTTCTGCAAAACTACTCTGCGCATATTAAAAATAATGCTCAGAAAATTAATGAGTGAAATCAATAAAAAGTGTAGTGTTTATAGATTTACTTAGTCTCATGTTGTTTATTTTTTTTTTTTTTCATATCTACTCCTGTGGGAAAACTTAGTCTGGAAGAGGCAAGATTAAAGTGTTAGGATGCCACAGAGTGTATATCCCTAGCATCTAATGTGACTGTCCACTATCAATCAAGCAACTCTGGGCTATGTATCCTGGTACAACTCACAACCAGGTAAACTCTCTGCCAGACAACACTATTTGTGTTAGAATTTGTGGCATGGAATGCAAAAGGACAAAGTTATTTCAATTCATTGGATCTTTCTACTAAATCATACATGGCACACTTATGTAAATTTAACTTAATTAAATAAATGACCTTTGGTATTTCAGGATTAAATTCCTTTCTATAGTGGTTTCCCTCCCTGGAATTCTCTCTCAGCCTTCCTCTCCTAGAGAAATCCCTAAACAGTAAGACTTGCATCAGCATTCCCTGCTTGGATGCCTTTGAACACCAGTACTCTGTTCTGCTGTCTCACTGGCCCGCTTGAGTGTTCCTATCCTCCCTGCCTGCTCCCTGAACCCTTAATACCTTTAGGTGGAGAGCCAGCTTGTCTCTGCCATGGTCATGATCTAGTTAGTGCCTGGTGTTCAGGACCTGCTAAAAGAAATTGCTTAAAATTATAATTTTAATAATATTTCAAATACTCAGAGGAAATATATCCAGAAAAATAATTTTATTATTATCCCACCAGTAATGCAAAAAACTTAAGATGTGAATATTTAATCATTGGTTTATTTATTCTATGAGAACATTTAAATATCTGCAGTACTTTAAAAAATTATACATTAGAAGAGAATTGCTTTCATTTTCTCACAATTATGTAGGAAATTTGGAAATGAAAAAAAAAATTAAATAGTATTTAAGTTCTATTGTCCACAATACCTTCTGTTTAAACTTGAATGTTGTCTCCTATTCCTTCTTTGAAGTCCAATCAATGACACCCTTGGCCTTGATAAGCTTTGAAGAGAACTCATTCATTAGGGGTCTCAGTGGTGGTATTGCTGCATTTATATTAAATAGCAAATATGTCTGATGGATTTTTCAATCATCTAAGTGGTAATGTTGCTCCTAATCAAAATCTGTCATGGATGGTCTTTCTCCATGAGATCTAACTTTATGTTGCAGGCTTACATTAGTCTATTTGCTTTTCAGGGCAGCTGGTTATTGGCTTGCTGCAAGTACACCAAGTACCCAGTAAAGAGAATATTTATGGCCTTGTATTATAAACTCAGATCATTGGACAACAATCCTTCTTGCATGTCAGCCTTTTCTAGCTTCAATTTCTCACTCCAGAAAGTACATTCTTTAAAAGTTATTTAATAAGGACCTGCTAGTGATAAACACTATCACGTGTGTTAGAAAAAGTGCCACTGTCTTAAAATGTAGCCTCCTTGGGAAGAAAATGATGAATTATTATTTATTACCTTTAGTTCCTTAATAATACTTAAAGTAGAAACTGTAAATTATAGGGACATGTCTATTTTACTGCTACTGTCTTTGTGGGTTGATGCGCTTATGCCTTTGTGGTCAGTTTTTATTTGCTCATCAGTTTTGAAAATCTTTTATTCTACATGTGTCCTGTTGTGTATTTCCCCGCCTCTCTCTTCCCATTCTCTCCTTTTATTCATCATTCTTGGAACTCATTATGTTCTTTAAACCTAAGAATTTTTTTTCTTCCTGAATTTAGGATAGTTCTTAGCCTTTAACCCTTTTACTACTTCCTAATTTCAGACTTTTCCTTTTAAATATCCAAATAAAATGAATACATCCCCTACAACTTATATTTTATGCCACTTAATCTCTTTCATATTTCTCTCTTCTCTCTGTGGGTTATCTTCCAGGGGCCTGTCTTCCTATTACTGATTCTTCTTCAGCTCTGTTTTACCTGCCATTTAACATACCCATTGTGTGGCATACTCAACTTCAATTATGCTTCTTGGTACTTTAGCAGTTATATTTGGGTATAATCTAGTCTTTCTAGTATACTTTGTAGTATTTTGTTTCTTTTCATCTCATAGTCCATTTTTTCTTTGTACATGCTAAATAATTATTTCACTTTTTGTACGCTATTACCTGAAGGTCTTGGTTTCCACTGGCTGTTTCCCATAATGACATATTTCTTTGTGCTTTTGTTTTGCTGTTTTTTTTTTCTGGAATCCTGAGACACATGGATTGAGGAAGCAAACATTCATACAGAATGGAATAAAGTTGTTAATGCCAGAACCTAACATAGTTTTATTCATGTGTGACTACATTACATTAATTTCTAGATTTGGCATTTTCTGTTCCATGAAGATCATGTAGGTTAGAATATCTACCCAGAAAAAAGGAAGCCTAGGATCTAAAAGATCTGAAGAGGCGTAGGGCAGACAGTTGTCTTTGATGTAGGGAGTAATTTCTGTCTATTCTGTCCCTACTTTGTGGAGAGCCCTAGCTTCATGTATAAGTCATGGATACTACTCTCTGTGTTGTTACAAGCCCAAGGATTTGTAGCTTGTCTCCTTCACAGTTGTTAACCACTAATGCTGATGTTGGCTAGCATCTAGAGACAGCATTGGTTATAGCTCCTAATCACAGATTTTGTTTACAGCTTTCTTTGTATTTTCTCTCCCTCCCACTTCCCTTTATTTTTTGAAAGTTCAGCTGTGAAGTTTATTTTATGTTTACTTTTCTTCAACATTTATAGGAATTTTATTGCATGATGGTTTTATAGAGGACCTACTCTTTTAGTTCACTCTATTACTTATTTTTAGTTAATAAAGAATCCTCTTTTGGAAATATTTATCAAATTTTACACAAAATACTAAAAGACACAGTACACAATGGAAAAAAGACCTTTCTCCCATCCTCTTGGACCCTATCAGTCTCCTTCTGCAGAGGCAACTGTTTTTAAATCCTTACTTGTATCTTTTACTATTTTCCTCTGTGAGTCAAAATAATGTGGTTACACTGCCATGTTTTGATTAAATAATTGTAAAAATTGCTATTACTTCCTTCGCATTACAGATACTGCTTTGGATCTTACTATTACCCCTCCCTCAGTTGTTTGCCTCAGTTTTTTCTTCACTTTCTACTATTCAGGTGAAACTATATTTTTAGTTAAATTAATAGTATATTATTCTGGCCAGGTTAATAGTACCCCATTCTAATTTCAGTACCCTATTCTGAATGTTGTTTTTTTTTTTCCTGTCTCCTCCAGTAGCTAATTGTTGTCTGTGTTTTCTCCTTATGATTATACCTTACCTAACTAGACATAGTATCTAATCTGCACTATCTAGTTGAGATTAGCAACAATTAGCAACACATAGAGTAGTTCTGTGTCACTTTATCACATGTAGAAAGTCTTGTCACCATGGCTGTAGTCAAGATACAGTATTCCATCCTCTTTCTCCCTGTGCGACCTCTTCAGAATTCCACTCACTCCCGTCACCTTCCCACCATTCCTAACCCCTCACAAGCACTAACTGGTTTTCTATCAATATAAATTTGTCATTCTATGTTGCAGAAATGGGATCATACATTATGTTGTCTTATGAGATTAGATTTTGTAACTAAGGATAGTGTCTTTCGATCAATCCAGGTTGGCATATGCTGGTGGGATCACTCTGCTTTACTGTTTTCTCAGCATCCACATACTTAAAAATAGCTGGTATTGCCACTCTTTCAGAGTTTTGTTCTAATAGACAGAGAGTGTTGCCTTATCACTGTCTTGAATTGCATTCTATGCTTCGTATTGCCACTATTTTAAAGCTTCGATTGTTCCAACTGGTGGTTGGTGATGTCTCATCATGGTCTTTATTTAAGTTGCCCTCCTGACTCATCATGCTGAATATCTTTCCCTTGTGTTTGTTTTCTATCTCTATATCCTCTTCCATGAAATGTCTTTTCTGTTTTTCTTTTTTTTTTTTTTGCTCATTTTTCATAGTTTTTTTTTAATTTTTAATGTTGAGTTTGGTGTATAAGTTCTTTCAGTGATAAATTTGAGAATTCTTTATAGATTGTGCATATAAGCCTTTTGATAGATACTTGGTTTTAATTATATTCCTCCGTTCTATAGCTTGTCTTTTCATCCTCACCATAGAGTCTTTTGCAGAGCAAAGGTTTTAAATTTTGATGAAGTACAATGTATGTCATGGATATGACATTTTTGATGTCATATCCATGGATCACCAAGTCTTAGGACCTAAAATTTTCTCCTGTTATCTTCTGAAAGTGTTCATTTCTATACAAGGTGTTTGATTAAGGTTGTGGTTCATTTTTTGTCTATGAACATTAAATTACTACAGCATGATTGGTCGACAAAACTATAGCTTCCTTCTTTGAATTGCTATTGAATCTCAGCAGACTTAACTGGCCGTACTTGTATGGGATTATTTATGGATTTTCAATCAGTTCTATTGATACATGTGTCTGTCTTACATTCTTAATTACAATATTACTTTAAAATAAATCTTGAAATCAAATAGACTGGTTCCTTGCCCTTCATTCTTCCTTTTATCAATTTAGATTTTCTAGTTCCTTTGGATTACCAAATGTATTTTTGTCATTTTTTGCTTAATTTTTAGAAATTCTTATTGGTACTTTATAATTCTAATATTAGAATTTATTGTTACATATTAAAACAAGCACAAACTGTAACAATATAATTTGGCCTATCTTGTTCCCCACCAAATATATTTTAGAATTATCTTGTGTATAGCCACAAAAAATTACTAATTTTATGTTAAGTCTATATATAAGTTTGGGAAGAAAAAAACAACTTTACTTTAAAGAAATAACATCTTCAAAGATTTTTACAATCTTTAAATGCAGCATATTTCCTTGTCTGTATTGTCATTGATCACTTTCATAGATGCTTTACGGCTTTCATCATGTGAGTCCTTTAATTGTTTTGCTGAACTGACAGTTACGTATTTCAGTTTTTTGAGCAATTATAAAATGGTATTAGAACTTAATTTTTGGCTTCCAAGTGATCACTTTAAGTATATAGAAATAATATTGATTTTGTATGCTCATTCTGTAATCTATGATATTGTTGCACTCACTTATTACTTCTCAGAGAAGTTTTGGAGATAGTTGGGGGATCTTCATATCAACAATCCTTACTTGTTCCTTTCTCATCTGTATCCATTTTTTCCTCTTGTCTAACTGAGCTGGCTAGAACATGCAGAATTATGTAAACAGTGGTAGTAAAAGTGAACTATGATGCTTCATTCCCAATCTTCTCCACTAACCATTAAGTACAATGGTGGCTGAATGTTTTGTTTTCTAAATACTTTCTATCAAGTTGAGAAATTTCCCCTCTTTTTCTATTTTGCTATGAGTTTTTATTATGAATTGATGTTGAAATTTGTCAAATAATTTATGAATCAATTGATGTGGCCAGGTAGCTTTACTTCTTCAGATTTTTAGTAGAGAGATCATATTATTTTTCATATATTGAAACTTTATATACCCAGGCTAAACTGCATTTAACCATTATGTATTTTTTAATATATTGCTGGAATTTATTCTTTATTTTGTTGAAGATTTTTCTATACTTGTTTATCAAGGATATTATTCTGTAACCTTCTGTGCTAGTCAGCTTTTTCAAAATACCTGATGAGAATAATTTAAAAGAGGAAGAGTTTACTCTAGGTTCATGATTTAGAGGTTCACTTCACAGTTGGTCAACAACTCTGTTGCTCTGAGCCTGAGGTGAGGCCTAGCATCATGGCAAAAGAGTAAGGCAGAGGAAATCAGAGAGGGGACAGGGTAGGAAGCTTCAGGGCACACCTCTAATGAACCATCTCCTGGAGCAACTTCCCACCTACCTACAGTTACCACTCAGTTGCTGATTCAAAATGGGATGAAGTGATTCAGTGACAGCTCTCATGATCTAATCATTCCACCTCAATATCCCTGCATCAACCCAGGAGTTTTAGGGATGCACCTCATATCCCAACAACTGCGTTCTGCCCCAGGGTCCCAGAAGCTCGTGTCCATTTCACACACACACACACACACACACACACAAACACACACACACACACACACACAGACACAATGCATTTAGTCCATTTCCAAGAATCCCCATAATCTTTTTTTCATGAAAGAAAATGTAGAAACTTATTGAATGTTTCTTAGGGAGTAAAGAGGAAAGGTTAACACTCTAAATCACAACAAAAACTCAAAAATATTTGAATAGTCTCCCCCCCCGGCCCCCAAAGTTCCACTACATACACTTGTCCAGTTTTCATCAAAAAATTGAAATCCACAGCGAAGGCACATACCTGTAATCCCAACCCCTTGAGAGGCTGAGGCAGAAAGATTGCCAAGATGGAGGCCAGGCTCAGCAAATGAGCAAGACCCTGTGCCAAAGTAAAAAGGGATGGGGACATGACTCAGTGATAGAGTGCCATCTCCCGTACCAAAAAAAAAAGAAAAGAAAGCAAGTTTTTCCTTTTTCTCTTACCATCCCCACCCTCTTCCCTCATTGCCCTCTCCTCCTCTCTCCTCCCCATCTTAATGACTTGGTTTGCTCTGGCCAATATTAAATTAATACTAGATTTGGCCTTTTGAATTAAACATGTTATGCTCTTTTACTTTACATTTTGATAATATTTTCACAATAATTTAGAAAGAGAGTTAATTTCGATAGTACCTTGAGGAGGCCCAAGAAAGACTTCTCTTTAAACTGAGAAGCATTGAGTGCCTTTGTCCACTGCTTCTCTGTGTTCAGATGAGTCCTGACAGAGTAGCATTCCCCACATGGATCCTGTAGGGCAGGCAGAGATCCCCCGTCTGTTTCTCAGACTCTTCCTGCAGGCAGTCCAGGAAAGCCATAATCGCATGGTCAAATGTATTATTCTAGAAAACATTTCTCTCCGTCCCCATAATCTTAACAGCTCTAGCATTACCCAAAAGTCCAATTCCAATATGTCATCGAGACTCAAGAACAGACTTGACCTCCTGTAATGATCAAAAGCAAGCTACAAACATCTATTATATAATGGCACAGGGTAAACACTCCCATTCCAAAAGGAAGAACAGGGGAATAGGAAGAAGGAATAGGATCAAAACAAGACCTAAATCCAGTCGGAAAATGGTTTTTTGTTTGTTTGTTTTTTTGTTTGTTTGTTGTTGTTTTTCCCCTAGCTCCATCTTTGGCAACTAGGGCACACTGGTGAGATGTTCTCTCGAAGGGCCTGGCCAGTTGCAGTGCTCATGGCCTTTCTCTTGGCCTGGTTTTCTCTGCAGCCAGAAGTCTTCTTCATCAGACAGTCCACATTTTTGGCATCTCTTAAATCCTAGGGTCTCCATTTTAACTTTGAATTCACCTTCACAGCTTTGCGCATTGCCCTATTAAGAACTATAATAGGGATTCTGACCCTGCTGCCCTTCGCCTGACCTCCCTGGCCTTCCTCTGAAATCTTAGTGGAAGATTCCATGGGGCCTCTAACTCCAACATCTTGCCTTCCTGCAGAACCAGCACCACCATGTGGATGACACCAAAGTCTGCTACCAGCTCAAAAACTAGTGGGGTCTTCTGGGACCAAGGCTACAGCAGCTTCTGAGTGCCTGGGAGGCTGAGCCTGGTGAAACACATCCTGGGAAAACAACTTTCTGTGCATCCCTGTGTAGGAGTTGATACTTCTACACCCTGAGCTTGCAGTGGGCATAGTCTGGCAAATTCCTGAGATGCCCTTAAGCCATCTTTCCTATTGTCTCTGGGTATTAGCAGTTGTGATACAAGTAATCCAAAAGGGATTAAAGGGACTCATGGAGTGTCATAAAAGAAATTTGCAGGGACAATGTTTCTGTTTGGTACAAGTGAGCATTATTTTGGAGGAAAAGGGAAATTGGTTTATAGCCCAGAATTATTGTATTTGCTGCTTGAAGACTGAATGGGATCACTGGCAAGCAGAAACAAAATGGATATAGTAACAGTAGGCTTTTTAATCTGTACACACTTTATAAATTTTCATGTCTGCATGTGAATATTCCAATTTACTAAATGTATATGGGTGCATCCAGAAGTTGTTTGAGGATAAAAAAAAAGAACCTTTTGGGAATACATTTTCTGTATTATGATAAGAATATATGACAAGACTGAAAGCACACTAGACTGAGTTCAAATCCTAGGTTTTAATTAAAATTACATAAATATATGACTTTAAAAAAAAGTCATTTTGCTACTTCTTGTTTCCATATCTATTTTCTCCATCATGTAGGCTATAATGATAGCCTTCACTGCTCCTTTCTGGTTTATTTATCCTTCTTTCATTTTCTTTCTGTATTGTCCTAGCTAAAACTCCAAGTGTGCTGTTGAATGTAAGTGGTAGGAGCATGCATTCTTTATTGCTGAAATAAATTCATAATACTTTACCATTAAATGTGAAGTTTGCTGTAGATTTTATTTCTTTGTTTTGGAAACTCTCGACTAGCTTAATAGCATATATATATATATATATATATATATATATATAGTACATTCTTGCTAAAACATTTGGGATTAAGAGAATACAAATCTCTGAGACAACCTATATGTCAGAGTTAATACTTATGTTCCTTATATAGCCAAGTTAAAGTTTTCCATCAAATCCTGAAGGGATTTCCCTGTAATGACATCAGTGTATTTCTATGGAGATATTAAGTCCTAAAAACATAAAAACTTGAAATTTATTAAAAGTGTCCTGTGAGACAGTGAAGTGTAAGTACGTAACAGTCACTAAAGTCTGATAACCATCATAAGTATTAGTATGAAACTGCCTTATGTTTTACAATTCTTTTCACCATTCTATCCATAAAATGCAAAACAAGCCAGAAATTTCTCAAGCTGTTTTGGCCTTTGTGGAANTTTTTTTTTTTTTTTTTTTTTGTCTTAGTCAGCCTTGCATTATATCAAAGGTGAAATGCCTAAAAGTTTAGAAAAGAGCTGAGGGTTATTTCTTGTTTATTCTCTAGAAAAACTTGAGTAGGATTGAAAATATTACTTCTTCAAATAGTTTTTAAATGTCTACTGGATTGTTTTTTGCCAGGGTAGTTTCTACTATGAAGTCGATTTCTATAGGACATTAAAAACTATTCTTATTTTCTATTTCTTATGCATCGACATTCATAAATTGTGTTTTTTATTTATTTCCTATAGCATCAGAAGTATCATTCTTCATAATGTGATCCCATTATCTTATGACAGTATAGTGTAACTTCTACAGAAATATGCTTCATATTGGCAAATTTTGTTTGCATATATTTAAAAATATTTTAGTACATATTTGAATAAACATTCTGATAATTAATTTTGGTGGTCAACTTGACCAGATTAAGAGACATTTAGAGAGCAGATAAAGCATACTTTGGAATGTATCTGTAAAAGTGTTTCTGAGCGGGCAAGTTCTGTCTTGAATGTAGGTGTCATTGTCTGGGGATCCTGGTGGAATGAAAAAAATGCAAAAAAGGAGGATGCTAGTTCTCTTTCACACTAGACCCTTTTTTTTCAGCTGTTATCAACCATGAACATCAGACTCCAGGTTCTTCAGCCTTTGAGCAGACTTATGGCAGTGGCAATCCAGGAGACTGGGACTGGGATTGCATCATTGGCTTCTTTTTCATTCTGAGGCTTCCAGCTTCTTGGACTGAGTAGCTCTGATTTTTCTGGCTCTCCAGCCTGAAGATGGCCATACATGGACCTATCTGTGTTTGTTCATGTGAAGCAATCTAATAAATCTCCTGTTATAATTATATATATTCTATTGGTTCCATTCTTCTCAAGAACTATTACAAATATGCATTCTGAAGGGTCATGTATAGTTGATATATTCTGAAGTTCAAATGTAGTTCAGTCTATATGTGAACTTGACCAAAATACATAATCTCCTGCATAAATGTGGATTATATCTGCTTGTTTCATCAGTTACTATGAGAAATATATAAAAGTCACCAATAATCAGTGATCATTTATTTTTGCATTTGTCAATTTTTGCTTTAGATAATTTGAAACTATGTATGCTGTCAGTATAAATAAACTAGGAGTTATTACATCTTACTTCTACACTCTGTTGGCAGCCAGGAAACAGAGAGGAGACAGGGTAGGAATTAAAACTTTAATCATTATGAAATAGCACTCTATTTCTTATAGTAATTTTTGCTGAAACATTACAAAGTATCTGATATTACTAGGTCTACATTATCTTTCATTTTGTTATAATAAATGTATCTTTATTGTATTACATAAAGTTGGGAATATTTCCAATAAAATGTGACTTTTCAGAGGAGTATTTAAATTGTTCAATTTTTGTAAATCATATAATTTAAATGTTTCTAAGTTTATGAAAAGATTCAGACAAAAATGACATGATTGTAGTTATAAAAAGATTATAAATATTATCTATGTTAAAACTTAATAACAAAGTTATAATTAGCAATTAGTGAAGGAAAAAGACAAATAAAGAAAAATATTTTCATCTCAAAAGTATGATGAATATCATGTTTCCTAATATTTCCTTCTTCAATTAGCAAGTTTTGTAAATTGACATTTCAAGCTATTAATTCATTCCCAAAGTTCTGAGTTTTCCTTTGGCATTTTTTTCCCTTTGGCATAATGAACTTTCTTCTACATTTCCTTTAGTATAATTCTCTAGAAGGAAACTGTCCTGTTTTACTTTATATTCAATATTTTTCTTTCTCCTTCAATTTTGAAGAATTCTTTCACTGGGTTGTTAGATTTTCTTTCATTTTTCACTTTAAAGACAATGTGTCAGTATTTTCTTGAAGATATGATTTAAAGGGGTTTGTCTCCTGCACACAATGTGTCTTTTTTTTGGGGGGGGGGCTATTTTCAATGTTTTTTCCATGATTTTCAACATTTTCAGAGTGCTGTGCCTAGTTTGTGTGCCTGTATCTCTCTATCTCTAGCTCGCTCATTCTCTTTGTCTGTCTGTCTGTCTGTCTGTCTGTCTCTCTCTCTCTCTCTCTCTCTCTCCCCCCGCCCCGCCCCCCGACATGTATGTGTGTGTGTGTGTGTGTGTGTGTGTGTGTGTGTATGGGTTCACTCAGAATTATAAATCTGTAGATTTATACCTCTAATGTAAGTAGGGATGTTTTTGCCCATTACCTTTGGGAACCTTTTTCTGTTAATTTTCCTCCTCCATTCCTTTGGGGACTGCATTTACCCATATGCCAGACCTTTTGATCCTGTCTGACAAGTCTATGAAAATCAGTTTATTTTCTCAAAATGTTTTCAGTCTGTCATCTTATTATTGGATAATGACTATCAATCCATCCACATAGAGAAATTCCAGCCCACATTTGTTTGCATAAGTAATGTTTAATTAGAGCTTATCCACAGACTTATTTATATATTTCTATGACTCCTTTCTCCCTACAAAAGCAGAGTTCAGTTGTCTTAACTACTGAAATTTACAGTCTATAATCCCTCAAATATTCACTTTATGACCCCTTTTAGAAAAGTCTGATGATCCTGATGTCTCTTCCAGGCTGCTGACATTTCTTTGCATCATTTCTTTCCTTTATTAAGCTTTTCCAGTGAATTTTTCAGATTTTGTAATTCTTTAGTTCCAATATATACATTTGTCCTTTAAAAATATTTTAGATATTTTCTTTAATATAAACCTGGTTTATCACTCACTGCAAGCATAATGTCCTTTACATTTGCACAGGAACTGTTTTAAGTCTTGACTGATAATTGCAACATTTAGTGCACCTCGGAGTTGTCATCTGCTTAATTTTCTCTTGAGAATGAGTAAGATTTTGCTAATTTTTCTTATGTCAAGTAATTTTATAGCATATCATGAACATTGTGAGTTTTATGTTCTGAATATTGACCTATTCCTCTGAAGGAATATGATATGCCTGTTTCACCAATTGCCTTACTTAGACTTAAACTGCAAATTCTGAGCTGCCTTTGATAGATGCAGTTTGACTCTTGCCTCAGTTCCTTAAGGTGTAGCTGTGATTTCTTTGTGTGGGGAGTGGGAGGGGTGTTTAACCTATACTGTATGGTCAACCACATACTTGGGGAAAGTGTGAACAAAGAATACAGACACTTCTCCAGTTAGTGCTCTCAGGGAATTTGTTCCTACTTGGTGGCTATGGTCACCCTAGGGTCTGTTCTTTACTCTCCTAGTCCAAAGAGAGAACAGTGTATTTTCTGCATTGCATTGACTTCCTTAGATACACTAACAGATTTATTTTAATGTCTCTATACATATTTACTCTATTACCTGGAATCTCTGTGGCTGTTTTTGTCACAAAGTATCATTTTTTAATTTTATGAATCATCATTGCATATAAAATTTTAAAAACAATTGGGGTTTTAAGACAATATTTCATTCATTTACAGACAATTTATATTTGCAACATGTAGTAAGTGGGTAGAAACAAAGTCTTAATCACCTTTAAAACAATTTCAAGGGATGGGGTGCAGCTTAGTGGTATAGAGCTTGCCTAGCATGTATAAGGCCCTGAGTTCAATCCCTAGCACTACAAAAAATAAAAAGAGAAAATTCAAGGGTCGGGAACATTTGAAGCCGGACTTCATCCCTTGTGAGCCTAGCTTCCAATCCATTCTTGTTACTCACTCTTAAGTACAGTTTTCTCCTATAGGGTCTTCTACCTGTTGTTTCTTAGGACCTGAACCCTAAGGTTTCCCCTCTTTAGTCTCCAAAGTCTTTCCAATGCTCACCTCAGTTGCTTGGTCTCCAAGGTACCTCTTCAGACCCAACAGATATGCAGGGAGAAATGAGGCCTTACATGCTTCATCTTCTCTCTGGGCCACTGGCTTCTTTCAGAATTTGGTGATTCTGCTCTGCCCTTGCAGACTTCTTCAATACCTACAGACAGAATTTTAGTGGTTTTAGCTTTCGTATAAGAGCTGAAAAAAGATTCTAATTTCTTCACTTAGCTAACAGATTGTTCTAGGATTCCAGAAGTCATACACTATTTACATGTTAAAGTCGTTTCTTCGACACACACTTTTGATTACCCTTTCTTTTCTAAATACTTTTTCACTTGGATTCTCAATGACTGTCTTCCTCCTCCTCTTCCCCCTCTGGCTCCCCTGGTTCTGAGGATTGAGCCCAGGAGTGCTTAAACACTGAGTCCCATTCCCAGCCCTTTTACTTTTTACTTTGAGACAGGGTCTCACTAAGTTACTCGGGGCCTCATTAAGTTACTGAGACTGGCTCTGAACTCAAAATCCTACTGTCTCAGCCTCCAAGCCATTGGGATTATAGGTGTGCACCATCACACCCAGCTCATTTTCTCATTTTCCTACCATTGTTTTTTTCTTCTTTTTTAATCTCCTTGGTTCTTTCTGGTGCTTTTTCCTCTGCACACCTTTTAAACAGTGAGATTCTCCATGTGATAGTCTTGAGTCTTCTCCTCCTGTCTTCCTGCTCTTTCTCCAGGTGTCACACCAAGTTTCTTGCTTTATCCACCATGTCTAATTTGAATTCTCCTAAATTTTTATTTTGAGCCCTGATGAATCTTTTGATGATCAGTCATGTATCTAACGGTCTACTCAACACTGTTTACTAAAATTGCCAAGTTTATTCTTCCTGAAGCAGAGATTTTAAAGCCAGATTCTGTGGTTAAATCTTATATGTCATTTTAAAGACTTGGAAAAATAGACAATATACTTATTTCTTTATGTTAGTACATTTGCAAAATGGGAAAATAATTGTGCCTAACATAGCACTTTTTGTGAAGATTAAGCAAGCTATTATGCAAAAATCAGTTTAAAAATTTCTGTGACTCTAGTAATAATTATAATGTTCACTACTATTAATGTCATCACTATTTCCTTACGGGTTTAGGACACATTGGGTACTACTGGATCTCTGCACCACAACATTCAATGCACGGACATATGTTTCAAAATATAACCTAATTTACAAATTTTAACTATATCCACCTCACTATCTTTTACCTCCCAACTGGACAATTGCAATTTGTACTCATTAAGTCTCCTGCTTCTATCCTTGCCTTATAACTTTTTATTATACACACTAGCTATCTCTTTTAAAATGTAAACCAGTCACTTTAAACCTCCCCTTTACACCTACTAAGCTCATTTGACATGGGTCATGTAGTCTCCACCAAGTTCCCTCAACCACAAGGTTGCAGGTGGTTGAGGGAACTTGGTGGAGACTACAACCAAGAGTCAAGGATCATTAAACTTGCTGTTCTTTTCCTGATAAAAGGAAAATAAGGTGTTTCCTCCTCAACTCATATCAAATAAATCTCAATTCTCTAGACATAAACTGTATATCTTACATTTAAACTCAATTCTGACATTACCAAGAGTTAATACAGACCCCACAGGTCAGTGGCTCAGTCATACAAGCTTGTCCATCACTTCAGATTAAACTCAACAAGTGGCTGTCTCCAAGTTACCCACACTTTTTTTCAATATACCTACACCTTGGGGTTTCCCATGACCACCTCATTGTGTTCTATAATGTGTTGTCACAGCTCACAGTGGGGAACACTTGACTTACTGTTGCAAGTGTATTACAAAGAATACAACCCAAGAACAATATCTTTTTTACCAGCCCCCATGCTAATCCACCTAAGCCTTTCTATCACAAGATATCTATCTAGTTGCTATACACAGGTACTATAACTCTGGAGAACCCAAGGGACCTAGAAGCTCTTGTGTTAGGAACGAAAAATTAAGAGCAAACAAGAGATGCTCCTATCAGCTCATTACTCAGAAAATTAGAAAGGTTTTAGCAGCACTGTGTCAGGAACTGGAGGCAAAGATTAATTATATATAATTCTTATTATATCTCATCCAATATATTCTTCCAAGACCATCACTGGATCTTCCCATTTCAGATATTCTGGTCTCTACTTAAGTGGCACCCCCCCACACACCTTTCCTGCATCCAAGTGTACCATTTAATATACTTGGTGGCTACTTTGTGTCCTATTTTTTAATTGTTGATCTTTCCCCACTTGTAGATAATTTCTACCAAGGGGAGGTTATAGTCTATAGTATCTATTCTTGTGGCTCCAATATCTAGAATAGTGTTAATATGTATCAGGTTCTCAGTAAATATACTTTTAATTAATAAAGGCCTAAAAGTAAGTTGGGTTTAATTTTTTTCTAAAACTATACAATCCATATACATTTTAATAAGATGTATGAACTCAGTAGGTATCTGGTACAAGGACACACAGTTGGTAAATAATGAATTTAGATTAATTATAAATATTAATTTCTCTGTCTCCTACTCCAAGCAATATTTTGCTCTTGTCATTGAAGGATGACTAAGACTTACATGTACAGAAATAAGATTAGAATTACTAAAATAAGGATAAATATAAATTCTAAAATCCATGGGAATCTTTCCTATTCACAGGAAAAAAGGAATATATTTAATCAATATGTATGTATGTGTGTGTATGTGTGTGTATATATACACACACATATATATATATAATATATATGTATATATATACACACACATACACACACATATATATATAATATATAAGACACACTAAAGCTTTAAGCTCTTTGAAATATTAACTCAGCCCTCATAACAAACATATGAGCTTAGTACTATTACTGTTCCTATTTTACATATGAGGAAACTGAAGACTGATTCCTTTAAGTATCTTGCTCAAGATTTCTAGGGTGATCCCATGAAGTAGTAGTATGTAAAAGAGGATATATAAACAGGACTCCAATCAGAAAGATTTTCTTAGCTTAGAAATACAACATTGATTGTGAAAACTTAAGAGAAAATAGGAAAAATGCATTCAAATGAGTTTTTGTAAAATTTTATCCAAACAAAAACCACTACAGAGAAATAACTTGTTCTTGTACTCAACTGTTCTTATTTGTAACAAGTGTAAGTGCTTGATTCTATTTTACCCATCATCAAACCTATGGAAGGATCAGGACAGTCGAGAGCCCAGAGGTGAAACAACTAAACTTCAGTTCTAACCCATAAGCTGCTATACACTAGATGAGAGAGGAAGATAACAAGGAAATCAAGCATAGATTCTCCCCTTTTAAGAAGCCATAAAATATGAGGCCAATGTACAGATACATATTTTGATGTAAATGCTGACACAAAGATACAGGATTCACATTGCATGGTGATTCAAGTGCAATTCTGCTGTGGTCAATTAAAGGAGCTCTGAGGGGACATTCAAAGCAGTCAAGGCTTACAGTGTAAATCATGTTAGCAAAGTTTGGGAGTTGAAGTCATATTCTGCATTTTAGAGATGGAAGCTAGGGAAGTGGGAAAGTTGCATCTGAGGGTCATGAGAGCCAAGATCAGAGAAGGGGTGTGGCTTTTACCTGTCATCTAAGATCTGTAGATTACACTCAATAAATAAGAGGAGAACAACATAAATCTACAAACCAGTCTTCATAAATAAATAAATAAATAGTTCCTCTGCACCTTATTCCTCCATCTAAACGTTAATTGGCCTCATATGACACCACAATGAATCATTTGACAGAGCAATATTCACATTATAGTTTTATAAAAGAAACTATAATGTAACCAATTCAATCACTCTAAAATTTTCTCTAAACTTCCATGTTTGGGCAATATTTAAATAATCTGCAGGTACTCAACCTCATTTCACTACCAGTTTGTTTACACTGGATTAAAACAGGGGAGGGGAAACATAAGATTTCCAGTGTTGAATGTACTCAATGCAGTGCCCTATCGTATTGTCATAAGTTTTCAGGTGGAACCTCCTGGATCACTTTCTTCATTTATGCATACAACTAGTCAGTATAGAGTCAAGCAAGGTTTTGTCTACTGAGAAGTTTATCCATATTATCTACAATAGGATTTAAAGGGCAAGTTAACAGGTCAAGAGAGGCCACATAGCAAGATCATGCGCATAATGCACAGAATTCTAAAGTCATGTTTATAAAGATTTTAAGTGACTGAAGGAAAGGGCTCAAACATATGATGCAATTAAGCTAAATTTAAGCAACTTTAAGATAAGTGTATAGCAGATAAGATGTCCGGCTGTGCTTGCCATTGGATTATTGAGATTGCTTTTGGACTAGCTGTGCCATGTGTTAAAGGAGATCCTGGATGTTGCAAGGATTTCTAAAACATTATATATAATAGGGTAGTGGACATCACAAAAGAGTACTTAAGGTGGAAATGATAAAACTTCAGTCCTTCAAATGGAAACAGTTTGATGTGTTACAGCAGGAAGTAAAAAAGTTGTAACTTTAGCTTAGGGAGGATTTCCCATAGATTGGAATTCCCCTAGTTTAAATATAGATTCTGTTAAATAATGAGGTCTGGGTAGAATGTAAGCAGGAGCTACAAAACTACTTAATGGGATATTGGAAATATCTACATGGGTTGTACATTAATGTAGATGGTCTCTTCCGTGGTTTCAGATCCCAAATTCTCTTACATTATATTTCTGCATTGGTATCAGAAAGCAGGCTACTTTAATACTATGTACTACAATTCAAACACCGTCAAAACATTGCTTTTCTTTTTTTTTGATAAATTTATTTAGCCATGTTATAAGACAAATAACTGTCTCATTTGTTTTTTTATTGCTTCTTTTTAGTTATACATAACATTAGGATTCATTTTGAAATAATTTAAAAGTATGGAATAATTTGATCTAATTAAGTCCCCAGTACTTCCTTTTTCCCTCCCCTCCTCCCTCTCTTTGGCCTTCCCTCTATTCTACTGCTCTTTCTGCTATTATAGTTTTATTTTTAATTAGTGTCTGGAAAACACTGCTTTTTTTGAAGATATTGGTAATCTCCCTCAAAGAGATAGCTTGACTTTACTAGCTTTTTTCTCAAAATTTGAGAACTTTGCAAACATTCTATTAGTCCATTTATTGTTTAATTTGCATTTAGCACAAACAGTGAAATATTCAAATGCATTATTTAAATTTTAGGACCATATCCTATTAAGTCACAGACACACAGTAGGGTTGAGCAAATGTTTTAACTCCCAGAGCCAGCCTAAACAAAGTGCAAACAAGAGTCCCAAGCATTTCCATTGCAGAATGATCGTGAAGCCCATCTCTCCTGAAGACTTAATCCTAATCCTAAATATTTGCTGTCCTAAATTGAAACAAAGTTATGTCTGGAATCATATTAACTGTTATTCCTCATGCTCATCATAAAGCCAAAGGGTAATTCTTCCTAGAAAATTCAATCTTTTTTGATAACATGCAATGTGTTTTTAATTAATGAAGTTGTTCTCTGCTGGCAGAGTGGAAGTATCTTATCGTCACACGCTGGGGGAATTCATGCAGGGTCCTGTCTGTGCATGCTGAGCCCTGGAGCCAAAGAAAAATCTCCTGTCATTAACTTCGCTGCTTAACTAGACTACTTATTAAGAACCAAACCATCAGTCATGCTGGATAAGCATATCAGATATAATGGACGCCAGAAGCTGATGAAATACTTTGGCTAGAGCAATGACCAGTTTTGTTATTATAAGTTGTGGTTTATCTCCAGTGCAGAGCGGGGGGGAGTCATTTATGATTGCTCAATATGCTTGGGCAAATTTGACTGTCATCTGAATCCAGTGGTAGAAAAGAGGATTTTTATTTATTTGTTTGTTTCATTTTAAATTGAAAAATAGTCTTTTGGTTGAGGAGCAATAGGAAGAAGTCTGGATTCATGGAGGACACTCACTGGGGTGAGTCACATCTTTTTTATTTGCTCTAATAGTTGGAACAAGTCACCTACCTTCTTCAAGACCCTCTTCGAATAAGAGTTCCCACCTCATAATGAATACACAAGATAAAGTATGAAAATACATTGTGGGCTAGAGATAATGCATTGTTATTTCTTCTTGAAATGATAATTATTTTATAGTGACAGACTCCACTAATGTAAAAGCTGGAAATAAACATTCTTAAATATTCCTAAAGAGAGAGATAACCAAAGTCAAGCAAGGTTCTGTCTACTGAGAAATTTACCCACTTCCAACTAACGAAGTTGCAGAGAGAAACTTCATTAATTACAAATTTAGGAATTTGTAATTCCTAAATTTCAGGTATTTGGTTGTCAGTCTGATCAACAAAGCCTCCTTTTTTCCCATCAGAATGGAGCTAAAAATAAATGCATGAAATACAGGAATTTTCTGAAAATGGGGATGGAGAGGTATTTATTTTTTCAGAAAGCACTTCCTGAAAACATTCATAACTATGGAGCCAATAAAATGATGGGTTCAGAGATAAGTACACTGGAAGGAAGGAATGATCATTGCAATACATATTCAAACACCCTGAAGTTACTCTTCCTTGTACTAATACACAAATTTGCTTAATAATAAAAAGACTCAAAATAAAAGTTCCTTGCTGTGTTATGCAATACCCAGCAACTGAGCAAAGAAAATTAAAGTAAGGACATTTAAAGCAACATGAAATCAAACTAATTATTTTTAATCATATAAATATAGCCCATGTTGACTCATTGGAAAAGTAGGAAAACTTCATAAGCATTGAATACTCTTACAAGGTTTGGAGGATTAAGTTGATACTGTTTGAATAATAAGTCAGTGGACTGCGAATTAAAACTCATGCAAGCCAAGTACACAATGGGAATGTATAAAATAAGGTAATTACAGATAAATAACTAACATAAGGATATTGATATCATGACATAATAACAATAACATCTACAAACCAAGGAATTTTTAAAGATAATTGAGACAAATTAAATGAAAGCAACTTGAGAAGATGCTAATGAGTAGCCCACATCTTGTTCATTCATTTTCTTGGGCACAGCATAAAAAAGAATGATTTCTGTATAATTTTCATCAGATTTTCTAGAGTAGAGCTATTGAATCACTGATTTCTCTGCAGTTTTTTCATTATTTGTATTCTTTTTATTAAATGCTTACTCCCCACTTTGTATGACCAAACTTTCTCCATCCTTCAAAGTCAACAGGAAACAGGTGATCCACAGAGCTCTCCTCATCTGCCTACACATTCACATATTTTTTATGCTCCAAGTGAACTCTCTCCTGGCATTCAACTTGCAATAGCAAAATCCATGAGGTCTGAATCTAAAACACCTTCAGTTTTGTATCCTCCAGTGTCTCTTGACAGTACTTACTTATTTTCAATGTAGCCCACATAAAATTGATGAAACAAGAAGAGTAAGACCATGAGATGTCATGGTGTTTATTTGTTCTTCTTTCTCAAGGGCTTTGAGATGTAATGTTAAGTCATTTATTTGTTGACTTTTTCTTCTTTGAAGGAATAAACTCCATGCAATGAACTTTCCTCTTAAAACTGCTTTCCTAGTGTCCCAGATATGTTGTATCTGTATTCTCACTCACCCCACTTCTGTAAGCAAGAGTCACCTTCATCACCATCTTCCAGGTACCCAGTTTCTAACTCTCCCTCTCCCCAGCATCCATTAACCTGGAACAGTGGCACCCTGGTACTTTCACCATCCTGAGGGCCGAGATACCAGCTAACAACAGAGGACACTACTCATTGGATGAGTAGGAAACCAGGAAAGATACTGATCTCAAACCAAAACAAGCCCTGTGTCTTCCTTCGAGATTTTATTTTTTCCTCTCCCCACCTCACATCCCCAACATATGTAAAACCAAGTATTTTGCATGAATTAGAACTTTGAGTCCTGGGACTTCTGAATAGTATGTTACACTGGTGTTGTACATTCTTTTTATTCTTTGCTTATTTTTTTCTTTTTCTTTTTTTCCCACAAATTTCTGCTACTTTAACATGTTTTATTTTTCTTGATATGTGTGTTTGTTTTATGTACTCTCTTGTCTTCCCACTTACTTGTTTACCCAAATATACTTCCATTCCTTTCTCCTGCTACTAATCTTCCTCTTTAGATTTCTCTTTCACACTTCCTAAGATATAACAACCTCCTACCTCCTCAGCATATCATCTTACCCCTCCATCACCACTTCTTTGTCTACCATCAGAAACTGTAAACCCTTTTACAAACCTACTGGGTATATTGTAGATAATAACTGAATTCACAATATCTGTACATTGTGACCAAATGTAAACATCTTATTTGCAAACATTAGGGTATATATGGTTTATATTGGGATCTGATAATATTGTCCTTCATCTCAAAGGAGTTGTGAAGGGGCACTGTAAGCCTATAGGGTAAAAATGGTATTGCCTAGGATCCACAGTGCTAGAAGGGAAGACACACCAGCAATACGAAAGGACAAGGGAAGAAAGGGCCACAAACAAATCAAGATACCACATTATTAGAATCCATGGCCAGCACAGCAGAAGATGACAGAAAGAGTTCAGGATGTACATAATGAAAATGTTCTGCAAATTAAAGGATGAGATAAAAGACCAAATACAGGCAGCAAAAGATCATTTTGACAAAGAGCTACATAAACAACACAAATATTGGAAGCAAAAGATTACTTTAGTAGGGAGATAGAGATTCTAGAAAACAAAAATCCTTGAAATGAAAGAAACAATAAACCAAATTAAAAGTTCAATTGAAAGCATCATCAACAGATTAGACCACTTGGAAGACAGAACCTCAGACAGTGAGTTCAACATATATAATTTTAAAAAGACTGTAGACCACACAGTATAAAGAGTATGAAACCATGAGCAGAACATTCAAGAAATATGGCATAGCATAAAATGAAAAAAGGTTTCTCTTTCTAAGGCATAGCTACATTGACAAAATCTGAAAGAAAATGCTCTTCAATGTACAACCTAAAAGTATAAATACGAACATCCTCAAACACTTAAGCTTCAAGTAAGAATTTTTTAAATAATGGGCTGGTAAAAAATTCTTAAGTTCTAAACAGCTGGTGCTGGTGCAAGGAGATGATTCACTGATCTTTAAGATGCAAGTGTGTCTGGTGGCTGTTGTGGTGGTCATCACATCAACCTATATCCATGATGAAATCAGAGCGAGCCACATATGCAGAGTTGTAGGGGACTGGTGTGGGAAATCTTGTTCTCAGCCTTTTGTTACAAATTCTTCTAAAGATGATTCATATTTGCTTTAGGTCTACTTTGTGAACTACTTAAGGAAGCCATGAGTAGTCCCTTTTCTTTTCTAATTGTAAATTGCTTGAGGTTTAAAAGATAAACCACATGTCCCTATCATAAAGGAGCTTGAAAATCAAATAAATAAGAAGCTGGGCTGGGGATGTGGCTCAAGCGGTAGCGCGCCTGGCATGCATGGGGCGCTGGGTTCAATCCTCAGCACCACATAAAAATAAATATTAAAAAAAATTCTCTCTCTCTTTCTCTATTAAAAAAAAAAAGAAATAAGAAGCTGAAAAATGAGAAAATTTAAAATTGAAAGAAAATGGTGATCTGTATAACCACTAGGTATTTTGTCTTCACTTTTTATTTTTGTAAATTAAGATAAAAGATAAATCAAAAGTTTCCAGCTCAAGTTAGGTGAAAATAGAGAAGAGAAAAAAGTAGATTATATAGCAAATACTTCTCTGACACCTGCAATTTCTAAAACCATTGAGAACATTTTATCAAAATTAATTGAATTTTATTAAAATTCATATTAATCTATACAATTAATATTAAATAATTTGATTTATATTAAAATTTATTTAAATTAATTTTACTAAACTAATTTTAAATAAAATTCAATAAAATTTTAAATATAAATCAAATTAATTAATTTATGAAGTTCATAAATAAATTAACTAATAAAATTAAATTAATAAAATTGAATTCATCAATAAAATTAATTAATAAAATAATTTAAATTAATTCATAGTAAATTATGATTTATTTTATTTGAACTAATTTTAATAAAAATATTCTCAATGGTTTTAGAAATTACAGGTGTCAGATAAGCATTTGCTATCTAATCTGCTTTTTCACTTCTCTGATATCACCTGACTTAAAAGATAAACCAAAAGTTTCTAGCTTATCTTAATTTACAAAAATAAAAAAGGTTTTAACTATTCCTTTATTAACTTTTTCATCTTTCTAACCTCTATTATTTTTTTTCTCTTCCCCACTTTCTGTTCTTGAGCAAATGTTTTTTAAAATGTGTTTATAAGCATTACTGTGGGGCCCATAAAAGTATGCAAACAGTCCAGACATTTAATGATATATTCTTATAAATTAAAAAGGATACATGTGATAATACTTTTGATTTCATGACAAAAGTCATCTTCCTTCTGGACATATTTAATATCTAGAAAAGGGAATGAACGTCAAGTGACTTTTTTTAGTAGAATGAATATAAGTAAAAGGAATAGGTGTCATAGTATTTGGATTAGAAGAATCTTAGAATTTATCCACTAAACTTCATGTTCAGGCCCTCCCACTAATTTTCTTTTAGTAGTTATACAGTTTTATAAACTAAAGAATTCACAACTTTGCTACATCATATTTTGTTTGCATATCACCCAAATTCTGAGGTATATATATTTTTCATATGGGTTGGATTTTTCTTCTTTTCTGTTATATAAATCATTTTTATCTATATTTATTATTGCTGTTAATTACCTGATAGTATCAGAACAAAATTTTATATAAAAAATGCTACAGCAAACAAACACAAATAAAATTTTAATAAGTGCTACAGCAAAAAAACACACACCAAAAAGCGGGGGGGGGGGGGGGGGGGGAAGGGAAGTCAAAATACCTGGTAGCTCTTTATATCAACTTTTTTCTTTTTCTTTTTCCTTGCAAATACATGACTTCTTTTCAAAAAGGCCACTTTGTAAAAAGCACAAAGAGTTTATGGCTTCTTCAAAGTGCTGAATCATCTCTGGCTTGAGAATCACCTAGTAATTTAAAAGGTCCTTTAGTACAACCCTGGTGCTATTGTCAGGGGACACTGGCAATAGTGTAAAGGTGGGCATGAAGTCTGTGATGGGATTCAAAAGGAGAATCCCATGTCCACCAGGTCCAAGTCTAGCTAGGCTAATCAGTGGCACAGCCACAGAACACAGTGTCAAAAATGGATTCACAGCTGCTCTTCTACCAGCTCTGAATTCTGCAGCATCTTTCAAACTTCTTGGTACATTCTCACCTTCCTTTCTCCTTCCTCTGGAGTCTAGACATTTCATGGCATGTGCAGAAAGTTTTGGTGGTGGAACACATAAAGGAGATTCTGTTTCCAGAATTAACAAAAAGATCTGAAAAAGAACTATTAAGCATACATTGATCATTTGGTCTCAAAGATGTGCTAGGGACATTATTTGATCCTCCTCCAAGCCAAGGAGTCATCCACTTAGTAACACCACCATTATCTCGATTTCCTCATTTTAAACGTCCAGGATGCTTCCCATTAACTGTAACACTTCCTGACGCTTACTTTTTGCTGTATGGAAATGCCCAATGAACAGGTTTTTCATTAGGGCTTTGTCCACTTTTCCTTCTGTGCCATTTTCTGAGTTCATCAATTTCTTTTGTGCACCATTCAACATTTCTTGTTGGAGCTCATTGTGCTTTTTATTTTTAAGTCCTTCAATCTGTTCTTCCTTTAGATGTAATTGTTGTGTAAGTTTGGTTGCTGAATCCAACACCATTGGCTTCATCCGAACTTTCCTGTAATAACAATACCTCTCTTTCTAGATTTTCTGCTTTTTCCTTCCATTCGGTTATATGTTGTCTTTCCTTTTCTAATTCAGCTGAATACATAGCTTTTTCTTGTTGAAAACGCTCTAGAATCATTTGCAGGTTAGTTAATGACAATGTATACTGCTTTCCTTGTTCCTGGTAGAGCAAAAGCTGCAGTGCATTCTCATCCCTCTCTTGGGAGAGTAAACACACCTGTTTCTGTAGGGACTCTACCTGCACACTGGCTTGATGACTTGCATTAGAAGAGGAAAGCAGCTTTTCCTCCAATAGTGTGACTTTCTCTCTCAGGTTCATATCTCTCTTCTCAGAAGCTCAAATATCCCAGGTGTAAGAATCTTCTGATTCTAAAAGATGGTTCCTCAGTCTTTGTATCTCTGGATTTAAGTGTAATTCTTTGTCACATAAGTGTTGAAACTCTTGCTGGAGGGTACTCTTTTCCATCTGTTTGTTCTTTAAGGACAAAGTGAGTTGGTCTATCTCCTGCTGACATAAAATGGTCTTCTCCTGCATCGTTTCAACTGCATTTAAAAGCTGATTTAATTCCCCAGCCTTGCCCTGTTCTTTTTCTCCTAACAGTTGCTCAAAGGCAAGAGCTTTCTCCTTCATTGATTGGTACTTGAACTCTGTTCTCTCAGCATCACAGAGAACTTCATGTTCGTCTCTTGTAATGCTTGATACTCCATTTCCTTTTCTTTGGATGTTTCTATTATTTTTTCATTTGACCCTTTTAGTTGAGAAATGTCCATTCCTAAAATTAATATTCTCTCCTTGAGGTTTGTTATTGCTTACCTCAACAACTCATTTTCATTCACTTTGTTAGTGAACTTTGTATTTGAAGAAAGTAACTGATCACTTTTGGCCTGGATTAAGAGGTCTTTTTCTTTCAGTAAATTCTGTAACAGATATTGTTTTTCACTGAGCTCTTTAATTTTGGAATCTGTTGTTTATGTACTTTGTTTTCTCTCTGTGGTGGCTGCAGTTGCATCAGACAACCTGTGGTTATTCCCCTGGAGCTCCTTAATGGTGGCCTCTTTTTCTTGCAGTGATTTTCTCAGCTCTTCAACCTCTGCTGTCTGGGAGGTTTGTGATGACAGAGACAAGAGCTGGGGTGTGATCATATCAAGTTTTCCTGAATAAATTTTAGTCTGAAGAGCTTGTATCTCCATGTCTTCCTGCTGGATAACTTGAGTGAGTTTACCAACATCATCTTTGGACAGCTGATCAATCTGTCTGGTTAAAGATATATTCTTTCATTTAGAAGTTGAATCTCAAGTTCTCATTCTTGGATTCCTTTCACTAATTTTTCAGTTTCATAGTTATACGGGTCGTGTTTTTCACTTCCATTTTCTATAGAATGTTTTCAAGAAACAAAAGTTAAAAGCCTATCAGAATTGTCTGCTGGAGTGTTGTATGTGTCTTCCTGCAAATGGGCTTTTTATTTGTTCAATGGTTTTCTGCAAATTCTTAATTTCCTCATCTTTCTGCTCCATCACAGAAGGCTGCAATTGACTACATTCCAGTTTCAAGTTTTCATACTGTTCAATTATTTGTCACTTTTCCACACTGAGCTGCTCTTTTTCTCTTCAAGGTGTCTCTGTCATTTTCTGCCAAAGATAATTTTTATTTATGTCTTTTATTTGATCCTCATCTTTGTTGCAGACTCTAATTTCTCAGTTTGAAGAACCTGAATAGTTTCTTCCATCTGATTTTAGACTCATCAATTACTATTACTCCTGAGTCACCTTGTTGTAACTGATTTTCAATCCTTTCTTCATAGTCATTTAATTCCTCTTGATACCAGTGACTTAGCTCTGCCAGTTTCTGTTGATGTGCATTCTGCAAAACTGACATTTCCTCTTGACAATGATCGAGGTCTTGACTTTGGTTTTGTTCAAGTATCTTAATAGTATTTTGTAGTTTGCAGATCTCACTTTGATCAGAATTATGTGTTCCCTTTGCCTGAGTTATATCCCTCCCATGGCCAACTTGAGATTCAAGTCTTGAAACTTCAATTGACAGTCTGTTGATTTCTTGTTGTGCTGAAGTGATGTCACTGAAGTCCATGTCCAGCACCTGGGTGCTGGTGACCATATCACCCCTACCTTATTCTTAATGATAATAAACTTGAAACTTTCCCACTAAGATCAGAAACAATCAAGGATATCCTCTCCTACTACTCCTTTTCACTGGGAAAAGCTGAACAATGACTGATGTCATGACCGAATGAAGACAGGGCAGTGGTTGATGGCCACCAGCTCCTGAATGTACTGACTGCAGTATGGACAACTCATCTTGTACTGCAAATTGTCTTGCTTTAAGTTGCCTGATTTCGACTTCTTTCTGTGCCAGTTCATTTCGCTAATTTGCAGATTGATGTTGGATCCATAGCTCTGATGCTGCATACCTTTCTTTCAGCTCAGTACAATAGTTTTATGTCTTTCATTGTCGTATCTGATCACCCATTTGGTATCTTCAATGTTCTTTCTTCAATAATTAGGTAAACCTGCTTCTACATCCTTGAAATCATTGAGAACCTCATCCTCGGTAACGCTGGAGATAAGGCTGGTGAGGGAAGCCAAGCTGCCCTCCACCTGACCCAAGGAGTGGCCCAAGCCAGAGCCTAGGCCTCTAAACCAGGATGACATTTCAGCAATTTCAGTGAGGCATCAGACCCGCTTAGAAAATCACCTCTCTATCTACCTCAGAAAACCACCTCTGTCTCTATCCACCTCCACTCTGAACCTCCTTGAGCTCACAGGAGGACCCAAGCACTCAGAATTCAGTGTAGGGAGGGGCTGGTTCCAACCATTGTCTTCTGCCTCAAAATGCAGAGGCGTGGCCTAGGCTTGCACCAGGGACTTGCTGCTAGTTACCCCCATGGGGCCTTGGCTCCTTCCCTCCACTTTCTGCCCTGGGGCTTGGTTGACTTCTCCCCCAGCGTGGTGACTTGCCCCAGCTTGTGGGCTGCTCCTGCCACCTGGGTGCTGGTGACCATATCACCCCTACCTTATTCTTAATGATAATAAACTTGAAACTTTCCCACTAAGATCAGGAACAATCAAGGGTATCCTCTCCTACTACTCCTTTTTAACATCTTACTGACTTCTTAGCTAATGCTTCTTGTGTGCCAGATGAGTACCCTACCACTGAGCCCCAGCCCCAACCACAAAACTGATGCTGATTTAATGGGTTGGGAGATCATCTCGGGGTAGAGCATTTGCCTACCAGGTATGCAGACCTAGGTTTTATCCCCAACACCAAACAAGATGATTTTTTTTAGAAATAATGATTTTATAAAGATAGTATCAGACATTGTATATAGATTATACATAAATTATGAAATGTATTGGATACTATTAATCTAAACCACACTGAAGACAAGAATGTGAATGCAGGTTCCCAATCAAGCTATCACCAATTACCAGGGAAAGGGCTCATTACTACTGGGATGAGGAGAACAAAACTGAAGATCAGAGACTTCTTTTCCACATGCATGCCTTAAACCTAATATATTTTGTGATTTGTATAATGAGATGTTCTTGCTATAATATAAATTATTTATAAGATTAGGATTTATATGACCCAGACTTATTTATGAGAATTGGGCTTCTAATTTTTTTTCTTATAAATAAGTCCTAATCTTATTTATTTACCTACTTTTGAAGTGTAGCTTTTAAGCTAAAATTTTAAAGAAGATGTATACAGGAAATGTTGCTTTCCTCGTATATTTTTCTGAAATATCAGGCTGTCTGCTTTACCTGCTAACTTAGGAAGCCTGTGGAGTGTGGATGCTCTCTGCTCTGTTGTGTGCATCCTGTGGTTACAGGCAGCATGTAGTGTGTGCTCTGGCATGGAGTGACATGGCACTGCTCTGGTCCATCCAGAGTTGAAACCTAGGGGCAGCAAGTAATTTTTTCCAAACATATCCTTCCTTGCTGGGGCTAGGGACTTACCTGGGTTCCCCTGGGGAGTACCTGAAGCCTGGGCAGGACAGCCTGGATCCTACTCAACTGCTCTAGTAAGACAGGCCATCATTTCTTCATACTGCATCTTAATGGCAGCTTCTATTGGAATAACATTCTGTGCTAGGTTTGGGATTTGCAAAGTAAGATATGATTATTACTAAGAAATGAATGAAAGGAACAAGATGGGAGATAAAGAACCTGTTAGCCAGAGGATAGTGTACCAGCAGTAGTTCCTCCGAGTGACCTCCTTTCCAACAGCCATCAAGAGGAATTGCCTCTGTTTGTTCTCTCTGTAGGTCTGGAAGGAAGCAAGCTCTCCATGGGAGATAGTGTGTCTGGCTCTGGTGCTCAACCCTGAGCTCCTGATCTCTGCTTCCCTCAGGAGCCCTGTCTTTCTCTGTTTTTTATTGCTACAATGAAAGATCATAGACTGGGTAATTTATAAAGAAGAGAGGTGAGAGGTGTTTTTTAGATTATTTTTTATTAATTCTATTCAGTTATACATAATAGGAGAAAGCTTTTTGATTCATTGTACACAAGTGGAGCACTACTTTATTTTTCCTGGTGCACATTATGTAGAGTCGCACTACATGTGCAGTCAGTCATACATTTACCTAGGGTAATGATGTCTATCCCATTCCACCATCTTTCCTACCTGCATCTCTTCTTCCCTTCTCTTCCTCCCCCTTTGCCCAATCAAAGTACCTCCATTCTCACCCCCCAGCCCCCATTATGGATCAGCATCCACTTATCAGAGAGCACATTTGGCCTTTGAATTTTTCAGGTTTGGCTTACTTTGCTTAGCATGATATTCTCCAATTCCATCCATTTACCTGCAATTAGCATGATTTTATTCTCTTTTAATGCTGAGTAATATTCCATTGTGTATATACACCACTGTGTCTTCATCCATTCATCTATCAAAGTGCATCTGTTCTGGTTCTACAGTTTAGTTATTGTGAATTGAGTTGCTATAAACATTAATGTGGCTGTGTTTCTATAGTATGCTTATCTCAAGTCTTTTGGATATAGACTGAGAAGTGGGATAGCTGGGTCAAATGGTTGTTCCATTCCAAGTTTTCCAAGGAATCTCCATACTGCTTTCCAAATTGGCTGCACCAATTTGCAGTCCCACCAGCAATGTAAGAGTATGCCTTTTCCCCCACATCTTTGCCAACACTTGTTTGTATTCTCCATAGCTACCATTCTGACTGCAGTGAGATAAAATCTTTACTCTGTTTTGATTTGCATTTCTCTAATTGATAGAGATGTTGGAATTTTTTAATATTTATTTTTTAGTTGTAGTTGGACACAATACCTTTATTTCACTTACTTGTTTTTATGTGGTGCTGAGGATGGAACCCAGGGTCCCACACATGTGAGGAAAGCACTCTACCGCTGAGCCACAACCCAGCCCCTGGACATTTTTTTATATATTGTTGATGGATTATATATCCTCTTCTGAGAAGTGTTTGTTCAGTTCCTTGGCCCATTTATTGATTGGATTATTTGATTTTTTGGTGATAAGGTTTTTGAGTGCTTTATACATCTTAGCGATTAGTACTCTATCTGATGTGCTTGTGGTTAAGAATTGCTCCCATTCTGTAGGCTCTCTATTCATCTCACTGATTTGCTGAGAAGAAGCTTTTTGGATTGAATTCATCTCATTTATTGATTTTTTTTTTAATTTTTTATTGTTGGTTGTTCAAAACATTACATAGTTCTTGATATATCATATTTCACACTTTGATTCAAGTGGGTTATGAGCTCCCATTTTTACCCCATATACAGATTGCAGAATCACATCCGTTACACATTCATTGATTTACATATTGCCATACTAGTGTCTGTTGTATTCTGCTGCCTTTCCTATCCTCTACTATCCCCCCTCCCATCCCCTCCCCTCCCCTCTTCTCTCTCTGCCCCCTCTACTGACATTCATTTGTCCCCCTTGTATTATTTTTCCCTTTCCCCTCACTTCCTCTTGTATGTACTTTTGTATAACTCTGAGGGTCTCCTTCCATTTCCATGCAATTTCCCTTC
>NW_026000153.1:21915088-21916443 GCF_001458135.2 Marmota marmota marmota
GTGGGGCGGCTCTGCCCCTCAGCAGGCCGCTGGGCCTGCTCTGTGGGTGGTCACAGTTCCGTCTACCTTGCCGGCGCAGGGGGAGGGGGCGGCTCTCATTTATTGATTCTTTTTAAAAATTCTTGTGCTATAGAATTCTTATAGGATTAGGCCCCAACTTCCTTAATATGATGGAGATCTGGGCCTACTTTTTATTCCATTAGACACGAGGTCTCTGGTTTAATTTCTAGGTACTTGATCCACTTTGAGTTGAGTTCTGTGCATGGTGAGAGGAGTTTAATTTCATTTTGTTCCATATGGATTTCAAGTTTTCCCAGCACTATTTGTTAAAGAGGCTATCTTTTCTCCAATGTATGTTTTGGTGCCTTTGTCTAATATAAGATAACTGTAATTATTTGGGTTAGCCTCTGTGTCCTCTGTTCTGTATCAATGGTCTAACAGGTCTATTTTGGTGCCAATACCATGCTGTTTTTGTTACTATTTCTCTGTAGTTGTAGTTTAGTTTAAGGTCTGGAATAGTAATGCTACCAGCTTCACTCTTGTTGCTAAGGATTGTTTTGGCTATTCTGGGTCTCTTACTTTTCCAGATGAATTTCATGACTGCTTTTTCTATTTCTATGAGTAATGTCATTAGGATTTTGATTGGGATTGAACTGAATCTGTATAGTGCTTTGAGTAGTTTGGCCAATTTGACAATATTAATTCTGCTTACCCAAGAACAGGAGATCTTTCTATCTTCTATGATCTTCTTCAACTTCTTTATTAGTGTTTTGTACTTTTCATTGGTGAGGTCTTTTATCCCTTTTGTTTGATCAATTTCCAAGTGTCTTTTTTTTTTTTCTTTTTTGAGGCTATTGTGAATGGGATAGTTTTCCTAATTTCTTTTTCAGTTGATTCATCATTGGTGTATAGGGATGCAACTGGGTGTTATTTTTATATCCTGATAATTTTCTGAATTAATTTTTGAGTTCTACAACTTTTCTGGTAAAAATTTTGGGTTCTATAAGTACCTTAATAAATGCAGAATCAGCATTTGACAAAACATAGCATCCAAGACACAAGAAAATATTCATTGTAGGAAATATACTTATTGTAGGAAAAAATGCTTATTATAGGAAAATACTTCAACATTATAAAAGCTATATATGTTAAACCCAAGGCCAGTATCATCCTAAATGGGAGAAAACTGAAAGCATTCCCTCTAAAAACTGGAATAAGACAGGGATGCCCTCTCTCACCACTTCTATTCAACAAATGTCCTTGAAATCCTACCCAGAACATTAGGCAAAAAAAAAGACAGAGAGAGAGAGAGAGAGAGAGAGAGAGAGAGAGAGAGAGAGAGAGAGAGAGAGAGA
>NW_026000153.1:21918044-21930255 GCF_001458135.2 Marmota marmota marmota
GAGAGAGAGAGAGAGAGAGAGAGAGAGAGAGAGAGAGAGAGAGAGAGAAAGAAGAGAAGAGAAGAGAAGAGAAGAGAAGAGAAGAGAAGAGAAGAGAAGAGAGAAAAGAAAATTATATGATACATACAGGAAAACAAGTGCTCAAACTTATGCACAATTCTTAATACATACAAATGGCAACCAAAGCTAAAATGAAGAAAGAACCTCAAATTGAAGGTCAATGTAGGTTTGTAAGAACTTTCATTAAGACCTTGGAAAGACATAAGTAGGTGCCTCACTGATTCTTTCAGAGAAAGAGAACTGATAATCTAAAGATTGGGCCTTTCAGATTCTACCTGTTAAAAATAGGTCCTCTAGGGCTGGGGTTGTGGCTCAGTGGTAGAGCATTTGCCTCACATGTGTGAGGCACTGGGTTCAATTCTCAGCATCACATACAAATAAATGAATAAAATAAAGGTCCATCAACAACTAAAAAAATATTTTAAAAAATAGAATAGAAGTTTAAAGGGCCTGGCCCTCCTACCATGATCATTCAGGAACCCAGAGTAGGGAGGATCTTATCTCAGAGACATTTGTGATTGGGCACTTGCTATGTGGAATACACTTAGAACATGTGAGAGATCCATGAATCTTTAATGTAATTGCTACATAAAAACACCACTGTTTGAGTCAAAGTGAGTAAAAATAATACACAAGGAAACAAAGGTTTTGGATCTCAAACTGCTAGGTGTGATGTGAGGGGCAAAATTCTAAGATGCTCTCAGAACCTCAGCCCCTAGAGAACTTGCACCTACCTCCAGCTCTATGATTCAACAATAATGTTGCTGCCCCTTTCACAGATGTGATTATGGTACTCAATCAACTGCCCTTAATGTGGGGAGATTGGCCAGGTGGGCCTATGCAATCAGGTGGGCTTCTTAAAATTGCTCTCTAGGTGGTGGCAGAAGACGGAGACTATGAATTATCCTTTTTCCACAGAGAAAGACCTGCAGGCAGCTTCCAGCCATGGAGAGATAGCAGGAGAACACAGCAATAAATTACACCAGCAGCCAATGGACTTGGAAAATAATCCTGACCTGGGTTGAAATCCTTACTTTGACCAACATCTTGGCTGCAGTCCAAGGAGACCCAAAGAAGAAAACCCACTTATGCTGGACCTGGACTTGGGAACCATGGACACAATAAACTGGTGATGTTTTAAGCCAGTAATTTCTGGTAGTTACACAGGGCATTCAGACTGAGAAAACTACTCAGTCAAAAACCCATCATTCCCCATGGGACAAAGAAGGATTATTCAGAGCTCTGGATGATTAAACCAGAAACCATAAAGAAGCATTTCCAGGCAGTGGGCCTGGACCTATTGTGTGGGCTGCACAAGCGTTTGATGGGTTTTGAGGTGATGCAGACCAGGGACAGCCATGGTTTCCCCACTTCAACCCTTTCTTATAAGAGACTCTGTGGTGGTTGCCCTATTTCTGCCCCATGGTTGTAAGTGGGCAAGGGAGGGGCAAGGAACCAGTCCCTTTTGTCCCCAGGTCTTCAAATGAGGAAGAACCTTACCAAGAAACTTCATCTGCATCCAGAACTCACTCAGATTACAATGAGACTCTGGAGGCTTGGGAAGGTGAATATCATTTTCAAGCAGGAAGAATGTACATGTTTTGTGGCCAAAGGTCTGACTCTGATGGTTTCAAAGTTCATCACCATATTTAACATCCCTCTCATTGAGAAATGGTCTCTGTCCCATCCTTGGGCCCTGGGTGGCCTGTGTGACTGCCCTGGTGTGGAAGCAATGCTGACTGATGTCTGATGTTGGTTTGAGAAGGCTGAGGTTCTGCCAGCTTCTTTGGGCTTTCTCCATTTTCAGCCCTGCAAAAATCCCCTTCTCTGAGTTCACCATGTGGAGAGGTCACATAGGGATACCAGAGAGAGAAAAAGACACCAAGCTTCCAGTCACTCTGATCCTTCTTAGTCCAGGATGAGACTTGGGAGCAAAGAAGACTTTGAGAATATCTGGCCCCAGCCACTGTCTGATACAACCACAGAGAGAGAATAAAGACAGCCTCACTGTACCATGTCAGGCCTCATATTCATGAAAAACATCAGCCATCCCCTTTGCTTCATGGCTTTGTTAAGATAAAGGACTTCAACTGATGTATCCCTTCCTTAAGTACTTACTCCCAAAACCATACTTCTTTCCTGTGCTGGTTTTTCGCCCCCACAAAGTACATCATTATGGGGTTTGTGGGGGGTAGAATTTTTTTTGCATCCTGGGGAAAACCATAGCAAATTTCATAAATTGAAAAAAATAAATAAGGCCTGAAACAATTGTGCTTATATTGGCATTCTAAAAATTGAAATAGTCTGAGAAAAGTCATGTCAAAAGCAAGGGTACTTCTGTGCATGTAAGATATTAAAACAAGCGACCACAAAATCTGGTGCAAACTCTAAGCTTTGATGAATCCTAGGCAGTTAAGAAATGCTCAAAAGTAGTAAAGGAGAAAACATACGTATTTGTGTTTTTCCTGGTAATAAAGATTAACTTGGTGTTTGGACCTCATGTGGTTTTGTCTGGCACTGCCTGCAATGCACACTGGCCTTCCCCTCTTCAGTTGTTGCTATATGATGGGAGGCAATCTGTCTACACTTTGTCTGCTAAATGAACTTGGTAATCACAAACCACAGGGAACAGTCAATGAAGGGTAGGTGAAAAGTCTTTACACATTAACAAAATTACAAAAATGTTTGTATTGCTAACCAAACTACTCCCCAAGTAGACAGAGCTCTGAATGTGTTGATCCCTTTGTCTTTCTCTGAACAAAATCTAATATATATATATATATATATATATATATATATATATATATGCTTTCAATTATGATTTATTGTTGAACTCACTTATAAATCACATTTCCCCTCTTTCTTTTCCTGCTTGGTCTCTGACTCACATGCCCTTTCCCTTTGGGTTCCCTAGCACCTGCCCTCACCCTAGCCTACCTGGGGCCTGCAGGAGGTGCTATGATCATCCAGAGGGAAAGAGGAAGGGACAGGAAAGAAGATCCAGAGAACTGGTTCAAAAGGGGCCTTCCCTTGCATCGCTGGGGTTCAAGCCTCAGGATTTGGACTCTGACAGCAGATGCCAGCCTCTGACAGTTTGTCTTTAACTGCCTACAATGCTACTTGCTTCCAGAGAGAAGACAAATCTACACATTATAATCAACCAGTAATTATGAGCACTAACAACAGTTATTTAGAAGGACTGAGAACAAAGAGGAGTGGTGTGCAAGCAGGTGTATTCTACCACCTCTGGCCATGCTGAGCAGCATTTGCATCCAACAGGCAGTATCCATGATCCCTCATCACTAACCCTGTCAATCACATGATGTCTCCAGGACTCGGGTATTTCTGGCTCCATCAGAGAGGTCAGATTTTAATGTCATTTCTAATCTTAAAATCATGAGGCTTATTACATCATTCTGCTTTTCTGACTCTTAAATATTCATCCTACATTGTATGCTTTAATAATCCTCATATAAAATTTAAAACTATATTATTCAAGTTGTTCTGATACTGAAATTTGCCTTTAATGGCATATTTTCTCAAGCAGAATAAATAATTAAAACTTACCAAATAAGGTAAGGATAGGTGGGACAATTACATTTAAAATCTAAAGTATATATCATATGGCTTCAAATCTTTTCAGAATACAGTTATTATATATACTCACATTGAAACAATTGTCCATTACCATGCATTCTGGGATTAACTAAGCAATTTTCAACAAAATTGATTATATTGAAGTTAAATTGCACACATTTGAATATTAAATATGAGAAATCAAGAATAACAATAATTTAAAATGATGTATGTGAAGATGCATTGATCAGCCATTTAAAAATGGGTGTTCTATAATTCATTTTAGGCAAGTCAACACTCTGCATGTAGATTTGCACAGTGGAGATTTTGTAACTTAGTAACATCTTGGATAGAAGTCAACTTTAATTAACATTGTCAAGTTCTTAATAACTTCTCATAAAGTATTTGAGCTTATAATCTATTTTAATGGAGTAGCAGATGTCCACTAAGTTGCCTATAGTCAAACAAAAATCTGAATTATGCATCTTTTTCCTATGACAATTCATCAAGAAAAATTTTGTGACAATTCTTACCCAAAGCACTTCATAATTTGACATTTATGACCTTTGATTTGATGGTTGAATCCTTCTTTAGTTAGAATCAGAAGAAATTTAACACAAAGAAAAGTCTCTCTGGATATGATATTGACCCCAATATCCTGCACCAACTCAACAAGTGATGTGGTCTCATTATTTAGATTCCATTCCAGCTTAAGAGATAAGATCCACATTGATGTTCTGGTTCAGGGAGTTGAGGAGGCTGTGGCCAGATTACTGTCTGAAGAAGGGTTTTATTTTCAGTGCCTGCTTCACACTAAATTGGCATCCCTTCATCCACAGTATTGTGTGCATGTTTCTTTATTTCTTAGCATCCCTTCCCAGTACTACTCTCAGGATTGCATAGAATAATGATTAAAACTAATGATCAACCATGACAGGAAGATTCTGAGATGTGGCACCAGAGCATCTTAACTATGGAAGGCAACAGAGTGAATTAACAATGAAAGCCTTCATGAAAATAAAGATATTATTTACCCAACAATTTAAGAAAAACAAGAAAATCTTGACACTCAGCCCCTCCACTGTTGCTCACTCAGTGGTTGACCAAACAAGCCTTTCTTATAAATCAACTACAGAGTAGAAAGGAAACAGCTCAAAAAAAAAAAAAACAAAAAAAAAAAAAAACAAACCAAAAGTTGTAAAAATTAAAATCTATATCTGACAATAAAAGAAAAAAAAGTAGGCAGGTGCTCCAGCATCCCCACAACCATTAACAATGACAAAAATGTTCCACACAGAAAACTTGTTCTTCAATATATTCTCTTATTTAAAAAGTATTTGAAGAATCTTAGAGACTGATATCTATTTTACTTTAATATAAATTCGATTAAAAATCAAGACAAGGTGATAATTTAAAAATGGGGAAACAACATGAAGTCACAACAGAAAGTATCTGCTATGAATAGGTTAGCATGAGGGATAGAACATGGAGTTTTCAGAAAAGAAAACAGGAAGCAAAGAATTGCCTTTTCCATTACAAGAGGAGAAAGAGGAGGAAGAAAGAGAGATTGTTCAGCTGAGCATAGACCCCAAAATAAAAATTTTCCAGTGTGACAGGTGGGGAGTATATGATATGACAAACTTCATTGTCAAAAGACCTGTCTGGAAGTGATACCCCATGACAATGCATTTATTCACAAGCTGGAAACTGCTCTCTATCTAAGAAATCCTTCACCAGAGCAACCATTAGCCAAAATTTTCATCTTCTCCATGAAAGAAATTCCAAGCTGGCAATCAATCTGAGGTTTGAGTAAAAACATTACTTAATACCGAGCTCCTTGCTAAAAATTTTACATGAATTTTTCCTTTTATAATAATCAGGAAAAGGCAGATCTTATTGTCCTAAATGAATGGGTACTAGAATTCAGTAAGTCTTGGAAAGGCTAAATGGCCCAAAATGCCAGAAGTGTGGAGAAGCCCCTTGTGGAATCCAACCTATTAACCATGATGTCCATCTACATGTTCAGTTTTATAATAAATAGTTTGTGATGCCAAATCAGAAACTCAAAATATTGTAAATATTTTTTGTAAACTTAATTATTGTAAAATTTTTGGTAAATATATAGAAAAACCTAGTTTTATAAGTTATGTTTCAGGGAAATAAATTCCTTCTCTGTCTATTTTGGTGCTTATTGAACTGAAATTAGCTGAAGGAGAATATTCTAAGGTCTTTTTCCCACCTGGGTTCTTCCTCGCCCTAAGTCAGGTGGGAACATGTGACATCGTATGAGAAGAAAAACCTTTCCAGAGTAACACACACTTCAATTGGTCACTGCCTGCTGGAAATGGAGCAGTTCCTATGGAATTCTGTCATGGAAAGGCTGTGACTCAGAGGGAGCTACACACACACACCCTGCTGTCATTGCTCCATGTTAAATTTCAGGAATGGCCACTGTTAGTTCACCTGCCCATGGTGTCATATTGAAATATTCTTTGGTTAAGCCACAACCCCCACAGTTGGACTGTGACTGTGTCTAATCTGACTCAGCAGCACCTGGGAGAACTTTGCCACTGAGCTACACTCCCCACCATTTGCTTATTTACTTATTTTTATTTTATTTATTCCAAGACAGGTTCAAACCAAGTTGTTGAGGCTGGCCTCAAACCTACCACCATCTTGCCTCAGCCTCCCACATTGCTGGGATTTTCATCATGTGCTACCATAGCTGGTAGCCCACATGGTTTTAAAGCCCATATTCTAGACATTAAACTTCAATCTTCTCTGAAAGAAGTAAAATTATTTTTTTTTTACTTAAAAGTCACATTAATACAAATTCAGCAAATCTCACAGTGCCAAACTGCATCAAAGATAAGCTGCCACATCCCCAGATGCGGGTTGACATTATGTTCCACTTTCCTGCAGCTAACAACCAGTATTCCTGATTTTTGTAGTGCAAACCAGACTAGTGGGTTCCCAGATCTTCTCACTGAGCTTAATTTCAAACTCACCTAAACCAGAGGAAGGGAGATGTTCCTCTTTCCACCTTGCTACTCTGTCATTCAGGCCAGCCTAGTGACCCTCCAACCTTTCGTCTCAAAGACTTGATTCTGAAATGAGCTCCTTGTCTCCCTCAGCTTGCAGCAAAAGCCCTCTTCTCCTCAGAGCTCAGGGAATTGAGATAGCCCCACTTCTTGCCCATCCCATCACCTTTTCCGTTTTCAAATTTTATTGTAATGGCATAGTGGTGCACACCTGTAATCCCAACAGCTCAGGAGGCTGAGGTAGGAGGATAATAAGTTGAAAGCCATCCTCATCTACTTAGCAAGGCCCTAAGCAACTTAGCAAGACCCTGCCTCAAAATAATTTTTTTTTTTTAAAAAAAGGCTGAGAATGTGGTTCAATGGTAGGTGTTCCAGGGTTAAATCCTTAATACAAAAAAAAGTATTATAAATTGACAATTTAGCATTGTACATATTTATGGTTTACAATATGGCTTATGAATACAATATGGAATATACATTACCTCAAATATTCATTACCTCAAATACTTATCATTTTTGATGAAACATTGCAAATTTACTCTTAATATTGTACATTTCAAAATTACTTACTATTTTCATCATGCTATGTAATAGAGTTAAATAAAAACTCTATATCCCTCCTGTCTGAAATTCTGAACACTCTGACCATCATACCTCCACATCTCCCTCCTCTAGCCTCTGTAACCACCATTCTATTCTCTGCTTCTTTGAGTTTGGTTGCTTTAGATTCCATATATAATTGAGATATTGCCATATTTGTATTTCTGTGTTTGGCTTATTTCACTTAACATAATGCCCTATGCATTTAACTACATTATCATGATGACAGTATTTCCAGATTTTATGGTTAAATAATATTTCATTATGGATATACAGCACATTTTATTTTTCTGTTCATCTATTGATAGATACTTAGATTCTTTTCATGTCTTGGCTGTTGTGAAAAGTGCTGCCTGCAATCAAGGAAGGCAAATATCTCTTCATATGAATTTCACTCCTATGAGTGTGTAATCAGAAGTGGGATTTCTGTACCATGTGGTAGATCTATTTTTAGTTCTCTGAGGAACCTTCATACATTTTTTTATAATGGCTATACTAACTTACATTCCCACCTATCATCCTAACTTTCTGCAGGGGCTACACATGTGCAGAATTCATACTAACTTTCTCTTCCCTTTCTCAATGAATAAAGTTTACCAATGTGCAAGTGCCCCTCCTCTGTTCATGAGACAACTTGAAGCTTGGGCTCCATCTGCATTCTTAGAAACTTGTGAGTTTTGATTTAGGAAGAAGTATGTTACATGCATACACATGCGTGGGTTCATACATAAGCAAATTGACTCTAAAGAGTAGTACCTTTATCTAAACATTACAGTTCTTACACTGACAAAAACTTATATTCTACATACTTAAAATGGAATATATTTTATATCCAGAGGAGGATAGGTTGGGAACGGATGACAAATGAGACATCTGCTGAAATTTAAAGAATTTACCATTCCAAGTTTACTGTATAATGCTCCCTGTTTTTCCTTAGATGTTTCAAGGTTAGACTTGCTGAAAATAATGGAAGGGCACAAAGATACAGTCAAGACCAAAGTCCTCATCAGAAACTAGAAAAAATTGATAGGTCTTTGATCTTTATTATTCTTTCAAGAATTTAATTTAAATTTAATTTAATTTAAATTCAAATTAAATTTAAATTAAATTTAAATGTAAATGTCTTATTAAAGAATGTAGACTTTGTATAGTATTGAACAGACATCAAAATTGAACCATCAGTGTCCTAGCTCCTAATGCCAAGAAAACTTCAGATTTGACCAATATTCTCATTGAAGTCAGAATGTACTGCTAGAAAACATGCTGGAATTATTTAAGAATAGGGCTATCGATATCGCTTAAGTATTATCATATAGAAAGTAATGGAGTCAAAACTAGGTGTTCAGGAGTGAGAGAGAGACAGATTCCACACTGGGATATACATTAGCACTTATCTTTTAAATAATAGTCCCTCAAACATTTCCACATCAAAATCCCCAGAACCTGTAAATATATTTCTTAATGTGGTTAAAAGAACTTTATACCATCTGCACTGATTTATTTCTGAGCAGTATGTTTTCATATTCAACCAAAGAAATTAATATTACCATTGTAATTGGTTCATTCATTGGAAACACTAACTCCCTATGCCAATGCTGAGTAAAAAAGTAGAAAGCTTGGAGGAAGGCCAGTGCACAGTGGTTTGGAGCATCTGAACTGGAGCCAAACAGATATGATGCATAACCCAGAACTGTTACTCATGGCCCAGATCTACTGGCACCCAGAGCCGAAGACAGGCAGTGCTTTTCCCAGTCATTGCTGGTGCACAGTAATCTGAAATGTTAGCTATCATTTTATAAAATAAACAGCAGATATGACCAGCATAGATATAGCAGGTTGGGCTACAGATTGGAAGGAGGAGACCTCTAGGAAGCTTCAAATGGCAGTTCACCTGGGTCATGCAGACAAATAAGGAAATGTGGAGTTAAAAAACAGGAAAATATATCTTTCTGCATTATCTCTGGATCCCTTTTCGTTGGTAACTATAGGCCACCTTTCAAAGACTGAGTTCCTATTTTCACGTAGAAGTAACTTCTTGGCCCAGCACTTGCACTTGGGTTACTTACTGCTTAGGTAGCTGAGACCTTCTACTGATCAGCTTTCCTTCCCTCACTGTGCCAGGACAAGACTAAGGCTCTGGGGGGCCATCTTTCTTCATCCATCAAACACTCACGGTAAATGGAATTTATGACTCTTAGCTTCTGCCAGTCACAAAGAAGAAATTTAATGGCTGCTTGTGTAACAGATGCTGCAGTGAATGTCAAGGCCTTACTACCTCACAAACACAGAGTGAATTACTTTGCCCTAGAACAGTAACATGTGCAGAAAATCATGGTCATTTCCTCATTGTTTTTGGAACACTCATATTGATGCAAATGACTTTTCTTTAATATCTTTAGATTTTATGTCAAGAAAATTTGTCTTTCAATCTGAAGAAACAAGCCACAAGGTCACACATCCTATCTATGTAGACTGGGCCCTTAGGTTTCAAAGATTAGAGTGTAAGCAGTATTTTACTGAAAAACACCCATAAATATCATACAGAAACACCTTGGCGTCTTTGCATGATTCTTAGAAGGAGCAAGAGTTCAGCCACTGTGTTTCTGGGTTTAATCAAACCACACACTTGCTCTGCATTCTTTAAGGTTCCTTCCCTTTATGTCACTTAGATCACTCACTTTCAAGTTATGCTTGGGACAAGCCTCTCCACAATTGACCCCTCCAAAAGAGTCAAGAGTCTCCAAATGTCTACAGACTGGGCTCATCTGAAGAAGCACTGGAAGTCCATGTGTTGGGAGTCCAGACAATGACTTGCTGGCCTAGCACAGCGCTGAAGAATGGCCCAGGTGTGACACGGAGCAGACCTATATCTCCCCAGCCTGCCCATCTCTTTCCATGGCTGACACTTCTCCAGAACAATAACGGTATCCATCAAATCAGGCATCCATGAAATTTTGCTTAAGCAGTGAAGGCCTGCTGATACAGCCAGTAGTTTACCAGAGTGTGAGAATCTGCCCTCAGACATCATGATCATTTGTGATTCAGTGAAACTTTGCCCCCAAAAGTTCACATCCACTTCTTTGCTCAATATTTTCTGAGAGAAGGTCAAATCTGGAACTTCAAAAGAAGAGCTTCCTTAACCTTTTGAGACAGAGAGGGACAGCCTCCAAATACGGATGTGTGCCAAATGATGGTGCTGTCCAAAGCACAGATGAAGCTCAAGAAAGATAAAATTCTTCAGGCTTGCTTTTATCTAAACCTCTTATAAATGGGTTTACAAGTATAGAGAAAATGCAGAAGCATTCAAATATGATAAGAAATAATAAGAGGCATATGAAAGGGAACACTCACTTGAATATTTAGGCACCAAAATGAACATCAATATCTAGGGATATACAGGGTCAAGTTTAAAATCTGTTTTCTTCCAATGAGCTAATTTTTCTCAAGACCAATTAAAGTAGCTGTCTGGCAGCTTCTATATTGTTCATAAACCTCCACATCTACAGTCTTTTTCTCTTCAGCATATGCCTGTTACACCTCCACTTATGAAGCATGGAGAGAAGTTTTTAAGGAAATAAACCTCCACCACTTTTTCTTCAATTATCACTTAAAACCTGTAACATTTAAACCCATCACAAAAACTAGGGTCAAATGGTATCTTGAAGCTAGAGATGATATTACAATCTTTTTGTGTGTTTGGTTGGTTGCTTGGTTTCTAAGGGAAAAAAAAAAGAGGATTTTCATTGGGAGAGTATTAGAGTCCCAGTTTTCCTGTTTATCCCCAATTCTCTTTGCTAGTGCCTTTAACAAGGACATTTCATTTTTCAGCATCATTTCTGATATCATGCTCTATAGTGGGACCAGAACACTACAGATGACTTACATACCCATGGAAAATAGAAGGACTTGGTCAGCAGGCTGTTGAAGATTAGAAAAGAGAGTACATGCAGGGCTGGAATTTTGCCCTTTAGTCAAATGCCACATGATCTTCCAAAGTTGTTACATCAGTTTATATACTTATCAGAAGTTCCATTCCACTGATCCATGCTGGTATGGCCTTACACGTTAATTTCTGCCAATAGAATAGTAAAAAGTTTTATTTCATAGTAGTTTGATTGACATATGTATGATTACTAACAAGGAGAGAAATTTTTCATTTTTATTGGTTATTCATTTTTCTCTTCAGTGAAATGATATCTGTGACTTTATACATTTTTCTCTCCAGTGGCTTGTCTTTTCTCATTTATTTGTAAATGTTGATAGATGATTATATTAGTCAGCTTTTATGCTGCTGTGACTAAAAGACCTGACAAGAACAATTTTAGAGGAGGAAAAGTTCATTTAAAGGTACACAGTTTCAGAGACCTCAGTCCATAGATAGCTATCTCCATTCCTCAGGGCTCACAGAATCACTTTAAAATCAACCTCACAGAAGATCTCAGGCCACCAGCAAAACACAGACAACTTCTCAGCAAGAACATAACATAAATGGCCTCTACTCCAAATTCCAATAGAATCCTTCTTCTTGGAACCCCCTTGAACCCTGTCTTCACCGTCTATGGTCCTTTTGGCATTCTGGTCTTTTGAGATCGCACTAGAATTGGCCACTAAGCTCTGCTTACAACAATCAAAAGCATGTCCAGCTTGTACTGCTACACCTCTCAAAATTCCTCCAACAAATTCCAAAAAGCTCCAGAGATTTTGGAGGTTAGTCAGGTTAGTCACAGCAAAGGCCCAACTTCTGGTACCAATTTCTGTTTTAGTCAGCTTTTTCATTGTTGTGACTAAAAGACCTCACTGTGGTAAGAGTCCTCTTCAAATAAAGATGAGGTGGCATAGCCAGTACCTGTGTGCTTACATTTAACATGCTGTAGCCAGAGCCTGTGAGAGCATGAATGACTATATATATATATATATATATATATATATATATA
>NW_026000153.1:21930916-22036050 GCF_001458135.2 Marmota marmota marmota
ATATATATATATATATATAAAACCATATTCACCTGCATTCCCTAGACAAAGAGAAGATGACATGGCATTCTGGGCATGTGCACAACTCTGCCAGCACTCAGGGTGCATGTGCAACCTTGCTGACCACCACCCCATTGCGCCTTCACAACTGTCACAACTTACTTATGAATTTTTATTATAGAAAACCCTGAAGAAATGTATTTTTCCATGTAGTGGAAACAAAGGGACTAGTATGTAGCAGAGAGGGGAGGGGGCACTATCAGGGGCTATAAAGGCAAAGCCCAGCTGCATTTGGAGGCTTGACCTTTGGATGTGATTCCACCGAGTTCCGTGCGTGCACGAAATAAACACTGCTTCCTGATGAACACTTCAATGCCCTTTCTCTCTGTATGCAAATTCTGCAACATAACAGTTGTAGAGGGAAAATGTTTATTTAGGGCTCACAGATTGAGGTCTCAATCTATACATAGCTGGCACCATTCCTGGAGGCTTGAAGTGAGGCAGAACATCATGGTAGAAGAGCATAGCAGAAGGAGGCAGCTCACATGATGAGACTCCACTCACTAGATACAAAATATATGCCCCAAAGACATACCCCCAATGAATCCCCTTCTTCTAGCCACACTCTAACCACCTTCAGTTAGCATTCAGTTCATTCCACCAGGGGATTAATTCACTGATGGGCTTAAGGCTCTCATAACCCAATCATTTCTCCTCTAAACCTTCTTGAATTGTCTTTTGCATGAGCACTTGGGGCACCTCACATCCAAACCATAACAATGATAGATACGTGACAGAGATAGATATTGAGTATAACTTGGCTATGTATGTTACAAATGCTTGACTCTCATTTTAACTTAAAAAAAATTCAAGATAGTTTGTGATGACCAGATGTTTTTAATATCCATGAAGTAGAGTTCATTTATCACATCTTTTGTGATTAGTGTTTTTTGTGTCTTCCCAAGGTCAGGGTGATTTTCATCAACATTGCTTCTATTCACTCCAAAGTTTTGCTTCTGACATTAAAGTTCTTAATCCATCTGGACTTAATTTTTCTATAGTGAGAGATAAAAATCTATTTAATTAATTCCATGTAGAAATGCATTTTCTTAGCTCCATATATTATATAATACCTCTTTTGGACAATGACCTGCCATTGCACTGCCATTGTTTATCAAGTTACAAATAGTTTTCATCCTGTTTCTGTATTCTATACTGTTTCATTCGTTCATTTGTTAGTCCTGTTACAAAAATCAAAATATCAATTACTCTACTGTTGTGATCAGACAAATCTGGGTAGTGTCTTCCTTGATTCTTATAAATTGGGAGCTCCTTGAAGACAGAGAATGCAAAGCCGCGTGGAGAAGTCACATGTAGGCATTCTCATCTGGGTCTTTTAATGAACCAGGTAACTGAGAGGAACATTTTCTAAAATGATTATAGACCTTAGTATTTTGAGTAACCACTAGCTGTTAAATCTTTGCAGCTAAGGACCCAGACACTAGACAAAGATAAGCTGACCACACTAGGTTATATCCAGATTCATGGACCTCAGAATCTGTGAATCTAACATAAAGGTTGATGATTTTCACCACTATATCTTGGAGTTACTCTACTGCATTAGATAACCAGGATTCCTCTAATGGAATTGAGGGAAGAGCCAGTGTAGATAGAAACTTGGGCCACTGTAGAACTCTGATTTAGGATCCTGGGTAGCACTTCCCCTACCTGACTATGCAAATTATCTTATTTCATTGACCTCAGTTTCCCCTTTTGTAAAACCATGGTGTCACACTAAGTAACTTCACAGTTTCCTTCTTAACTCTGTTGTTTCCAATTATAAATGAATTATATCTGATAACTCTATAATTTTAAACCAGAAGAGATGCATTAATTCAACTCAGAACTGCCATTTCCAGGATCATCTAAGTGGGCTGTGTGCTAAGGGTTACTATTCACATAATTCATTCACTAGATGTGTAACATTGAGAAAAATAATTATCAAGAAATTTACAAATTGTCATTCATAATATGTACTTGAACCATATTTAAAAGTTTTGGGCACAGAATATACATTTACTATTTAGGAATTAGAAAGAAACAGAAGAGGCCATATACACTAAAATTCATAATAGAGTTAGTTATCATGTGGTAACTGATTATATCCATAACAATCATTAAATTCAATTCTGAGTAGTCTAGAAGAAAAGGCAAAACATAATGGATTATTGAAGTTCATTGACAAAAGTTAGCAAGTAAACTTTTGAGAAAAGGTCTATGATGCCCTTAACATAGTAAGAGTTCTGGAGTGAGCAAAGCAACAAGACTTGGAAAAATCCAAATACAAGAACTTATTAATACTGGTGGCACCCCACTGATTACAGTTATGGCACTGCTACTTCACAGATGAAAAACAAATGAGAAAAGGAAAGACTAATTACAATTATTTAAAATCATATATTTTCCAAGTGCTAGAAAAAAACATTCTATACACATTCATGATCTTAAAATAATTCACTCTCTTTTCACTGTGCTTATAATAAATTGTGAATTCAATTTACTATCAGGACTTTATGCCAGGACATTGGTCAATCTATGATCAATGTTTATGATAGCAATTGTGTAAAAAGGTGAAGATGAGGTCTTTTATTCTATTAACTTTCAAAAAAACATCTGATTTTACAGATATATAAAACATACCAGTGTGTTGCTTATGCTAAGAAAAGTTAAGTAAATGAAATACAAAAGTCATAAAATTGTGCTCTTGAGCACATGGAAGAATAGATAGTTGACCCATCCCTGGCCTTAACTTTCTGAAATATCAACCTCCTCATCCAGGTTTCTGATAGGAATTGGAAAGCAAACAATTCAAAATTGGTTTTCCTTGGCAAGTTATAAGAATAAACACCATTAAATAAATTTATTGTGAGTCATTGCAACATGCTGTAACCTGCATGTGCAATTGTAGAAATGCTGTGTGGTCCAGAAATTTTAGTTGAAGCTTTCATCAGAAAAAGGCAGGTACCTTCCAGATTCATTTCATAGGGTATGGTCAATGTTTGTAAGGTTTAGCTTTAGTAAATAAGCATTGAGTCCTAAAACTTGTTTTTTAGATATTGTGGTTACAGTTGGTCTTCTCCTGCCACTCCTGTGGAAGACCCATTTGTGATGCCCAACATGGTCCAGAGGAAGCCATGACCTCTTTTTGTCATCGTTCTTTACCCCTGAGGCACTACAATATTGCTGTTCCTCCCAGTACAGGACTTCACTCCCCACTGGTAGATTTTCTGAATACTAAAAAGGATTGTTTTCAGTTCCAGTGTTTGCAGGCAGTGTTTACACATCTTCCCACATCTTTTTAATTTATGTGACTTTGGGTAAATGCTCACTAGTGGCACAGCCCTCCTATAAATTAAAATTATCTACACCTTGAACCCAGAAAACACCTTTTCCTTTCTAAAGATCAGAAATAAAAATGTTGAGAGATTTGGAAATTGCTTTGGATCTAAACTTGTAATAGGTTTTCTTTGCAAAAACATTCCTTGATTTGTAATTTTATTTTCAGTGCACCAGTAAGTAGTTTAAAAACATCCCTCTGCTCCAAGCATTTAAAAAGATTTTGTAGAGATCATAAGAAATATACTAGACTCTTTCCTATACATGTGTCTTTTATGAATCCTTTCCTTGCCTAGAATACTCTTTCCTCCCCTGCCCTCCAAAATCAGTGTTAAACAGAGCAATTTTTACTTCCTTTTGGAAATCCCCCCCCATTTCCATACAGAATTGGGGTTCTTATAAGTTTTTTTAAGATAGCTGTAGTCTTTATGGTAGCAATCTGGACTTTTCATTGATTCAACAAATAGTCATCTGAAGAAAGAGTTTATATCACTTGCCCATCACATACTAGGCATTGTCCTTAGACTAGGGAGAGTCTAAGTAAGAAGACAGATAAACTCCTCAATCTATGGAGGTTGTGTTAGAGTGAGGTTGACAAACTAACCATAAACACATTTGAAGCATCACCCCATACAAGCAGGAAGAGCAACATGAGGCAGGGCTATACTTCAATTCAGGGCTGAGGCCTCATTGAAGTGAAACTTACCCTCAGGAAGAAGGGAAAAAAAAATACAAAATTTCTAAGGTGACCTTCACATGGCCTATTCAAGGAGCAGCAGGAGGACAGCCAGGAAAGAGCTTAAGAACTAGGGAACAGAGTCAGAGAAAAGGGCTTAGGAAGTGAATGTAGGATCAAACACATGTTCATGAGGGACATGGTCAGAATTTCCATTGGATTTTTTTCTAAACCATTAGACAGTATCAAGTAGGGAGTGGCATGATTGAGTTTATACTTTAAGATCATCAATATGTGGGGCTGGGGTTGTAACTTAGTGGTTGAGCCCTTGCCTCGAATGGGTTCAATCCTCAGCACCACATAAAATAAATAAATGAAGCAAGGATATTGTGTCTATCTACAACTAAAAAAAAAAAAAAGTATCAATAGGGTCACTCAACACCCTACCATATTTAGCATTTCAGCTCCTCCAAATTTTTGGACAATTCCCTTGACCTGCTTAGGAAATAAAATAATGGGACTATGAGAGTGGAAACCCAGAAGCTTTGACAGGGAGAGAAGATATGAAAGAAATTTTTGGCACTCAGGCAAATGAAGATTGTAATTCAGATGGTCCAGGAGAGTGGACGCACAGAACCCATAGTAACCTCCTTAAAAAGCCCCAAAGGTTGATGGTGATTGAGGCCTTGTGGAATGCAACACAGTTTCTACTAAGCACAATCTTCGACTAAATTGAGAAGAACATTCACACCTGACCTATAAAGCGAAGGTGAAACCTTTTTAGAGTAATATATCATTTGAAAGCTTTTCAATTTTAAAAATAAAATAATTACATTTAAAATGCTATTTCATCTGAAAACCAGGATGACATACTTTATAGCTAAGGAAAGAAATAGATAATACAGATAGATCTATTGAAGATAGGTGGTTAACACCTTAAAATGTTTAAATTTATTGTTTTCAAGATGATGGACAAAATTAGTAGGAAAAATGAAAAAAAATAAAATGAGAGTTATAATCCATCAAAATAACCAAATAATCTTAGTAAAGAAAAAATAAAAAAATATGATGTTTACATTAAACAGCAGAAGAACAAAACAGAAACAGGGTTATATCTAATTATAGGAAAATCAGAAAATACACAGTATTCTGTAGAAAATATTTTATCTGAAGTGCAGAAAGAAATATAAATATAGCAAAGAATATTTAAGAAATATGAGATTTTGAAAATATTTGACCTAGTATGGAAATTCATCTCTAAAATAAGTCCCAATGATCACTTCTCTGGGATACACCCTTGTGTAATCCTAATCCTTTGAGGTGGCTGGACCTAGTGACTCACTTGCAAGAAGGAGACTATAGAAAATTAAATGAAATTCCTGATGATAATGCAAATGAGACACAGGGTGTTTATGTAACTTACTTCAGGTCATCCACATAATAACAGCAGAGTCAAAATTCAAGCCCATTGGTCCAAGTGTCCATTTTTACAGTGATGCTACTATGATACTATTTAGGATTAAAAGCTCCAGGTGTGGAAGAGAATGTTATGAACTTGATTAAGTCTTCAGTTAGCACTTTGGCTCACATCAAAATTGACTGTGGCATTACAGTCAATTATTATTAGTCTGTTTTCTGTTAACATAACAAAACACCCAAGTTTAGGTAATTTGTAAAAAAAAGAATTTTACTTAGTCCAGAGTTCTGGAGGGAAAAAAACATGGTTCTGACTTCTGGAGAGGGTGATATGGTGATTTAATTCATGGCAGAAAGTAGAAGATCAAGAGACACCTGCAGAGAGAGGAATGTATGTAAGAGAGGAAGAAAGAAGAAATACTGAACTATTTTATAACAACCCCGTCTCACATTAACTAATCCAGTCCTGTAAAACGTAAGTCATCCCCATGAAACCTAATTCAGTCTCCAGAGAACTAATTTAGGTTCTAGAGAAAAACATTCCTAATAACTTCTCATTAGGCCCTGCCTCCTAAAGGACCCCCACCTTCTTAATGTAGTTATATTGAGGACCAAGCTTCCAGCACACACACCTTTGGAGAACAAATCATAGAAATTACCATTAAATCAGAATTAGTGCAGTTGATTGCTGTCGTTGTGCTTAGCAATTGTAGTGAAGTGATTTGAAAAGCAAAGATTAGAAACTGATCTTATTTAAAGATATTCATGTTTATTTAGAAAGTTCAAAAGAGTTTTTAGGTAATAGCAATAAGATTAACAGAGTAAGAAATGGAAAACTGGGCTCTCATAAAAGCAACAAAAATACTGGCAAAGCTCTCAGAGTCAAATTTTAGGAACTTTGGAAACTAACAATAAACCTCACCAAAAAACAAAACAAACAACACACACACACACACACACACCCCTTTTGTGGTAAGCCATTCTTATAGACCGTGGCCGCCATTAGAAGATGGCGCTGGCTTCCACTGTGGCCTGTGATAAACAATTCCTTTTACGGAGAGTTGGCACGCAATCCCTTACCACCCTATGAGAGAGATCCACGTGGCGGCTTGGGATTGGGACGCGGGGGGGCTTTATTAAGCTGTGCTTGGGTGTGTTCGGGCGGTGGGCGCTAGAAGATGATACATGACTCAAGGCCTGAATAAACTGCTGAAAGAAGAATCCTGTGTCGTGTTTTCCCTTGCCGGCGAGGGGTCGCGACAGTTGGTGGCCCGCACGGGGAACATATTCCTCGAACCCAGGATCCAGAACTTTCAGCAGTCAGGGTGGTGCACCAGTAAGTTCCCAGGTAAGTGGGAATCCGCAAGTAAGTAGCGGGACGCTCCTCTGTAGAAAAGGAGAGAGCGGGGATTTCATAGAACGGAACGCTCCTCCGTAGAAAAGGAGAGAGCGGGGATTTTTGTACTTTCACTTTCATTATATCTTTGGAGACATTATGGGCGCTACCTCTTCAAGCCCAATTTTGTTGGCCCTAGATGGGTTGCTACGTTCAAAAGGACTTAAGGTAAAGCAGAGCACTTTGCAGATGTTTTTGAGAGAAGCTGATATAGCAGCTCCTTGGTTTGCCTTTTCAGGGAGTCTTACGATTCCTAGCTGGGACAAATTAGGGAAAGATCTAGATTTCGCTCGTGAGCAAGGCACCTTAGAGGGTGGTGTTATACCACTTTGGAAGTTAGTTAGAGGATGTATAGCAGATAGTAAATGCCAAGAAGCTGTGAGTGAGGGTCAAGCTGTTCTTGAGCAACTACATGAGGAAAAATCTGAAGGATCACATAGTGAAGTGGCAGAGAGTATTAAGAGTAAGAGTAGTGAGAAGGCAAAAGAGCCTGAAAATAAAAATAGGAGAAGGCTCTACCCAGACTTGACCGAATTAAAAACGCCTGAGAACACAAGCGACTCAGAGAGTTCTGAGGACCTTGATATATTGTTACAACAACTACGTAAGATAAAAATGAAAAAGAAGAAAAAGGCCTACTGTAAGAAGGGGAAGGGAGCTAATATCGGTCAACAAAACTCTGAGGAGGAGGAGGTAGAATATCTAGAAGAAGATATGGTGCCGGTTGCCCCACCCCCGTATGTGGGGGGGAGCCAAGGTTCCGGGAGATCTTTTCATGCGCAAGTTTGGAGGACAGTTAATACAGATATGGGACTTGCATACCCTGTATTTCAGGACAATAACAGGGGAAGATATCATGAGCCTTTAGACTTTAAGATAATTAAAACCTTGGCAGAATCTGTCCGCACTTATGGCATAGATGCCGCTTTCACCCTTACTCAGGTGGAGGGACTTACTAGATTTTGCATGACTCCTTCAGATTGGGCTAGTCTAGTCCGCGCTTGTGTTTCCCCAGGGAAATACTTGGATTGGAGAGCATTTATGCTAGAGGGTGCAGTAGAGCAAGCTGCCCAAAATCATGCAGCGGGACGCCCTGCCTGGGATAAGGATATGCTTTTGGGACAAGGCAGGTTTGCTAATCAACAAACAGGATACCCCCCTGAGGTATATGAACAGATTAATAACATTTGTATCCGTGCATGGAAATCACTCCCAAATAGAGGAGAAGTGTCTGGCAATTTGACAAAAATTATACAAGGCCCCACAGAACCTTTCTCAGACTTTGTTGCCAGGATGGTGGACGCCGCAGGAAAAATCTTTGGTGACCCTGATAGAGCAATGCCCTTGATTAAACAACTTGTCTTTGAACAATGTACTAAAGAATGTAAAGCAGCTATTACTCCTTATAAAAACAAAGGCATAGAGGCCTGGATGAAAGTCTGTAGAGAAATAGGTGGGCCGTTAACTAATGCAGGCCTTGCTGCTGCTGTCCTTCAATTATCACATAAATCCAGCCCTGTTGCCGGAAAGTGTTTTGGGTGCGGTCAAGGAGGACATTTTAAACGAGAATGTCCTAACAAGAAGGGAACATCCAAAATTGAGCCCACCTCTGTTAGCCGTCAACCGGGCTTATGCCCCAGATGTAAAAAGGGAAAGCATTGGGCTAATGAGTGTAGGTCCGTCAGAGATATACATGGTCAACCTTTAAAAGATAGAAACATGTCAAAAAACGGCCGGGGGGGCCCCCGACCCCAGGGCCCGCAAATATATGGGGCAATGGAAAATGGGACAATGGAAACCGAGTCATGGCCGTCCCTGCGCCATCCCAAGAATCGCGGAGAGCCACTGCAGGTGCCGCGGGACTGGACCTCTGCTCCGCCGCCAGACTCGTATTAACACCTAAAATGGGAGTCCAACTGGTGGAGACTGAATTTAAAGGACCTTTACCACCTGGCACTGTGGGCTTGCTGATTGGGCGTGCTTCCTCTATCCTACGAGGCCTTCATGTTTTCCCTGGGATTATTAATCCGGACACGGTAGGAACAGTGAAGGTTATGGTGGAGGCCCCAAAAGGCATTGTGTCCATTTCCCCAGGAGACCGGATTGCCCAATTGCTAATTCTACCCAGTTTACATACCCGCTTTCCTGCTGATTCCTTTTTGAGGACAAGTGATGAGATTGGAACCACCGGAGGGAATTGCGTTTACTTGTCCTTAGATATGAAGAACCGTCCTACTTTAAAGTTAACTATAGAAAGCAAATCAATTTTAGGATTACTAGATACTGGGGCAGATCGTAGCATAATTGCTTTAAAGGACTGGTCAAAGGGGTGGCCGGTGCAGCTCTCAGATCAATCACTAAGAGGTTTGGGATACGCTCAAGCTCCACAAGTCAGCTGCAGGCATTTATCATGGAAAGATTCTGAAGGACGTTCTGGCACTTTTCAACCATATGTGCTCGATCTCCCAATCTCTCTATGGGGACGTGATCTTATGAAGGACATGGGGTTTCAACTTAGTAATGAATATTCACCAGTTGCCCAAAAGATAATGCAGGACATGGGATATAGACCAGGTTTTGGATTAGGAAAAAATTTGCAGGGGCGTAGACATCCTTTAGAACCTCAACAAAAACTTGATAGACATGGGCTGGGTTTTTCTTAGGGGCCGCTGAGGATCAGGTGCCCATTACCTGGAAAACAGGGGAGCCGGTGTGGGTTCCTCAGTGGCCGCTCCCCTCTGAAAAATTGACTGCAGCTTATGCTTTAGTACAAGAACAATTAAAGTTGGGACATATAAAGCCCTCCACTTCTCCATGGAATACACCCATATTTATTATTAAAAAGAAGTCTGGAAAATGGCGGTTGTTACATGATCTACGGGCCATTAATGCTCAAATGCAGCTCATGGGACCCATTCAGAGAGGTTTGCCTTTGCTTTCAACAATTCCAAAAAATTGGCCAGTGATATGTATAGACATTAAAGATTGTTTCTTTTCCATTCCATTGCATCCTCAGGACTCCGAACGTTTTGCTTTTACTCTGCCTTCATGTAATCATGAGGAACCTGATCAAAGGTTTGAATGGGTGGTTTTGCCTCAAGGCATGGCCAATAGTCCTACAATGTGTCAAATGTTTGTAGGAGCGACCATTGTTCCACTCAGACAAAAGTATCCATTGTTAAAGTGTATACATTATATGGATGATATATTGCTGGCAGCCAAAACCAAATATATGTTGGAAGCAGCTTACACTGATTTGGTACATTTATTACAATCAAAGGGCTTGCTTATTTCACCTGATAAAGTACAAACAGGAGGTTCTATTGATTATCTTGGTGCTAGTATCTCTTGTAAAACTATTACACCCCAAAAGGTGACTCTCAGGACTGATAATTTACGTACCTTAAATGATTTCCAAAAATTATTGGGTGACATAAATTGGATTAGGGGTTATTTACATATTCCCAATGCTGAATTAAAACCCTTGTATGAAATTCTTAAAGGTGATTCAGACCTTTCTTCCCCTCGGCATCTTACTGAGGAAGCAAGGTCAGCGCTGCTGAAAGTGGAGGAGGCTATACAACATGCTAGCCTTTGCAGGCTTCAAGAGGATAAGCCTCTTCAATTATGTGTGCTCGCCACTGTACGGCAACCCACTGGAGTTTTATGGCAAGATGGTCCTTTATTGTGGATACATCCACGTATATCCCCTGGAAAATCCCTTGAGTATTATCCTGATGCAGTTGCTTCCTTAGCTATGTTAGGGATACAACAAAGTATACAATTTTTTGGTTTTCCTCCGACGTCTGTGATTGTCCCTTATACGTGTCAACAAATTCAAGTTTTGTGTGCTAACCTGGATAATTGGGCTATATTGCGATGCTCTTTTCCAGGAGAGATAGATAATCACTATCCTTCACATCCTCTTATAACATTTGTTAAGGAACATCCTATCATTTTTCCTAAAATCACTTCTTCTACGCCTATCCCAGGAGCTGCAAATATCTTTACAGATGGATCCAAAACTGGTATTGGAGCCTATGTGGTAAATGATCAACCTCCTATCCAACATCAGTTTGCTCCTGGCAATCCACAATGGGTGGAGTTACAAATTGTCATAAAAGTATTTGAACAATGTCCGTTTCCTTTTAACTTAATCTCAGATTCTATTTATGTAGTTCAAGCTTTAAAGGTGTTGGAAGCAGTGGGTCCCATACACACATCAGGAGTAATGTCTTCCCTTTTTCTCCATCTTCAAACACTGATTTGGAATCGCTCCGCCTGTTTTTACCCTTTGCATATTCGAGCTCACACAGGTTTACCGGGTGCTCTTTCTGCTGGCAATGCCCAAGCTGACCTTGCTACTCGTCCTTCTTGGATGTTCCTCGTTTCCTCCTTAGACCAAGCTAGAAACTTTCACAGTAAATTTCATGTTAATGCACGAGCACTTCAAAAGCGCTTTACTATCTCCCGTGCTGATGCTCGCCAGATTGTCTTGGATTGCCCTAATTGCGTCATTTTGCATCATCCTCCTTCTGTGGGCGTAAATCCTCGTGGTTTGCGGTCTTTAACAATATGGCAAATGGATGTCACTCATATCCCTGACTTTGGCAAGCTTAAATATGTCCATGTGTCTGTGGATACTTGTTCTGGCATTATCCATGCTTCTGCTTTGTCTGGTGAAAAGGCTGGAAATGTTATCACGCATTGCTTGGAAGCCTGGGCAGCATGGGGCTTACCACAGACCATTAAAACGGACAATGGTCCAGCGTATACTGGACGACAATTTTCTTCCTTTTGCAGCCAGATGGGTATCCAGCTTGTCCATGGTTTACCTTACAATCCACAAGGTCAGGGTATTGTAGAGCGTGCTCATAAGACTCTAAAAGAGATGTTAATAAAACAAAAAGGGGGAATTGGCTTAGGCCACACCCCGAAAGAGCGCCTCTCCCTGGCTCTATTTACTATTAATTTCTTGAATTTGGACATCCAAGGGCGCTCTGCTGCGACTAGGCACTGTTCGCCCTCTGCCCCGAACTTTGGGCACGTTAAGTGGAAAGATGTACTTTCTGGACAATGGTATGGGCCTGATCCCGTGCTGGCATGGGCACGAGGTTCTGTCTGTGTTTTCCCACAGGACCGGACGGAGCCGGTGTGGGTTCCAGAACGCCTGACAAGAAGAGTCCCGACATCAATCAACCAACAACAGGAGGCGCTACAACAATCTCATGATGAGGACCATCCTTCTACTGAGTGTCCTGGTTCTAATGCTGATATCGATGGTACAGGGGACATCAATGCAGTGGTGGGCGGTAGCTCGAACGTGGCCAATGCCGATGCCGGTTCATAGCAATTCTAGTGTTCTCCCCACTCTTTTTTCTACTTCATGTGAGATGTCTGCTCCTTGTGTTTCCCCTAGAGGGGACCAAGATCGGTCCTTCAATCTCTCCAGCATCAATCTCACAGGAGTTTTTTGCTTCAGTTTTTCCAAGGGTGATTGCATCCATTTAAAACTTAAGAACTTGACTAACTGGGAGGACCCATTGCAGTACAGTCGGATCTCGCAGGGAGTTTTGGGTGCAGTGCTCCTACAAATTAGCTCAGGGAAAAACCAGGGCTCAGGAAACTTGACAAATACTTCTGAGCTTAATATTACCACTCTGGCCATTACTTCCCAGGTGTTAATTCCGTTGTCTCCTTCTAATCAGACCTCTAATGCCACTCATTTTAAGGCTTCTCCTTATTGCACTCCTGAGTGTGGCTTCCCCCCAACATTCACGCCTTGCCAAGATCATTCTTGGGAGAAACATCAGGTCGCTAAAGGTTTCTCCCTTTCCCCCTCTCTTAAAAGATACTTGTATAATTCTTCCAACAATAATTCCTCTATAGGAGCAGGTTGGTCTTGGTTTCAATGGTTGATTTCCAATGAAAAGGGAGCCACAGCTGATATTTCCGCTTTGGCTCAATTACGAGGAGTCCAAAGTTGGCTGTTTAATGTTTCTGGCAGTACCCAAGACTCGGAGCGAGGTAGGAGGCTTAAAATTTCTGCAAATAATTCACAATTATCTAATGCTACATTACCCTCCGCAGCAGTCTGTCTCCAATCTCCGTTCCTGTTTATTTTGGCTAATGATACATCACAGGGGATGCTTAATTGTTCTAATATTACCTGCTATTTGTCTGAGTGTTGGAATGGCTCCTGGACTACGGCAGTGGTTATGAAAGTTCCGACCTTTGTCCCGATTCCGGTTACTGCAGATCCAGAGTCTTTTCCTATTGTTGAACTGATTAGAGCCCGTAGAGATTTTGGAATTACGGCAGCTATAGTGACAGCTGTGGCGGTATCTGCTGCTGCAGCAGTTACAGCTGGAGTAGCCATGGCCAGCCAGGTACAAACTGCTGCCACTATTAATCAGGTTATTCAACAAACATCCACCATACTTGAATCTCAAAGTAGAATTAATCAACACATTTTATCTGGGATTCTGGCTGCTAATCAAAGGATAGATCTGCTTCAAGCTCAAGTTGAGGAATTGTCTGATCTAGTACATTTGGGTTGTATTGATCAACGTGCACATTTATGTATAACCTCTGTCAGATTTAATGATTCCAGAAATGCCTCCCGCATCATCGGAGAGTATCTATCCGGAACCTGGTCCATGGAAGCAGAAAACTTGATCCAGTCTCAACTAACTCAGATTGCTGTTTTGAATAGTACCCGTGTCGAACCAGTGACTTTGGGTCAATTCACCAGTTGGCTATCCTCTGCCTTTTCCTTCTTTAAGGAATGGGTGGGAGTGGGCATTTTTGGGGCAATGTGTTGCTTCGGTGTTGTACTTTGTTTGTGGCTTCTCTGTCGCCTTAAAACTCGCCATGCACAAGAAAAGGCTATGATTGTACAGGCTCTTGCGGCCTTAGAAAATGGCATTTCTCCACAAATCTGGCTTGCACATCTTAAACAGTGATTTCTGGGCAGGGCCATTGCACCCCAAGTTAGTTTCACATTGCACTGGGATTGGCATGTCCTCTTCCTTATTCTCTCCCAGTGCTGAATAGCCCTTGCACTCTGCAGGTCTTGTTACCATTGCACGCAGATGGGTTTCAGGACTGGTCTTTCTTCTCGGCTACAGACTCTTTACCTTCCTCTGGGGCTTAGGGATTGTGTTGCCAACTTAAATTTTGTCATTATTACCAGGCTACCTGTGTTATCCTACTTCTCGCCGTCGTCACGATGCAGGATGCGAGGCAAGGCACTGCACTTGAGTGATCCCTCAACGGACCTCAAGGAAAGCATGTCCTATTGCATGCGGGTTTGACGTCCACGCCCCGCCCTACGAAAAAAGGCGTCGGCTGATATGGGATCAGGTCTGGGGAAGGCGCCTCCTTAGGACTGAACCATACATTGCAGCCACTTCTGCACAGTGGGATAGGACCTCTACTTTCGCCTGCATTGTTATATAAAATAGAAGGGGGAACTGTGGTAAGCCATTCTTATAGACCGTGGCCGCCATTAGAAGATGGCGCCGGCTTCCACTGTGGCCTGTGATAAACAATTCCTTTTATGGAGAGTTGGCACGCAATCCCTTACCACCCTATGAGAGAGATCCACGTGGCGGCTTGGGATTGGGACGCGGGGGGCTTTATTAAGCTGTGCTTGGGTGTGTTCGGGCGGCAGGCGCTAGAAGATGATACATGACTCAAGGCCTGAATAAACTGCTGAAAGAAGAATCCTGTGTCGTGTTTTCCCTTGCCGGCGAGGGGTCGCGACAACCTTTTAAAGATAAATGACTATCACAGTAAAAACAGCACACTTTGTGATGATTTCACTTACCTCATCTGAACCCCCTCCCACCAGCTTGGTAGTAGTAGCCTTAAAAATAACAACCTACTTTCCCAGTGTTTGAGAGCAGAAAGGACCACATCATAAAGAACTATAATTAGTTTTGAACTATGTGGTGTCTATTTGGAAAACTAGCACAAAAGCTGGACTTTGTCTTGCCTAACTCAAAACTCAGTCAGTGCTAAAACTATTACCCAAGGCATATTTGAAAAAAAAAATGTTTCAAAAGTGAACCCAAAAAACCCTAAAACATATATTTTTTATTGTTATCGTCTAAGGCAAGGGAGAAAATTTGGGAAAAAAATAATAGATTAAAATATCGGAAGAAATTTTTGAGGATAAACTGGGGAAAGGAAAGCTTTGAAAAACTGTGACCTATCTATGGAAATCTAGACAGTCCTATACATGGACAAGGCTGGGCTCATGCTAGGGAAAGACCTCAGAAGACTCTGGGCTCTTATAGCTGCTGACTTTGGAGCAGCTGAAAAACTATATGTTAAGACCAAGACAGAGTTGCAACTCCTTGATGAATTCTAAATGTACTTCCCAAACATATACACAGAGCTCCTCTACAAACAATGGGAAAGATTTGTTTTTGATGTTGTTTGGTTTTGGTTTGTATTTGGATCCAGGCAATAAGGTTATCCCTGCCTAATGATTTGCTAACCACAAAACTAATAGAATAGAGACTTCAGGGGTCACACATGAAAAATACAGACTGTACAAAAATTAGTTCAGAAAAGTCATGAAATAAGCAAACAAAAACATAATTATAAAAAATATTAGCAAAAAACGTTTGGAATGAGGAAATAACAATTTTCAGAATTGCTACCAATATGATATTAAAATGTCCAGTTTTCAAAAAAAAGTGTACAACATTCAAAGAAATGAGGAACAATAAGACTATTAATAAAAATTTTCACTGAAGAAGTCCAGACAGCGTACTACAGAAAGACTTTAAATCAGATATTTTTAAATATGTCTAATGAACTAAAGGGGAAGTATGCCTAAAAGCCTGAAGAATGATTTATCATCAGAGAAATTCTAGGAATAAAGGAATATTAATTACTAAAATCTTTGCATGTCATGATTTAAAATAAAAAGAAATTCTAAAAAGGAGCCATACACAAATCTGGAGTTAATAATTTAAATGGAAAATTCACAAGGGGCTCAAGAGAAGATAAGAAAAACAGAAAAAGTAGTAATGAGCTAGGAGATAGGGCAACTGAAAATTTTCAATCTGAGAAGCAGAAAGAAAAATAATGGGGAAAAAAAGGAAGAGAGTCTAAGGAAACTGTAGGGCACCACCAGACCTACCAATATTTGCATAATGGAAGTGTTAGAACAAAAGAGGAAAAGATGCAAAAATACTGAAATATTGGCCAAAAACCTCTTAAAGTTGATGAATCACTTTATATATCCAAGAAGTCCACAAACTACAAGTAGGATAAAATTTAAAGGATCCACAGTAAAACATCATAAATTGACCAAAATGACTCATCACATAGGGATACTCAAGGAGATTGACCATGATTTCTCATCAGAACCTATGAAAGTGAGAAGACAGTAGAATGACACCTCCAAAGTCCTGAGTGAAAAAATAAAACTCAAGTAACATTATAGCTTTTGATATATCTAGAAATAATTATCCTTCAAAAAATTAAGGAGAAAATAAGACCTTTTCAGCTGAGTCAAATATTATAAGAAATATTAAAGGAAATCCTTCAGGAAATAATATAAAGAAATAAATATAAAGAAATAAAGTATACCAGTAAAGGTCACTAACAAAAAATATCAAATCATAGCTATCTAAAAGAGACTCATTTTAAGGACAAACAGGTTAACAGGACATTGATGAAAAACAATATCCACACAAACAGTAATTTAAGAAGAAGTGGAGAATCTATACTAATATCACACAAATGGACTTTAAAACAAAAATTCCCAGAGAGATAGAGGAAACAGAAGGACATTTTATAATGTAAAAATTGTTTCATTCATCAAGAAAGTACAGCCAGGTTCAATGCACACCCCTGTGTAATCCTAGTGATTAGGGAAGCTGAGGCAGGAGAATTGGAAATTCAAAGGCCTAAGCCACTTAGCAAGACCCTGTCTTAAAATAAAGAAGAAGGAGGAGGAAGAGATGAAGAAGAATAAATATACATATTATTATATTATATACATTAAAAGCATATACAAACCAAATAATAGAATAATAATAAGCAGAAAGCAAAAACTAACAGAATTGAAGGAAAAAAATAGACAACTGCATAATAGTAGTTGCAGACATGAACTCACAGCTTTCAATAATTAACAGAACAACCAGACAAGACCAGTAAGATGTTAGAGGACTTAAACGCTATAAATTAACTACCCAGCAAAAGTCATATAATTTTGCACAAACATATTCTCTATGATAAATGACATGTTAGGCCACAACAATTTAAAAATATTGAAAATACACAAGATATCTTCTGACCCCATGAAATGGAATTAGAAATCAATAGCAGAGTACAATTTGAATACAATATGGTAGAGGGGCTGGGGATGTGGCTTAGCGGTAGAGCGCTGGCCTAGCATGTTAAGGGCACTGGGTTTGATCCTAAGCACCACATAAAAAAATAAAATAAAGGTATTGTGTCCACTACAACTAAAACAAAAATATTTAAATATATATATATATATATATATATATATATATATATATATATATATATATAAAATATATATATATAAAATATATATATATATNATATATATATATATATATATATATATATATATATATATGGCAGAATAAGACAATCCACCCCTAAGTAATCAAAGAAATCCCAAGAAACACAAGAGAGGTAGTGCATTCAGTGCTAGAGGGAGATTCACATCAGTAAGTGCCTCCTAACAGGTCACCTCAATAAAGTAGAAGCAGTAATAAACTAAGGAAGGAAAAAGAACAAATTAGTAAAGATTAGAGCAGAGATACACAAAATAGTTTGAAATTTACAGAGGGAAAAAAAAAATTGTTGAAACCAACAACTGGTTCCCTGAAAGAAATCAACCCAATTGACAAAGCTTTAACTAGACAGAAGAGAGAGAGACTCAATAACTCAATAATAAAAATGGGGACATTATTAAAAACCTTCTAGAAATAAAAAAAAAAATTATTAAAAAATTGTACAAACAAGTATATGTCAAAAAATTAGATAATAGATGAATAAATTCCTAAACACATATGCACTACAAATCTGACTGAATAAAAATAACAGCAAGATAATGAACCAATAATTTTTAAAATCCAATGAGATAAAACTCATGCTCAGGTAGCTTCACTAGCAAATTCTACCAAATATGTAAAGAATTAGTGTTAATCATTCTGAAAGACATCCAAAAACAGACAAGGAGAGACCATTTGTAATTCACACTCAGGGACCACTACTACCCTGATACCAAAGCCAAAGATATTATAAGAAAACTATAAAATATTATCCTTTATGAATATGCATCATCATAAATCCTCAGTAAAATACTAACACATTGAATGCAGCAGATCATAAGAATTATTTTAAATCATGATAGTATAGGCCAGCATTTTTCAGAAAAATAGAGTCAACAAGATGTTTAAATATGTAAAGATTTTATTTGAAGAAATTAGCTCACAAGATTGTAGGGGTAGCAAGTTCAAAATCTGCAAGATGGGCCATTGAATTGGAAGCCCAGAGGAGAGTTGATATTTCAGCTCATGTCCAAATATTGTCTGGAGACAGAATTCCTTCTTCCTCAGTGTATCTCAGTCTGAGGACAATCTACTTTACTCAATGTTTACTGGTTCAAATATCATCTCAAGTAAAAAATTATCTTCACATTAATATGAGATTGGTGTTTGATCAAACATCTGAGTGCCCTGGCCTTGCTAAGTTGACAAAAGTGACCATTATGACCAGGAGAAATTTATTCTAAGATTGTAGATGTGGTCCAATATATGGAAAAAATAATACAATATACCATATTAACAGAAGAAGAAAAAATATGCCAACCTCTCAATTTATGAAAAATAATTAAATTTCACCCTTTCATGATTTTTTTTTAAAAAGTAGGACTATAAAGGATCTTTCTCAATCTGATAAAGGGCATCTACAAAAACTTACAGCTGACATCATACTTAATGGAGAAAAATTGAAAACTTTCCTACTAGGATCATACCCAAATGAAGATCACCTCTCTATCCACTTCTACTGAACATTATACTGGAAGAGAGCTAGCAAGATATCCAAGGAAATTAAGCAAGAGAGAGAAAGTAAGGAAGGGAGGGAGGGAGAGAGGGAGGGAAGGAAGCCTTGCAGTTCAGAAAGGAAAAAGCACGATTATCTTATTTCACAGATGACTTACAGGTACCTGAGAAATCCATACACAGAACAATAAGAGGTATAATAATTACCACTAATTACCTCTAATCATAGCATAGTTATAAGATTACAAGAGCAAGATGAAAACTCAGTATTTCTATACACTAGCAATGAACACTTTAAAAATAAAATTATGAAGACAATTCCATTTTCAATAACCTCAGAAAGATGAAGTACAAATAAAATTTTAAAAAGAGGTAAAAGACTACAGAACTGAACACTGTAGAGCACCACTAAAAGAAATTAGATGAGCCCTAAATACATGGAAAGACCTTCATTCACAAACTAGGAAAGGCAACATCACACATATTGGTATTCTCAGAATTGAAATTGCCTTTTGTGAAGACTGAAAAGCTGATCCTAAAATTCATATGGAATTACAAGCTCCCAAAATAACCAAAACAATCTTGAAAAACAACAAATTTAGAGGACTCAAACCCATAGATATAAATATTTGTGACCTTGGATTAAGCAACACTTTCTTAAATATGATACAGAAAGCTCAAGCCAAAAAATAAAGAAAATAAATTTTATGAGAACTAAAATTTTGTTCATCAATGCTGTGAAAAGGTAGCCCACTGTTTTAGCCAGCTTCTTTGCTGCTGTGACTAAAAGGACACAATCAGAACTGTAGAGGAGGAAAGGTTTAATTAACAGGCTCACTGTTTCAGAGGTCTTAGTGCATAGGTGGCTGGCTCCTTTTCTTGGGCTTCAAGGTTGAGACAGGACATCATGAAGGAGGGAAGCAGCTCACCTGAGGACCAGGAAGCAGAGAGACTTCACTTTCCAGATACAAATATATATACCCGGTAGCTATGTGCCCCCAGCCACACCCCACCTGCCTCCAGTCGCCACTCAATTAATCACATCAGGAATTAATTCACTGATTAGGTTAAGGATATAAACCAAACATTTCTCCTCCAAATCTTCTTGGGTTGTCTCACACGTGAGCTTTTGCGGACACCTCACATCCAAACCATAACACCCACAGAATGGAATAATATATTTGAGATCATGTTTCTCATGAGTCCAGTATCCCAAACTTATAAGGAACTGTTATAACTCAACAATTAAAAGACAAACAGCCCACTTTTGAAATGGTTAAAGTTTTTAACAGAAATTTCTCAGAGAAGATGTTACAAACATATAGATATACAAATGCTTAAAAAAACATATGAAAAGATGCTCATCATTACCAGCAGTTAGGGAAGTGTAAATGTAAATAATCACACTGAGATGCCATCTAATAGAATGGCTATTAAAACTGGAAAATAACAAATGTTGGTGAGAATGTACAGAAATTGGAACCCTCATATGTTGCTAATGGGAAAGTAAATCTGTACAGGCACTGTGAAAAACAGTTTCGTAGTTCCTCAAAAAGTTAACCATAGAATTACCATATGATCTAGCATTTGTACTCCTAAGAGAATTGAAGTCATTTTCAAACATAAAATTGTTCATGAATGTGTATAGTGGCATTATTCGTTATTCCAAAAGTAGAAACAATCCAAATATTCATCAACTAATACATGCATAAATAAAATGTAGTGTGGACATGTGATGAAATATTATTTGCTACTTTATAAATGAATCTTGAAACTTCTATGTTAAACAATAGATGTCAGATACAAAATGTCATATGTTTTTCTATTTATGTAAAACATCCAGAAAAGGCAAATCCATGAAGACAGCAGATTTGTGGTTTCCATGGATTGGGATAGAAGGAAATGGGAAGTAATTACTCAAGGGGTATGAAGTTTCTCTTTCGGGTTTTGAAAATATTATGAAAATAGGTTGTGGTGATGGTTGTAAAATATGCATATACCCAAACCCCTGACTTTTACACTTTAGAATGGTTAAAGGGGTAAGCTTACATAAATTCTACCTACATTTTTAAGAAGCGTACTTTGGGCTGGAGGTGCACCTCAGTGGTAGAGAACATATATAGTGTCTGTGAAGCCTTCAGTTCAAACTCCAGCACCTTAATTTAAAAAAAGACATTGATTGATTGAAATGCCTTAACTACAAGAGCAAATGAAAATTTAGAATCTTGCAAATAAGATGACTTAGCAAATATAAAGATGCATTTATCAGTTACACCAAATTATTTAATCTAAATTAACTGAAACTATAGAAGATGACATAGGAAGAGACAAATATATCAACAAAACAGAAATAGTTGCATGAAAGAATGGATCCTTGATACACAATAGAAAAGGCATTACAAATCATGCAAATACAGGAATTCATTTATTAAATAGTGCTGGGATAATTGACTTTCCACAATGGAAACAATAAAATTACAGCAATGACATCCTACTTCTAAACAAGTTCCAGATGGTTGTAAAAGACTAAATTTCAAAAGGAAAATCTTTTAAACATTTAGGAGCATATATAAATGAATATCTTTTTATAAATTAAAGTAAGGTGAAATTTCTTAAATGAGACCTCATAAACAATTTTTAAAATGAAAAAAAGTGATTCTTAAAATGGAGAAACAAATTACACCATAAATAGTTACAAACTAAGAAAGACTTATGGACTTATTAAGAAAGACTTATGGACTTACAAAGAAAGTTGAACCCATATAACAGACATGAATACACCTGAATATGTACATAATCAGTAAGAATAGTCAATAAGAATTCATAAAATAAATATACTCTCAAATAGAAAAATCATCAGCATAAAACAACAACCAAAAAATATTCACCAAAGAGCAACTGACATATGAGGATATTCCAGTCTCACTAATTTAGCAAAGAAATACTAATTAAATTATAGAAAATTTAATTTCATAACCATGAGATTGACTATTAAGTAACTCAGAACACTTTCAACTTAATAAAAAAAAATCAAACAAAATTGACTTACAATTCGCAGAAAAATATTTAAGTTTATGGAGCTAGGAGTCTCAAGACAGTCCAAGCTTCAGATTGCTCATCTGTGGGTTGTGGCTCCTTTCCTCTCTGATTCTCTGCTAAATTGCTTTCACCTTTTGGCTGCCTCACCTTCATTAGCCTACACTGAGCACTGACAATATTTTCTGCAAATCATTCTTTCCAGTCATTTATTCACCTGGCCACACCCTGAGTTAATTATCACTACTCTGCATATTTTGCAGAAAAAGGGCCTGATGCATCTAAACAGTTAAATTTACTCAGGGCTGTTTGCTGGTAAGAGACAGCTGCACCACAAACTCCACACCCTTAAACACCATGGTGTGTTGCATTTATAATGGATTAGCATATAGGAGACCATTTTTCCATACAACAAACACTGCTGGACATTTGCCAGTTAATTTTCATAAGCCCAATCCCTGCCCTTATGTAATTTATAAAATGGGTGGGAAGCCAAGATATGAATTTGTAATAGTAATACACTATGGCATGTGTTGGAATCATATAAGAACAGAAAATGCTTCAGGTTCCTACAAGGTAAACATAATTTTAGGTGACTGGTTATGCCTTGAGGATAAAATTGCATCTAATTGACCTCTCCCCACAATCTACTTTTCTGTGGGGCAAGCCTGAGTAGACATCTTTGACAATGGCTCCATCCTGGTGTCTTGCAATCTGTATTTGGAGTATCAAGGCATGTCTGAAAAAGTCAATTCAGCACATCTGGAAACAATGAAACCCATAGAAAATTATAGCTCCCCCTTCACAAGAAAGAGAAGGGCTCAGCTCCAGGGAAACCGAGCTTTATAGAAGACCCCTGAATAAGAACCCTATTCTGCTCACACAGTTCCTCTTCCTGTCTAATTATCCAGGCAACTCTACGAGTAAATCTACATGATTTTGAAGCAATTTTATTGAATATGGCACTGTGAATTACAGCCATCGTTTTAAAATTCCACATATTTTTGTTTGGTCTAAATTAAAAGACTATCAAATTTTAACCCATGAAACTTGGAAAATAGACCTACAGATGGTAACTTTATTTCTCTAGTAGCACTCAGAAGAAAATGCTCTTCTGAATTATTTAAAGTCTCTACTCTGTCCCCAGAGACCTGTCCACTTAACTCGTCTCCTTTATACACTGTTTTCTAGGATCTGCTGGAGGTTAATTCCAATGAACCCTCAGACAGAAGTATTACATATTCAACCAACAAGCTGAGATAACAAAATTGGCAATCAAGGGGGAAAGAGAAAATACTAACAAGTTTTAGAAAATTATCAGTAACCACTCCCAGAAATAATGCAATCCTTACAGGAATGAAGTATAAAATCCCTCAATGGGAAAGGATAGCTATTTATCTTTGCAGCCTCAGAAGCTGGCCAGGTGCTTGCAGTTAAATGGATTGTCATAGATTTTCAATGAGTTATTGAATTAATTGGATAAATCATTTCAGCTTCCAGTTTAGAATTGATGACATTTGCATGATATTGTAGATCATTTGACTTAGGAATTGCTATCTTCCTTAATCTTGTAAACAAATGGCATAGGCATATTACTGAAAGATTGCACTTCCAGGGCAAGAGGAGAATGCAATAGAAAGGAAACAGATTTAAAAGTGGGTAAATGTGTGATATCCTGGGTCCTCTCCTTATTGTTCTGTTTCAACCCAGGAGAGGGAAGATTGGCAAATGATGAAGGAGTTAAAAAGGGAAAGGCCTTCAGAACATTTAAAACCAGGTGCTCTGGGTGGTCAGTCTAGATAAGTTCATAGCTTGTGGCCCAATACCCAAAACAACGCTAATCCACAAAACTGGAGCCAGGAAAATTCTAGATGAGTTTGAAGTGAAGAAAGAAATTTTAGAGAAACAGTCTTATAATAGGACCCAATAAACATTTCAGTATTGGGTTGAACTGAAAAAGGCTTAAACAATTTTTATCATATCATACTGTGTCTATTTTGAAATCACAGGCAATGGTGATGTCTGAGCATGTGTGGGTAAGTGATCCTGTGTCCAGAGTTTCTACCATGTGCAAAATGGGGTTCCTAGCAACTGTTCTCAAGTAGGTGATTAGAAAGACAAATTGCACTGAGATATTAAACTTATATGAAAAAACCTTTGACTGAAATCACTGTAAAGCATAATTCATTCACCAAGACCTATGCTGCTCTCTGCAGGTACGATTAACTTCTTTGTTAGATAGATTTTTCAGATTTTTCAGTGTGAATTCTCTTTCATTTTCAAATTCCATGCGCTCCAGCTATGAGGTATTTCCATTTTTACAATTATTTTTAATTATGGATGCCCGTTACCATTTATCATAATGAAGTTTTACTGGTCTAGTTATACAGCAAAGTCTATTTGATATTTTCCATTCACAGATCCTGTTAGAAGTTGGGGAAAATTTTACACACTGAGGTTTTTACCACGTTGCCTTAGGAAGTTTGAAGTCATATTAATATCTTCCTTGGTCATTTATGATTATTAAGGAAAGGAGGGAGAATGTGCCAGTTAAAGAGGACACTGATGATCAAGACTTTCCACTCTGACCAGACAAAGAGATTGAGTCAGTGCCCTGCCCCTTTCCCACCATAGATTTTTCTGTTTGTTTCAGAGAGTAGCTTATTTTACTAAGGCCCTCAGGACGCTCTGCAGTTTGTGGCAGACACTGCTGTTGAAAACCCTGTGCCCTTCTTCTTTGCCAACAGGACCAACATATTGTTTAACCAATCAACCTAGACTACAAAAAAAAATCCACATCTCTGTTCCTAGTATGCCTGAACATAGTCATGTGAGCGAGAGAGCCTTTGAGATCTATTCATTCAACAATATTTTCAAGTTCTTACTATGTGCTAGGTACTCTTCTGCATGCTCTTTAGAATAAATTTCAAAAATACTATTTCTCCAGAATGTTATAACAGTTTTTATGCTATTAGTAGATATTCCATTGTCCAAAGAATTTGAAAACATTGTAATTAATAGGTTTGTTTCTGTAAGACTTCCAGAGCTTTTCATATAAGAAAGTGCTCAATGAATCTTGAAAAGACAGAAACAATGTACAGAATTTTCTCAATTTATGAAAATTTTTTCTTAGAGCATTTTAAATGACTTTTATTCTGAAGAATAACCTTTTAAAAACACAATAATTTACTAATTTAACTCAAACTTTTTTACCAAATGATTCAGGAAATAAATAGAAAAATGAAACTAAAAGGTATTATAGAGTTAAACATTCTAATAATAATTATAATGCTTTTCTGGTATTGAAGAACACTTAAGAATTATAAGAAAACTAAGTCCAAATATTCTGAGTACAAAACATGTTTGAGGAAAAAAGGTAAAAACAGGTGTGCTAATTCAAAATGTTCAAAAGACCAACATGATATGTTATTTTATACATTTCATGTTATTTTGTATTATCACATAATCAGCCCACATGGACAAATGTATAAAATTATTTTATCCACATTTGCCCATAAACCTATCAATTTCTAATCTATTTTTAAACGTCTCTATTAAAATAATTCAAACTTTTACTAAGAAGAAAATTTACTAATAAAAAAAAATATTGATAGTTTGGTTTAGGAACAAAGCAAAAGATTTACAGAAGCAAAATTGAATTACACTGACTTGTTTTACCCCTTCCCACATTTTATTCCCTACTCTTCACTAGCCAGTCTATGACACTATTAATTCTCTTGTCCTTAGTGTGACATCAGAAGAATGAGTATTACAATTATGGCAAGAGACTTTTTGTCTTTGCCGCCATCATGTGGATAAGGAGCTCATTAAATGTCAGAAAAGTGCAAGGCTTAGAAAGATGTGTTGAGTCAATAGACTTACTTAAGGCTTTCTTCTCCTGGGGCCCAGGGGTGCCCTAACAGACCTCCACAAAACCCAAAAACATCTTCCTGCAAGTTTATTAAAGTTTTTTTTTGGAGTGGGCTTGCTTCTGGGTACCTCTCCTCAACCTAAAGATGTTATGACAAGAATTTGTTGTTGTTGTTGTTGTTGTTTGTTTGTTGCAGGGTTGGGAATAATTGAACCCAGGGCCTTGCATATGCTAAGTAAATGTTCTACCACTGAACTACACACTCAGCTCTTTTTTATCATTTTATTTTGAGACAGGGTCTTGCTAAATTGCTCAGGTTGGATTCAAATTTGCAATCCTTTCTACCTTGGCCTTCCAAATAATTGGGATTCAAAAATCTAAATTCTAAAATCATAAATATACTTTATTTTTGATAGAAGTGCTCTACACACTCTCAACAACAACAAAAAATCACATAACAAAAAATACATATGTATATTATTTAATAGGGTAAACTTCTTTGATATGGCCTAGCATTGACACTGAGGATGACACACCCCTTATTTTCCCATCAGTAGTTTTTGCAAATATTTTTTTTCCCTTTTGTCCATTAGCATCTTATCTTTTAAGAGTTTTCAAGTTTTCCCAGGATGATATATATGAGAAATATACCCAATAAACTTGACATTGCAAAGTGAATGCTCAGCTGGCAATAAGTCATGGTCTTCAAACCATGACTTCCAGGCATTAGGGGAAAAAATTCTACCATGACTAACATTCACTAAAATCAAAAGTGATACTTTTGCAATGTTCTGCAACAGCTGAAGTTATGTTCTCCTGCACTTACTACTGAAACTGAATATTCAAATAACTAGTGAGCTCCCTTCTTGAAACAAAATGCTAATGTATCCTGCCAAATTGTAAAGATCATCTTCAAATTAATAGGAAGGCTTTGGAATTTTCTCAACAGGTGGCATAGTTCTCCACTTATTGTCTTTATTCTGAAATCCAGATATTGGATCAACAAGAAGAATGTAATCCATCTGTGGTGGTTATTTGATTAGGCACAGCTGACAGCCCCCCAAGGGACTGCTCATGCCCCTACATGACAACATATGCATGGCATCTGGTGTGCCTGTGCCATTCATGGTCACAGATAAGTCACACTGGAGGAAAACTCGACATAGATCACATCTTCTCTGGAACAAAGAGACTCTAAGATACCTCAATGAAGCCTTCAACGGTGTTCCTGGTCTTGTTGCTGTTTGCTTTTTATTTCCACTTTGCAGATTAGAAACAGATTAAGTTTCAACAAAACTAAACTAACCTAGATTTCCCCTGAAAATACACTCTTGTCTAGGCAAAACTCAATTTGTGAGATTTTTCTAAGTGACACAACTGGGAAGACAAACAAATTTTAAGTTAAAAATGTTAGACTAGGTCTATATACAAAACATACATTTTTGATGAAATAGAACACATTATCTTTTTTTATTAGTGAATTATAATTATACACAATAGTAGGATTCATTATGACTAAAACATGTTTTTAATGATCAACTGCAAAATTCTTTAACCCAGTGAATCTTCCTGTATATTCACAAATCACTCTCTGTGTCTCTGTCTCTCTTTAAGACTGAAGGGACTTCCTGGGTTGACCAAAAGTCTCCACCTCCATTCCAGCATATGGTGCTGCAGATCACTTGAAATATGGCAAAAGTGACTGAGAAACTGAATTTTCAGTTTTATTTTGCTTAAAATTAACTCAAAGCTAAATATCCCTGTTGGGGCAGGGATTACACTACTGAACATCTCAGCTATGAAAAAAATCAGTTGTGAAGTGCAATATCACATTTAGTCAAGTCCTTTACTTATAAGCTCACCATGATTTACTAAGTTCAATTAACATAAAAAGGAGGTTGAGAGCTGATGTCTTTGTCTTTTCCCTCTCTGCACCCTCTGCAAGTGCCTGGATTTGGAGTGGCCTGAGGCTGAGTGAAGAGCCTAGGCAAGATCTCCTTTCCATGGACACACATGTTCAACATAAAAACTATCTCATAAACAATTCACTCTCTGGAACACTGTACAACTTTTGTGTTATGGTTTAGATATGAGGTATCCTCCAAAAGTTCATGTGTGAGATAATGTAAAAATTTTCAGAAATGAAACATATGTATTATGAGCACTGTAATCTAATCAGTGGATTAATCTGTTGATATGTTAACAGGAAAGTAACTGTGGATAGGTGGGCTGTGGCTGGAGGAAGTAGGTCCCTGGGGGTGTACTTTGGGGTTTTATATTTTGTCCCTGGTGAACAAAGCTATCTCCCTTCTTCCTGGGTGCCATATACTACGAAGCAGCTTTCTTCTACCACACCCTTCCACCATGATATTCTGCCACCTTTGGCCCAGAGCTATGGAGTTAGCCAACTGTGGTGCAAACCTCTGAAACCATGCGCACAAATGAACTTTCGTCTAAATTGTTCTTGTTGGCTCTATTGGTCACAGTGATCAAAAAGCTGACTAAAACATAAGTCATTCCTAAAAGTAACATATTAATATAAAGACACTTAGAGGAATCAACAAAATGAACATCTCAGCTAGCCTCATCATAACCATAAAGGACCAGCTCACGCCAGAGGCCACTGTGTCAGAGCCCCATGAGACATGTGGTTCTAGGTGAGTCCAGGCAGTCCACACCAATTGTGTGGAAGTACGGGATGCAAACTTGGAGTATTAATGGCAAGTAGACCTTCATATGGGAAAAATCCCTCAAGTACAGTACTCAAGTTATTTTAGTACAGAAATTCATGTGTGAGATACTGTAAAAATTATCTCACATAAACAAATGGAATAAAGGGAAATTGGATGCTTATTATAGGTACTAGAATGTGCAAAAATGCTAAGATCAAACTTTGAAGCCATTATGTATGTATAGGCTTGTCTTTTAGCTGTGAAACTAAGTAGCATTTCCACAAAATCAGAAATATAATTCTCTATGGATCTATATCAGATGGGGATCATTAGAGTAAATGATGCACATATACAAACTTTTGCTATCTTTTTCCTACCTTTAAAATCCTTTATTTTCTCTTCCTATCAGGTTTCACATCAATGTTTCCTTTGCTTTGGGATAATGTCAAGTTTTACCTGTCCAATTCACCCTAAAGTACACATCAAGAATGCATTCAAATGTGTCCTTTCTTCTTATTTGATATTTGTTTTCTTTAATTAAATTAAAGCTATATTATTCCAAATCAGAACAATCCATAGGTCTTTCAATAATTACCTTACTTCTTTTACAACAATTTTAAGGTTCTGTTTGTATCATAGTTCTACTTTCAACATACAGTATTAATTTTAAAACACCTCATATTTTAGTTAAAGTTATGTATCATATTTACATACATGTGAAAATAGAATACATGACAACACACTCTGGATAGATAAATAAATATTTAGAATTCATCTATATGTCTTCAATGAATAGCTAATATACTCCTCCAATATGAGATACTCAGTGGATGAAACAAGACTAAAAGAATTATAATACAGGTTGAGTATCCCTTGTTTAAAATATTTGGGACAAAAAATGTTTAGAATTTTGGATTTTTTTACTTTTCATTTTTTAGAATATTTGCACACACATAGTAAGAATACTTAGAGATGGGACCCAAGTCTAAATGTAAAAGTCACTTGTGCTTCTCCTCCTCCTCCTCCTTCTTCTTCTTTTGTATTGGTGATTGAACCCACAGGTGTTTAACCATGAATCTATACTCTAGTCCTTTTTATTTACTTATATTTTTAATTTTATTTTTTTTATTTATTGGGGGGATTAACAGGGATTGAACTCAGGGGCACTTGACCACTAAGCCACATCCCCAGCCCTATATTGTATTTTATTTAGAGACAGGATGTCACTGAGTTGCTTAGCACCTCACTGTTGCTGAGGCTGGCTTTGAACTTGAGCTCCTTCTGAGTCAGCCCACCAAGACATATCTTTTTTTTTTTTTTTTTTTTTTTTTGAGACAAGGTCTCCCTAAGTTGCAGAGCGTCTTGATAAGTTCCTAGGGCTGACTTCAAACTTGCCATCCTCCTGCCTCATCTTCCAGAGTCCCTAACATTACAAGCATGTGCCACCATGCCCAGCTCATTTGTGTTTCATATATACCTTACGTACACAGCCTAAAAATAATGTTAGACCTTTTTTAAAAATAAATTTTTCACTTTGACTGTGTCCCACCAGATGAAGTTAGATGTGGAATTTTCCACTTTTAGTATCATGAGGGTATTCAAAGGTTTAGATTTGGAAGCAGTTTTGATTTTGGTTAGGGATGTTCTATTTGTACAACTGCTACCTTTAATTCTGTATTAATAAAATTAAGTTGTTTTTCATTGGAAAATTTTGTTTTTAATTGGCAATTTTACTTAGAGTTAACTTAAAAATATTTGCATAAATCAGCTTGAGACTAAAGACCTAAGGGAATATAAAACATTTTAAATAAAAAATATTTTTAGTCATTTAAAACATTTAATATATAATGTCAGTCTTTTTATTATGTTTGTTGCATTAATGAAAGTTGATTTTAGTAGATTCCACACTATAATCAGACTAAGAAACATTAAATCATTGGGTGATTTCAGGATGTAACTTTGGAACAGCATCCAAAACATGGAAATCAGAGAGGGATTGCTTTCTTAACTTCGCTGTTTACTATTTAATTGAAACTCAAAGGTTGTAACATTAATCAGTTTATAGATTTCTCTTAGAAAAGAATATAATTTTAATGTTTAAGGTTTTTCTGATATAAATTTTATATCTAATTTATTAATCTGACTAAAATAGTTTTCAAACTGTCGATAAATACACAGTTCCTGAAATTGCTTAATGAACCAGCTTATCAATTGGAAGTTTCCTGATTAATAAGTTGACTGACGTTTTGACATCTCTTCATTTTTTATGGAAACAATCCTTTTAACTTCTGAAAATTACATGTTGATGTGATGCTTGATTATATTTTAACATATAAGTCAGACGTTAACCAAATGAGACTGAACTCTTACCAGACTAAAGACATTCTTTTTAAGCATAGACCATTATGTATTCTTGTATTCTCTCCTTTCTACCAGGGACCTAGTAGGTATCACAATTTTCTGTATTAAGTTTGTTAGTCAACTTTCAATCACTGTGACAGAATACCTGAAATAAACAACTTAAAGGAGGAAAGGTTTATATTGTCTCACAGTTTCAGAGGTTTCAGGGCATGGTTTCATTTAAGATCCAAACCATAATACAATATTGACAAAAATCCTGCCAATGCCTTCTTGAATTAAGAGTTTAAAGTCTGTTTTTATTAATAACTATGAACCTAATATGACTCAAGAGTTTAGTTTGCTGTTAATACCATTGCTAGTACTGCCATACATAATGCATACTGTTTCTGTTGTGTTATAAGGCCATTGTTGTTGCATCTTTAAAACAGTTCTAAGTACAGGACACTTCTACAAGTACAAAGCTAACCCACATTCCAGGTACAGCTCAAATATAAGCTTATTCATTAAGTTACCTACACAATTTTTAAGTTATAATCGTTCTTCTTTCTGTGCCCCAGTTCATTGTCTCAATCAGACCATAAAAGCAATTATATATTGAACATTTATAAACTCCATGTTTCTTAGCACAGTGTGCTACTGACCATCTGAAAACAATCCATGTGGCGGAGTTGCAAGAGCCAAAATTCAAGCCTCCAGTACCAAGCCAAAGTCCTAGTTTAGTCACTGAACGTGTTAGACCACACACTCAATCCATCATCTGCAAAGTGAGAGTAATGTGTGAGCCTTGTCATCAAAATCTCAGTGTGATGTGATGGAAAGAAAATGAGTTTTGGGGTTAGACCTGAGCTGCAACCCTGGCGTTCCAGTTTATAATTGTTTCCTGATTATAAAAAGAAAATGAAAACAACTGATTTTTTATGTTATGAGGGTTGAAATTAAATAGCTACATTGAGCATCTATATTTAGTGGCTGGAGCTCCATAAGTTTTCAATAAGCATTAAATATCTGTTCACAAAACATATCCCAGTCCACTGACTGTGGCTAAACTCACACCAGAGCGAATCTGAAATCAAAGAGGGAAATTAGAGTTCCGAAGCTCCTACCTCACAAACCTGAGGAAGAAAGCCTCAAAGGGAATCAACGTAGAGCTGTCTACATTCACTGATTCCATGACTTTAAGTCCAACTTGCGTCTCCCAGCACTCTAACCCAGTTTCTGCTCCTATTCTTCCACTCCGGCTGTAATCACTGAGACCAAAAATAAACCTAGAAGCTCCTCATTGATGAATAACACTGAATAGTTATCCAACCACATCTCACTACATCTTTCTATGACAGTGGCTCTTTGGGTAATTCCTTCCTTGTTGAAACTATTAACCACAATTCTTGATTCTTCCTCTGTTACTTCAGTATGGGTCCCCATCTGCCCATTGCTTTTCCTATTCTTTATACTTTCTATGATGATTTCATCAGTCAACTCTATTTCACTTTCCCTTCCATATTTGATGAATGGCTAACAATTTTTTTTCACAGACCTCTCTCCTGGACTTTATAACCCTATAAACAAATGACCACTGAGTAAATCCATTCAAGCATCCTAAACTTGCCTGAAATTCAAAGTGTCTACAGTGAATCTTTTCATTTAGTCATTAATCAGAATTTTCCTCAGATAATCACCATCTCAGTTGTTGTACCCAACATTTTCCCAGTCTCTAAAGCTAGAACCCTGAATGTCAAAAATTCAATTAAGGAGACTTTACCAAAGGAGCAACTTGAGAAGGTAAAGAGACGGATACAGTAAGATGACACTTTCCAAAACTAGCAAAAGAAGGAAGCCCTGGGTCCTGGTGAGAGCTGGACCTGCAAGGGACACATCCCATGGGTTCTGCACCCATGGATTCAACAAGCAGTGGATGGGGAAAAAATAAAATAATTATATTGGTATTGAACATATACTTTTATTCTCATTATTCCCTAAAAATATAGTATTAACAACCATTAAAATAACATTTATACTATAATAAGTATTATAAGTAATCTAGAAGTGATTTAAGTATGTGGCAGGATGTACTAAGTTGTAGATAAAACCTACACCACTGCCATTTTATAGGAAGAACTTGAGCATCCTTGGATAGTGGCATCCACAGGAGTCCTGGAACCCCACAAATGGCCAAGGACAACTGTATTTCTCCTTGATATATTTAGTGGGTGCCACAGAATACTTGCCCTGAGACTTTTCACATCATCCAAACCAAGTCCTGAGGTCACTGGTCTGACTAGACATCCCCTTTCTACAGGCTGCTCCAGAGGGAAGGCTACGGACAGCAACTGATTCATGGTTAGAGTTGGGTGGATTTGCTTTTGTAATGTCAGAAAATACATTCTTAAAATGGGACCTGTTCAATCTCAGCATGTATTGTAAAAATGTTTCTCACCAAAGTCACCAAAACAAATGTTTTTCTCAAAACCTTTTAATTTATCTTGTATAAAGGAGGAAATGTCACTGAATCTCCCCCTAATGAAAGCAGAGTTTGGAAACAGAAGCTCTAATGTGATGAAGGTGGTATTTTCATAGGCAATGACACCTTTGTCCTTGATGGATGTTTGTCTTGGATGTTGAGGGAGGAAATTGAATCTATTAAGCCCATGCAGATCCAAGAGTCATTCTCAATTGTCCCTTTGAAACATAATAAAATCTCTTCATGAATGATCCTCAATTTCTGAATAAATGGGTTTGGATGAGTGACCTCACAGAGCTGGAGGTGGTGCAGGGGTCAGAACTAACATGCTGAATGTAAAGTTTTTACAAGGTCTGAGAAAACCAAATGTGTGCAGAAAGCATGTTCCTTTCCATTTTGCTTGGAAATCAGCACAAGGATGGGCATCTATGAGCTGTGGGATATATGTGATCTGTTGAATAAAGTATTCCTCAAAAATGTCACTACCACATTGTTAATTTTAGTTTATAAGCCTTCTAATTACAAATTCTTCTTTACTTGCCCTCCTTTTCCATAACTTGAGTGTTTCCCATCTTTCACACAGAGTGACAGAAAGTTTGAAGAGTCCTCAGCATCGTATACCCCTAACTTCTAGACGGTTGACAATTTACTTTAATAGAAATAATGTAGTATTTAAAAATGGTTTCAGCTGTGGCACATATCTTTAGAAATGACTCCCACTCTTCTAACTTAAACTCAATTTGAGATTATAGCAGGATTCTTAGGAAAACTGTTTATACTTTTTTTTCCTATCTTTTAAATTCTAAAACAAGGGGCTGGGGTTGTGGCTCATCAGTAGAGCGCATGCCTAACATGTGCGAGGCCCTGGTTCAATCCTCAGCACCACATAAAAATAAATAAATAAAATAAAGGTATATTGTCCAACTACAACTAAAAAATAAATATTAAAAAATAAAATGTGGACTGTATTCAAAAAAATTATAGAACAAAGTTTTTTTTAAAAAATCTTGTTCTAAGTAGTTACACATGACAGTAGAATGCATTTTGACACATTGTACACAAATGGAGCACAGCTTGCTATTCCTCTGGCTGTACATGGTGCAGAGTCACACAGGTCATATAATCATACATATAGGTAGGGTAATAATGTCTGTCTCATTCCACCATCTTTCCCATGCCCACACCTCCTCCCCTCCCCTAACTCCCTTCTGCCCAATCCAAAGTTCCTTCATTCTTTCCTCCCTACCTCCCCATTATGGATCAGCATCCGATTATCAAAGAAAATATTCGTTCTTTTGTTTTTGAGGATTGGCTTATTTTGCTTAGCATGATATTCTCCAGTTCCATCCATTTACCTGCAAATGCCATAATTTCATTCTTGTTTAAGGCCAAGTAATATGCCATTGATGCCATTGTGTATATATACCATATTTTCTTTATCCATTCATCTGTTGAGGGACATCTAAATTGTTTCCATATTTCAACTATTGTGGATTGAGCTTCGATAAACATTAATGTGTCTGCATCTCTGCAGCATGCTGATTTTAAGTCCTTTGGATATAAACTGAGGAGTGAGATCGTTGGGTCAAATAGTGGTACCATTTCAAGTTTTCTGAGAGATCTCCATTTTGCTTTCCACACTGTTACATCAATTTGCACTCCCACCAGCAGCAATGTATGAGTATACCTTTTCCCCACATTCTCACCAACATTTACTGTTGCTTGTATACTTGATAATTGTCATTCTGACTGGAGTAAGATGAAACTTTAGAGCAGTTTAAATTTGAATTTCTCTAATTACTAGAGATGTTGAACATTTTTTCATATAACTTATTGATCAATTGTATATCTTCTTCTGTGAAGTGTGTGTTCAGTTCCTTAGCCCATTTATTGATTGGGTTATTTGTTCTTTCAGTGTTAAGTTTTTTGAGTTCTTCATATATCCTGGAGATTAGTGCTGTATCTGAGGTGTGTATGGTAAAGATTTTCTTCCATTCTGTAGGCTCTCTTCACATTATTGTTTCTTTTGCTGAGAGGAAACTTTTTAGTTTGAATCCATCCTATTTATAAATTCTTGATTTTACTTCTTGTGCTATAGGAATCTTGTTAAGGAAGTTAGGTCCTAAACCAACAAGATGAAGATTGGGGCCTACTTTTTCTTCTATAAGGCACAGGATCTCTGTTCTAGTGCCTAAGTCTTTGATGCACTTTGAGATAAGTTTTGTGCAGAGTGAAAGATACAGACTTAATTTCATTTTGCTACATATGGATTTCCAGTTTTCCCAGCACCATTTGTTGAAGAGGCTATCTTTTCTCCAATGTATGTTTTTGGAACAAAACAGCACAGTATTGGCACCAAAATAGACATGTAGACCGATGCTATAGAAAAGAACAAATTTTTAGGGGAAAAAACTGTTGAACTAATAAAATTCTTCCAACTATTTCTGGACTCATTTATATTTTTAGAAGCTGTTGGTCATGTTGAGATCTTTCTCATGAAAGTATGAATTGTTCCAAAAACTTGAGAGGCAAGTTAATAACATCATTGTACTGCTATTCAATAATTTAACATTATAATTGTTTACTTAGGATTAAAATAGCACGTTAGTACCACACAGAAATTAGGTTGTTCATTTTGGAGTCTTTTAATAGTGAGCTGAATGCTCCACAGGAAGAAACCATGTACCCAGAGTGTAACCAGGAAACAGTCACGAAACCATAATACAGACACATGGCTGTGGACTGGGGCTGTGGTAGCTTAATTTGGAGCTAGGTCAAAATCCACTGTGGGGCTCCATCTCAGACCCAGCTGAGAATCAACATCTCTCTGCATCCATGTTTTTGTGTTTACCTTTCTGAAGTGGCAACTTGGGAATATTTGCCTCAATGAAAAGAAAGTGATGCTTTCATTAAAAGAAAAAGCAAATATTACTTGTTTCCCACTTATCTTAGGGGAATGAAAAAGTTTAATTATATTGAAAACATAATTGGTCTTTCTCAGGCCATTTTGGGGGTGGGGGTGGTCAGAGCAATGGCAAAAAGTCCTTTCTTAAAAATGGGCTGTGGTATTTTGTTAAATGTGAGCCATGTTCCAGGTGTGGGGCCATGAGCAGGGTCAGACCCAGACTAATGAACTGTTTTTATAGTATCTAGTAAGAGCAGTCCAGGAGTAGAATGTATCATGGAAGAGGAAATGTTAAATTCAGCCTAATCAAATATTTTTCTAATCCAAAATTGAATATAATTTGATTTTATGGGACATAAGAGGCCCATTGAGTAGATAAATTACTTACTATACCCACGGCCAATGAGCAGAGTATTTGTAAGTCACAAGACAGGGAATTAGGTGCTGTCAAGGACCATTAATGCTTTAAATATTAATTTACACAATCCACTTCTAATCTGCCCAGCTATATTGTGGTGTAGGGGAAAGAGTTCACACTCTATTTTTTTGGGAGACGGATACCGGCGATTGAACTCAGGGGCCCTCAACCACTAAGCCACATCCCCAACTCTATTTTGTATTTTATTTAAAGACAAGGTCTCACTGAATTGTTTAGTGCCTTGCTGTTGCTGAGGCTGACTTTGCAGCCTCCTGTCTCCAAGGCTTCCAAGCCGCTGGGATTACAAGCATGTGTCATCATATCCAGCCAAGGTTCACACTCTTGTTACCATCCATGACAATGTGTCCTATAACTCTAAGACTTTTCTGTTTCACATGGACAGAGAGTGATAATGATAATAGTCACAAACATAGGATTTTTGTGATCATTACAAATGTACTTGGAAATACCTAAATATTTGTACTGAAACATTAATTTCCTACGTAATAGTGCTTTAAACTGTTTTTTCTTCTGTATAAATGGAACAATAATAGCTTTGGTTCTACATGGATTTGAGGAAATTTGTATGGGATTACGCTTGTGAAGTGCTTTACTCAGTGCTTGGCACATGTTACTTACATAATAAAGATGATAATAAAGAAGAAAAAGAATGAAGATCTTCCACCCAATAAAGTTTCATAATCTTTTCACCAAAATTTCATCTTATTTCATGACATATTATATTGTAGTTTTGACATTTATGTAAGCTAACTAAACTTCAAAATATAACTATAGTGCTTACCTAAAAATATTGCTTCATAAAATAAGTATAACCACCTATGTAAAACATTATGCTTGGTATGTCACAGTCCATAATAACTAGCAGTTGTTATTATCATTGTTATTACTATTAATATTATTGCATGGCTAAAGCATGATCAATAAAACAAATTTTAAGATAAAAATAAGTGAAAATTCTCATAAGAATCCAATTCTCAAAAATGATCATGGCTAGCATTATTATGCATATCCCTTCACATAGAAAATAGATGTGCCTGTTGGCAATTAAGCGGAGAAGAATCAAAGACAAATCACAAGTCTAACTTTATCCTGCAAGATAAATAGTAAACCCCCAAATGGGGACTCTCAGCCAAACCCATTATCAAAACAAACTAAGAAAACTTGCTCCAGTACATATATTTCACCTGACTGAATAAAAAGACCCCATATATTTCATGTACTAGTTATACTACATTCTGGTAACAAGTTACACAATGTTATTTTTAAAAAAGAACAAAGTAAGCTTAATTCTATAGGGAATTGCACAGAAAATCAGAAAAGTAAATTTCACATAAATCAAATAAAGTAAGTTCTCTAAAATAAACCACAAATCAGTGGGGGAAATGTGTGCCTGTGTTTCTATTCATGTTCTACTCTGCATAGCAAACTACCATGAGCATACTGGCTTTAAACAGCACTTATTTATTATTTCACAGTATCTGAAGATCAGTCAGCTGGGCAAGGATTATCAGGGTTCTCTCCGAAAAATGCTATCATCTAATCTATGTCCCATTATCTTGTTCAACGTTCAAATTCTGTCCATCAGTACCATCTAAATCAGATTCAAAGGGACTCCAGTGTGTGATCCATTAAGTCTGTTCCTGGGACGTAAGTCTTTTCTATCTCTGTCTAAAAAACCAGAGGACATATGTTGTCAAGACTCCCAACATACAATGTCATAACATAAAAATCTAGAGGCATTCAATGAAGAAAGTGAGAGAAAAGGCACCCTAGCCTACAGTAGGTCTGAAATCCAGATGGGAAAAATGGAGTTCTTGACTAAATTTCAGAGCCTGGGAATAATTCTCCCTGCTGTCACCTCTGTCCTGCAAGCTCCTGGTCCCTCCTCATGAAAGGTAACACATGCTTTCTGCTAAAAAGTTCTATGGTCTGCTTTGTGCCAGTAGAATTGTAGAAGTACCACAGCCTCCTTTCCTTTTGTCCTTACTTTGGAGTCCAAGCTGGATGTATTTCTGATGAAGCAAGTTAAAAGTTAAAAAACCTTATGGGTTTGTCATGATTAGACTCCTTTACACAAATGCCACATCCACATTTTTTGTCAAGATAATCCTGACTCAATATTTGAGCCTGCTGAAGTAATTGGGAGATAAGGTCCTTAAACTTCCTGGGAGGATCACAAATTGAATCTCTCAAAAGGATCCATTGTGTAAGTGAATACACTAATCTTCTGATCCTCTACCATTTTAGAAGAATCTGTACACTCACACACCATAAGCCTTTTCTTGATGAAAGCTTTCAGCAGAAATTTCATTTCAGATCTTTTACCATCTGGAAAGGCTGAGAATTATCAGACTCATCTACTTCTGTTTCCTATCTAACAGCTCTTTCCACACTTATCTTTCTCCCCTTTCATCTTACCATAATGCAAGAAGAAACCAAGCAACATCTTAAACAATTTGCTGAGTAATCTCCTGAAACGTATGTACAAACTCATTGATTACACATTCTGCTTTCCACACAACTTCAATTTTGTTGAGGTTTCTGCTACCAAACAAGGATCCCCTTTTTCCAATAACATGTAAGTCATTTCTTCATGTGCCATCACTGACATCATCTTCAAAGTCCAGATTCCACTACCTATTCATAGCAATCTAGGCTTCCTCTACAATGTTGCTCAAAATTATTTCACCATCTCTGTATATCCCTGTTTCAAAACTATTTATATATTTTTAAGTACCCCACTTCTAGGTTCCAAAATATAAATTAGTTTTCTATTGCTGCATAACAAATCACCACAAACTTTCACAGCACCCATGTATTATCTCAGTTTCTGTAAGTCTGAAATAATACCTAAAATTGTAGTCCATAAAAAGTTTACAAAAATATAATAACAAATTCTTGAATCTGTGAAGCTAATGGGCTCACCAAATACTGGAGAAAACTAATCCAGAATGATAATCAACAAGATGAAAATTCATACAACTAATGCATATCAAAGATAGATAAACAAAATCCTCAAGTCATCTAGGGAAAGTAATAATATATATATATATATATATATATATATATATATATATATATATATATATATATATATATATNTATATATATATATATATATATATATATATATATATATATATATAAAATTAGAGAGAGAGAGAGAGACATCAGACTTTTCAAAACCCACATACAAAGCAAGGCATCAAAGTTATAGTATCTTAAAATATTTTTTAATAAAAAAATGATAAGTGTGAATGAACAATTAAATATCCACCTCATCTGTTCTTTAAATAACAAGACTGTATAAAACAATTTCTAGTATACAAGATCTTAGGGCTCTCTAAACAATCAGAACATCTTCGAGAATATATGAAAATATATAGTTCAAAGAAATGATTACTTGAGGACCTCCAGGGGACACTTCAGGTGAATGTGAGGCTTCAGAATATTCAGGAGAGCCTGTGTGTACAGAGCAAAGAGGTCCTGAGCAATGCCCAATAGGATATCATTGTATAAATGATGTACCCAAAAAAAGGATGACAAGGAAACACAATTCTATCATCAATAGGTCAGTGTTAAAGGATACAGCTCCAAACCCCCTGATAAACCTGTTAATAAAATGTAAAAAGAAAACAAGAAACTGAGAAAAAGGTAAGCAGTTGAGTAAAAATACACACCTTCCAAATAACCGGGGAAAAAAATCAAAGTCAGCATATATTTCTAGAGAAATATATGTTTTTAGACAAAGAATCAGCAAATAAAAGAAAACATACATACCAATAAAATGTTCTATTAAAGAGTGGAGCAAGCATTTAAGTCAGCCATAAATGTTAGTGGGCTTAACTTACCTCCTAAAATAAATATATGGACAATTTGTTTTAAAAAACAGATCCTAACTATATATTGTAAACAAGTGATACACAGATGCTGAGTGATTGAAAAAGGTTAAAAAAGGGAAGCGGGATAAACAGGATACACCAGGAAAATGAAGAAAAGCAGAATGACTATTCTGCCAGACAAAGATTTCAAGATTCATTTATTCAACATGATAATGAAAGACGCTATTTTAAGGCTGGAAGTCACACTACTTAACAGAGATAAACATTTATAAATATTTATGCTGCATATGATTTACCAAATATTTTGTAAAAAAATTAGAGAGCATTCAAGAAATCATAGAGATACACTAATAATAGAAGGTTATTATATAAAACAGATCAAACAGATGAAAAAAGAGTAAATCTAACAAAATAATAATTTATCCATATGTAGTAAATTTCAGCCTAACAGAAAGTTCATATTCTTCTTGAGTATCCTTTTACAAACACCAATCATATACTAGGTGACCAGGAAAATATCAATAATTTTCATAAGGGAGAATTTTTTAAAAAAATATTTTTATTAATTGTTGATGAATTTTCAAATTTTATTCATTTATTGGTATGTGGTGCTGAGAATTGAACCCAGTGCTTCACACATGCTAGGCAAGTGCTCTACCATTGAGCCACAATCCCAGCCCATAAGGGAGAAATTTTATGAACATATTACATGATTACAAAATGATGGAAATATAATTTACTTTTTAAAAAGGACAGAAAGCAAAGAATAATATAAAGGCCTTTCCACTTGAAAGAAATTGAGAAACTTCCTATTGAACAATGCTTAGGTGAAAGGTTAAATAATTTTTTAAAAAATCAAAATGCTACTATCAGAATATATATTGCATTGAAGGTCATGAACAAAGAAAATAATAAATAAATCCATAAAAATGAAACAATAAAAACAAGTGAATTAAAATATTGCCTCAAAAAAATCAGAAAAAGAAACTCAAAGAATTCTCAGGTAGGACATAATAAACAACAACGACAAAAAAGGCAGAAGTGAATTAGCAGGAATATTCTAAAATAACATGAATAACAAGATTATGTTTTTTAAATTAACAAAATAGACACACAACTTGCTAACTTTAAGTGGAAAAGGGACAAATCACAAGATTAAAAAAGACATGTCCAACCCATTGAAAGTGTATTACTTTTAAAATTAATAAGCAAGCAGGAGACTATGCAAACATTTATACAAATAAATTTGAAAATCCAAACGAAATGGAGAATTTACTAGGGAAACATAATCACTAAATGGTTCCATTACACTGAGAAAGCTTAATCAGAATGATTTCCATGGAACACCACCACCAGGCAAGTAGCAGGTCCAGATGGATTCACAGGGTAGTTTTACCAAACCCAAAGGCTGGATCCCCCCAGTGTTCCATAAGCTACTACACAGCATCAGAAGCAAGGGGGACTTTCTACACGCTTCTGTGAAGCAACTATGTCACTGATTCCTAAAGGAGAAGAAAACACTGCAAAGAAGGAAAGCTACAGACAAACTGCAAGAAAATATTTGTAACATGTGTAACTGGCAAAGGCTGATATCTCTGATTTGTAAAGGACTCCCTAAAGTTGAAGACAAAGTATAAATGAAATAAGACATAGAAAATTCAAAATTAAGATACAAAAGTATCTGTCAAACATGTGAAAACTGTTTAAACTCATGAGAAGGGAAATTCAGATTAAAAACAGAGAAAATTTTTAACCTTTAGAAGAGAAGATGATCATGATACATTCTGTTGGTGAGTTTATGGGCAAACACAAATGCTTGTGCCTTAGTAGTGATTCCTACATGCTAGCACATCCCTTCTAAGGCAAATTGGGGGATATCTAATAAAAACTACATAGGTGCTTACATTGCAAATTTACTATTCCCTTGTAAGAATTTACTATGAAGATATGACTTCAACAATAAGAAAAGGTACTTACACAAGTTTTTTGAAATATTATTTGTAATTTCAAGATGTAAAAACAACCCAAATGCCCAAATATGAAAGCAAGGTTGAATATACTTTGGCATGTCTGGAGTATACACAAAGAGTATTATGAAGCCATAAACATGAAAGGCAAAATGAATTGTGAATTAATATGAAACAATATATTCTATAAATCATCCCATAAGAAAGGAAGAAAAGCCCAAAAGCTTTTCTAAATTATGCCACCCTCCATGTAAAAAAAGTAGAGAGCATTTAAAAAAAAAGTATATCCATTTTTTTGTAAAAGCAAAATACAAAACTAATAAACTTGAACTAAAATTTCCAAAAGGGGTACAAAACAAGCGAGTGTAAGGTATGAACATACAGGGTTTTCTTTTTTTTTTAATTTTTTTTTTTTTAGTTGTAGTTGGACACAATACCTTTATTTTATTTGTTTTTATGTGATGATGAGAATTGAACCCAGGGTCTCGCACATGCTAGGCCAGTGCTCTAACTCTGAGCCACAACCCCAGCCCCAGACTACCCACAGGGTTTTCCAATGGACATGATGTGGGATACAGATAAACTGAGGAGTCAAGAATGCTTCTAAACTTTGGACATGAGCAACTGGAAGAAAAGGAACTTCGATTTACTGATGCAGAGACAACTAGATAAGACCTGGACACATTGGGAGAAAATAAAGCTATCTCTTTACACATGTTGAGTTTGATACCTTGAACATATAGCCACATAGACACATCAGGGAGGTGGTCCAAGATCTGGAATTCAAAGGAGATGTCAAGACTGGAGAGACAAGTGGATCGTGGCAGATGCACAGATATTTGAAGTCAGGAGTAGAAAGCATTAGGAAGTCAAGGTGAAGAATGGGAAAGGCTAAGAACTGGGCCTGGGAAACTAAAACCCTGAAGGTGGGGAAAATGAGAAGAACCAGGTGATGGGTTAGTGGAGAGTGAGCAGGGAGCCATATTAAGATGAAGAGTTTCAAGTATGAGACAGCCATTCTTTTGTGGCTGGGTTGTTTCACTTAGCAAAAACAGCAGCAAGTTAACCTATGTTGTTTCATAGAGCAGTATTTCTTTAATTTTTAAGACTGAATGCTATTTTCTTGTGTGCATATGCCACATTTTTCTTACTTGTTCCTCTGTAGGGCCATTTAGGTCTTTCCAACTCTTAACAAGCATGAGTAATGCTGCAGTGAACATGGGTGTGCAAATATCTCCTGGAGACTTTTCAATTCTTTTTGGACAAATATCCATACATGGGATTGCAGGTGCTATTGTTTGACTGTTGTAGCCCCTTCAAAGTGCAGATGTTGCCAATTAAGAAATGGCAGCTGTGAGAGGTCATTGATTGGGCCATGAAGCCTCCTCCATTATGATAGGGATTCAGTGCCCATATGGAGGGGATTAAAAGTTGGAATCCATTCCTTCTTGTCCTTTGCATTCTGCTATGTGGGGAAGCCAAAAGAATGCTCACCCCAGATGTCAGTGCCTTGACCTTGAACTTTCCAGCCTCCAGAACTGTAAGAAATAAATCTCTGTCTTTATAAATGAATCTAAAGTATTCTCCTTTAGCAGTACAACATGGGCCATGGTAAAGGAGATGATCCACAGGATGAGTCAGGACCCAGGTGAACCTGCAGTACAGAATCCTAGAAGAAATAGCAGTATGGAGTGGCCCAGGATAAAGGACCCTGGAGTAGGTTCCTCACTTTCTCCCAGTCTGTTCTCTCATGTGTAACAACATGGAATGCATAAGGACCACCCAGACTGTTGGGGGATTAAACAAAGCAGTAGCATTCCTTCTCATAACACTGTGTGGATTTGTGTGCAGCCTGGAGAGGGCCATTCAGTTGCCAGACTCAAAGATTTCCTAAAGTCTACCGTTTCCACCCCAGGCTTTCAGGAGGATTTGAAAGGCATCAGCTTCTCTGTGTAGATCTGATAAACTCCTTCAGGAACAACTTGAGTGTGGAAGCAGCTCCTCCTCTTGTGTTCTGTGTGATCCTCAGCAAAGGACTTTACCTTCGCCTGAGTTAGAATAATGAGACTAACGATAGTATTGCAAACACCTGTGTAGCTCTTAACCTGGAGACCAGGAATGCCTCTCTTTATTCTGTATACATATCAGCCCACTGAACCTTCTGCAATCCTCTCTGAGATTTAGTTTAATTATGTCTATATATTCCTATAAGAATAATATATTATTTCTATAAGAACAATGATAGTAACAATACTGTCAGGATCGCCCTAACTATATTTCAGTTAACTTACTGACTATATGATCGTGATCCCCTAAGCCTGTGTTGATGTCATAGACACCTCAGTTCATGTTAAGTTCACTCTGTGATGTTCACGTAACCATGACAATCACCTAAATATGCATTTCTCAGAATGTGCCCCCCATCACTAAGTGGTGCATTATTGTCATTATTGGAATATAAGAGCACTTACAGGATTTGGGGAAAGATTTTTTATAACATATATAACTTTTGCTGACATGTAATAAACACCTATTTTTTACAATAAACATTTTCTACAACAAAGACTTGAGGACACACATCCAGGACTTAGCAGGCCACACATTGGGACCTCCCATCTAAGTCAGTCTGAAAACCCTCCATGTCCCACACTGGAGTGAAGAGCTAAGGCCCCAGTTAACTGTCTCTCAGCTTCTTCTCTCTGCCAAGATTTTGCTAGAAAAATCTCTTCTTCATTTTCTACTTTCAATCACCAGTTCCTTTTTCTTTACTAAACGTCTCCAGCCCAAGCCACCTCACAATGAGCTTAAAGTTTTCACGTTTGCCACAGTGCTTTATGAATGCATTTTACTATGCATGAAATGATGTAGTAAAGGGATCACTTGCATCCTGTTGGTGGAAATGTAAATTGATACAACCGTAGTGGGAAGTAGTGTGGAGGTTCCTCAAGAAATTAAAAATAGACCTATGAGTAATTCTGTAAGCCAATGAAAAATAAATTAAGATCTTAAGAGATACCTGTACTTTTGATGCTGAATGGATAAAGAAACTGTGCTGCATTTATTATATGTATGATACTATTATATGATATATAATTATATAATATACTATTATATTTAATATAAAATAGTATAAGATGTATAATATTGTAAAATATATAATTGATATATATTATATAATATATAATTTATATATATATATATATATATATATATATATATATATATGGAATTCTATCATTGAAATAGAAGAAACTCCTTCTATTTGTTAAAGCATGTATGAGACTGGGGAAAATTATGCTAAATGAAATAAGCCACACAAAGAAACACAAATACTATATGATTCCACTTACATGTGGGATCTAAGAACTCCCACTTACAGAAACAGAGCATAGAATAGTGATTGTCAAGGGCTGGGGAAGGGTGGGAGAAATGGGCATGGGTTTTCAAAGGGTACAAGCTTTCAGTCATAAAACCAACAATTTCTGGAGAACTAACATATAGCACTTGACCATAGTTAATAATGTGGCATTATGTGTTTGAAATTTTGAAATTTTCTATGAGAGGATTTTTTAATGTTATTAGTTCACTATAATTATATGACACATTTATTTGTATAAGATAACAGTGGGTTTCATTATGCCATATTCACATGCATTTAACATAATTTGCTGAATCTCATTCCCCAGTAACATTAAGAGAGTACATGTTAGAATGTACTTATCACACAAAAACAAAAACTACATCAGATGTTAAAAGCTTGATTACAGTGATCATTTCCATAATGTCTGCTCAAGTCAAAACATCATGCTACACACTTTAAATATACACAACTTTTATTTGTGATTTATACATCAATTAAACTGGAGGACAGACAGTTGATAGAGAAGCAATAAACAATGCATGAGGGGAATTCTTCCATGCAGAAATCTCAGAACAGCAATGAAGGAGGAGAAAGTCCTGCTGCTTTGAGACCTTCCAGGTGTCTTTTCCCTCATCCTGAAACTGGTAGAGAACTCCTTTGTTCCTGAAATAAAATCTCTGGGCCCAGGCATGGTGGATGCCTGCAGCTTTGGTTCAGCTGGAAGTCAACTTTGAGTCTGTGGGAGTCTTGATGAAGAGACCAAAGTAGGAAAATAAAACTTCTGAGATGGTCTTCTGCCTAAGTATTTTTGGAAATGTAAGGAGATAAAAATCTGAGCTCTGTGCATCCCTGTACTAGATTCTGGGAAATGTCACCCAAATGGGCTGCAGTTACCTAATGTAGAAACAGTAAGGCCAATATGTTCCATTCTCAAGTCTGACATCTCTTCTGAGATAATGTCCCTTCTTCCTTGAGAAACAAAAAATATCCCTTTCTTTACTATCTTTTCAAAACTTTGGTCATTCAGTCACACTTAGATGGTGGCAGATAGTATTCCATTTGTTAGGTGACTGGAATAGAAAAGATGTTTTAGTCTGCTTTTCTGCTGCTGTGATTAAAGGACCCGACCAACATAATTATAGAGGAGAAAAAGCTTATTCAGAGGCTCATGGTTTTGGGGGTCTTATTCATAGAAGGCTGTCTTCATTTCTCAGGATGCAAAGTGAAGCTGAACATCATGGTGGGAGAGTATGGCAGAGGGAAACAGCTCACATCACGGTGATCAGAAAGCAAAGAGAGAGACTCCACTTTCCAGATACAAGTATATACACCAACTCCACACCCTAATTCCCATGTCCTCCAGACATACCCTACCAGTTCAGTTATCACTCAGTTATTCCCCAGCAGGGGATTAAATCATTGATTGAGTTAAGACTCTTACAACCCAATCATTTCTGAACCTTCTTGCATTGTTCCACACATGAGCTGGGAGACACCTCACATCCAAACCATAACAAAAGATGAATGACAAGCACCTGGAGATGAGGTGATAAATTATTCTTGGGATTTAAACTATTTCAGTTATTCATGATGCTTGAGGCAGCAAACCTCCAAGGACTTGACCTAAATAAAAGAATCCCATGAGTAGAAATAACCATACAGTCAACCTGAGTTGAGTCAGGCACTACAGAGAAGTTTAATCTCATTTAATCTTCAAATCAGCCTCAAGGTGAAGGGAGTATCAATAAATTCATTTTCCACATGGGAGAAGAGGGCCACGAGGAACTTGAGAAATGAAAACGTGATCCCACAGAGGTCACCATTACCAAAGCACATATTAAGGCTAATAAAGATAGTCATTCTGATATCTTCTGTCTCCCTTCTTCATTTAGGAAAAGCAAATCTGTAGGTAGAAGATGAGGGCCTCTGAGGCATGGGATAATTGCTCTCTGCTCTGAATGAAGGAACACTTGCCAGGCTCAGCATAACCTGGACAAGATATCCATCACCTCCCATCTCACTTTCTTTTATAAACCCATGAACCAAAAAGCATCTGCAGTCTGTGTGGAGGAGACAGGAGACTACCACCAAAGTCCAGATGACAGATGGCAGAAGTGATGCTTGTTTGAAGAGTTTGTTTATGGGGAGAGATTCTCGAGATGTGATTCTGTGGGTTTGGACTTCATGTACTTCTGGCTTGTGCTGGACTCAAGCATAAAGTTTAAAACTAGCTAAATTTGAATGCCTATTTGAAAGCCAAAAAGAAGCACTGAGTAAGAAGGTGGGTAGTATGGAACACTGGGCATTGAGGCAGAGGTGAGATCTTCTGATATAAACTTGAGAAGGATTAGCACAACTCTGGTATTTAAAGGCCTCAAGTGGAAGAGATGATCTGGAAAGGGTGTTGATTTTAAAAGTGTATAGGAGAAAGAATAGGAGATATTATGGAGAAACTAATCGAAGAACAAAGGTGTTTTTAAAGAAGTGAATGAATTAAAAGTGTACTATATTGCTCAGTGCAGGTAGTAGAATTGCCCAAAGATTTTGATAGGTCATATGATTTGCAATGACCTTAGGCAAATTATGCTAATTGGCAGAAATAATCAGGATTGTTTTTCATCTTTTCTAATGCTTTTCTTAACTTTCAAATATTTTGAGTTGGCTATGGTAGCTTTTCCTGTTTTGATTTTATGGCCCCACTTAATTTTAAGAACATTTTCTAAATCTCAAAATATGCTAACCATTGGAGGATGTTAACATTGAACAATGAGGAAATAAAGCTAGGATTATATATTCTTCCTCTCATAAATCTTTTACTATATCGAGACAATTGTATCCCTATCCTAATTATGTAGTATATAACCTGGGTTAAAAAGAATTTTGGCTGAGAATATACTAGGGCTTCAACAATTAAAATTCAGTTTCCTAATATGTTCTGGAGTCCCACTGCAACTCTGTTTTTATTGTACGTATTATTTTTTATCCTGCCTCATTTGAGAAATCGGCTTGGACTGCTTGTGTTTCCATTTGCTAAACCACAAGTATGCCATTGAGTCCATTCTCTTTGGCATTACCTGGTCCTGAAGACAGATTTGTTCCCCCCAAAATTCATATATTGCAGCCCTAATCCCCAAATTAACTGTATTTGGTGATAGGTTCTCTAAGGAAGTAATTAAGGTTAAATGAGGTCATATAGGTGGGGGCTTTGATATTGTAGGATTGGTGTCCTCATTAAGAGATACCAGAAAGTCCTCCCTGTAGTTTTGGAAGAGAGCCTTGACAAAACCCTACAAGAAACTTGTTCTTGGACTTTGCAGACTTTAGAACTATGAGCAAATAAATTTTCTATTGCTTGAGCCACCTAGACTATGATATTTTATTATGGTAACTGAAAAAGGATAAAATACCTGGGAATAAGATGAAGAAGTTCCAGTCTCACCTGCAACTCACTCCAACATGTGTTAGGTATTTTAGCTTGAGTAATTGTCTTTACTTTGTAAATGTGGTAATGCAATCATTCAAATATATATTAGCTTATATTTGTTGTGCATGTGTTATGTAACAGACACATTTCTAGATATTAGAAATACAGAGGTGAACACATGAAGCCTATATTGCAGTGCACATAGAAAACAAATAAGGAAATACAAAGAACAATTTCTTAAGGTCACATGTAGAGGTAACTACAGAAATACAATTTCAACCCTCAATTTTGATTTTGTTCTTTTAATTTCTCCCAATAATTCTTCCATGCCTGGGGAATGTTTTCCACAAATGGTTGCTTAAATGCTCAGATGTTACCTCCAATAAACTTAATGGCCAAAGTCTCCATCCCCAGAATTACACTTCTTCAAATTCTTTTCATTTTCCTATGTCATCGATCATGATCCAAAACAAATATATATATATATATATATATATATATATATATATATATATGTGTGTGTGTGTGTGTGTGTGTATGNATCCTTTGTTGGTGTTGATTCAATTTCTTTAATATATACAGGACCATTCAGATCATCTACTTATTCTTGTAGTAGGCATTTTGGTAGATTTTTGTCTTTCAAGAAATTATTCCATTTCATCTATGTTTTCAAATTTCTGATTACAGAATTATTCATAATATTACTTTATTATCCTTTTAACATTCAGAGAATATTTAGGAATGGCCTCTTTTTATTTCTAATATTAGTAATTTATGATTCCTCTCCTTCCCTCTCTCTCCTTCTCCCTTTTGAGCTACCTTCTTTAATATATACATTCAACATTATTAATTTCCTGCTATTTTTAATATTCCTCACAAATTTTAATAACCTGTAGTTTGAGTTTTACTCATTTTGAAATGCTTTTAAATTTCTCTTAAGATTTCTTATTTGTCTCATATGTCACTTTAGAAGTCTTTTTTTTTTACCCTTCCTGTATTCGGGGCTTTCCACTATCTTCCTATTGTCAATTTCTATTTTACTCATTGTGATCTGAAATTAGGCACTGTGATTTCCACTTGTATGTTTGTTAAGGTGTATTTTGTGGTCCAGAATGTGGTTTGATTTGGCTGATGTTTCATGTGGGCTGGAGAGCAAAATGTACATTTGTATAGATGCCAATTAAATACAGCTAATTAGTATTAGACAATGATGTCAGACTAATTAAGAATAAGAAAAAAATGTTTTTGCATTTTTCTTTCACTTATTCTTTCTCTAATACTCCTCATGTCTTTATGTAGATCTAAGTTTCTGAGGGATGTTATTCCCACCACCCCGAGGAGGCATTCTTCTTAACACTTCTTGCAGGGCAGGTCTATTGTCAAAGAATTCCTCTTTTTTTTGTTTGAGAAAGTCTTGATCTCTGCCTCACATTTGAAAGATAATTTTACTGAATACAGATTTTTTTAGGTTGGTGGTTTTTATCTTTCAATGCTTTAAATATTTTGCTGCATTTTCTTATTTGTAAGGTTTCTTAGCAAAGTCTGATATAATTCTATGCAGCTTCTAAAGAGCTAAGGTTTTTTTTTTTTTTTTAAATAGAACTTCTTTCATTTTTTTCTTTATCTTTAGTTATCCACATTTTGAATATGGTATGCTTAAGGTATAGATTTTTTTTACATTTATCTTAATTGATGTTTTATGAGATTTCTATAAAGATCTGATGAACATGGCAAAGAAAATTAAGATTTGTAAGTTAAGTATAGAGCTCTCAAATAGAAATGTAAAATGGACCACATGTAGTTTGAAATGTTCCAATTGCTACATATAAAATGCTGGAAGTCATAGTAACTATGAGTGGTAATGGCTATATTAATTAATTTGATCATGGTGATCAATACATGGTACATATGTGAGATATGTATATATATATATGTGTGTGTGTGTGTGTGTGTGTATACATACACACAATCGTTTTGCATACCTGAATATAACTTTATGTGCCAATTAAACATTTTAAAGTAAAAAAGTAAAAACTAACAAATTTAATTTTAATAATGTAATTTGACTCAAATATAAAAAGTATTATTTCAGTACATAATCAGTGTTTAATGATTAATTGTATCCCTTCTTTTATATTAATTCTTTGGTACCTGTTGTTTATTTTGCATGTGTAGTCCATCTTAACTCATACTAGCCACATTTCAAGCATTCAATGATTATATGGCCAGAAGTAAGTATATGGAACAGTACAGATCTGTAAATTTTTGTGTATTAAAAGAATTTATAATATAAGTATTATTATAAAATGCTCATTAGAAGATCTCAATGTCATTTTTATTATATCATATAAGTGGTACATACAGCTTCTTTGATGTAAAAGTATTGTTTTTTAAATCTAATCCATTATTTAATATTTTGAAGAAAGTAACTGTACACAGTGGGAAGTTTTTGTTTAAATGTAGATATGAAATTCTAATTTGGATTTTTTTCTTGCAAAAAAAATGTTTAGATGTTTCACTCTACTCTTCTTTTACTTGCATATAATTTTAGAGGAAAGAAGAAATAAGTTGAAATTTAACCCTTTTTTTGTTATGCTGAGGGTCAAACCCAGGGCCTCAGACATGCTAGGCAAGTGTTCTATCATTGAACTGTATTCCAGCCCCCATAATTCTTAACTTTGTTCTCCATAGGTGCAGTATTTCTTCCATCAGACTTCTTTCAAGATTTTCTCTTTGTCTTTTCTGTAATTTGGGGTTGATATATCTAGGTGAAAGTTTTTGATATTTAATATGTATTTGGCTGCTGGAAGAAAAGTTTATTTGGGGGCTCTCAGTCCATGGACAGCTGGCTCCATTCCTCAGGTCTTGAGGTGAGGCAGGACATCATAGCAGAAGAGTGTAATAGAGTGAAGTGGCTCACATGATGAAAGCAGAGAGGAATGCTAGTAGCCAGATACAAAATATATACCCCACAGACATGTCCCAAGGGACCCACCTCCTGCATCCACACCTTACTTGCCTTCGATTATCACTCAGTTAATCCCATCAAGGGAATTAATCCACACATTGGGCTAGGCTCTCGTATCCCAATCATTTCCTTCTTGCATTGTCTCATACATGAGCTTTTGGAGGACACCTCACATCCAAACCATAACAATTTCTGAGTTCCCAGCTCCATGCTTCCTTATCTGTCTGTTCTTGCATTTCTGTTGTCTGCCTTTTACACTAGAGCCTTTGATATATCTGAATCTGGTTCTGCTACTTGCTTCTTCTCTTCACACTGTTTTTTTTTCTTCCTTGTCTTAATCTTATTATACGTTTTTTCATTGAGTGATGAACATTTATTAATAGATAAATAAAGTATATAAGACAGATAGTGTGAAGAGAAGAAGCAAGTAGCAGAACCAGATTCAGATATATCAAAGGCTCTAGTGTAAAAGGCAGACAACAGAAATGCAAGAACAGACAGATAAGGAAGCATGGAGCTGGGAACTCAGAAATTGTTATGGTTTGGATGTGAGGTGTCCTCCAAAAGCTCATGTATGAGACAATGCAAGAAGGAAATGATTGGGATACGAGAGCCTAGCCCAATGTGTGGATTAATTCCCTTGATGGGATTAACTGAGTGATAATCGAAGGCAAGTAAGGTGTGGATGCAGGAGGTGGGTCCCTTGGGACATGTCTGTGGGGTATATATTTTGTATCTGGCTACTAGCATTCCTCTCTGCTTTCATCATGTGAGCCACTTCACTCTATTACACTCTTCTGCTATGATGTCCTGCCTCACCTCAAGACCTGAGGAATGGAGCCAGCTGTCCATGGACTGAGAGCCCCCAAATAAACTTTTCTTCCAGCAGCCAAATACATATTAAATATCAAAAACTTTCACCTAGATATATCAACCCCAAATTACAGAAAAGACAAAGAGAAAATCTTGAAAGAAGTCTGATGGAAGAAATACTGCACCTATGGAGAACAAAGTTAAGAATTATGGGGGCTGGAATACAGTTCAATGATAGAACACTTGCCTAGCATGTCTGAGGCCCTGGGTTTGACCCTCAGCATAACAAAAAAAGGGTTAAATTTCAACTTATTTCTTCTTTCCTCTAAAATTATATGCAAGTAAAAGAAGAGTAGAGTGAAACATCTAAACATTTTTTTTGCAAGAAAAAAATCCAAATTAGAATTTCATATCTACATTTAAACAAAAACTTCCCACTGTGTACAGTTACTTTCTTCAAAATATTAAATAATGGATTAGATTTAAAAAACAATACTTTTACATCAAAGAAGCTGTATGTACCACTTATATGATATAATAAAAATGACATTGAGATCTTCTAATGAGCATTTTATAATAATACTTATATTATAAATTCTTTTAATACACAAAAATTTACAGATCTGTACTGTTCCATATACTTACTTCTGGCCATATAATCATTGAATGCTTGAAATGTGGCTAGTATGAGTTAAGATGGACTACACATGCAAAATAAACAACAGGTACCAAAGAATTAATATAAAAGAAGGGATACAATTAATCATTAAACACTGATTATGTACTGAAATAATACTTTTTATATTTGAGTCAAATTACATTATTAAAATTAAATTTGTTAGTTTTTACTTTTTTACTTTAAAATGTTTAATTGGCACATAAAGTTATATTCAGGTATGCAAAACGATTGTGTGTATGTATACACACACACACACACACACACATATATATATATACATATCTCACATATGTACCATGTATTGATCACCATGATCAAATTAATTAATATAGCCATTACCACTCATAGTTACTATGACTTCCAGCATTTTATATGTAGCAATTGGAACATTTCAAACTACATGTGGTCCATTTTACATTTCTATTTGAGAGCTCTATACTTAACTTACAAATCTTAATTTTCTTTGCCATGTTCATCAGATCTTTATAGAAATCTCATAAAACATCAATTAAGATAAATGTAAAAAAAATCTATACCTTAAGCATACCATATTCAAAATGTGGATAACTAAAGATAAAGAAAAAAATGAAAGAAGTTCTATTTAAAAAAAAAAAAAAAACCTTAGCTCTTTAGAAGCTGCATAGAATTATATCAGACTTTGCTAAGAAACCTTACAAATAAGAAAATGCAGCAAAATATTTAAAGCATTGAAAGATAAAAACCACCAACCTAAAAAAATCTGTATTCAGTAAAATTATCTTTCAAATGTGAGGCAGAGATCAAGACTTTCTCAAACAAAAAAAAGAGGAATTCTTTGACAATAGACCTGCCCTGCAAGAAGTGTTAAGAAGAATGCCTCCTCGGGGTGGTGGGAATAACATCCCTCAGAAACTTAGATCTACATAAAGACATGAGGAGTATTAGAGAAAGAATAAGTGAAAGAAAAATGCAAAAACATTTTTTTCTTATTCTTAATTAGTCTGACATCATTGTCTAATACTAATTAGCTGTATTTAATTGGCATCTATACAAATGTACATTTTGCTCTCCAGCCCACATGAAACATCAGCCAAATCAAACCACATTCTGGACCACAAAATACACCTTAACAAACATACAAGTGGAAATCACAGTGCCTAATTTCAGATCACAATGAGTAAAATAGAAATTGACAATAGGAAGATAGTGGAAAGCCCCGAATACAGGAAGGGTAAAAAAAAAAGACTTCTAAAGTGACATATGAGACAAATAAGAAATCTTAAGAGAAATTTAAAAGCATTTCAAAATGAGTAAAACTCAAACTACAGGTTATTAAAATTTGTGAGGAATATTAAAAATAGCAGGAAATTAATAATGTTGAATGTATATATTAAAGAAGGTAGCTCAAAAGGGAGAAGGAGAGAGAGGGAAGGAGAGGAATCATAAATTACTAATATTAGAAATAAAAAGAGGCCATTCCTAAATATTCTCTGAATGTTAAAAGGATAATAAAGTAATATTATGAATAATTCTGTAATCAGAAATTTGAAAACATAGATGAAATGGAATAATTTCTTGAAAGACAAAAATCTACCAAAATGCCTACTACAAGAATAAGTAGATGATCTGAATGGTCCTGTATATATTAAAGAAATTGAATCAACACCAACAAAGGATTATTGTATTTTAAAGTTAAAAAGAATATATTTCTCCATTTTTCCCATATCTACATTTTTCCCATTTCCCTCCCAATTATGGATCAGCATCCACTTATCAGAGAGAACATTGTGCCTATGTTTTTTAGGGATTGGCTTACTTCATTTAGCATGATATTCTCCAACTCCATCCATTTACCTGCAAATGCCTTAATTTTATTCTCTTTTAATACTGAGTAATATTCCATTGTGTATATATACCACAGTTTCTTTATCCATTCATCTATTGAAGGGCATCTAGGTTGCTTTCACAGTTTAACTGCAATGCTATAAACATTGCCCTCTCTCTCTCTCTCTCTCTCTCTCTCTATATATATATATATATATATATATATATATATATATATATATATATATATATAAAGGTTGATGTGGCTGTATTATTATAGTATACTTATTTTAAGTCCTTTGGGTATAGACTGAGGAGTGGGATAGCTTGGTCAAATGGTGGTTTCATTTCAGATTTTCTAAGGAATCTCCATACTGCTTTCCAGATTGGTTGTACCAATTTGCAGTCCCCCCCATCCTCACCAACATTTATTGTCATTTGTATTCTTGATAACTGCCATTCTGACTGGCATGAGTTGAAATCTTAGAGTAGTTTTGATTTGCATTTCTCTAATTACTAGAGATATTGAACACTTTTTCATATATTTATTGAAGAATGTATATCTTCTTCTGAGAAGTGTCTGTTCAGCTCCTTAGTCCATTTATTAATTGGGTTGTTTGGTTTTTTGGTGTTAAGTTTTTGAGTTTTTTATATTTCCTGGAGATTAGTGCTCTACCTGACATGCATGTGGCCAAAATTTGCTCCCCAAATGTAGGCTCTTTGTTCACCTCATTTATTGTTTCTTTTGCTAAAAAGAAGCTCTTCAGTTTGAGTCCATCCTATTTATTAATTCTTGATTTTATTTTTTGCAGTTTAGGAATCTTGTTAAGGAAGTTGGGGCCTAATTTAACATGATGAAGATTTGGGTATACTTTTCCCTCTATTAGATGCAGGGTCTCTGGACTAATTCCTAGATCCTTGATCCACTTTGAGTTGAGTTTTATGCATGGTGAGAGATAGGAGTTTAATTTCATTTCCAGTTGGGAGGGAGAATTGGGAGGAAGCATGGGGGCAGGAAAGATGGTGGAGTAAGATGGACATCATTACCCTAGGAACATGTATGACTGCACATATAATGTGATGCTACATCATATACAACCATGGAAATGAAAAGTTGTGCTGTAATTGTGTATAATGAATCAAAATGCATTCTGCTGTCATATATACCTAATTAAAATAAATTAACTAATTTTAAAATGCTTGGGACCAGAAAAAAAAACAATATATTTTATATCAGTATCTAAAAATTAAATACTTTGGTATCAATATAACAAAATGTTCATAAGATCTATATGAGGAAAACTGTGAAACTCTGATGAAAGAAATCTAAGGACATAATAAGTAGATATATATTCAATTCCTCGATAGGAAGATTTGATATTGTTAAGACGTCAGCTCTTTCCAATTTGCCCTATAGATTCAGGCCAATCCCAAACAAAATCTCAATAAATTATTTTGAGGATATTGGCAGATTGCCACCACAATAATGAAAAACAGAACAAAGTTAGAGGACTGACATAAACCAAAATACTTACTATAGAGTTGCAATAATCAAGATAATGATGTTTATGAAAAATAGATCAATGGAACAAAGTAGAGAGTCCAGAAATATATCCCCCCAGATACACTCAACTGATCTTTGACAAAGGAGCAAACAATACAGTGAAGAGAATGTGATCTTAAACAAATGGTGCTGAAACAACTAGACCTTCACATGCAAACAATGAACCTTATACCTTTCAGGAAGTGAACCAGAAATAGGCCATGGTCCTAAATATAAATGAAAAATTAAGATCCTAGAAGATTACACAGAAGGAAATATAAATGGCAGGTTTTTAAATATAACACCAACGGCATGATCCATGAAAAAACATTATTGACAATCTGGACTTAAGCCATGAGCCAGGAGAAAACATTTCAAGTGCATATCTCATAAAAGGCCACTAGCCAAAATATATTTTTAAAAAACTCTTAAAACTCCACAATAAAAAGGACAAATAATTTAAAAATAGAAATAGATACGAACATACAATGCATAAAAGAAGAGATTCAAATGGCACATAAGACTATGGAAAGGTGCTGAACATTGTTTGTCATTAGAGAATTGCAAGTTAAAACAAGGAGATACCACTACACTCTCATTGAAATAGTTAAAATCCAAATGCAAATGCTAAAACATCAAATGTTGATGAGTATGTAGAACAACAGTAATTGCTTGTAGAAATGCAAAATGGTACAGCCACTTCAAGAACAGTTTGGCAGTTTCTTTCAAAACTAAATATACTCTTTACAGATGATCCAGCAATTACATCCCTTTCTCTTTACCCAAAATGAGTTGAAAATTGATGTTCAGACACACAGATATCTATTACAATTTTATTCACAGTTGTTCAGATTTAGTAGCAACCTACATATCTCTTAATAGAAGAATGAAGAGACAAACTATAATATATTCAGACAATGGAGTATTATTTAATGCTAAGGAGAAATTAACTGTCAATGCTAGAAAGACATGGTGGTAACTTAAATGTATTTTACTGAGTGAGATAAGTCAGTCTTAAGGCACATGGTATATGACTCAACTATATGACATTTTAGAAAAGGCAAAACTATGGAGACAGTAAAAAGATCATTGTTTGTCAGGGGCTTGAGTCTGGGAGAAGAATGAGGATGCGCAGGATGGATTTTTAGGGCAGTGAACTACTGTGGATGAGATACTCTTATGGTGGAAACTTGACATTATGCATCCTGAATCAATATGCACAAAACAAAAGCAAAAAAAAAATACAGAGAGAATTTAAAGATTATGAAATATATTTGAGGACTTCAATGCACCCCTCTCAAAAACTCAAAGAACTACCAGACAGAAAATAAGCAAAGATATCTGAAATATCTGATATCTGGAATATCTGAGCAACACAATCAACTAAAAGTATGCAACTGAGAAAAACTTCAGTCCACTCAAAAATAGCACAATACACACCTTTTCTCAAGCAATCAAGGAGTTTTCACCTACATCAAACTCCAAGGCCATAAGACAAACATCAACAATTTTAAAATGATTGAAATCATACAGAACATGTTCTCTGAACATAATGGAATCAAATAGAACATTAATAGGAAAACCTCTAAATGTGGAAATTTGATAACATAGTTCTAAATAATCCACAGGTCAAAAAATAAGTCTCAGAAGTATTTAAAATATATACAGAACCTAAAAAAATATACAGACAGAAATTACAAAATTTGTAGGATATAGTCAGAACATTATCGGCAGGGAAATTAATAGTATGAATGACTTGCATTAGAACAAGTAAGTTCTCATATTAATGACCTAAGTTCCTACCTCAAGAAAAGAGTGAAAAAGAAAAATAAATCCAAAACAAGCAGCAGGATGCAAACAATAAGTTTAAGAGCATAAATCAATGAAATTGAGCAAGAGAAAATTAATGAAAAAACTGATTCTCAAAAAAAAAAATCAATATACAAAATAAACCTCCAGCAAGATAGACCTACAAAAAAGACAAAACTAATATAAAGTGTGAAACAGAGGATATATTGCAGATCCCACAGCCATTACAAGGACAAAAAGGAACAACTTTATGATGGTAAATTCTATAAATTAGGATGCGGGGTCCAATTTCTCAAAACCACAGACTCACCCAAGATAAAGGAATAATATGAATAAGCTTATTTCCATCAAGATCATGATTTAAAAGATTCCAACAAAGTATCTACACTTTTGGTCCAATACTGGGTACTAAATAGAACAGCCAGATCCAATTTGGAAGGTTGAGATGGATTTCTTGACAGGTCAGGCTACACCAGTAATGGCTGAAGAGGTTGCCCTGAGATCAGAATGGGCATCTGGTATTAGCGGAAGAGAACTTCATGGAAGGAAAAGGTAACATTCCTTAAATCCAAGGAGGGAATTAATTTAGAGTCAAATTTCTTTTCATTCCCTGGACAATTGCTCTGGGGAAGAGCTGAGTCAACAATGTGTCTTTCCTTGTTTTGCCAGGATTCTTCTCTGCCAGTTCTCCCCTCCCACCTGGCAACTCAGCTGTCCTTCCAGACAGTTAACCATGGAAAGATTGGAAAGCACCCTGTGATTTGTTGCTATAAAAACAACACTTAAAAACAAATAAAAACCTCCCAGGAAACAATAAGTGGACTCAACAAGGTCACAGGATGCGGGATCAGCAATCACATCTCTATTTATTAATAGTGAAGGTGTGGACATAGAAATTTAACGAAAGGAGTACGTACTGCATGACTTCACTTATATAATATGTCAAGTTGTCAACATTTTGGAAACAAAGAACAGATTATCAGTTTCCAAGTGTTGGGGCTGGGGAAATAAAGGAGGGGAGTGGGTTATAAAAGGGCAACTTAGGATTCTCTTGGCATTGGAACTATTCATATTTTAAATGTTATGGTGAATATATGAATCTACACAAGAGATAAAATATATAGAATTAATACATACACAGAATGAATCAAGTAAAACTGAGGAAATCAATGAATTGGTAGGTTGTGTCAATGTTAATATCCTGACTGTGATACTAAGCTATAGTTTTGCAAAATACTACCATTGCAGGAAACCGCATGATGTGTGAGATGAATCTCTGTACACTAATTCTCAGATCTGCATGTAAATTGCAATTATCCCAGTTAAAATGTTAATTATGCTACACTCCCACACTCCATTATTCACAATTCTGTAATTCAGAAGTTTTTAAAAAATGAAAGATTTTCATTATTTATTATTTACACTTGATATGACTTGAATTCATTTGGCTGGACTAAAGAAAAAATATTTTCAGTTTTTCTTTATCCCTCATGTTTATATTATGTAAATCTTACACAGTTCTGAAAAGTTCATAATTCTGAAATAAAACTTTTCTTGAAATTTTAAATGTGAGGCACAGGCATGTATGACTTTTTTTAACTACTGAAATCTCCTCGGCTCAAATCAATAACTGTTTTACATAGGAGAGTTTTGCCATTGACCAGAATTAGGAGACCATAAGGTCATGCATTTTATGTCCAAGTTATAAAAGAACTGAAAAAGTTCCAAACTTCATCATAATTTTAAGTAGCAATAAAGATCTGTATTAATTCTTCTGTATTCATTGGTACACTTGTTTATTCATTCAACAGTTATTGAATGGTGATTGTACTGAATGACAAGCTATGTTCTTTGGCGAGCATTTAATTATTTCATCTTCTCAGCAGCACTCAACTGTTCAGTGGCACTGTGATCATTGCTCTTAAAGCAATATTTTCTTGATTCTTTACAGAGATCTACTCTATACCTTTTTTTTTAATGTAGCAGACTAGCAGTAAATGCTAGTGTCATAACTGCTCAGTATCATGCTATGTAATGCAATGCAAATGAAATTAAAGTCTAGGGATTCATTTCTCCTCATCCTCCCACCATATCTTTTTGGAATCATTTTCCTTGGTGTTTGTTTTGCTGCCCAGTCTTTATTGTGTGGTGTACGTTAATTTACTTGAGAAATGGAGGAAGGCTAAATTTTTCCACAATAGCAAAAATAAGGACACAGAACTGTGGAGTGAGGTGGGAGGGGAAAGTGAGCAAAAAGATCATTAAAGGGTGTGGTGGTTGAAACAGATGTGGAAAGGGCCCTTGTAGACTGGAGCACTGCAGGGACAGCTGCCTTTCTGGTAGGGTTTTCTGAAGATTTCCTGCAGTTCTTCAATTTCCCAGAAGAAAGTACAGGACCTGTAGTGTTTATCAGTAGATCTGCAAACAAGTGGGTAGGAAGTATTGGGGGTGGGTTTTTTTGCTTTGGACTAGGAGTTTCACCCAGGTTTTGCACTCCACCACTGAGTTAAATCTCCAGCCCTATTTTGGTAGATTTTTTAAAAAATGTATATATTTGTTATTGCAGCTGTTTTGGAATGGTGATGTGATACTATTAGCTTTAAAGCCAAAGGGGGGAAAAATCTCAAACTTATTTGGGTCTTCAAAGATTTGCTATTAAAATTAAAGTCTATAAAAATTTCAAAATATGAATATTATTTACAATAGATTTTCAACCCATAAATTTTAGAGTAGCCAATAATTTTTTTCCAGGCCCTTCCTCACTCGACTAATGAAAGTTACATTTGGTTGAATGAACCCTGAATGTATAAATAAAATCACTGCTTTGAGAAGTTCTAATAAACATTTACAGGAAATGGCTGGAAGTGGGATATTTGGAGTGAAGGTCTCTAGACATTACTGTAGCTTGGACTTGGTTTGTACCCCAAAGGTAAAAGCTTGGTCCCCAGCACAGTGCTAGTGGGAGATAGTTGAACCGTTAAGAGGTGGGGCCTACTGGGAGGTCGTCAGGACATTGGGGATTATAAAATGTAATTCTGGCCCCTTCTTCTTTTTCTCTTTTACTTTATGGCCAAGATGTAAGTGATTTTTACTTCTGCCATGCTGTGCTCTCTCACCAGAAGCCCAGAGCAATGGGACCAACTAATCATGAACTGAAACTTCCTCTTTCTAAGTTCATTTATCAAGCATTTACCAGATTGATAGAAAGCTGATTACCATAATTTAGTCAGGAATTTTCTGGGTTCTAGCACAGAGGCTCCCAGGACTATCATTCTCATTTCTCTTTTAAAGAGAGTTGAAATTCTAAAGTCAGTTTTCTTCAAAAATCAAACATGAAAACATTAAAACTGAAAGAGAGAGACCCAGTAATAAATCACTTGGGTATTTATGTCCACACTAAGCACAGTAGATTAACATTTATAATTTTACAAAAGATGTGATTATTTTCTAGACTTACTTTGCAGCATAAGAGAAAAGCTGTTGAATGTTGGGTGCTGAGTCTCATTCTGAGGGAGCATAACTTTTCCTTCATAAAGGAAAACGTGGGGTGAGCTCTTCTCAAACACCATCCTAGAGAAACACTGTAAAAAAAAAAAGGTATTTTTGGAAGTATGACAAGAAATGAAGCTGAATAGTACATGAGGTCAGTTATTTGCCTTGTGAAATGTGACATGCTAATAATACTGAAAATATATAAGTAAAAAAAATATTTGATAGAATTACAAAAAATAGATAAAGCTCAGTTTCCTGGAATGGCCTCTGGGTTCTCACTGTCCATCCCTTCCACCCATGCTAACTACATGTATGTGGTTAATGGTGCACAAGACAGTTCATGGAGTTGCCTTACTTTTCTATGCAAGAAAGCAAAAGCTCCTGAACAAAGTGGAAAATGGTGGAGAGACCAATAAATAGCCAATATATATATATAAATCTTTCTTGTGACATCCTTATAAAGACAATTCAGAAGAATTGTAGATATAAGTTCAAAAGACAATAAAACTTGTAGATATATCAGCACTAAAAAATAACAAAATCATGGCATTTGCAGGGAAATGGATGGCATTAGAACAGATTATGCTAAGTGAAGCTAGCCAATTCCTAAAAAACAAATGCAGAATGTTTTCTTTGATATAAGGAGGGCAACTCAAAACAGAGCAGGAAGGAAGAGCATGAGAAGAAGATTACCATTAAACAGGGACAAGAGGTGGGAGGGAAAGGGAGAGAAAAGGGGAATTGCATGGAAATAGAAGGAGACCCTCACTGTCATACAAAATTACATATAAGAAGATGTGAGGGGAAAGGGAAAAAATAGAGAGAGAAATGAGTTACAGTACATGGGGTAGAGAGAGGTGATGGGAGGGGAGGGGAGGGGGATAGGAAGGGGATAGGAAAGGCAGCAAAACACAACAGACACTAGTATGGCAGTATGTACAATCTGTACACGTGGTAAAAATGGGAGTTCATAACCCACTTGAATCAAATGTATGAAATATGATATGTCAAGAGCATTAATGTTTTGAACAACCAATAAAAAAAAGAAAAGAAAAAAAATAATGGCTTATGAAAATGGAACTTAAAACCAAACAGGAGTAGTAGATATTTTCATATCAAACAAAACAGACATCAAATCAAAATTGATTAGAAGAGAGGAAGTAAGTGACTACATGTTGGTAAAGAGAACAACCCAAAAAGAAGATATAACTATTATAAATATTTATTATGGCTTAAACATTGGTGCACCCAGTTTCATGAAACAAAACTACTTGACATAAAGGAATAGATAGACCCATATAAAATAATAATGGGTAACTTCAGTACAACTATCTTACTAATACATCATCTAAACATAAAATCAACAAAGTCACTACAGAGAAAAATGGACTCAACATACATGATATATTTTGGATATGAAGTATCCCCCCAAAGCTCCAGCTAATACAGAAATATTCAGAGGTAAAATGACTACATTATGAGAGTTATAATTTGTCCATCTTAGTTTGAATAGACTGACTGGTAAATGTAGGCATGTGGATTTGGCTGGAAGAGGTGCCCTGAAAGGATTAATCTTGCCTGTGACACCCTCCCTACCACTTCCTGACTCCACCATGATCTGAGCAGGTTTCTTCCTCTTTGACCTTCCCACATGATTTTGAACCAGAGAAATGCACTTGGCCATCTATAGAATAAAACCTCTGAAACCATGTACCCCAAATAAACTAAGTTGTTCTAATCAGGTATTTGGATCACAGTGATGCAAAAGCTGACTAAAACAGAAATTGGTGACAAGTGGGGGTCACTGCTGTGGCCAACATGACCATGTGCTCAAAAAGCCTTTAGAGCTAGCTCACAGGAGGAATTATGAAATGTTTAGAGATGCAAAGTAGAAAAGTCTTAGAACATTTTAACCAGATCTTAATGTATGATTCTTGTAGAAGCTCAGAAGACCAGAATGCAATTGGAATGTGAAAGATTCTCATGAGGTTTCAGAGGTAATTGAAGACTCTATTGGGAATTGGACTAGAGGCCACTTGTGTTATATTTTGGCAAATACCCTAGCTACATTTTTCTCATGTTTTGAGACTTTGTGTGAAACTGAATTTAAAAATAATGCTCTAATTAATCTGGCAAAGGAAATTTCAAGGCAGCACAGCATTCAATCAATGACACAGTATTGTGATGGCTTCTAGTTAAATTTACTATGAGAATTGGGGGCACAAAACAGAGCTAAAGAATTTTTTAAATGTGAAGTTTAGCCAGAAAAGTACATATAAAGCAGGGACAAAGGAAAATGTGCTAATGTGCTTGGTGAAAAGATTAAAGCCCCTAAGGAAATGCTAGGGAGAGAGAGAGAGAGAGAGAGAGAGAGAGAGAGAGAGAGATGCCTTGAGGGCCTCTCAGAAATTTATAAAACTGTATTCACTATAGGCTCCAGGTTACAGAAGAGAAAATCTCTTTGAGAAGAGACCTTGGGGGCTGTCTGCTCACATGGGGTGTGGGAGTAGAAGGTTGTTTCACCATGCTGAGCTGTGCTAGCACTCAGAGGCCATTGCAGCCACCATTTCAAGGGTCCTGATATGCATAAGCTGACAACAGAACTTGTGATGCTGGTTCTGCAGAAATGCAGGGTGCTGGAGTTAAGAGGCCATGAAGGCTTCCAACAAGACTTTGAGGTGAGTCTGAGAAGCCAGGTAAAGTATTGCAGGGCCAGAGTCTTTGTAGGCTGGCCCTGAGAGGGTGATGCATGAAGTTGTGAAGGTAAAGACAAAGCTAAAATGGAGACCCCAGGAATTAAGAGATGCCAGTAACATGGACTGTGGGATAAGAAAAGATGCAAACTACAGAAAAATCCAGCTAAAGTTGATGCCATGTGGATTACAACTGGCAAGACCAGAGGAGCAGAGATACCCAAGCACTTTGGAGACCACATGTCACAATTGTGTCTTACATGCTACATGGAGAGGTTAAGGAACTTGTTTGTCTCACTGGGTTTTGGTCTTGCTTTAGCCCTCTCCCTTCTGTCTATGCCCCTATTCCTCCATTTTGGAATGGGAATCTTTACTCTGTGCCACTATATATTAGATATATGCAACATTTTACATGGGCTCACAGTCAAGAGGTTTCCTTGAGTCTCATAGAATTCTCTCCAAAATATATCATATAATCAGGCCACAAATCAAATCTTACAAAATACAAAATAATTTTTAAATAATTCCAAACATCAGTTCATAATGGAATGGAATTAGAAATTAAGAGCAAGAAAAACTACAGAAATTATATAAATGAATGAAATTGAACAATATATTTTGATTGATGAGTGAGTCATCAAAGAAATCAGGAGAGAAATTTAAAAGTTCTTAGACTCAATAAAGTACATAGAAATACAAAATGTCAGAATTTGTGAGACACAGCAAAGAAAATTTGTAGCTATGAATGCCTACATTTACAAACACAGAAATATCCCAAATTTATAACATAATGATGAATCTAAAGACTTGCAGGGAAAATAATCAAGGACAAAACATAACAAAACCAGTAAAAGGAAAGAATGAGATACACAGGATTGATGAAGCAAAAGGTTTATTTCTTTTGAAATAAAAACAGAATTGACATACCCTTAGCCAAATTAACCAAAAGAAAGAGAGAAAAGATGCAAATTAATGAAATCAAAGACAAAAAGGAGGACATTATGACAGACTGAAATATGAAATATAATCAATGACTATTTTGAAAACAGATGTCATATTCCAACAAATTAGAAAATCTAAAGACATGGACAGATTTTTAGATGTACACAACTTCCCAAAATTGAAGTAATGTGGAGAATCTAAACAGACAAGCAATAGTACTGAAACAGAATGGAAAATCTCCCAACAATAACAACAAAAAAAGATCAAATGGAGTTAGGCTAAATTTTACAAGATTTTTAAGAAAAACTAATGTCAATGCTCCTCAAATTATTCCATGAAATAGAAAAGGGGGGGATTCTTTCAAATTCATTGTCTTTCACATTTATTCTATGAAGCCAGCATCACCCTGAGTCCAAGACTGGTGAAAGATACACCAAGGAAAGAAAATTACCAACCAATTCTTGATGAACACAGATGCAAAAATTCCTAATAAGATACTTGCAAACTAAAGTCAACATATCAAACACCATAATCAGGTTGGTTTCATTCCAGGAATGCGATTGTGGTTCAATATACACAAAATCATAAATATATCACATAAACAAAATGAAGGACAAAAACACATAATCAGAGGGATCCAAAATGGTGAGCTAGAGGGAGGCTGCATTCTGTGTTATTCCATGACCTGGGATTTAAGTAGTGGGAATACTGTTTCTCTGCAAGTTATTAGAAGACCCCCAACAGCTACTCCTGGGCAGAAATCATGGCCACAGTGCCCACACGTCAGCACAGGACTCCCTGCCCCTCACCCACACAGGACCTCTGGATGCCAAAGCAGGAACACCAGCATCAGCACCTGCCCAGGACTCCTGGCCACCCACCCATGCAGGAATCCTGGCTGCTGCTCCCACATAGGACACTTGGCTGCTGCCAATGCGCAGGACCTCTGGCCGCTATTCCCATGTGGACCCCATCTACCAACATGAGGCTCCTGCAGTTGCCTCCATCTTGGGACACTGCAACCACTGCCAGGTCCCACCAGACCTGACACCCCATTGCTAAAAAACAGCCATCTCCATCTTAGGACATGTTTGCCACCATCTTTAGTTGGGGCAACTACCAGCTTGGGACACAGGCCAGAGCTTAGAAGAAATATCACTGTCCCTATAGTCCCCAACTCCCCCTTTCCCTGGCAGCCGTAAACCCAGCACAGCTATATGTCCAGTCCATAGTTCTCAAAACCTGGCCCAGAACTACCCAATACAAAACAGTTCCCCACAACAGGTGCACAGACCCCAGAGCGCAGCCCACAAGATCTCTGGAGAGAAAAGTTCCTGATTGGGAAGTAGAAAGGAAGGTGGTGATTGACTAAATTTATTGACTAAATTAGACCAAGAATTGTGAGGTCTACAGGCAATATAAGAGATAAGACCAGAGTCCACAATACAAGTGGGCCCCAAAGGAGATACTTGAGGTGCAGTCTCACACCAGGGAACAGCAAGTGCTATACCACACCTCCAAGAGCTCCACCCCTAAAGCCAACCCTCCCACCCTATAATCTCTACCGTCCTGAGGGTAGAGATACAGACAACCCCACTTATTGGATGAGAAGGGAAGCAGGAAAGATACTGACCTCCAACAAAAACAATCCTTGTATCTTCCTTTTGTTTCTCTTTTCTCTCTTTCTCTTTTCCAGCCTGCACATCCCCAACATTTGTGAAACCAAGCACTTTTCATGAATTAGGCTACTGAGGACTGGGATGTCTAAATAGTATATTACGGTTGTGTTGTATACTCTTTTATCTCCTATTGATACATTTTTTATGAAAATAACTTATGTTTATTTGTTTCTTAACACTTATGTTTATTTGTTTTTTGTACAATAGTCTTCCCACTTACTTGTCTCCTCAACATCACTCTCTCTCTTCTTCTACTACTAACCAACATCTTTAGATTCCTTTTTCATGCTTCCTAAAATCTTACAACTCTATATCCTTACCTCCTACCCCCTCAACATCTCACCCCACACCTCACCCCAGTTCTTTCTCCACCATCAGAAACTGTAGACCCTTTTGCAAACCTACTGTTTATATTGTAGATAATAATTAAACTCACCGTTTCTGTATATTGTGACAAAACCATAAATGTCTTAATGGCAGCTATTTGGTTTAAGGCTGTATATGGTTTGTATTGGGATCTGTTAATATTGTTCTCCCCATTAAAGGAAAGGTATTGGAACCCTGCAGGGACACTATAAGTCTATAGGGTAAAAACTGTTAACACCTTGGATCTGTAGTGCTAGAAGGGAAGACACACAAACAACACAAAAAAACAAGGGAAGAAAGTGCCCCAAACAAACCAAGCTACTAGAATCCATGGCCAGAACAACAGAAGAAATGACAAAGACAGAATTTGGGTTGTACATAATTAAAATGTTCTGTGAATTGAAAGATGATAAAAGAGAGCAAATACAGGCAGCAAAAAATCATTTTGATAACAGCTACATAAGCAAATATAGGAAGACAAAGATTAATTCAATAAGGAGATAGATGTTCTGAAAAAAAAAAACAGAAATCCTTGAAATGAAAGAAACAATAAACCAAATTAAAAGCTCAATAGAAAGCACCACCAACAGATTAGATCATCTGGAAGACAGGACTTCACACAATGAAGACAAAATATATAATCTTGAAAAGAATGTTGACCATACAATGAAGATGGTAAAAAACCATGAGGAGATCATCCAAGAAATTATGGGATAGCATCAAAACACCAAATTTAAGAATTAATAGGATAGAGGAAGACACAGAGTTATAAACCAAAGGAATGAAAAATCTATTCAACAAAATAATATCAGAAAAGAATGTATTGGAAAATCAAATACAAGAGGGTTACAGTACATCAAATGTATAAAATCACAACAGATCCACACCAAGGCACATTATAATGAAAATACATAACATACAGATAAGGAAATAATTGTAAAAGCCACAAGACAAAGGAATTAGATTATATATAGGGGGAAAACAATTAGGATATCTGCAGATTTTTCAACCCAGACCCTGAAAGCTAGAGATCCTGGAACAACATATACTAAGCTCTGAAAGAAAATGGATGCCAACCAAGAATATATCCAGAAAAATTAAGCTTTAGATTTGATGATGAAACAAAAACCTTCCATGATAAACAAAAGTTAAATGGATTTACAACTAGAAAACCTGCACTACAGAACATCCTCAACAAAATATTCCATGAAGAGAAAATTAAAAAACAATGAAAATCAGAAAAGTTAGGTATTATACTAAAGAAAAAACTAATCAAAGGAGAAACTAAGTAACATTAAATACCCAAAATAAACAAAAATGACTGGGAATTCAAATCATATCTCAATAATAACCCTGAAGGTTAATGGCCTACCACACCAATCAAAAAATATAGACTGGTAGGTTGGAATTAAAAAAAAAAGACCCAATAATATGCTGTCTTCAAGAAACTCATCTCATAGGAAAAGACATCCACAAACTGAAGATGAAAAGTTGGGAAAAATCATACCACTCACATGGACTGTGGAAACAAGCAAGGGGCAGGGATTCCATCCTCATATCAAATAAAGTAGACTTCAAGCCATAATTAATCAAAAGGGATAAGGAAGGACATTTCATACTGCTCAAGGGAACCATATATCAATAAGATATAACAATTATAAATATATATGCCCCAAATCATGGGGCATCTATGTTCATCAAACAAACTCTTCTCAAGTGCAAGAGTCAAATAGACCACAACACAATAATTCTGGGTGACACATCTCTTTCACCACTGGATAGATCTTCCAAACAAAAGCAAAATGAATAAACTATAGAGGTCAATAATACAATCAATAACTTAGACTAAACTGACATATACAGAATATTTCATCCATCAATGAGTGAATACACTTTCTTCTCAGCAGCACATGGATTCTTCTCTAAAATAGACCATATATTATGCCCTAAAGCAACTCTTAGTAAATCAAAAAAGTTGAGATACTACTCTGCATTCTATCAGATCATAATGAAATGAAATTAGAAATAAATGATAAAATAAAAAATAGAAGCTACACCAACACCTGGAGACAAAAATAATATGCTATGAACAATGAATTGCAGAAGACATCAAAGAGGAGATTAAAAAATTCTTAGAGGTAAATGAGAACACTGATACAACATATCAAAATCTCTGGGACACTATGAAGGCAGTACACTAAGAGGAACGCTCATTGCATGGAGTTCATTCCTTAAAACAACAATAAGTCAACAAATAAATAACTGAACATTACATCTCAAAGCCCTAGAAAAAGAAGAACAAATAAATACCAAAAGCAATATAAGACAGAAAATAACTAAAATCGGAGCTGAAATCAATAAAATTGTGTATAAATGCCACTTTTTTTAATCCATTCATCTACTGAAGGGCATCTAGGTTGGTTCCACAGTTTAGCTCTTGGGAATTGTGCTGCTATAAGCATTGATGTGGCTGTGTCCCTGTAGTATGTTGTTTTTAAGTCCTTTGGGTATAGACCAAGGAGAAGGATAGCTGGGTCATTCCCAGTTTTCTAAGGAATCTCCATACTGCTTTCCATATTAACTGCACCAATTTGTAGTCTCACTAGCAGTGTATGAGTGTGCCTTTTCCCCCATGTCTTCACCACCACTTATTGTTGTTTGTATTCATAATAACTGCCATTTTGACTGGAGTGAGATGAAATCTTGGGAGCAAATCTTTACCCCTCACTCATCAGATAGAGCACTATATAAAGAACTCAAAAAGCTAAACACCAAAAAAACAAATAACCCAGTCAATAAATGGGCCAAGGACATGAACAGACACTTCTCAGAAGATGATATACAATCAATCAACAAATATATGAAAAAATGTTCATCATCCCTAGCAATTAGAGAAATGAAAATCAAAATTCAATAGCTTTTCTACACCCCAATAATAAACCTGCTGAGAATGAATTGCAAAAATGATTTAATTCACAATAGCTATCAAAATATAAAATCCCTAGGAGTAAAACAATATCTACAAACAAACTTGCAGAATGCTGAAAAAAAGAAATAGAAGAAGATACTAACTAGAAGATGAAATAACCTCCCATGTTCTTGAACAGGAAAAATTAATATTGCCTATTAAATTTAAGTAGACATATTCCCCAAAGTGACCTACAGATTCTATGCAATCTCCATCAAAATACCAATGACATTCTTTACTTCAAAAAATCATAAAATTCATATTTAAAAACAAAATATGCACAATAGCCAAAGAAATCCTAAGCAAAAAGTGCAATGCTGGAAGCATCATAATACCTGATTTAATTACACTATAGATCCCTAGTAACAAAAAACCCATGGTAATTACATGAAAACCAACATGTAGAGCAACTGAATAGAAGACCTATCCACCAAACACAGTAATCTGATTCTTGGTAAATATGCCCAAAACATATATTAGAAAAAAGACAGCCTCTTTTACAAACAGTGCTGGGTAAATAGGATACCCGTATGTAGAAGAATGAAACTATATTAATATCTCTCACTCTGTACAAAAGTCAACTCAAAATGGATCAAAGACCTAGATATAAGATCAAAATTATTGCAATAATTGGTAAGTTGGATAGAATCAAATTAAAAGTCTTCTGTATAGCAAAGGAAACAATTAACAGTGTGAAGACACAGCTTGCAGAATCGGAGAAAATTTTTGCCAACTAATTTTCTGGGTTAGCATTAGTATCCAGAATATACAAAAACTCAAAAACTTTAACACTAAGTAAACAAATAACCTATTCAACAAAAGGCAGATGAATTGAACAGATACTTCTCAAAAGAAGAAGTACAAATGCCCAAGATTATATGAAAAAAAAAATGTTCAACATCTTAACCATCAGGGAAAGGCAAATCAAAATTTCACTGAGAGTTCATCTCGCCCCAATCAGAATGGCAATCATCAAGAATACAAACAACAATACATGCTAGCAAGGATTCAAGGGGAAAGGAACTCTTATACACTATTGGTGGGGATGTAAATTGGTAAGACCACCATGAAAATCAGTATAAAGATTACCCAAAAGACAAAACATAGAACTACCATATCATCCAGCTATACTACTCCCTTCATATTTATCTGAAAGAACTAAAGCCATCATACCATAGAGATACATGCATACCAATGTTTATCACAGCACAACTGATGATCTCCCTGTGGAATCAACCTAGGTGTCTGTCAACAGACACATGAAATGGATTTTAAAAAGAATCATGTGTGTGTGTGTACATATATATGTATATAAAATTCTACACATACATAAAATTCAATTTTATTCAGCCATAAAAATTGAATTATTTATCTGCAGGAAAATGGATGGAACTAGAGAAAAATATGCTGGACTCAGAAAGAAAAATATCTTCTGTTTTTTCTCCTATGTAGCAATGAGAGGGAAATAAATCACATCATGAATGTATAAAGGAGACCATTAGAGGAATAGAATTAGGAAAAGAGAGAGAAAAGGAGGGTAAGGGGAAGTATTGGGGAGTGAAACTGATCAAATTATGTTATATACATACACAAATATACACAGTGAAACCCACTATTCTGTATAATATGTTTCAATAAAAAGAAATTTTCCCTTGTAAAGATTGGCTACTTGTGGGCACAGGTATGCAAAAGCATCCATATCTAAGATCATTGCAGGAGAGAGAAGGCCCTGGCAAAGCAGCAAGTGACAGTACAAGCAGCCAGTCTTAACCCGGAAAGCCTCAGAGATTTCATCTCATGATCTGAACATATGCCCTTTTAACACTTCCCCAGCAAAAGGAAGTTCAAGAATACTCTGAATAGGAACAATCCTGATTAGAAACAATCATTTTGGAAAAAGCTGTGAGGTCTGAAATATAGTGTCAGAGAGTATAGGTTTGTGTCCTATTTCTGTCCTTGAGTAGTTAAATTAATCTGACCATGTCTCTTAGATTACCCCAGTTTTCCTACCTGTAAATAGGAAAAATGCATAGTCCTTTCTTGGCAGACATTGCTCATTGGCTTATTCACTGATGAACCCTCCCTAGCATCTTGCTTTCGTCACTGCCAACTCTAAATAAAGGAGCAAAGCAGATGATCAATTCCCAGACTCATTCACAACCAAGAGCCAGTAAGACATGGGGGAGAATGCATGGTGCTTCTGCTAGACTTTAGATTGACTCTTTCCTCCCTTTTACCTGAGGTGCACCCAAAAGTGATAGTTGCATCAAGCAACCACACTGTTCCCAAGAGACACCAACAAAAGTACATTGGGCAACATAATAAGAATGGTCTAGAAAGTTCTGAGTTCACAATGGCTATACTGAGCAGCTGCATCAAGACCAGTAATTGTTATTCCTCAGACTTCCTGTTTTAGATGAAAATTGAATCTCTTTTTTAATATCATATGTATGAAGCTTATTTTTAATTACTTGTAGCTGAGAACATTCTGAACCACAATCATTTTAAATGTTTTTAATGAATAAACATTACAAAAATATAATCTTTTGTCATTATACCTAAAGATACATATAACACTATAGTATACAATTATTCATTACAGTATACAAATTTTAATATGCACTGAATTAAATTAAGTGACATTTATTCACGCCTGAAATGAATCATGCTCACTGGGAAAAAAAAAAATCATGTATATATCGTACCACTGAAAAGAATTTGTATTTAAAAAGTCTCTCTCAAATATTTTGAGCCACTGCAACACACCAGTAAAATAAGAGATTTTATTTAAAACAGAAAATTAATGATAAATTAGCCCTGTTGGAACCATGGGATGTGGGAAAAAAAAGATATTTTGTGATATCTTTGTGTCTTTCTTCAGGGAATTAGTCTTGGCAAAAATAAAAGCTAACTTTATTAGAAGAAATACATCCAGAAGCTCTTCTCCCAAGTCTCCTTCCAACAGCTGTCTCCAAAAGCTGAAAGTCCACAGCAACTCATGCCCAGGGGATACAACCCAAGCAACAGGGTGTGAAACACCAGGTGGCAATCCACTAGTGGACTGGCTCAGCCAACCTGCCCATTCAATTTCTGCCATTGCCCTCAATACCACAAAATATCCAGCTACAAAGAAACACTCAATATTTTCTAAACAGATAGTCCAACTGTTTGCTCATATTTCCTACTGAGAATGTCCTTCCTTTAATAGTGTTTACTAGGAAAACCCTTTTTACCTTTCAAGATCCTACTCAAATACTTGCCCCTCACTAATACTTTCTCCAGCTGAATGTATGGATTTATCCTATAATTCCATCAATATTTTTCAGGATAATATTTGTCCTGTAGGCACTAGCCACAATACATATATTTTATCTGATTATATGTTTTTATCTTTCATTAGAATGGGAACCCAGACCCTATCTCCTTGGCATCCTGGAATTTAGGATGGATCATGGACCTCTGGATCTCTGAAATTGACTTTTAGTGGATAGATTCAGGCTTATTTATGCCTTGAATAGCATTTAGAAGACTCTGGTCAGAAGTGTTCAAATACTTTTTTGCTTTTTGATTGTTTTAACATGTGTCTATATATTGACCCAATTTACTATTTATGTCTACTTTAATTCATTGAAAAAGAAGATTTGTCTATACCTATTTATGGAAGGAAAAGGTATGATTCAGCAAACCAACAATTCCCAATATTTGCACATAACACATCCTGAGAAGAGATTCAGGAACTATCATCCTGAATATTTAGAAACAGCACAAATATCCAATTGGTCTTTGATGTCCAGTGGCTTCCAGGGTAAATAAAAACTTGTGATTACCCTCGGGATTGCTTGTTTCCATTTTTAGCCCTCAGTGCTTTACTAAATACCACATGAAATAAGAAACCTATACCAACTTTCCTAATTAAAGCTGTATCTGATTATGGAATCACTTAAAATACAAAAATGAATTGCACATGGCTTGCTCCTAGCACTGAATTCAGAAACGACTCCCTGGTTCTTAGTCCTTGATAGGCAGGACCAATCCAAAACTGACTATGAAGTTGTGACAAAGTGTAAACTGGTAAGCTTAACATTTACCTGGTAATACTTCATCATATTCAGTTTAAAAGCACTTCACTCGCCCACTGGCCATTTTGCTTTAACCTCATAAGGAAGTGCTACAAGAAATCCCACAGCATATCAAAGAATTTGAGTGTATATACAAACTGAATCTATGCAAGGGGCTGAGGATAATGTTCATAGACTTTTTTTTTTCTTTTTACTAGCAGAGGACATTTGTTTCCAGACTGAAAGTTTCTTAATAATTAGAACTACATAAGGAATCATGAGCTTATTTCTACAGTCTTAAGTACAGAAACCTGTGACCCAAATGGATAAGGATAACAGGGCAGGGTCAAGTCATCCATACTTCATCTCAATGAGGCCAGAGAGCTGTTGTTATTGTGGCTATTACACTGGAAGTTAAAATTTATAAAAATTACAGTTCAAGGATTGGCTTTGATAACATTAATGAAAGCAATTAGGTTACACCAAATTTAGATCCTGGAATGGCTTAGGTAATTTTAAGTTACAAGTAAAGAGGAAAAGGAAGGCAATTTAGCCCCAAGAAAGATCCACAGAACCACACTTTCTACATGATTCCAGTCCATTAATGCTCACAGTTCCACGGAAACACTTCTATTGAGTTTGCTTCCTTAGATCTGGGCATGCCTCCCCAAAGTCTCAGCCTGGGATGAGAAGATGCAAAAATCAGTGCTGAAAAATAAGGAAAATGAGCTCTTTCAAATGATCCAGATGGTTTTAAATCTCAGCTTGGCCATATATCATCTAGAATTACACATCTCTTTTTTTAATACATGAAAAAAATGTTATTATAATTTTACTATATAACACACTATGAATACACCACATTGCATTTTCCAAATGACAAGTCAGGCACACAATAACATTTTTCTTTTATTCCCAGTAACCTTAATACTGTTTGCCTCCAGGAAGCTTCAGTTTCTTCTCATGTCCCCACCACTGGTCAGATGATACCAACAATTCTTGGTAGTAAAGAACATTTTACTGAGTTTTTCTATCATGGTTATTATTATGATATTCATCCTTCTCTTCTCTTTTAGTTTTCAGCATATGATAATGTGTTTCTTCATTAACATGCAAAGGATATGGTCAAGGAATAAGTATTGTGTGTTCATATGGAATGTCCACAATAGTTGACAGCACATGAAAGTCCTATCATCAGTGTCAAAACAAGCTCTACTTTGTCATCAGGAAAAAAGGAATGCATACATTTATAACAAGCCCAATATAGTGCACCATCATAATTAATTTATACCCTTTTGATTGACAGTAGTTTCTTTCTTCTTTTTCCTTACTGCAAATTCTTTAATTGTAAATAAATGTTTCAAGATAGGTATCCCATTTTACTGATGCTACTGCCATGATATATCAAGATGCTTATGAGGCTGAATGAAAAAGGCATTTTGAAGAGAAATTACTTTTAAAATCTGATTCTAAGAAAACCAATATTCATCTCTTTGACAGATACTGATAGCTTGCATCTTGTGTCTGGAATGTTATGTCTCCAAACCATATCACACATGTGTAAAATGAAAAACATCTAATGCTGATTTTTTTAATGAGAGAAACTATGCAAAAGTAGTGAGAGTCAATAAAGTTACATCTATTTCCTTCGGCGTCTAAAAGCAAAGGGAGTGCACACACAAATGGTCAAAATTCTAACTAGTAAACTTTTAAGAGTGTTAAACTGTGTAAACTATTTCATCTATTGATCACTAGTACTTGCAGAGTAATTGGTATGTTCTATGTACTTATGTGTATCAACTCTAAATCTTCACTCTCATACTTGATCTATGAGATATTCCCTAAAAACTTATGTGTGAGACAATGCAAGAAAGTTTACAGTGAAATGAATGGGGTTATGAGAGCTTTTACCCAATCAGTGCATTAATTCGCTTATAGGGATTAACTGGGTGGTAACTGTAGGCAGGTAGGGTGTGGCTGGAGGACGTGGGTCATTATGGGTGTGCCTTTGGGGTATATATTTTGTCCCTGGTGAGCTGAGTTTAATCTCTCTTGGCTTCCTCCGGCCATGTCCTGATCTATTTTCATCCACAATATACTTCCACATGATGTTCTGCCTCTCTTGGACTCTGAGGTATAAAGCTGACCATCTTTTGTACTGTGAATGCCAAATAAACTTTCCTCTTCTAAAATCTTTGTCAGGTCTTTGGGTCACAGTGGTGAAAAAATCTCACTAAAACATTCACAAAACCCAATAGATACTTGTATTATCCCCCTTATTTACATATGGAAACTAAGACAGAAGGGTCCAAAAGCATGCAAAAGGTATGGAGCTGGTTACAGTGGGGTGGGTGTTAACAATGGCACCTGGTGTCCCTGTCTTCAACAGGTTTATGTTTTGGTGTTGCTTTGGGGTTACTGTGTTTATTTATTGTTCTGTGCCAGCATTGTGATAATTTCACAGACAAGAGTTATCTAGATCTTTTCCAGGATTATAGGCACTCATTGAGGCTGAATTTTGTGGTTATACATAACTAGCAGTGTTCATTAGCTTTCTTCCACTGTAAAAAATACTTGAGATAAATCAACTTCAAAGCAGGAAAGATTTGTTTGGGTCATGGTTTCAAAGGTTTGGGTCCATGGTCGGTTGGTTCCATTGTTTTGGGGCCTTTGGTGACACATTACATCATGGAAGAAAGCACATGGTGGAGCAAATCTATTCACCTCATGACTGGGAAGCAAATCAAGAGAGAGAGGAGGGGTGGGGCTCCAATATTTCCTTCAAGGTTACATCTCCAATTACTTAACTTCCTTTGACTAGGTTCTACCTCTTAGTGGTTAAACCACCTACCAAAAAGCATCACAGTCTGGGAACAAGCCTTTAACATACATGTATTTAAGGAACATTTAAGATCCAAACCATAATACCATCCTTTAGGAAGAAGGAAAAGCAGGTAACTTGGCCTCATCTGTTACCCATTCAATTTGGGATCATGAATTTGAATGAGAAGGAGCACCTGGAATTAAAATATTTCCTGTTTCTGTAGAAATTTAAAAGGTGGTACAACCAAGGACCAGACTTGGAGGCCCTGATTCCCCAGGTGGTGATACAAAATCAGCTCCTTTAGAATCTGAGAGCCAATTCAGCTCCTCTTGGCTGAACTGATGGAAAATGCATTTATATTTGGCAAATGCCAATATAATTGGGCTTTTTAAAATTCCAGAAGACTTTAATTGCAGAAAATCGCTTAAGTTTAAATCCTTTATTGTCTTTTTTTTTTCAGCTCTTGAAGCTGAGCAATGAAATGAGACCAAACTAGAGTTTAATAAAAACTAATTCCCACTAGAATTTAGAGCACATCTTTAAACTGCCTTAAATCTTCTGTTCATGAAACTTTGACCAGCTAACTGCAAAGGTCCACAACCTGTTTCTTATTTACACGTTTTTCTCTCTTCAGGAGATGAATGGAAAAATAACCAGGAAATAATGCCTCTAGAATTGTCACAGCTCCTAGTCATCCTGGACAACTGCCAGACTCTATTCAACTTGTGGGAGAAAAGCAATTTCTCTCAGAAAAGGGGACATTAAGATCCCTAAGGACTTCTGCAAAGAGAGGGAGCTGCCTCTTTAGACACCTTCTGCATGCCTAGGTACATAACATGACCTCCCTTAGACCTTATGGCAGCACCAAAATATACATGTGTGCATCCTGCTGTCACCAAGAAGAGTCTTCCTGAGGTTTAACCATCACACATGAATAATGTGCAAAGGCAATACCATATACAAGTCCAGGCAGCTGTGCCTTCTTCTCAAAACAATCCTCCTGCCTTGTAGGATAGGATGGCTAGATGGAATAAAGGATGGTCAATTATATTAAAATTTCAGAAAACCAAGAGCATAATGTTTTTATATAAGTATGCCACCACTCTTGCATGGTAAATAGATATTATTCATTACTTATCTCACATGTCAATTGAATTGACCATCCTATATTTTTATTTGCTTAATCTGGCAACTATAACACTAGGTGAATTCTCCTAATAAGAACCAAAAGTTGACTATCTTGTTTTCTTACTGGTACAGATTCCAATTCATTTTTTTTTTAAACTAATGCATTTTGGCAGGATGTGTGGGGTGTTGCTGCTTTACATTTCATTGTAGGTCTACATGAAGGAAGGGAGAAGGGCTGAAATAAGGAGGAAGAAGGAAAGTGAATAGGAAGAGAGAGTGGGAATGAAGGGAAAAGAAATAATAAACTAAAATAAATAAGGAGAAGGGAAAAAATTAAGATTTCTTAAAAATGTTCTATTTTCAAAACTTATCACTCATATATATCAGAATTATAAACTGCTACAAATTAGTTTATCTTGGAATTAAAACTATAAAAAATCCCTTATAGGAGACATGTATTTAAGAATATAATTTATGAAATATTACATTGATACATTTCCTTTAAAATATATACATAATATTTATATACATATGTGTGTATATATATATATATGTGTATGTTTATATATATATTATATGTATTATATATATATATACATTATAATTATAAATGCCATGTTTCTCAAATATTATTACCACCAAGGCACTCTACAATAATTTGATTTCAGTTAGCCAACTAAATTATACACAGGCACATTCAATTTTTATTAACTCAAAATCTGTCTTAGTAGTCCCATGACATCTGGATATCTGTAAGCAGCTAAAACTTTGGCAATTCTATAGATAAAATAACTCACCAATTTAACTTCTGAAACCATTTATCCAGAGGTTTTATCTCTATATACACACAGTCAAGTTTCTCATTAATTTAAGAAGTCGTCTGACCTACCCTGACCCAGGCTGTTGTCTCCACATAATGAGGCTGGGGCCCCAGCATCCAGACAGCTCTGCCCACTCTAAGGTTTAATGATTCCCAGAGCCAGGGTTTAAATGGGTAACTTCAAGTAGGGAATTTAAACATTACTTTTCTCTGTTGAAAGGTGGTTACAGAATACAAATATACACTTACTTTCTTTCTTACTTAAGCTTCCAGGAATATAAGAGGTGGTATTTTATTTCTTGTATACATGACTGCCTACCACGAGTAAACATAAGGTGAGAGAATCTAACTGATGTAGGGGTGGGGAACATTAAAATTATACCATAATCTTTTCTACTTACTTAAAGCTTATTGTGTTTATTTGAAAATACCATGATATATTTCAATGGGACCAGAGACCTGGGAAAATAACATTTCACTCAGGGCTGACCATAATGATTGAGCTATAAAACTCTTTTTGTTGTCCTCCTTTAGTTCTCAACCTGTGTGGCTCTGCATTTAAGAGGAATGGCTGTCTGAGGGGGTCTTAGGTCTTTCTTACATTCCAAGGACACTTGTGTCCTGTGGCCACACATATAAAATGACCTGGTTCCTTCCTTTAATAACCAGAGAAAACAGGACACAATTATCAAGCATAACACAATATATCAAGTTTTATCACAGCCACAAGTGAAAGGATTCTATTGGAAATGAAGAAAAATAAGTCACAAAATCCAGAAGGAGGCGTGGAGGATGCCCAAAGGTGCAGGGAGGGCAGAGATGAGAGCAAAGCTAAGTGACTCTACTGGGTGTTGCCTGGGGCCCATAGGACTTGGAGCTATGCTGCTGTGTCCAGAGCAGCAGTGTTTTAAACACAATATACAAATAGAAAATCTGATGTACAGTAAAGCTCATAGGCAAGGAGACAACTGCAACTTAAAAGCATTTTTTTGTAGTTCCCAAGAGTAGGGGCCATGGCAGGTCATGAGCTGGGACACACAGGAATCACCAGGGTCCATAGAGGGCAGAGGGAGGGGGAAGTAAGGTTTCTGCAGGTCATACTTGCTATTCTTTCCAGTCTTCTCAGTAAACCTCAAGGCAATGAATGAAAGGTAGAAGGAGGCAGAATGCAAGCCGGTTTGGAGTCAGAAAGGAAGGGACAGAGTACCAGTATCTTCCTGAAAAGTCTATAAATTTACTGCCATATGTCAATACAAAATCATTCCATGACTCACATTTACCAGAGAAAACCTCCACATAATTTAAACTCTAGATTCAGTGATTTCTAGTATTCCTGACCCAAGAGAACAAATGTTTCCTTCTCAAGAATTAGGATCTTTTTATTATTGAACACCAACTTATTTTTTAAGAACTTTTTACTGATTTTTTTAAATAAATGACAGCAGAATGCATTACTATTCATATTACACATATAGAGCACAATTTTCATACCTCTGGTTGTATATAAAGTACGTTCACCCCAATTTGTGTCTTCATACATGTACTTTGGATAATGATGTCCATCACATTCCACCATCATTGCTAATCCCCTGCTCCCTCCCTTCCCCTCTCACCCCTCTGCCCTATCTAGAGTTAGTCTATAAATAGATTTTTTTAAATGTGGCATATATACACAATGGAATATTACTCAGCAATAAAAGAGAATAAAATCATTGCAGGTAAATGGATGCAGTTGGAGAAGATAATGTTTAGTGAAGTTAGCCATTCCCCCCTCAAAAAATGCTGAATGTTTTCTGATAAAAGGTAACTGACTCATAGTGGGGTAGGGAGAGAGGGGGAGAAGGGGAGGAATAGACAAACTCTTATTTTTTTTTTATTACAGCAGCCTAAGCAAACTAATACAGACACATATCAAATCCAAAGAATTCTTTCTTACATTCATATATAGGAGATTTCATTCCAAAGTTATAGAATATGACAATGAGCATTACATACACAGTAAAATTTATAGAAATGGCCCATGAGATAAATTTGCCCTCTGAGGGAAAAAAAAATCCTAAGTCTATAGTTAGTAAACAAGTTAGGTTCCAGAGCCTTTTATTAAAGCATAATAATTGCTAATCAAGTGTGATGGCTTTTATACAGCTATATACAATAAAAATCCAAATGATTTTTCAGATATTACCAAATACTTAAATATTTGCTATTGTACAAATTTTACCTAACTAGACTAGTCCACATTCTATTATAATCTTAGACCCATTCACTAAAGAGGAAGAAATATACACAGATAAATAAACAGAAGACAAGTGAAGTAATTAAGCTCCTGATTGCCTCATAAAATGTACAGGTGGTAAAAATGGTGAACATCCGAGTATACTGACCTATGTGCCTCCAGTACATGACAAGGATACTGCTATAGTTTAGATCTTCAATGTCCCCGAAAGGCTCATGTGATAAAGGCCTGGTACCCAGGATGATATATTAAGAGGTAGTAGAATTTTCAAGAGGCAAAGCCTAGTAGGAGGCCCATAGGTCACTGAGGACATTTGTTAAAGGTGCTGATGATTCCCTGGTCCCTCCTCACTCTTTACTCTCTGGCTCCTGGTGTGCATGCTGTTGCTCTCATGTGTACTGTTACCATAATGTGGGGCCTTGCTACAGGCCCAGAGCAATGGGGCCCACCAATCATGAACTGAAAGCTCCAAAGCTGGGAGCCAAAATAAACCTTTTCTCCTTAAGACAACTTGATTTGTATTGGTTCCATTATCAGAAATCTGACTACCATAGACACAATATTGGAATTACATGTTTATATTTTTTCACAATTATAAAGCTATTTTAAAAAAATATCCCCCTACACTGGAAGAGCAAAAATATATAAAAACAATGAAGGTGTACATAAAATTGTAACACTGGAATAAAATGCCTGTATTTACTGACTTGTTCTCTAAGTTTTTAGTTTGGAGTGAGAAAAATAAATTATATAAGTTCTAGGGCAAAAGTTCTCCTGGAGTCATTTTAGGATGAAGCATTATAAAAGAATTTGCCAACCAAACCACTGTGAGGTTTACACAGTAAAGGAATATGGGTATTTCTGGAGGGAAACACATAGGAACCCATCTCTAAAGTACTTCAGAAGAGTCATTCACTTTAAAACAATAAAATATGAACCACAAAAACCAAGGAAGGTACAAATCATGGGGAAGAGGATCTCTTTAGTTTGAACACACACTTATAAGTGAGGGTTTTAGGTATATCAGTAGGTATTGCAGTCCTACCTAAAATCTAGGACAATGTTTGGGGGGGAAATGTGCTGCATATTGGCCAACATAGGTATGTGTGTTGTCTTTGATCACAAAGATGAAAATGCTTATAGGAAATGCTTCTATCATTTAAACTTTATCACAATCCCTAAGTTCTCCAACAGAAAGAAGACTGGAGTTAGGAACTACAGATCAAAAAAAGTTATGTAACAGTGGTCCACTTTATGCTTTGAATATAACTATTGCTGCTCTGCCACTGCAACTTATTTTTTATTTTTATTTTTTAAATTTTTTTTAGTTATACATGGGCACAATATCTTTATTTTGTTTATTTATTTTTATGTGGTGCTGAACCTAAGGTCGAACACCTGAGAGGTGAGTGCTCTACTGCTGAGCCACAACCCCAGCCCTGCAACTTATTTTTTAAATGGACATGTTTCTTTTTCTTCCTCCCTCCCTGCTCCTCCCTAATCTCTCCCCTCCCTAATTTCAGGAGAAATGGGATTACCTTTCTTTCCTATCCTAGGCAGATTTATCTGTTCCTGAGCACACATTTACCATAAGAACAAAGTAATCCAGACTTTGGGGATGGCACCAGAAGATCTCAGAAATGACAATCTTCCAGATTAACAAGTGGATTACAACTCCAACAGAGAGAACATGGAATATAGCCTTTGAATCACCTCATTAAAAGCTCCCTATTTCCGTTGATGGGCAGAATCACAGCCTTTGGGTTAGGAGTCCCGTGTTTATCTTTTGCTAGCAAAGAATAAAACTTCTTTTTCCTTTTTCTCAAAGTCGTTACTGGATTAGCATCAGGGACAAGGACTGAACTTTTGGCAATGATTACTTGGTCGAGTTACAACAAAGCTCATGAAAAAAACAATTAGAGCTACCATTAGGCATCAGATGCAATGCCTTGTGTAACCATGGTGGATGGCCTCTTAGTGAATGCAATGCCAATGGAGAGGAAAGGGAGAAGAGAGGATTATTACTTGTACAAGTAAGAAGACCACTGGGTATTACTCCTACATCAATGTGTCTTCCCAAAGAAAGCAAGGATTTTTTATTGGGTAAAAATATGCATTTGTATAGGACATACTCCTCACCACAAGGAAAGGTGGGCCCATTCCTAAGCATGTTCAGTTTGAAGTAACAATTCCATCACTATACCAGACCTTAAACTATACTACAGAGCAATAGTAACAAAAACAGCATAGTATTTGCACCAAAACAGACTGGTAAACCAATGGTACAGAATAGAAGACACAGAGAGACTAACCCACAAAATTACAATTATCTTATATTAGACAAAGGTGCCAAAAACATACATTGGAAAAAAGATAGCTTCTACAACAAATGGTGCTGGGAAAACTGGAAATTCATATGCAGCAAAATGAAATTAAACACCTGTCTCTCACCATGCACAAAACTCAACTCAAAATGGATCAGGGACTTAGGAATTAAACCAGAAACCCTGTGTCTAATAGAAGAAAAAGTAGGCCCTAATCTTCACCAAGACTAGTGCAAGAATTAAAATCAAGAGTCAATAAATGGGATGGATTCAAACTATTTTTTTTTTCTCAGCAAAAGAAACAATCTGTGAAGTGAATAGAGAGCCTACATGTTGGGAGCAAATTTTTACCCCTCACACATCAGATAGAGCACTAATCTCTAGGGTATGTAAAGAACTCAAAGAGCTAAACACCAAAAAAATAAATAGCCCAATCAATAAATGGGCCAAGAACCTGAACAGACACTTCTCAAAAGATGATTTACAATCAACAAATATTTGATAAAATGTTAATTAATCATCGCTAGCAATTAGAGAAATGCAAATCAAAACTACTCTAAGATTTCATCTCACTCCAGTCAGAATGGCAGCTATTATGAAAACAAACGAGTGTTGGCAAGAATGTGGGGAAAAGACACACTCATACATTGCTGGTGGGACTGCAAATTGGTGGAGCCAATATGGAAAGCAGTATGGAGATGTCTTGGAAAACTGGGAATGGAACCACCATTTGACCCAGCTCTCCCTCTCCTCAATCTATACCCAAAGGACTTAAAAATTGCATACTATAGGGATACAGCCACATCAATGTTTATAGCAGCACAATTCACAATAGCTAAACTGTGGAACCAACAAGATGCCCTTCAATAGATGAATGGATTAAAAAAAAATGTGGCATATATACACAATGGAATATTACTCAGCAATAAAAGAGAATAAAATCATGGATGGAGTTGGAGAAGATAATGCTAAATGAAGTTAGAAAATCCGCCCCCCCCCAAAAAAAAAAAACAAATGCTGATGTTTTCTCTGATATTAGGAGGCTGATTCATAGTGGGGTAGGGAGAGGGAGTATGGGAGCAATAGAGAAGCTCTAGATAGGGCAGAGGGGTGGGATGGGAAGGACGGTGGCATGGGGTTAGCAATGATGGTGAAATGCGATGGACATCATTATCCAAAGTATATGTATGAAGACATGAATTGGTGTGAACATACTTTTTATACAACCAGAAGTATGAAAATTGTGCTCTGTATGTGTAATATGAACAGTAACGCATTACACTGTCATATATAAAAAAATAATTTTTTTAAATAAATAAATTTATTTATTTTCCTTCAGAGCCCTTCCTCCACCATTATCAAGAACCAGCCCCTACTCCAACCTGTTGCTAAGGTAACCTATCCCAGGAATTGCCCCTCCCTACAGGGAGCTATAAAGTTGTTAATTAATGTGTCCTGGGCTGCTCCATCCTGCCATTCCCCCTTCAGCCCACCTGTTTCCCACTTTTTGGTCATCCCACAGAGCATTCCTGGGCCTAATCCTGGGCCTAGTCACGTATGCAGGAAGGAGAAAGATAAGGGGGAAAAGGCAGGAGAACAAAGGAAGCCTAGGACATATAAAAAGGGCAGAACACCTCATTTCTTGGGATACCAGGATACCAGCTATGGCGCTCTTCTCCCTCCCGGAGAAGTCTATGTTAGCCCTTTTAAAATAAACCATGCTTAATAATAATAATGATAATAATAATAATAATAATAATAATAATAATAATAAAAGCCACAATTCCATAACAAAAGGATAGCTGATGGGAAAACCTTCTGGGTGGAGAATTATCTTTAATGAGTAAAGTATGCTCTAGGTCATCTAGAAGAGATGTCAGGTAATGGTGATTGAGGCTGGCTCTTTGTAGGTATCTCTGGTAGGCCTTATTTGAAACAAAAGAACAACTTGAAGAAGATTTCACAGCCATTTGAAGGATCAGCAACTTCTGGCCCCCTCCCCAACAGAAGCATAGGTGATTGCCCCTCAAAAGTACCTGCCTAGCAGCTAACAAGTTCTTCCCCATCAAAGGATAACTGCCTTTTAAAAAGTAATTTTTGTTCTGTGTGTCTTAATCCAGACTAAGATATTTTTTTAAAAGATTCCAAATTGCTGTTTCTTCTGTTTTCTGTTGAGGAGATTAGGCTTAACCTATAGCATAATGGTTAACAATGAAATCTCCTATGAAACAATTCATTTATGATATCCTTTTGACTTTGGGCAACATGTTTAGCCTGGCTGATTAAACCCTTTAATTCTGACCTTGACAGCCCAGTTCACTTTAAGGAACTTGAAAAGGAGAGAACCTGGGCTGGCCTGCTAATTTCAAATTGTGGAGTTTGTGATTAAAAACAAAACAAAACACCTCAGAAATCAGAGCCAGAAGTCGTAGAAAGGATCTTAAACAAACAAAGGAATAGATATGTGAACACATTACTTGAATCTGAGGAGAAAGAGAAGACTTAAAACCAGATAGTTCAAAGAATCTTGCATACTATCTTCTGCATGATGGGGCAATGGATTGGAAAGATGGAAGCAAAAAATTTGATTCTCTTATTAGCCCTTCTTAGCCATTTCTTTAATCATAGCATGTATCATTACTTTTGACAAATTTCCAAAATATGGCACACACACACACACACAAAAAAAAAATCCAAAAAGCATTTCCTAAATTATTTTAAGAGTAGAATAAAGGGGATAATCTTGGAAAAGGTTTGTGTTGTTGCTTTTGTTTTGTTCTTCCAAGATAGATGAGAAATACAAATTTGTCTGAGTGGAGCAGTTAAATTATGAGCATAGCCATATCTTCTGGTATTCATCATAAGAGGAAAATGATGAAAAGAATGCTTTAAAATTGTAACAATAACCACTGACCTATATATCCTAATAGTCAATATTGTATGAATGCAATTTGACCCAATTTTTAATATAAAAATATTTAAGTAGAAGTAATATCTAAAATAATAAACTCCTTTCACACAAAAGTAGATTTCCCAAGAATCTCTTTGACATAAATTATTAAAATCTTTTATTTGCCCCAAAGTCAATTTGGCATTTTCGACCAGGATGGAAAATTCTGAGAAGAGAAATTTGATAATAAACATATTGTGTAAAAGTTTTGAAATAGCAAGACATTTATGGGTTTTTCCATAGATGGCAAGTTAGAAAATTCTCTCCTTCCTTTTATAAAAGATGGAGTTTAGAAAATTTCCAAATATGTCATAAGAATCCTTCCCTCCAAATTTTTGTTTTATTGATGATTCTCCTACTAAAGAATGATCATAAAAGGATTTTGATATCTAAGGGTCTCTGAAAACAAAATTGAAAAAACTTTTCCATTTTTAAAAACAAGGCACTATCAAGCCATGAAGGATTCTATTGATGATATTGACAGTACCTACTGGTCAAAGTCAGGTCAGATTTCCTCTAACACAGAAATGTTAGGAACTCCTTCTTCTCTGACATAGCAACTTAGTGAAGCAGGAGAGTAAAACATTCATCATAAGAAATGCAATAAAAATATTTCTACACTTGACCTTTTCCATATTTTGCTAATTGAAAGATGATCTAGAAGACTATCAAGATGGAAACTAAATTTACAAAAGGTGCTGATATAAATCTCTATAAAAGGTCAATCTCCTCATTTAAAATAAAAGGAATCCCATGGAGAAAGCAAAAAAGAAAAGCATCCAGATGGAGATAAATGGCTTCTCAACAGCTGATATTTCTTAGGACCTGATAATCTGTGAGACTCTTCAGTGAGTTCTATATAAAACCAACCTCAAATGGTTACCAAAGAAGCTTCAAAGGCAGGAAAGTGGCAGGTCCCACTTCACAGAGTCAGAAACCTAACGATGGGTGTTATATCCCAAATCCAAAGCTGATGGGCCACATGACCCTTGATATTGACCCTTCCTTGTGGTTGTTGCACCCTAATACCTGCCACTTCCACCCCAACCCATGCATGGAGACAAGAATGAATATCTCTCTATCGTGTTCTGTGCTACTAGCACATGAACACCCAAGAATAGGTACTGGAGCCTTAGGTGGACCTACACGTTTATCTCCAGGGTGCACCCACCACCCTGACCTTACAACATTGCTGTGTATACTGCAATAGTAGGTTTGAAATGTTTTCTGTTTTTTTTCCAACAAGAATGTGTCCTCAAGATAATGCTTACATTTGCACATTTAGCACCACCTTCCAGCCATAAAACATGCATCCCCTATGTGTAAGAACCTTAAGTAAAATGGATGAGTAGATGGACACATCAAGTCTACATTTAGTAAACTATCTCAGCACTAGAAACTGAGCTAAAGTTTCACTTGCATTAATCTCACAATAGTTTTATTCACTGGATTAGCAACTTTACCTGTTAAATAGATAAGAAATTAGTGCCTCAGAGGAACTAAGGAAAATGCCCAGGGTCGAGGAGTTGCTTAGTTGGAGGATTGAATTTTGTTTTCAAATCATTCTAGTCTCAGGTTTCATTCTACCCCATGATGAGGCATCTAAGAAGGAATATCTTAGAAATCTAGTTTCCTCTTCTGTATTGCTCCAGAAAAATCAAACACTATTTTTTTTCATTCAAAGACTTATTTTTCTAGATTAAGAAGTTCCCAATGAACAATGAGAATTCCCACTGGTGTGTGACTCTATGCAGAAGAATTGAACTGCCCAAATTCTGAGGCCTGATGATGGGTTTATGCAACACAATAGCTTTATTTTCTGCATGTCTTCCAAGAAAAAGAAGAAAATGAATTCTTTCACCTGCAAAAGCCATGACTTGTAGCAGTATCTCATTTCCAATATTGGACCTTGAAATACAGTCTTTAAAAATATGTTTTTTATTCCAATTTATATTCAAGTCATTATAATAGGCCCATTCTCTGGATAAGATTAAACTGAAGACTTTCTGTTGGAATATGGTCCATATTCTTGAATTTGTCTCCAGGTCTCTGAGTTAGCAAAAAGGCTAAAGTTGGAAGGAGGCATAGAAATGTGCCATTCTCCCTCTCATATCTCTCAGGTCTCCATCTTTGTCTTTGATGCCTCTAACTTTGCTGCAAGTGGTACCTGCATCTGCTCATATCCAAGGAAACACTTCTGCACAGCTCCGGGAATATCTTCCCCAAAACAAAATGGCTCAAGCCATTTCCAAGCCTAAACCAAACCAAGCCCATTTAAAACAATGTAAAACAGAACCTCTCCTATCTCCTGCATGGTATAGAGAAGGCTGTTGTTCTTACCAGGGTACTGAGGCTTTTGCCATACAACCCCTATCTTGCCTCCAAGAGAAGATGAAACTTGCCAAAGTCTTATAACCCTCAGTTCTAATTCTTCTTCTTTACCAAACACTGTCTCATCTTTAATGCATCAACTTTTTACATACATCTTTTGTCTTTGTTCTTTCCCTGTATGGTAACCAAGAAAAAAATGCATAGAAGAATAATTCAGAGCACAGAGTCTCTACAGTTCTCCCAGGAGGTTTGAATTCAGGCTTCCCACACATGCTTGGTGGAAGCTGACCACCCATCTCTCTGTGGACCACACACTCTTCCCTTCTGCTTTCCCTAGACTTGCTGTGTCATCAGTCTCTGGGCCATGAAATACAGAAGTTCACTGATCTTGGATAAAACACATACATTAATTTATGACTCTGAGGCAGCTTTGATTTTGATATTGGGCTCTGAACCTTTTCAGCTGGATGAGATTAGGTGACTTGTTAACAATATTGGCCTTCATTTCTACTCTATAAATTAGGAATAATAGCTGTAAAGATTTATATTATAAACACTTAGCACTATCTGACATAAGAAAACTGTTCCAAAAGTTAGTGGTAAAGAGTTAGGGCTCTGGGGCAGAGGACAGTTATACAAATTGGGGGCTCTGACATTTACTGGCTCTATTGCCTTAGCAAGTTCCAGTTTCCCCATCTGATTAAATGAGGGTGAAATAATTGCATTTCCTTTGGGAATCAGGCATATTAGATAAGCAACACTAGCAAAGCACTTGGATCAGAAACTAACACATGCTTAACATAGATATTCCTCAATGCACAACCTCACTACAGTTTCACACAATCTGATCCAGGTTATTAAATCTTAGTTAGACCAATTCTCTCATTGTCATCATCCTCATCTCTGTGGTCACGGCATTGTCACTGTAATCAATAGTAGCAGCAGCATTACCGACATCATCATGATCACCATCACTGCCATCATCATCTTCATCATCATCCTCATCATCACCATTCACCTCACCTCCTCCTGATCACCCATCTCCACTGCTGCTGTCATCATTACCATCAGCTCCACATCATCACCATCATCGTCAACATTGTCATCATTCCAACATTCTTCTACTGGGCTCACTTCTATCTTCTCCCTTTCATTCCTCACCTTATTATTATATTTAGGTCTGCACATTTGGGTAATGTGCTCACAGGCTCCACATTTTCTGCCCTTTGCTCCTTCTGGCACAACAAGGACAGTTTGAAGGATCTTTATCTACTCAACAGTTCATTTCATAATGTCATTCCTTTAAATCAGGATATCTGGTTGGGTTTGTCATGTCTAACTCACTCTCCTCAGATTCTTAGGAATAGAATATTAGTCTTAGGAAACGTTCTGAATATATCTAGGCTGTGTTCAAATGTTTAAGAAATACCACATATTATATATTTCTCTTGAGATATAGTAATCCATTTTAGCATATTAAAGAACTGCAAAGAATTTAACCAGTTCATCCACCTAACTAAAATAATAAATATATTAGTCTGTATAATCAACAACTCCCTAAACTATGACTGTGGAACTTTCCCTGCATATGTGTGTACATATGTACTATGTAATAGGAAAGGCTGTGCTGCACATCTCCTCCTTTCTGTGTACACAAATGCGTGTATGCATACATGCAGTGTGCTCTAATCCTTCTCCTTTCTCTATGTGTATGTGTATATATATATATATATATATATATATATATATATATATATATACACACACACACACACACACACACACACACACCAAGGTTTGCCACATGACTTCTTTCTTTATGTATGCATGCATGTGAGTGTGTGTGTATATACTAAGCAATGGACAGGGTGCCTTACTAGACTTTTCTCCATTCTATGTGTGAATGTGTGGGTGAATGTGTTTGTGTGCCTTCTGCTTTAAGAAAATTTTTCCACCTCACCTATTTCTCTTCTGAGTTTAAAACCCATTTCCTTTCCCTAATTATTGACTACTCTCAACATTTTTCTTTTCTTCTTTTCATCTTTTACTTATATCCCATAAGAGAAAGAAAAGTACTTCAAAGTGGAGAAAAAAAGAATGAAAACATTTTATGTCCCATAGTTTTCATTTGCTCTGTCTCTGTGGGCTGGACACCAGTTGTGTTTCTGCACACACAGGTTCAATCGGCCTGGCCCTGCCTGCCCCTTTTTGTCCCTTTAATGTTTCATGAAATACTCCCATCCATGGAAAAGGCACACACACACACAGACACATGTACACACACGCACAAGCATGCTCGTGTTCTTAGATGTCAGGTCCATTAACTGCAGGTTAAGAGAGATGCTCCATAAAGCTAGAAGCTGCTGTATTTCTCCTTGAATCCTCAGTACTAGCACATGACCTGGCCTACATTAGGTTCCCAGTAAATGTTGAAGGTATAAATGAATTAATCAGGAGTTCTTAGGAGAGGTTCATTTCTCTTCAAGACATGAACTGTTTCTTAGTCAGGAATATATTAGAATGTTCATTGGAAAGAACAAACTTATGCCATAGGTCTTGATACATTCAGGTATATTTTTTCTTAGCTCCTTTGAAATGTATTTATTATTCTCATAAATTTATCCTGCTGCTATAAATTCAGCACTCCACCATCTAGGACCTGTGCATATAATGGTACAGGTTGTACAGTTTTTGCAGTAATGTCTGCCAAGGGAGGGATGAGGGCTGAAATTTAAGCTTCCATAGTTGGGCAGAGCAGGTCTGCCTTGAAGAACCTTGTCCAAGGTTGTTGGTTAGAATCTGCACAAAAAAGCCATGCAGATGAGCTGTGAACCTCCCATAGGTAACCTGAATCTTGGGGCTACTTTTCTTCAAAATCTAGGCCAAGACTTGGGGAAGATGGACATGCATAACCCTTTAATTATGACTTTTTTTTCTGTAGCTCACAATGGGAAAATATTATGGAAAGAACACAAGCAACAAACATTAGATTTGACTGGACCCAAAGAATTTCCTAAAATTCTTTCCAACACCAAGCCCAGAGTAGTTGAGAGGTGGAGATGGAGTAGTTGAGATGGAGAGCCTAAGAGAAATAAAGAGGAAATTAGAAGGGATAGAGGCCAGCCAGAGTTACCTGTGACACACCATCATGACAGGAAGCTTTCTGCAAGGCTAGAAGTCATACTCAGCTTCAGCTGAGGTCTTTACTACCTACCTACAGCTTTCACCCAGGAGCCAGGGGCCCGTGAAGTCTTATAGTTTCTTTCTTTTTTTTTTTCCTATGTGAAGAATTCTTCTGCCCTTCTACCTGGTAATCTCTTCTTCCCTGTAGTTAAAGTTAAAAAAAAAAAAAGCAATACATGTTTGTAAGAGCAAATTTTGGAAATCAAAACCATAAAAGAGGAAAATTAATTCCACATAGGTCTTTTGCTATACACATACACTATGAACATTTTGGTGAATTTTTTTTATCCAGTTGTATTGGCAGATACATAGATATCAATTTACAATCAGCTTATGTTTATATATGTGGATGGATATGTACATATAAATAAGTGAGTATAACTTTATAAAAACTGAAGATACCTTATGTATCTTATACATTATCAATGTGATGTGTGTCTATGTTTGTATGCACACCCACAAATACAAAAGACAATGTGACTGAATGCACTGGATATTTGGTGATCTAGACAGACAAAAATAGATATATACTGAATATATGTAAAAATACGTAAATACAGTATTAACATCATGAATCTGCTTTTTTAAATGAAAAATGCTAGCAAAATCATTATTTTGTATCTTATACTCCTTTTTATGGTATTGTTTTAGTCAGCTTTTTCACTTCTGTGAACAAAATACCTGACAAAAACAATTTTAAGGAGTAAAGTTCATTTGGGGGCTCACACTGTCATAGATCTCAGTCCACAGATGGCTGGCTGCATTTCTTGGGGCTCAAGTTAAGGTAAGATATCATGGGGGAAGTGTGTAGTAAAGGAAGGCAGCTCAGAATTTAATGATCAGGAAGGGGGAAAAGGGAGAGGGAAAGAAAGAGAGAGAGAGAGAGAGAGAGAGAAGGATGGATGGCATCCTGGGGAGTCATGGGGGTGGGAGGGCATGTTGAACTAAGTGCCATGATAGTCTGGGGATGTAGAGGGCAGTGACCAGTGACTAGGAGTTAACTAAAGAGTATCAGGAGCTACAGACCACAAATGCCTAGGTAAGAACATGCAGGGAAGAACCTATGAACTTGGTGATCACACACCCAGGATGAGAATAATGAGGGAACTGGACACAGAAGGGTTTGGAGCCAGGCAGAGTTGGAACAGTCAGCATCAGAAAACAGGCACAGGCTGATGATTCCAAGGGTTTGCTCAACATATAGAAACTTGTGTTTATATCCTTAAGGAATTCACAGAAACCCTTGCCTATCTCTTGGTTCCCTAATCTCAATAACTACACTCAACAAAATCACATCCAGCTCATGAAGAACGATAACCCAATCCTAGAAATGAGACCTTAGCTTTGTAGTCACCACATTGTCACGTGCCCTTTAGGCCCACCTTGTGCCAAGCAACAATATTCCCAGTATGGGACTCAAGGGCTGGTGTCTCCTGAGTACTGTGTACCAGGCCTAGGTGACTTCTGTATACCCACAGGTCCTTCACCTGAGAAAAGGGATTGGGACTTGCTCTCCAGGGATGCAGTCAGAATTATATCAAGAAGATTTTGAATAGCCTAAAGATTACTAAACACAAGGTCATTCCTTTCTTTTCATCTTTCACAAAAACCTGTGCTATTTTTATCAGAGCAATAAGAAAGTAAGTGTTTTCCCCCACCACCTCTGGGAAAAGAAAGCAGCTATGCCAGAGAAAAGAAGATAAATATGGATAACCAAAATTATTATTATGATTTCTTCTTTCCTATATAATGCTCTTATTTCTAATGTACAAATTTAAATGTAAACCCTGACACCTAAAAATGTTCACTAGATAATGAAATGTGTTATGTGTTAGATTACACATTTCTAAGAAGGCAACAAGACTTATGTGTGATAAGCAAGATGTTTCTAGAGTTTACCACATTGTGACCCAGTGGCCACCAGTTGGAGTGTATGGAGAGTCCCCCTGCCACTCCCTACCAGTAACCAGGGACCAGGAGAGTGGTTATACTCTGGACGGTATAGGTACTTTGGTGCAAAAATAACTATAGTGTAAAATACTTGCAAATAATCATTTCAACTTATTCCTAGAATAATGGAAGTTTTTTTCCTATCAAAATCCTGACAAATTTGCCCTTATTCCCTCGTGCTCATGCCCACCAAGACCCAGAGCCCACTGCACTTCTTTCTACACTGGGACCCCAAAGGGAAAGATATTGTGTTTTTCCACTGATGTCTCCGTCTTCTATGAACCTTTGTAGACAGAATGAGCAAACAGATGGCAGGGCAGTTAGTCCTAAGTGCCTTTTCCCAGAATACAGAAAAGCTTGGAGGGCATGGTACACTAGGGCACTTTGTAGACTTTGAATGAGAGTAGAGATGAATGGAAGGCACAATATATCAGCCTCTAGCAAATCAGAGAAGAAACAGCTAAAGAAATAAGAATTGAGACTATTTTGCAGTAAGAAAATTTATCTGTCCATGGAAACCATGGTGCATCTACCTGGACTGGCTCCTCAGAAAATGTGGAATGATAAAAAAAGAAAAATATAATAATCTAGAGAATCAAGGGATAAATACCAGATATAGCCAATTCTCATAGATGTATGTATACACACATATACTTACATATATTCACATAAACATTCAGCATACAAATACACATAAAATTTTACATAAAAATATCCATAAACACAAAAACACAGGCACAGACACACTGATTCACATATATCTGCCCCCACACACACACATATATATCTGCATATATACATACATCAATAGATGATTGATCTACTGTTTGTCTTGTCCATTTCAGCTAATTCTTTTGTTGTTGTTGTTAAAAAATCTAAAAATCAAATAAAATTTTCATTTAATTAGTATTTAGAGGTGTTACTAAGAAAAGGAACATGAGTTTGGGACTCCAAGTGACCAGCATGGAAGTCAGACTTTTCAGAGTGGGAAACTAGGTAAGCTGCCTCACAGCCTGGGTCTGCAATTGTCCTTTGCTATAGAAACAAACAGTCAAGACAATTGACACTACTTAAAAATAAATCAGGAAATGACCATCTTGGATCTGCTTTCCCAAGTCTTGTGGGGTGGTCTCTGCTTTAATCCCCCTGCAGGATAGGAGCAGCTGTGGCTTAACCAGAACATTGGATGCAGAGGATCTTGCTGGCCAGAGCCCCTAGCTCTCAGACCACCTACTGAGCCATGTTTCTGTGCAGCAAATTTTCACCTGCAAAGTGGGGGTACTTTCTCATTTTTCACTAGGCTATTATGGATACCAAATAAGATAATCAATAGAATTTCCCGATAAGATGTAATGATTTTGAACAACTATTAATTTATTTTATGCATATTCAGTATATCAACAGATATTGGACATATATATGAAGCATGGCATTCATTATGTTTTTATAAATAATCACAAAAAGAAAACTTCTAGAACAAAAAATGGAATAGGATGAGTTCTACTTTATCATCAAGATTTTCTTGGGAAAATGAGAGAAAGAAAGACTACAGCCAGTGCAGGATATTTAGTATATAATTAGTGATAGGGTCTGAGTTCCAAGAGCTTGGCCCCTTGACACAGGGGCTAGAGCTCTTTGGAGAAGACTCTTGAGAATCCACCCTGGGAGGCAGAGGCAGATACAGAAGGTCACAGAAGAACATATGAGAAAATAAACACACCATGGTTCCCTGCCAGGCCTCTGGCAGCCAGACTTGCAGTCTTCCTGGCTCTGAAAGATTCATTTGAAGGACAGAAAGGAGAAAAGCAGCCTGCATAAAATAATATGTCTGTCTCTTCTTCTCCCATTCCTAGGAGGAATACACCTAAATCATATACTCAAGTAGGGCATAGTATTATTCAATGATTACAAAGATGCAATATTTACTAGGACTTCTGTTTATACAATTTGTCCCAGGACACACAACCCTGCTATACAGAAGCCCTCCAAATGCATGTAGATGACTAATAGAATTGGCAATGGAATCCAGGCAGGACCAGCTCCCAGAACACAGCTGTGAATTCAGCTCCAGAGCTTGGATCCAGGACTCACCTCTTACTTTCACAACCCCATTTCCCTATTTACAAAATGAATAGGGCGATCACAGTATCACAGAGGATTAAATGAGATAATACAGAAAAAGGACTTCCAGCCCAATAGTACTTAGGGTAAGAGCTGTCATTTTTATTAACCCATATGTCTCACCTGAGAAAGGTACAGAGTTGACTCAGAAATGTCAGATATCAAAGACATCAAATGCCATCTCTATGCATAGGAGGCAGTGAAAGATTGAATTCATAGAAGCACAGGAAGACATGGACAGAGGAAAACATGGAAGCAGAGAATTTTGCTTACATTTGAGAACATGGAGGTATGGTAAATTCATGGCTTGTTCGACCCTACCCTTAACCTATCTTTAGTTGCATTTGATCACTGAAATTAATTTTGTAACAGAAGAATGTTATTATGATGGTCATAATTATAAAGAAAAAATATCCACCAAAGCTTGTGGCAGACTGTACTCTGCTATCTGGTAAAATCTCAGCTAATTCAGGAAAAAGAAGATACAATAGCAACTGAATCATCAATGAACTCAAGATGCTTTTGCTAATAAAAGAGTCTTCAGTCATTGGATGCAGCACACCAAGCGGGTCAGATGAGTACTTCATCTCTGCTGCATCTACAAATTGCCTGCAGGAAAATCTTGTCTGACAAATTCTTACACACTCAAGTGACAAAAGGAATACCAGTCGGAGCTGAGATGGAGGCAGGAGCAAGAAGAGGCATAAAAATGAGGTATAGACACCCCAAGTCCCATACAGAATTCTTAAGAAAGTATCTAATCCACTTAAACATATATATTCAGACTGGTAAGTATTAAGTCCAGATGTGGAAGTCAAATTTTGTGCTTGTGGGGGTGGAAAACAACAGGCTCAAGGAGCCAGGGACTCAAACCTGGGGAAATTAGCCGACACAGTCAGGAATACACAGCTAGCACATATACCTGACCTTGAAGTCTTAGTTTTAAACCTCAATATATTCAATGTTTAAAATTTAACTCTTACAATAATACTGCAAGGGAGATTGATCTCAAGCCATGAAATAAATGAGGACTCAAGGCTCAGAGAGGTCATGTGGGCTTTCTAGAATCTCAACAAGGGCCAGACCCTCTCAAGACAAATGTCACAGCCTCCAAGATCCCTGAGAAGTACAAAGAATGAATTTGGCTCAAGAGACTGGGTAGGAAAATGGTCAAGAGTTTGTGGACTGGGCAGAACACAAGGCCATCATGTTAAAGAGGCTTGACCATGGGAGAGCAGCTCTGAGCTCAAGTCCCAGCACCAGGAAAGAGGAGCCCACCACAGCTTCTTCCTCTTCTTCATTCCATGGCAGGGGGTGGCAGCTCAGGAAGGAACGCTCAAGTGTCCTTAATCAAAATTATGAGTTTGGACTAATCTCCCTCAAAGACAATTTGCAAAGGGAACAAATGTTCTATCATCTCAGCCTGCATGCCTCCCAAAACAACCTCAGAGTCCTCACTGAGCAAGAACCCAACTGATAGGAGCTCTTTGCCAAAAAAATGAAATAGACACTTGTACTCATTCCACATGGGAACCTCAACAAGGAAGGTTAGGCAAACGATTTATTTGGCTTTCTGGACTGAACCCCAGGAAAACACATAAAAATGCTAATTAGAAGCTAAGAGAACAAGAGTTCTTGCCAAATCACAATAGTGTCACCCCACTTTGGCAAGACTCAGAGGCAAAAATATTCTTTCTTTTCAAAAGAGATCCAGAAAAAAAAAATGAATCTGTACAATCTCTTGGTGCCCTGTTACCATGCATGTAGTTTTCTCTCAGGGAAAATTCTTCCTTTCAGATCCACCAGTATCTAACTTGAACCTCATTATTCACTGCAATTGTTCGTGTAGCAATTGCATGGTTAACAGCCAGTCCCTCCTATTGGTTCTAACCCTCATCCATTGATGAGAGAAAGGGGTCTTTCTTCTCAGGGGAATGGGACATTCCTCACCCTGATGCAAGGCCTCGTCTCTGAACAGGGAAGTCCCTGATGTTCCCCTGGTGTTGTCTATAGGACTCCTGCTCAGTCAGGGAGATGACTAGGCTTCCCTGGGGTAGCTTGTGTTGCTACAGCCAGGTACAAGGAGTGTGGGATCTGGGTCTTTGGTTAGCTACAGAGACACAGGACACCTGTCACGATGCCTCTTGTCAGGGCCCCAAATAAGTTTACCTTCTTCTTACCACCTTTCAGAGAATTATTTTAACTGTCTTTTCCTGTTATTTCCAGGGCTCATGGTTGTACTTAGAAAGTGGGGGGTGCACAGAAAAACAGGTCTCACAGCTTCCCTATCAGGAGTCCCCAGAGCATATTAATAATGTTTTGCCATTTGACACAAGGCAGAGAAACTTTGTTAGAATTTATTGAAATAATATCAAGCTTAGGTATTGAGAGGGCAGAAGCTAGTGGACAGGCAAGGGGGTATGAATTTGAGATTCAGCCATTTCTTACCATAGGGACCCAAATTTTACTGCCTCACCATGTTTCAGAATGTGTGATGTCCTTGGGAATTGAAGTGGGAGAGAAAGAGAAAGTCCAAAGGAGGTAGAAGTCTTCATTTCTAACCCTAGCTTTTCCATTTAATAGCTTAAGGCAAATCACTTCTCCAGGTACATTTGTTTGTTTATTTGATTTGTAAAGTAAGTGTAATCACAAAACATGGTGTGAATATTTCATAAGTTCTAAACCATGAGATAGATTATACTCATCTGAAGCACAAGTGGTAAAAGAGTACATAGATATTAGATAGAAAATATTTCAATCAGTACTTATGATTTGATCTCTTGAAAAAGCATGACATATTTCAAACATTACACCCATGAATAATGTTGGGCATTACTCTGAAGGCCATAGTTAGGGTAATTCCAAAAATAAGCTTGTTTATTTTCACTAGATACTAAATTTGGGTCCTGCAGGATTAATATCAAGAACAAAACCCCATGGGAAGGGTAGGAGCCCATGTGCAGAGCAGATGCTTGGTGGGTGGGAATAGAAGTGTGGCTGAGCACTTCTCTCATAAAGGGAAGGAAGGGGTAAATCACAGTCACTTTTGCCACTTCAGCAACTAGTGAGGAAAGGGAGATTGGCCCAGAGGCCACATGAAAAGGTAAGGTGACAGCAAAGAGAAATTCCAAGACCAACACAGGCTTTGTTACCACAGCTGCACTCATGGTGAAACATCTGTCCCGTAACACAAGGTAGAAAACAGCTCCAGTTTGTATCTGCCAGTAGCCAGAGACTGTAATGCTCCCCTCATAACCCAGTAGCAGGAAAGAAAAAGCAAAACTACACAAATAACAATGATTAATATGCAGTGACTACTTCATGCCATAAGAAGTGCCATTGTTGACCTTCACATGAGTCTGTGATCCCGGAAATCCACAAAAGGTTTCCCATTTTCTGTTCTAGGACATGGCTCACTGCAAAGAAGTGCCCATCTCCATAGGTCTCAGATCACACTCTGATGCCCCTGTTCACTTAGGTCAAAACCCTCCAAATTCCCCTGCCACAGCTCATGAATAAGTCCTTGAATGCTGTGACCCTGCTGCCCAAGTTGGACACTGCCTACCAATGACTTGATCAGCTTTCATCAGACCCTCCTTCCCCAGGTCCCTGACCTTTGGCCTACCTTTGAACAGTGGAATGAGGAGCAAACACTCCAGAACAACTTCTCCCCAAAACTGCAACTATCTAATCAAAATTTGTTCTATACCCCTACACCAAGTTCTTCACATTCTATTCTTGCTCCCTGTAAAAGAAGCCCCTTTCTGTGTGCCTTTGTGACATAGACCTCATGGTCAAAAGATTCTGAATTGCAACAACCTCCTTCTTCTATTATCCCCTATTGTAGTATTTCCCTCCCCTTCTTGTAACTGCCCCTTCTCCCATTATAATAGACCTCTCCCTCTATTGCAATAGCCCCCTCCAAACCTTTTAGGAAAGTCCTCATTCTCCTACTGCAGTAGCCCTTCATCTATTGCAATAGTCTCCTCTCTTACTGCAGAAGTCCCTCCTCTTATTACAATATCCCTTCCCCCACCCCATGGCAATAGCCCTTTTTCCTCTGTTGCAATAGTCCCCTTCTTCATTACAATCTTCTCCTCTCCCACTTGCCATAGTACTTTCAAATACAGTTTCTCTTTACCTAAAACTACATTTGCTGTCTATTCAAAAACAGTTATAAGAGAAAGTTAGGATCACATTCAACCATCAGGGATAGCAAGGTGAAAGGCGACACCAATTTTGAGTCAGAACTTCAGACATTCCACTGGGTGAACCAAAGGAAAATGCCTTGACAGGTCAATGCACCTGGATGTGGGAGTAAGTTTTGAGCTGTTGTATATGTTTGTGAGAACTTCCAGGAGGGTTGGTTTCTAGGAATTCTGACAGGGAGCGGTAAAAATCAATATCAGCAGTGACAAAGGAACAGAGCATCTTGGCTGAATCAATCTTACCTAAAATAGAAATCAGTAAGTATCAGTTAAATGCCTGAACTACCTAAGAGCACATCTAAAGACTACTACATAATGAAATCAGAATAAAATAGAGACTACTGGGAAGTTCACCCACTAGTAAATATTTTAAGCTACTAATGAATACCCACAGAGGGAGAGAAAACTTGAAAATAAACCCACAAAATATCTACTATTGAGATGGTGGGTAGCCAATTCACTCTGAATTGATCAATACACAATGTATAAATGTACTGAAAATCACTGTGTTCATGATTAGAGTAATTACATTTGTACTTAAATGTAAAATTGATATTTCTATGATCTAAAGGCTTATATTTCCCCTAATCCACCAAATTTACATGTTGAAATCCAAACCCTCATGGTGATGGATGACATTAGGAGGTGGGTCTTTGGGAGGTGATTAGGTCATGAGCCCTTATGAATGGGGTGAGTGCCCTTACAAAAATGTTCCAGCAAGCTGCCTTGCATTTCCACTATGTATGGACAGAATGAAGGCACCATCTATGAACCAGAAAGTGGCACATCAACAGACACCAAAGCTGTCTGTGCCTTCACTTGTGGCTTCTCCACCACCATCACTATGAAAATATAAATTTCTGTTGTTTCTAAGCTACTCAGCCTATAGTATTTTGTTATCTCAGCATGAATAAATTAAAAGAGAAAATTGTTACCCAGGCCTAGGGATGTTGCCATAACAAAAACCTGAGAGTGTGAATAGATTACCCTAGACCCTCTTCATCTCTTTCTGTGTTTTGATCAAAAGCCACAGAATGTGTTGACCCCTTTATGACTGGTTTTCCCCAGCAGGTTTGAGTTCAAGCCAAGGCCCTGAACACTCCTAGGCACTCATGAAGTTATTCAAATTGTTGCCCAAAATATGAAGGAAACTAGCCCTGTCCTTGAGCCAAAATTCCTTAAGCCTTCATGTAAACTCACCCTGACAGAAATACCCAGGCATAACATCCCTCTTCTCTCACTGTCCATTGCAAGGATACATGGTGGCACTGTTAGCTTCCTTAACAAGCACTTTGTATACTAAGATCCCTGATGTTTAGTGCCTCTTTCTTTAGAATCCCAACTAGTCCCATCTTGGGACAATTTAGGGCCCTTTATTACAGAATGTCCCCTGTTGCCACTTTTGAGGTGACGCCAGCTGTAAGTTTGCCAGGATAAAACAATGTGGAAATGGCTTTAGGACTAGTTACTAGTTCCTCCTGGAATTTTGGGCACATAACCTATTATGTTTTGGATATAGGGTAGACCCCCAAAAGCTCATGTGTGAAATAATGCAGCAATGTTCAGAGATGAAATGATTAGATTATGAAATCTGTAACTTGATGAGTGGATTAATTGATTGGATGGATTAGTAATTTGTATAGATTAGTGGGTGTTAACTATAGGCTGGAGGGGCATGATTGTGAGAAGTAGGTCCTGGATGCCTCATCTCGAGCCCACAGCAATGGAGTCAGCTGACCGTAGACTGAACCTCTAAAACTGAGTCCAAAATAAACTTTATTCCTCTAAATTGTTCTTCTCAGGTATTTTTGTCACAGTGACTAGCACATAGTACAAAGGAAATGCTGACAGTAAAGCTGTCACTAAGGCAATGCCTAGTGAGCCAGGGGGACAGGGTCACCCCCACCATTCCAGACCAGGAGAGCCACTAATGTGTGATCCTAGTCTGGGAGACTAGAAAACTCCTCAGAGCTGTGGCATAGGCTGAATCTATGGAAGTTGTCAAGGTGGGTCTATGTGGAGCCTCTAAGGCTATCCCCTATCTCGGTATACCTAGAAGATGGGGCATTGAGTTAAAGTAAATCATTCTTGAGCTTTGAGTCTTGTGCCGTATTGGGTTTGGGACTTGAAATTTGTTAGCCCTCTTTTCTTTCCTGTTTCTCCATCTTGTCATGTAAATACCTACCCTATTCCTGTCCCTGTATTTCTTTTGAAATCACATTTGATTTCACAGGCTCACAGCTGAAGAGCAATTTCATTCTGGGCAAATTGTTCATGAATCTCACTGATATGTGATTTATGTAAGACTTTGGACTCAGATTTTAAAGATGATGCTGGAATGAGTTAAGACCTTTGCAGCTATCTGTATGGAATGAATGTATTGTGCATGCAGAAAGGACATAAATTTGGGGGAAACTAGAGGCAAAATGCTATATTCTTCCAAGGACTGTATCTTCTCCAAATTTGTACAGTGGAAACTAATCATCTAGGTGTTATTATTAGGAGGTGGAGCATTTGGGAGATGATATGGGACATCTATCCTTATAAAAGAGGTCACAAAGATTGGCTGGCTTCTTCCACCATGTGAGGACACAACAAGAAGGCACCATCTATGAGCCAGGAAACTGCCTGTACCTTGATTATGCCTTGATTACTTCCTGGTCTCCAGAAATTGAAAAATAAATTTCCTGTTGTTTATAAGTCATCTAGTTCATGACAGTTCCTTAGAGAAGCCCAAATGGACTTAGGCAGATATATTTGTCAATAAGAGAAGCATTTAAAAACTATACTAAGAAGGAAAAAAAAAATCTCATGATTTTTTTAACAAGAAAAGAATAAAATAGTAAGAGTAAAGCAAAAAAAAATATTCTTTAATGGCAGCCCATTTTATAAAAAAAAAAAAAAAAAAAAGAATAGCTTCCGAAAAATGAGTTCTATGAAGATGAGGGGAATCATTCTATATTTGTCACCCAGACTGTTACCCAAACAGACACTTCTCAGTTTGACTCCCTCTTTATTTTGAAAGGAATTTTTTTAAAAACTATTTTGTCAAAATATATCTTCTCAATCACTTTTTTGTTCTAAAATCTTAAATGAAATCTGGATATTTTGGTGTTTAGCTATTTGTCCTCAGCAAAACAGAGTTTCTATTAAAGCCAAACATTTTAAAGAAAATAATAATTATCAAAAGGCTTTAGAGTTTCTCTTAAATTATTATTATCACTCAAAGACACATAAATAAGAAAAAAATATATTATTTACAAAGTGCATAGAGCTAAAATTTATTGTTCTTTAAATTTCAGGGAAAAATGAAATGAGATATATAGGTTTGTGTGACAATTAAAAATTCAAAAAGTAATGGATCCTAAAAGATCACACCCAAACACACTATTTTCTGGGAAAGAAAGCTGTCTGTACTTAAACTGTATCTTTTGTATATTTTCCTTTCTTCCATTTTTTTTTCTTTTTTTTCCCCCTGTGATCCTAGGTAGCAAGCCAGGAACCACACTACATACTATGCAAATGCTCTGCAATTGAACTAAACCCCCCATCACCACCATTTATTGTGGATTTTGGAATTTTACATTTTCTCTTTCTTCTAACTCTTAAAATAGATACTAATGAAATAAAATGAAATATGTTAATGGAGATTGACAGCACAGAATCTATTTCATATGTAAGTATTTTGCTGTTCTTTTAAAATCTGCTGTATCATGTTTGTCTCTGTTTTCAGTATGCATTATTTGTTTAACTACATAAATATATTTATTCTACACTCTGCATGTAAAAATTACAAAATCTGATATTTCTATTGTTCTGATTCTGAACTGATTTTTTTTGTTGTTGTTGTTGTTGTTTTGTTTTGTTTTTTGACTCTTGCTCATGGTGGTTCATTTCTTCCTCCACTGGGTAAGTTGGTTTCTACTATAAAACCATATTTTTCCTCCTCCCTCCTCCTCCC
>NW_026000153.1:22036075-22055314 GCF_001458135.2 Marmota marmota marmota
ATCTTACTCTCCTCCTCTCCTCCTCCTTCTCCTCCTTCTCCTCCTCCTCCTCCTTCTCCTCCTCCTCCTCCTTCTCCTCCTCCTCCTCCTTCTCCTCCTCCTTCTCCTCCTTCCTGTTCTCTTCCTTATTCCTCTTCTCCTCCTCCTCCTCTTTTTTCTTCGTTCTCTCTTTTCCTCTTCCTCTTCCTCTTCTTCCCTTGCTTCCTCCCTCTCAAGAATATATGACTGTATTCTTTCTCATATCTTTGCAGACAGAGCCTCTAAAGAGGGGACTATAGTTAATACTATTGTTTTGTATACTGGAAACTTACTCAAGAGAACAGTTTTCTGGTTCTTTTATCCCACTCATGTGTAATGAGGTGGATATGTTAATTTGACCATAGTAATCCTTGCACCTTGTCTATCCATTTCAAACCACCATGTTGTAAAAAACATACACTAGCCAGGTGTGGTGGTACATGTCTATAATCTCAGCAGCTAGGAAGACTGAGACAGGAGGATGGCAAGTTCAATTCAGCCTCAGCAATTTAGAGAGGCCTTAAGCAACGTAATAAGAACCACTCTCAAAAAATAAAAAGGGCTAGTGATGTCACTCAATGGGTTCAATCTCTGGTACAAACAAGAAAAAAAATACAATAAAAAATTTTCCTCCCTATTAAATGTCCCCACCACCATTTAACTCTTTGATCAAAATCTAAAGCTAGAAGTAATTTTTATAACTCCCTATTCCAATATTAGCAAGCCCTGCCAATTATTCCTCAAATACTTGTTTTTCATTACTACCATTATGGTTTCTGTCACTATTATTTCTCAGCCGAAAAATAAGCCCACACATTATCTCCTTATTTTGCTCCAGCACATCTCCACTGTCCAATGTTTCATGTGGACTCTTTGTCCTCAAGGGGAAGGTTGCACTTCCTATCCTGCCATCAAGTCCAAAGCCAGAGTACAATGACATTTTAATCTCTTCTACTTCCTCTCTTTCACCTTGCCCTCTGTTTTCATCTTCTCCTTTTCTCTTTTCAATGATACTTTTTTAAATAAAATTCAGTTTCTCTATTAACCCCCAAATTCCAGTCTGAGGATTATTCTCATCAGCACTTTTGATGACAGGATGGGTTCATCTTGGGTCACGCATCTGTCAGTCTCAAAAGTGAGCATGGACTCCTGTACTTTCAGATGCACAAATGCTGACTGTCATCCCTGATACATTCTCACCCAAAAATCTGAGTCTTAGAGGACTTTGGAGTCTGACACACGGAGCTCATTAGGCACATCATTAGGCACACATGTCCCATAAGTAAAGGTAAAGGTAATAGTAGTTGCTTTTCAGCACCTTTGTCTGCTTCTTTCATTGTCCTATGCTTTTTCCACTTTACTCTGACAGCTACATCCTTCTAGAACAAATAAATGAGAGCAAAATTCACCATGTCTGTTTTTCCACTACACTGGAAGGTAAGGGAGAGTCAGAAATATGTCTCAATTATCAGTTGTTCTCAGGCCTTAGTGCTTGATGATAAGCACCAGTACCACAATAGGTACTTAATAATTCTTTCTTCATGTGAAAACAATATTTTGACAATATTTAGGAATTATTTCAAAACCAAAAATATTGTCAGGCACAATTCCAAGTTCAGGACAATGTGCTGGACCAGAGGCAAGATCTTCTGAGTGTACAAGCCACAGAGAGCCTGGCTCACCTTTCTTCAATTGAACCCACTCCTGGGAGGGGACCATTACCTGCCTGTGCGTAGGATGGCTTTAGGAGACAGTGGCGTGGCATATAACATCCACAGAGCACTTATTATTCAAAGACGCCTTAATGGATTAACTCATGAAAACTGCATAGTAGTTTAAGAAAGAATAAGGAGCAAAGTAGCATGTCTAAACCACACAGCTCATGAGGGCTGATCACATCCACTCCAGTGGTTTGCTATTAGCCACTGTTCCAGAGGGTCATAAACAAGACAAGTCAGAGCCCAAGAGCAGAGCTAAAATTGCCCCTGGATTCACTCCCCTCTGCACTGCCAAGTGAAGAAACAGAGACCCTAATCAATTTAGTCACTTAATTAACTCTTTTATTGCTTGCATATAAAAACAGGCTAACAGATGAAGCTATTCTGTTATTACTGCTAGCTAATGTATTCTACTAGGGCAACCTGAGGGCATTTCCCACCTCATTCCCCTTTCTGTAAAGAAGTTTATCAGAGTAGATCACAAGAGGATCAATAAACAGCAAATCAGTGCGTTAATAAAGTATTTTTAAGATGTCAAGATGCTCACCTAGAAGCAGTCCTACTTTGACTCTTGTTAAATTTTAACATGGAATTTATCTAGAAAAAAAATAGAGAAAAAGACTGCCCAATCAGAAACTTTTATATATACATATAAAACATATATATATATAGTATAATGTATATTTATGTATAATATATATATATATTATGTAAAATATATACACTATATACATAATATATATAAATTTGTTTTTCCTAGGTCATCTGTAAAACAAGGAGACTCAATTACAAATAATTTTTCTTTTCAGACATGATTGAAATCAGTTCAAACCTCCTGTAAATGCTGGGAAAAAAGAATCATTGGACACCTCACCACTACCATAATGTAAGGGTTTTTATGTGGAAATAAAGCCCTGACAGCACTCATATCAGTCTTTGTTCATGCAGCAATTAACTGAAGTATACAATTGAGTTTACACTCCACATGCAAACTGTATCCAGGACACGAATAACAAAAGAACAAGAAGCAAACCATAAAGCTCCTGCAATGTTTAAGAATTACAGGAACTTCCTCGAAAAGAAACAAAAACATTGTGCTTTGTAAAACATCACCAAAGGTTGCACTAGGAGTTGTTTAGTTTGGTGAGAAAATGTGGTAATTTTTTAATTCTGAAGACGTTGGCTCAAATCCCCAGTGTGATGGAGCTGTGAATGTCTAAGGAGGATGTTCTGATGCAGCCCACCTCTCTAAAATCACCAGAACCATGGGGTGAGGAGAACATGCGACACCTTTGTGCTAGAGCTTGCTGTGGGAGATCCATCCAAAAGCAGTCCTTACAAGTGGGCCAGAAGAATGTTGGTCATGCTATCTGCATCAATATCCATATGTACAGGAAGGCAGAAATGAAGAATCTGAGGAGCAGGCATCCCCCAAAGCACCCTACTCTGTTCTTCCTTCTTCACCAAGGGAGCATTTGCACCAAATCAGCTGCAGGTGTCTTTACACCTGATTTTAACAGCACCCCATTAGCAGACTATTCTCATCCATCAACTAGCATTTAGTTAAAGACTACTGGGAGGTATGCAGAGTGCATGTGCCCATAAACTGGTGCTCAAGTACTAATATGGCCTTCTCAAGGCCACACAGCCCATGAAGCTGATGAGAAAAGTGATCTCAGATGCTATGGACTGAATGTTTGTACATGTTTAAATTCATATGCTGGAATCCCAACCCTACAAGGTGACAGTATCTGAAGATTGATCCTTGGAGAGATGATTAGCTCAGAAGGGTAGAGTCCTTATGAATGGGATTAAGGTCTTTGTTAAAGAACCCAAAGAGCTCTCTTGGCTTTTTTCTGCCACCTGAGGGCACACCAAGAAGGCATCCTTCTGCAATCATAAAAGAGCCCTCAGCAGAACCCAGACACCCTGGCTTCCTGGTCTTGAACTTCCCGCAGCCAGAGCTGTGTTTAGAAGCCACCCAGCCTGCATTACTTTGTTAGAGTAGCCTAAAGCTACTTAGACACAAGATCATCAGATTCAAATCCTGTGTTATTACCAGGACATGCCAAGTATGATAATATTGATTTTAACCAAGTGAAGATATGTTTGAAGTCATTGACTGCGATACTTGGACAAGTTGCAAGAGAGCTGTGAAAGACTAGAATCCCCAGAAATTCATCTTATTTCAGTGTACTGGGGAGCCCTGACATCTGAATTGAATCATGCAGGTGACAGGGTACAAAGACAAGCAACTCTGGGAAGGACCACCCCTGCCAGCATCTCTACTGATCAGCACAGGAAAACAACACATCCCTTTTTAATGTGCAGCTATGCCCACACACATACACCCATGCATGCCTTCCTCATAACCCAGATCCATGGTCAGCAATGATGGGAGTTGAGAAAACAATGCCCTTGCCTCCTTAGGTCCTGGCCACAACCAGTTGGAAGTGTTATGAAAAACTGTTTAACCACAATGGTTCTCTGTGGCAATTAACAACTAGAACAATGAGAAGTAACACAGAAAAATATGGGGTCAGAACTTCTGACTTTGGGGGTGGAGGCAATGCTGGGGAAAGAGAGTTGCCAACCACATATCTGGGAAATGGGCCACCTGGTTTTGAAGCCTCAGACACAACAACTGCTTGGGAGGATGTAGACCAACCAAACGAAAATGGACCAGACTGTTCACAAGAAGGAGTCAGTGGCCAGGGCCACCAGGAGCTGCACTCATTTACAGCAAAATTAGGAAAACATTCTGCAAAGAGAGAGAAGGCTTGGAAGGAAACCTCATTGCAATCAAGAATGTTCTGTTCTTTGAGCTATTTCCTTATCAACTTGGAAGGAAAAATAATTAACATAAACAGTAGCCACCAGACTTGGCTAGAGGTAGGAGAAACTAGAGCACAGGATTTGCAGTCAAAAGATTCAAATTCAAGCCCTAGTTTTCCTGCACTATTCTCTGTGAACAGGATAAATCAATGGGAACTCTCTAAGCCTTAGATTCCTCACCCATAACACTATCCAGCAGATAGTTGCATTGCAGGGCTACTAACAGACCCAAGTGCCCTATGCGTATAGAAATAAAGCCTGAGCTTCCTTATTATTATTCTTAATTGTTTGATATTTGGCAATTAGGTGATTCTCAAAGACTCAGAGGAAAAAACAACCAAAACTGAAATAGTGTTCCAAGAAGAAATTTCTAGGTTCCAACATGATTTTAACCACAAAGAGTTCAAGACACTAAATTCATTTGATCTGCTAAAAAACATAAAAACCTCCCAGATTATTAAAAGATGAAAACACACCACATTTATTTCATCAAGCAAACTTAACTCTGATAACAAAATATAATCATTATAGACTAGAAAAGGAAAACTGTAGAAACAGTCTCACAAAATAGTGACTTAGATACTAAATGAATGCCTAAATAAACAGAATTCACAAGTCAAGACTGAGGGAAGATGGCATTTGTCTTTGTTTTAAAGCAATGGGTTTTATATTGTACACATTAAATTATTCTCACTAATACTAAGATTATGAGAGAGTGAGAAAACCCAGTGCCACATAATAATTCAATATTGTTGAGGAAATTGTCATTACAAAATGACATTAAATATAAATATTGTACTGGGAAAATGAATCTTAATTAATCTGTATACTTGATTATACATTGTGAAATTTGATGATACCAAAATTAAATCATTCTGGTCAGATTTGGCCAGAAAGTTAGGCAAAGGGAGGACTCATGTCTGTGAGTTTGAGATAAGTACTTTCTCAAGGACTTCCTAAAGACCGGGAAGGGATTCCTTCTCATTATACATGCCTACATGCCTTGCAAGTCTTGCACATATGCAGACTTCTTAAACAAAATTTATCTTTGACATTCTGTGAGATGGCAACAGTTCAGACAGAGGCCCTGAATGGAGCACTTGTCTAGCAACAGTAAGCACCTCCACCAATGAGGTGACTCCACCAACCCAGGCCTTGAGTGTCCAAGAACCAAAGCTCTGTCTCCAAGTAGGTACATGAAAGCCTCTATTTGCCTGTAATATTTGTTCCTTATTTCAATCTTCCTGAATACAATTACTATAGCTCCTGTGTTCCCCTTGCAATGCTATTCTATTCCTAAATGATTATTGTTATTCCTTGGAGAATCTTTATCTGATTGTCATTTAGATTGACAATAAATAAAATTCCAAAAGTAAGAAGTAAAAATATTGTGGGATGGATCAGAATCAAGGAGATAGTAGCAAAGTAGGTAGTTTCTGCATCTCCCAGAATCCCCCATAAAACACATCTACAGAGATTAGGCAAAGCTAAAAACCCACAAATTATATCTTCTTATCTTCTCCACAATGTTTTAACTTCTTATCTTTGGATACTTATCAGTAAAAATCTAAATTACAATTGGAAAAAATCTCCAATGAACTACATCCCCAGAGCTCTGATAAGGGAACAGGAAAGGATATGTTCACTTCAGCAGAGGTCTGACCAAGAAAGCAGAGGACAGAAAACAACTCCTCTAGGGCCTGAGGAACAGAGACCCTATACAAGAGAAACCTATCTGTGGAGGCTGGAAACAAGCCCTTCAAAAGCAATGGAAGGGTTGGGAGTTCCCATGCTCCATAACAAATCTAGGTAGGGCAGCTATGGTCCCCACCCATAAGTCTTCCAAACTCACAAGAGATCTTCTTCAGGACAACATCAGGAGCACTAAGGAGACAGCTCATGGAAGAAACCGAATGGAGCCTAGTAAGGTAAATGCAGGACAAGACAATGTGGATTAAACAGAAAAAGCCTGCCACTGATGATAGTGAAAATGGAAATAAGAGGGTGGCAGTGGCTGTAAGTTCCAGAAAGTCTCACAAGATAGGAACTCATAGGAGAGTACAGAGGGCAACTGGCTCTCTGATGGCCTTGTGGGACTCACTGAGAATAACAGCAGGATGTTGGAAACGTATAAGCTCTGGCTATTTTTGATACTGTATATAGAAGGCATTATGGTTTGAATCTGGAATGTTCCCCAAAAGCTTTGTGTTGAAAACATGATCCCAATGGAGCACAGTTCAGAAGTAGGGCTTCTGGACAGTGATTGATCACGAGGGTTCTGACCTCATCAGTGAATTAATCCACTGATAGATGGATGGACTACTGGGAGATGAAACCTAGTTAGAGGAAGTAAGTCAACGGCGTATGCCCTGGAAGGATTTCGATGGTCCCCAGCCCCTTTCCTCCATCTCTTTGCTTCCTGGCTACTATATGCTAAACAGCATTCCTCTGCCACCCACTTCCACCATGATGTTCTGCCTCATCTCAGACCCAGAGCAATGCAGTTGGCCTACTATGGACTGAATCCTCCTAAACTGTAAGCCAGAATAAATCTTTCCTTGCTACATATTTTGGTCATAGCAATGAAAATTTTAATAGAAAACCAAATAGTCGTCCCTAGATAAAACAAGACTGAGGGAGCTCAGAACTAGAATACAAGGAACACTAAGAAAAACCTTCAGGGTGAAAAGAAATTACACCAGAAAAAGGAAGTCCAAATCCGCAGGAAGAGACAAAGAGCACCAGAAAATATACAGAGCTATCCAACAGATGGAGTACGTGGGCATGTTATTTTTCTTTTCCAAGGTGGCTTAAAATAATTACCATCACACAGTATTATTGGGTTTATTGGTATATATATACATGGATTGTAATAGTAGAATATCAGAGGGGAAGGAAACGGATGCATGGAGAATTATCCCACCTCAACACAGAGCCATCAGATGGGGACTCACCCAAGAGAGAGAGGGAAAGCTGGTCCCTGCTATGGTATCAGCACAACTCTAAGAGCAGCCAAGCCAGAGCAGCAGCAAGAACATAAGCCAAGCCAGAGCCTCTGAGCCGCAGTGACAACCACACTTCTCATGACTGGAAAGGGCAGGACTCAGAGATCCATTCCTCCCCCAACTTAGTTTTCTGTGGGCTCTTTGGTTGGATCTAGGAACCCAATTAACACAAGAGCTGATTAACAAGAGAAAGACATATGTACCTATATAAGGAGATCATCACAAGAGAATAAAATCCAAAGATGCAATCAAAGCATGATGCATTTATACTTTCCAGCAAAGAATGATAAATGTGTGAATGGATGGCAGTACATATGGATCCCAGTGGTTGGGGAAGGGGGTTAGAAACTCATGAAAGATAAGGGTAACTTCAGAGTTTGCTTATTCCAGTTATAAGTCTCTAATGATTAAGGCTATTTTTTAGCATTGTTATGTGAAGGACACCCATCCCAAAAGAATCTTCAGGGCTTTCTGCATGTAGGAAAAGACAGGCCAAATAGCCCTTTCCAATGTTACAGTTCCTCAAATGATTTCATCTTGAAATAATCAACATATCAATTTGGCATATTTTGAGACAGAACACCCTTAACCCTTTCTAATGCATTCCCTTGCATCAGTCAGAAATATATGGCAGGTATTAAATAAGCATGGCTTGGAGAGGCTACCACTCTCATATTTATTGATAATTATGCCACATTTGAATTTAGATAGGTCTGCATATTTTAATTTTCTAAAATTTTAAACTACCCTGGATTTTCTCAAATACTAAAATAGATGTAATAGCTCATTATGAGAAGGACATTTTCTGGAGTATACTTTTAGTTTCTTTATGATTCACGCATCATAAAGTGCATGAAACATATATATTTTTATTGAAAGAGAGATTGGATAATTTGGGGGTTTGTTCTTTTAGTTCTGTTTTACATAAAATCCAATAAAAATAATACTCAAATTCTAGTTTGATAATTTGATGCTTAAACAATTTTTAAAATTTTTTAACCTCATGGGAAAGGTATTATTTAGGGCTGCCCAAGCCATTCCCAGCACTCAGCTGTGGGCAAGGGCTGCCGTGATCCATAGCACACAGAGATCCATAAGCAGGTATTGTAACCCTGAGGTGTTTACTCTCAGCTATGCACTTATCTTCTCACATTGAAACTGAACATTTGATGAGAGAAGTCATAAGGTTTAAAAATGGGCAAAGACTCATAAACATTTTCTACCCTTTAATTGGAAATTTTAAAATCTGGATTTTCTTTTCTGTTCTAGGACTGTATGAACATGGAGATAAAGCCCATCTCCCCTGAGACAGTTAACTCACCTCACTGAGGGGGACCCCTTGTGGTGGGTCAGCAACAAAGGAGAAGTTGTCTCCAATCCCATCATGGAACTACCCACTGAAAGCAAATTCTGGATATTATCCCGAGGTGGTGGGGAGGGGAACACTGAAACAATGGCCTCCAGCCCAACAGGACCTTGTGACCAGGCTGCTGGGGGTGCCTAAATTCTTGATTCCTCATCTATTGGGTGGACCTAGGTGGCTTCTGTGAAATTACTAGAGGACTTGTGCTCTGAAGAATTAGGTATGATTGTGGATTGATTTCTCCTGATGGAAAAAAAAAAAAAAAACCAAGATGGATCCACCCAAAGGTGGCTTCTTCAACAAGTCTGCTAGAAAAAAAGAAATATTTTGTGAAAAATAGTCTTTAACTGTAATTTTTAAAAAAACAATTGTCTGGCTTAATGTTCTTTAATGGAAACATAAATTTGGTTATGTGGGAGAGCAGTAATCAGCATAATAGTGCAAGTGCCATTCAAGTTCATTTTTAAGCATATTAACTCAGTTAATTTTTCAAGGGCATAATCCTTGGCCACTTAGAAAAAGACTCAGATTGTAGCTAACACCTTTATGGCCATTTTACTTCTATTATAAATGGAGTCTCAGAAGATGGAAGCCAGGCCAGGTGGTGCATGAGCCTGGATGGATGACACACAGCCTAGTGAGGTGGCACACACCTTTAATCCCAGTGGTTATGGTGGCTGAGGCAGGAAGAATACAAGTTCAAAGCCAGCCTCAGCAAAAACGAGGCACTAAGCAACTCAGTAAGACTCTGTCCCTAAATAAAATACAAAATAGGGCTGGGGATGTGGCTTAGTGGTAGAGAGCTTCTGAGTTCAATCTCTGGTATCCCCCCAAAAAGAGGATGGAATGATTTTTCTTTTATAGTTTTTGAAACAAGTGTGAGCTTCTGAATAATTGGTTGTGTTCACATGGTTGTTTCTGGGCCACTGACCACTGATGTAACTGTTTTCTGTCTCATCATTTGCAAATGAGTATGCCATTAAACCTGCATCATAAGGTCATTCTAAGAATTAGTTTGGAGAGCTATTTGAGGAAGGTAAACCCAGGACTTGCACACTATAGGTAGTCACCAATTATAGTCCTCTTCTTATCATTCTACCATTCCTAAAGCTTATAGACACACAGAAATCAAATGTACCCTAGCATGTCTCCCAGCATGGTGGGTAACGGCTTTGCTAATGGCTACCAGAAGACCACACTCTTTCCTAGACTGGATGATCAGGCCTCAGGCAAAACACTACTGCCACAATTTTGGAAAAAGTTGAGAAAAGACCAAGGCAAATTTGTGTGACTAATCTTTGTTCAACTTAAAAATCCCAGCTAGTCTCTATGTGTTAAGATAAACTCTGAGGAGTCATCTGAAGGAAAAGCAAATATTTTGACCATTAAAAGACCCTCCAAATAACAAAATGTCAAAGGCCTATTTTGTGTTAGACAACTTCACTTATCTCAAGCTCACAAGCTATTTTTTATTTTTATTTTTTTTAGTTCTCCACTTCATTTGCAAATGATTGTATCATAGGAACCTTGACAACAAAACAATGGTGTGCAAAGCGAACAGCCATAAGATGCAAAGTACTTTCCCTTAACTAGTAATAACTGATAGTTTAAAATTAATTGCAATGCCATTTTTTTTTATATTGGGGATTGAACCCAGGGGCACTTAACCACTAAGTCACATCTCCGGTCTTTTTTATTTTTTTAATTTTGAGACAGGGTCTCACTAATTTACTTAGGGCCTCACTAAATTGCTGAGACTGGCTTCAAACCTGTGATACTCCTGCCTCAACCTCCCAAGTGGCTGGGATCACAGACATGTGCCACCATACCCAGCTAATCGCAATGCTTCAAATGAGTCTTTCCTCAATTGAAGCAGCAGAGTAGGTTGTATGGGGATTGGAACAGTTTGGAATAAAAGAGGCCTATTTTAAGAGCAATATTCTTCAGGTTACTTGAAATAATCTTGAGCATTCATTCTTTATTCTTCAGATCTATATTTTCACAGGGATTTGGCTAGTTCATGTAAGTGGATTTGGGAATTTAAAACAGATGTCAATAGTATATAGCTTAATTATCTACTTAATTAGTTATTTAATAATGATATTGAGGATTTAATGTGTCAGAAATTACCCACATTAACTCATTCAACTCATAGTCAAGAATGTTTGAACATACGTTAGATATGAGGCATTGCACTATTTTATTTCTCAACACACTAGTATGTGTTGTAAAACTAGTATGTGTTGTCCCATATCACAATTGAGGAGACTAAATCACACTGTGTCTGTCTACTGGCCACCATCACCCAGCTTAGGACTGGCATGTGCTCTCAGGCTGCCTTGACTGTCAACATGAGAATACAGCATGCCACAGATGAGCATTTCCATCCACATTTCTCGTGTGTCTTACAAAATAGATGCTGATTTACATCACCTCATCTGCCCTGAGAGATTTGCATTAAGTCTTCCCTGTATAAGATTTATCACTTCTTGATTGATTATACTACTTAGTTTTGATTTCCGTTCTTAAACTAGAATTTTACCTTATTCTCAACTCTCAAAAGATTTATTTTCTCTTCTCGTGCCCAGCAGCCATGGAATCTGGTCCCATTTTTGTGATCCCATTTTTCCATTCAATTATTCTGGCTCCCCTGTCCATCTATCTAGAGCATCTGAGCATTACAGATTCTAATGGAAGTTTACAGTGATGGACAATAAGACAGAATGGAACAGCACAAAAATAAAGACAGAAATAGAGAAGGAGAGAGAGAGACAGCAGAAGGGTAAGACAGAGAGAGAGAAAGAGGTGAAACTCTATTCCATACAGAACTAGATTTCCCATGGGCAACTGTGTTGTACAGACCTCTCCTATCATTTTATCACTGCCTATCTCAAAATTTATACTTATTTCTTTTGCAGGTCAGAATATAGATAGATGACTTTGTTTGACTTTCTCCTTTAAACCAGGTTCCATGGGCTTTGACTTTCATTTTCAAATGGTTCATCAAAGCATTCTGATGAACATGTGAACATCTATTTTAAAGTAGAAATCTACTAAGGGCAGAAGCACCAATAATAAGTGGTATGTGAAGTATAATTTGAGTTGTTTTCACTAGTCTAGTGATATCGCTACTAATTACCTGAGAATCCAGTGTCTTGCCCAAGATCAAGAGCCAGGAAGAGGTAAAAGTAGAGGCTGAGCCACATTTTCCTACCCCAGCTCAACCTCCTGATGGTTCCTCCTCTACACTAGGATGGCCTAGCCAGAGTGTGTGATAAACAGAATGAATAGCACAAATCCACTAAATAGATGCTAAGTGAAATCAAAAGTCAATGATAATAGCTAAGAACAATAAAACAAGTAGGTGTAAATTTAACAAACAGGTACAAGGATTTGTAGACTGAAAACCACAAAATGCTGATCAAATAAATCAAAGAAAACCTAAATGAATGGAGATTAGAAGACCAAACATAGTACAGAGGACAATGCTCCCCAAATCAAGCTGTAATCTAAATGCAATGTCTATCAAAGTCTCTGCAAGTTTTTATAGACATAAAAAAGCTTATTTAAAAGGATGTGTGAAAAGACACAGAATCTATAACTAAAGCAATCTTAGCAAAAACTTATAACATAGAGGAATCTTTCTTCCAAAGTAGTTACATAATCAAAACAGTATGGTATTTGATGGAAAGTAGACACATAGATCAATAGAACAAGACATTCAACATCATTAGCATTTTGGAAAATGCAAATCAAAATCATGATACACTAATCTACAACCAGTAGGATGGTTATAATAAAAATATAGTTACTAATTAGTATTGGTTAGGATGTAGAGAAACTGGAGCTTGCAAACATTACTGGTAGCCACTTCAGAAAAGTTTGAAAGTTTCTTAAAATATTAAGTTACCATATAGCCTAGCAATTATCCACACCCAAGAGAAATTAAAATATGTATGCACATAAAATGTGTATGCAAATGATCAGAGGAGCCTTTGTCATAATAGCTAAAAAGTGCAAGCCATCTGAATGTCCATTAACTGGTGAATGGATTAAACATAGTGGTACATTCAAACAATGAAACATAATAGAATATATTACCATCAGAATGTGGATGAAGCTCAAATAAATTTTACTAGAAGTCAGCCATGCAGTGTTTGACTGCTTTTCTAAGAAATGACAAAAGGCAAATAGGGATTTACTGAAAATAAGAAAGGGATATTTTTCAGGTATTAGAAGTATTCTGAAACATGAGTGTTCACATTGTGTTTAGGGTTGCACAATTCTACAAATCACGAAAATCATTACATTGTACACTTAAAGTAGATGAATTGCCTTAATAAAGCTATTTCTTAGAAGCCAGTATTCTGCTCAAAAGTAATAAGGTTCCTTGAGGAAGGAGCACTGTTTCTAATGCTCATAAGGGCTAGATGAATCACCAGAGATTGAGGTTGAAAGAGTTGGTTAAGTACCAGATCATAGAAGGCCCTGTGGAACAGGTTGAGCCATGGAGATTTGAGATGATCTATAATTTCGAGGCCAGGGATGGGCCTGATCCGAGTTCTGAATTTAAAACCTTATTTGGGAATAAACATAAAGGATGAATTCAAATATATTTTAAAAGCAAGTCCTTTGGAAAGTTTTCTTGAATTATCAACAGGGCATCTAATACACACGAGTGCATATGTACACTTTCACTACCCTAACATTTTCTTTGGTTTCTAAAAATGCACTATATTTGAAGGCAAAAGACACACAACTGACTCTCTTATTTCTATCATCCCTAGCTGTTCTCTAACCTTACTGTACAATGAAGATAAATTATGTATTTATGAAGAGAAGATCCTAAAATGTCGTGGCCTTCTTCAAAGCCTACAGATTATGCAACTAGACCTCCTCTATTACTCCCAGAATAAAATTAACTCTCCTTGGCATGCCAGGCAACAGTTAAAATGCCTCCCAGCATGGAAATCATCTCCAAACACACCCAGTGTTCCTTGAATACCCGGTGCTGGAGCTTCCCTGCATATGTCCTGTTCTTTCTGTGTTAAGCTCCTGTGCCTTTGAGCAAGTCCCTTCCTCTACTGAACTTGCCTTCTCCTCTTCTCTTGCTTATCTAACTCCTGCTGCTCAAAATTCAGTCCACCTCTCCTATTTGGGAGCCTCCCCAGACACTGGACCACTGGAGATATTTTTCTCTGTGTTGTAAACACATCCATCTCTCTAAAATGTAACATCTGCCCTGTGCACTGTGATAAGTGCTCATCAAGGAGAGAGACACTGAGTCTCCAGCTTGCAGCCTTATCCAGCAAAGATGTGCTGAACAAGTGAACCAATCATTCATATGAAAAGACTTTTAAAATTTACATCTTGAATGCATGGAAAAGTGATTATTTATTTAGGTACCAGAGATTGAACCGAGGGAGTGCTTAACCACTGAGCCACATCCTTAACCCTTCATTATATTTTATTTATTTATTTTTTATACATTATGTAATGTTTATTTTTTTATTGGTTGTTCAAAACATTACAAAGCTCTTGACATATCATATTTCATACTTTAGATTCAAGTGGGTTATGAACTCCCATTTTTACCCCAAATACAGATTGCAGAATCACATCGGTTACACATCCACATTTTTACATAAATATTTTATTTAGAGACAGGATCTCACTAAATTGGTTAGGACTTTGCTAAGTTTCTCAGGCTGGCTTTGAACTCATGATCCTCCTGCCTCAGCCTCCTGAGTTGCTGGGATTACAGGCATGCATCAGGGCACCAAGTAGAAGAGTAATTTTATGATGAGTTTATGTTGCTCACATAAGTAAGAAGTTTTTAGAATGCATTTAATTTTATTGCAATATAATTTTTCCTTCTGTTTGAGGATATGATTCAATTTTATTCTGGCATCCAAGTTTTTTTGGTTGTTGTTGTTGTTGGATTCCCCCCACTGCCCAGAAAATATGCTTTCTTTATAATGAATTACAAATGGTATCTGGTGAGAGCAGACGAAAGGACAGAAAAACCCTGTCCAGCTGAAGCCTCTCTTGGTCCCTCATTGAGCACCGCCAATGCTGTAAAACTAAATAAACACTGCAAGAGTCAGACATTTGTCTGAGGAGGTTTGACCCATCCTGACCTCAGTGGAGCACCCTGCCATCTTGCTTATGTTCATGAAAATCTGTTTGGTCTGGGGCTCAAGCTGGATGGCTCCTGACTCCAGAGGATTGTGAGATTCATGAGACTAGGCGCTTCCAGAGTAGATGGGATGGCTCCTGTGTGGCTCGGCCTGGAGCCAGCTTCCTAGCCATCTTCTTGGTGATCCTACTTGACTCTGAAAGCCCAAACTCAAATTAGTCACTGGCAAAGCCCCTGAAAAGGAAAATATTCACAAAGTTCAGCACTAATGTGTTGGTTCCTTACAGTGTAAGACCAAGTACCCAACTATGTCTCTGTCTGGAACAGCCTTCCCCAGTGGACAAGTGCCCCATCTGTGGGCAAGAGCAACTCAGATGATACCCCCTAGGAAAATGGCACTTGCTACACTGTCTGAGTGACCAGGTACTTTGAAATTCTGCTGGCTGGTGAACCAATGGGGCAATTCTTTAAATTCTATGTAAGAATGCTAGAACATTCTATGCAAGAGCACTTCACAGCACAAATAACTGTTATGTGTTGTGCATTTCCCTTCAGGGAGACAGAAAGAATAAAATTTTTAAATATTGTGCAATGTAAATGTTTTAAGTTTAAAAAAAAAAATAGAGTCAAGGGCTGGCACCCAGGTTCAATCCCTAGCACCACACAATTTTTTTTTTCAATGAAGCTGAGCTTTAGTTGATCCCATTTGTCTTTAAAAAGCTTGTGCTGATCTTGCTGTTCTCAATTCCTACTCTTCCCTGGGTCTTAGTCTCTCTCTTCTATACAGGCTTACCACTGAAATAATTGTCTTAAAGATTGAGTTCTTGCAATCACACCAGATGCATTGAGAGCTCTCAGCCCAGGTTAGTATTTCCTACGCCATAATAAGCATTGTATTCTACAACTCAGATCAATTAATATCAGCACAGGCTCAGAGTTGGCTCCTCTAGATCCTGAAGACAGTAAAAGCAATTCAATGTCTTCATTTTAAAAAATCTGCATTAAGGAGGGGAAAAATCCAGGCTCTTTTTAAAACTTATTTACTCAAAGAAGGAGAAAGAGACTCATTTGATACACAGGCTTGGGCTTTGGGACAGGTAGGAAAAGGGATGACCATTTGAGGAAGCAGAGAGAGTGGAAGCTGCAAAGACAGATGACAGAGAGGGAGGAACAGGGGAGCAAAGCTTCCTGGGACCACCAGGCCAAGGCACTTGCCTTAGGAGGCCATCTTCCCTCATCCAGTAGGTGGCTATAATCTCAAAGATCTATGTTTTCCATCTCCATTCAGCAGAACTGGATCATCACTGAGTTGTGAATTCAAAAAAAAAAAAATAGTTGGAGCCAGCATTTTGCAATCAGGTGGAATAAACCAAATGGAAGTAATGAAGTGAGAGAAGAGAATATGGAGAGCATTGTAAGGAGAGCAAGTGAAGGGGAAACATCAGAGCACATTTAACCTAACAAAGACAGTCCCCTTCCAGGATGCTTTTATTTTAATTGCATGGGTAGCAACAGGAGTACAGGTTTGTGGGCTAAAATATACTTCTTATAAAAATATACATAGTGTTTTATGGTTAAAGATATCCCTGGTTTATCATATATTGCAAACAATAATCTTCTTATGAAATGCAATATGTCCATCTTTTTGTGTGTATATATGGTGTTGTACTAGGGATAGAACCCAGGGGCACTCTACCACTAAACTACACCCCCAGTCCTCTTTTGGTTTTGAGACATAGGTTCACTTAGTTCTGTCCCAAGAGGATTGATCCTATGACATTCTGAAAATGTGCAGCCACTGTTGTGTTTTGAATGCCTGTGTCCCCTCCCAAACCCCTGTTGAAACTGGACCTCCAATGCAACAGTATTGGAAGGTGGTGCTCAGGAGATGTGGTTAGGCAAGATCTGATGAATGGACTAATACTGTCATAGTATTTATTATGACTGTCATAGTATTATGACTAATACTAGCCAGAATTGGCTAGCTCTCCTCTGCAGCGTGAGGACAAGCATCTGTCCTCTCTAGCAGTTCCCTCTGGTTGAGGCACCATCTTAGCAGCAGAAACTGGGTCATCTCCAGACACCACACCTAGCACCATCCTGATCTTCTGCATCTAGCCTCCAGAACTGCAATAAATTTATTTATCTCCCAAATAAATTACCCAGTCTGAGGTATACTCTTATTAAAACAGACAACTATTTTACTCCCCACCTAAAATATCATTATGACAGAAAAGATTTTTTTTAAGCTTTTTATTATTACTGGGGAAATTAAAAAATTCTTTGTCCAAGCAGAACATTTACACACTCCTGGAAGTCAATCAACACAGAGATCTACAGAGAAATAAACACAGGACAAACACAGACCAAGAGTCAAACAAGGAATTGGTGTTGAATTTTCTACACACAAAAGATTGAGACACAGATCCTGGGAGTGTGAGGACTATGGAGCAGTTTTAATATTTATGCATTTGGGAGCTTGCATTTAAGGCAGACAGCCCTTGTCACTCAAGTCAAGCACATTTATTCCCACACCACATCAGTGAGCATGGAAGCCAGGTAGGCACAGTGGTGCCCCATATAATTTGCATCCCAAATAGCCACACCCCAGAAGACAGATTATAATAGAAAACATTGACTGGCTTTCAAAAACAGAAATTAAAGTGTCCTTACAATGAAAATATTTCCTGGAAAACACAACAAAGAGGTAAATTCTGGAAAAGTCAGATCATTCATGGAGCCAATGAAGCTTAAGCCCAGGACCACCTAAATTGTGTGTATTCATTCCAAGATCAGGGGCAAGGGCCTAGAAAAATAGCCACATTCTTATTTAACTTTGCATTATTTTTGTTATATATGATTTCACAAGTTTTATAAACTTCAGGAACCACAAAACCTAAATTTATCCTAGATTTCCAGACCAAATATAAGCTATAAATCAAAAAGAAAAAAATTCAGAGTACAAAAGAATAATAAGCAAAGGGTATTAATAAACAATTTATAAAAAAAGAAATGCAAATAGGAAATAAGCACAAAATATAGGCTCCATCTCATTTATAATTAGAAATAGTCAGACTAAAGTAAAATTATTTTCCTCCCAGATATGCAAAAATTTAAGTGTTCAATAACATTTATCCATGGTGTGAATGCATATCAGTTTACATGTTAAGTTAGAGTAGAAATTAACAATGCCTTTTGGAAAAATGAATTTGCAAGATCTATCAAAATACACATTACCTTCTACTCCATAACTTAGGTTCTAGGAATTTGTCCAACACATATATATTCTTTATACAGGTACTTACAAGGATGTTTGTTGTAACATTATGGAAGTCAAATTAGCAGCAACCTAAATGTTCATACATGCTCTCTTTTAAGAGGATTGTAAAGATTTAGACACCTTATTATCAAAAAAACTTCAAGTTAAAAATGTATTCTACATGCAAAATTGAAAAATCAAAAATAAAAATAAAAATAACCAGTTCCTATCTTCCATATTGGATCCCTCTGAAAAGAGAGTAGAGAGGACAAAATTATGAGAGTTTATGGAAGATTAAAAATTTTAATTGACCTTAGTCTTAATGTCATCCTGCACTGGAATTTCAGTTTCTTATAGGCTTTTGTTCAAAGTTAGCTCTCTGACTGGTTTTTATTCAGTCTCGCAATTTGCGTCACAGCCCCCTTTGGCTGGTATAATTTTCATTCTCCCCTTCCCTCCTGATACTTCCCCACAACCTGAACACTGGAACTGAGCACAACCGATGGTCCACTATTTAGCATACAACATGATTTCACTTTTCAGTGCTTTTCCTCTGGTTGTTTGACTTACAACCGGTTCATATGCAATTCCATGAATCCCTTTATTTTCATGTAGATCTCATTCTCCTTGAGGTGGGTTTGTACCTTCACACGTACATTTCCACATACACACTTCATTTTATGAATATGAAAACTTTTATGAGTATGAAAACATTCCAACTACCCCATAAGACAGAAGCATTGTGAGATTAAACCCCATCTTTCTCACCTACTGAGTCATCTACTTCTCGGGATTACATTAAGTTAATGAATAGAAAGCTGTGAGCTCAGACCTTGAAGTGGTTTCTGCGCAAAAGCTGTGGTTCTTTCCACTGATTTTTTTTTATAATTTCATATATATAT
>NW_026000153.1:22055325-22133687 GCF_001458135.2 Marmota marmota marmota
TGTATATATATATATATATATATATATATATATATATGTTATACAGATAATTTGCAGGTGCTGAGAGGTGACATACGCAGTGGGAGTGGGGTAAGATTTCAAACCCTGACCCCCAATCCTTCCACTCTTTGTTGGGCACTGTCTTCAACAGGTCTGCCCCATCGTCACAGCTCCTGTGCGTTCTGCTTGCCTGCTGAGATCTCTTTTGGGTTCTGCGCAATAATTCTTTGACGCATTCACACAAACTGTACAGAGCACCAGGTGACAGTTATTTTTACTTGGTCTTTAAAAATATATTTATAATAGATATAAAGTGGAAGCTGAAAACTTGTGCATGACTATTTAAAGATTTCTCCATCTCAAGGGAGACGGTAGAATTAAGGGATTAGATACAAGCAGTGCATGCAGAGACCCCAGCACCTGTGCTTGCAAGAGCAGCTGTATATTTTCATCAAGTGAGAAGAAGGACAATGAGAACCTGCTGCCTGAATTTTATTTAATCAGAAATATTTTTCGGGGGATAGTAGAGGATAGGAAAGGCAGCAGAACACAACAGACACTAGTATGGCAATATGTAAATCAATGGATGTGTAACTGATGTGATTCTGCAATCTGTATATGGGGTAAAAATGGGAGCTCATAACCCACTTGAATCAAAGTGTGAAATATGATATATCAAGAACTATGTAATGTTTTGAACAGCCAACAATAAAAAATTAAAAAAATAAAAAATAAAAACAAAAATTGGTAAAAAAAAAAAGAAATATTTTTCATTTGCCCTTCTGAATCCATAGATGGATGAGGGGGAAATGAATGCATCTGTATTTCAAATAAGCAAAGAAATGTGGACTAGGGTTCCCCCAAAGTCTTGCAATTTCTCCTCTTGAAAAAGGAATCAGAGCAATGTGTTGGGATGATCCTCTGGGGATCTCTCAGTGAGCTCATCCATTGGCTGCAGATGAGACCCTGTATGTCCTTCTGTCTATCAGAAAGCAATGCCTGTTCTGGGGGTCCAAGCTCTTCTGATATTAGGAGAATCCCACTTTTGGACAAGAACCTGGGTGTAGCCTCACATTTCATTTGGTAAGTGCTATAATCCATATGGATTTTTCTCCCCAAAATTGATACATTGAAATCCTAACTGTCAAAGTAAGGATAATGGGGTTATGGCTTTTGGAAGGTAAACAGGCCATGGGGACTTCAACTTCACAAATGAGATTACTGTCCATATCCAAGAGATTCTGGGGAGCTCCTTCACCCCTCCACCATGAGAGGATGCAGCTGGGAGGCGCTATCTGTGAGCCAAGAGTGGACCCTCACCAGACCGTGGATCTGTATGTACCTTGATCTTAGGCTTTCAGCCTCCAGAACTTTAAGAAATAAATTCTGTTATTCATAAGTCACTCAGTCAGTAGTATTTTATAGCATCTTGAATGGACTAAGACAGCAGTGAAGACAAAAATAAGTCAAAACATGACCAAATATTGGCATGACCTTTGCCATTCGAGTCCTGCAGATTTCATCCCATGGCTACACAAAACAATTGGTACATGGTCAAAATGGTCAAACCAGAATATAAAGGAATGTGGAGACCCATAACAGCCTCACATCTGCCAGACATCTAACACAGCACTTTAATCAATGACTGTCCATTTAATCTTCTTGTCATCTAATAATTTAAAAGTTTTAAATTCAAGAGTATAAATGAATACAAATTTTCTTTGAAATCATTTGTTTCACAAAAGAAGAAAGAATTGCCTATAAAACTCAACAAAGAAACATTTCCATTAAGAAAAAACCATGAATATATTTGATTATAAGATCTTGGCTTCCCAGCTCCAGAAGGAACCTAAAGACTTCACCAGCTCAGGATTGAACCTTTTTGTCTAACTCAAAGACCTGAAGCTTAGAACCAAAGTGGCTATGGCTACATGACCCATATCCACAGCTAGATCTTAGATGACCCAGATGGGAAACTAGAGCTAGATCCTAGTTTACCCACATGAGACCAAGACCAGAAGCTGACATTTGGCTTCTCCTAACTTCTGCCCCTTTGCCATGTCCTGGATGGGGCAGTGCCCCCTCCCTCTGTGTCACCCCGACTTCACCTAGCAGGTGTATGCAATCCAATGCTTATGTTCAGGCTGAAATCTCTCTACAGCTCCCTCTGCCTCACTGGTTTGCTTGTGGAAGACATGAATCAGACCTTAGTCACATGGATGTGGTACAGTGTCTGAACTGTGAGCTGCTCAGTGAATGGGTATTGGAAGCATCAATGGATAAGCGAATGTTGCAATGAACTCTGCTGACCTCGGTGCCTCTGGGCATGCACCTTGAGTTCTACCCAGAGACCACATGAGCTCAGGGGACATTCCCCAAAGCAGAAAGAGCAGGGAGGAACATATATGTTGCTCCCCGCTTGGAGAAAAGAAGCATGGGTGAAATATGTCTGATGGTGGTCAGGAAAGGTAAAAACATGGTTAAGGCTAAGCAAGGAATGAATTGGGGTTGGGAGAGGGAAGCCAGGGACTCTGTGTGATTGGGGTGGCCTGTCCGCATTAGACTTAATGTGGTAGTACCCCCATATCAGGCCACTGATCTGCTCTACACATACTGCAGGGCACATAAAATGTCAATAAATCAGGGTTGAATCCAAATGTGGGGACAACAGGTAATGTTATTAGCCTCTTTAGCAGGAGAGAGCCATTGCTAATTTTTTAAGCAGGGGAGGGGCACTGCACTTGAGAGAATTGAATAGGAGCTTTAACCTTCTTGATTTTTTTAGGATTGGGGAACCAGCTAGCTTTCTGGCTGGCTAGGTGACTTGCTGAGACCTTCCAGAGCAATCCCAGGAACACTCTTGAATCCCAGTACTCGCAGTACTCAGCTGGGACTTCACGCTCAGATGTTGCCATCTAGTGGCAAGAGGATGCAAATTTCTCCCATTTCCCTAATGCTTAAAGGATAATAATCTTAAAGAATTAGTTTATTAAGAAAACATATTTTAACAAATATTTTTTTCTCTTTTAACAAGGCACGATAAAATTGAATTTTCTTTTGGCCTCTTTATCCTACTAAATACATACAAATAGGTAAAATCTGCATCAAGCCCTTAATCAACCAGAGGTCAAGGATTTGCCCTAGTGTTATTTGCCTTGAGATTGCTTATCTCCCCACAAAGCAACTCTCAGCACTCAAATAAATACTTTGATTAACTTAAAGTGGCTTTAGGTAGTGACAAGAGATACTTTTTGGATGAAGAAATGAAATGTAAAATTGCTATGCATCTCAACATTGCAGCAAGAGGGAGTCACTTTGGAAGTCCTAGGAGGCTTATATTACTGAGTCTCAAATGGGGATGACATCCCCACCCATCGTGAGAACACAATGAACTGCACCACAGCCTGGGTGCAATTCCTGAATGCTTTGAGACACATTCACCTGGACAACCTGTTTTATGTCACCACCATGGTGTCTTCCCTCCAATATGAGGTCTACAGCCATTTACTTTACCAGGAAGCAAACTCCCCCATCAAGAGTCTGACATTCATGTCCTGTGCAGTGTCCAAGATATTTCTTTCACTTACGTGGCAAAAATGGAATACTCCTGATGAAAATACCTTAAAGTCTTAGGATGTCCTGGTTAACTTCCTTGTCTTTTCTCTGTTGAGATGGTCAGAGATCTACATCCTCAGAAATGATGCAGTTTTGGAGATTCAGTTAGGTTCTATGATTACAAAGTGCTAGTTGACAAAGATCCTGGGGTTTCCCAGGCACCTTCCTCTGTGAAGAATCTTTGCTCTTTCTGGATGAATGGTCAGATCCCTTAAGATCTTTCCGGGGTTTATATGTAGACTTACATACTACTCCTAATTTTCAGTCTATCCATTCTCTTTCTTCCAGCTGTGTTCAAAGTTCCTCCTAGCCCTTAACCGAATCTGATTTTTTAATGACTTTGAGACCCCTTTGGCCTGCAGTGCTACTTTCAATGGACACATAACAAATACTACTGTCTTCCCCATGGGCATCAGATGAGGAAGACAGAAGACAATGGGGCTGAACCTCACTCACAGAAATACACAGGGATAGGGTGGGTCGTGGAGAAAATTCCCACAGCATAACAGGATGCAATGTGCTGGTTTCCTCAGGAGAGTAAGGCACGCCTGGGCCCCAGAAAAAGGCGGAGCAGAGGTGTCTTCACTACCATCTTCACAGCTCCTCCCTGGTCTTGGTCACCTTACCTCCATGGCTCCCACACCTGTTTCTTCAAAGCCCTCCCTGGGCTCCCTGATACATCATGGTTCTGTATGTTCCCTGCACCTCCAGTCACACGCTGCCCACTTCTCTTGACCCAAACCATGGTAGTTCCCCAGGGCTTCATTATCTCCCCTCTCCAACCAACTTTGTCCTCAGATACGCCTTGCTGGTGTCAGATGGGATCTGATGTGATCCTCACATGTTCATTAAGGGCTATCCTTGAGTTCTCTTGCATTGGGTCTCAAGGCTCACGTTGTCTCATTGTTTTCCGTCAGCAGTGAGTCACAGCTCTGGGAGCCTCTCCCTTGGAAATGGCCTTGGAGATCCTCCCAATCACGCTTGCTCTGGGCTCTCCCCACGCTGCCACCTACCACCCGCCTCCTCCTCCTCAGAGAACGTGGAAGGAAGCAATCCCAGATCTTCCATGCTTGTCTGAATCTGTAGAGACACCGTTACACAAAGCAATGGCTCAGATTAAACAAGTGAATTTAATGCAGGGGAAGAAATGAACCTGTAGCGTGGATTTGATCAAAGACATCCACAAAAAACCCATGTTTGGGCATTAGCCTCAGGCATTCTTTGTGTCACCAGATCAAGGAATTAGACCTTCAGGTCTGAGTTTCCTCATCTGTGAAATGGGAAGAACAGTGCCTGCCTCACTAGGGGATGGTGAGGATCACATCTAATCCTAATGTAAAGGTCTGCACATTGTGCCTGGGATGGACCACACAGAACATTTGTTTCCTATTACTCCAAATGCTTTGCACATCAGAACTCATCTCCCCAGCATTAAAGATTTACTTTAAGCTCTCCTGAGATTCCTAATTTTGTCTTTTGGCATGACATACATTTCAACACCCATTTTTTTTCATTCTTTGTCTTCCTCTGCCTGCATGGCCTGGTGCTCACAGGCACAGGGCACTGTGAGGAGAGACTTCTGCTTGGAGTCTGGTGATGGGAAGTGGCTAGTCATAAGTGGCTAGTGAGGGTTTCCTTCTCTAGGGCCTGGATGAGTGGCAGCCACAGCCCCTCTCTCCTTGCACACCAAGAGGAGACTCCAATTCTTTTGCATATGAGGGTTTGCTACTAACATTTATAGTGAAACAAACTTGACAGCTCCTCACTTCTACTTTGGCCTGGAGTTTTAGCTCTGTTCTTCTTGGGGGGCAACTAGAATCTCCTAGGGTTCAACCATCTTGCCTATTCTGTGTTATTGGGGTGGATGGCAGAGCTTCTACTGTGCCCACTACTCTGGGCTCACTGTGAACCACCTGGTTGAGTCACCTGCTTGCTGACCCCTGAACACCTGTACTTATGCAGGAGCACACTGGTGAACAGTGCTCATGGGTCATGAGTACCATGGCTGAGTCACAGTACTTAGCATGCCAGGGTGCCACTAATGTCCTGCTTAGTGTCTCTGTGATTGTCAGCAATGACCCTCCCCCAAACACACATATAGGTGGTTTCTGCTACCTGTAAAAAAGAGACCAAAGGCAGGTTCATCTCCCTCCCAGCAAGACCTCAGAAAGGCAATGGCAGGCACGTTTTATACATATGGCACTCAAGAAATGCCCACCAAGATGACTGGGAAAGAACACTCTCCCCGTGTCATTACAACTGAGATTACAGGGCACCGAAGTTGGTGCTTTAGCTCTATGAACAGCTGCTCTTGTCCATGAGGTCCCAATTCTTATCTTCCTCCGTCAGTCGTGCAATGGCAAACAAGGCCACCTGCTCCTTCCTCTGTGACTCACTTCTTGCTGGTGGAGATGTTTCCAGGCTCCTGCACTCTGTCTGAGCACTGTGACTCAAACAGCATGTTCTCTCCAGAACAATAAATGCATGTCCTCACTTCACCTACAGGGAGTCCAATCCACTGGCCTTTGGTCAGCCAAGAGAGGACAGCAGATCCTCCTGGAGAGAGGATCATCCATATCTCATCAGTTCTTATTGCTCTGTGGAGGGGGAGAGTCAAGTAGGGACAGCAGGTCAAGAGTGTAAGCAGACACTCACTGGGGAACTCTGCAGTCACATAGTGGGTCACATGTGGGAGTGGATTCTCACTGGGGAATTCGGGGTATCTCAGCTTTACAGAGAAGACACCTAAGGCTTCACTGGGAATAATAGTAATCATTTGTTTCATTTGAAGCTTTTGAGAGAGATAAATTCACTAAATAGATTGATAAACTAAGTGGTGAGAGACTACACTAGTTTAATGGTAACCACCAAGTTTTGCTCTTGAAATAATAATTCCTGCTGAAGATCTTCTCTCCGTTCACTCTGTGCTGCAGCAGCACTACTGGGGATAGGTCCAGGCAAGTGCATTGGGATCCAGGCTCCTATAACATTCCTAAAAGCAATGCTGGAGGTGCTAGGAACATGTGTCCTAAAGGAGTAGTGGGTTCTGTCACTTTCCTCAGCTCATCTCTGCCCACCCCAGGTCAGGGATGTGACAGTACCTTAAACTTTGGATCATTTTGAATTTTTCATGCTCTCTTTTTCCCCGTGCAATCCCTTTTCTGCCTTATTGCATATACATGCTAGGAAGCTCCTTGGAAAGATCCATAGTTTAAAATGAAAACATCTGATAAGAACTGTTATTTGATGATTGCTTCTCAAAATGCTGAGTTGACAGAATGCAAAAAGCACATGTAGTTGAAAAAGACAATGATAGCAATAGAAAACCTAGTCACAGCCTGACATTTGAAAGTGACTGCATGTCGTATGTGCAAGTACGTGAATTTGTACATTTTTATGATTGTCTGCTGTGTAAGTATATAGGAAGGAGGCTATGTGTTGGGCTGTGCAAATGTGCATAAAAGTATGTGAAGATGTGGTAAGTGTGAGTGTGCATTATGTGTATTTGTGAGCATGCATGAATGGGTGTGTGTATGTGAATATATGCCTGGGTTTGATGACAGTGTGTGAGTACATATATGTGCACATGTGAAAGGGTAAGTACACGTATGTGGTTAACATCTGTACAAATGAGTTCTATGAGCAAATTATGAATATGAATACACATATATGAATAAGTGTACATGTGTGAGTGTAGGTGTGGGTAGAAGATGATGTATATATATTTGCATGATTGTCTCTATATTTTTGCTTGAGTTGTTTGTTAGTTTGCACACACATTTTCATATCTGGGTAACTCCCAGAAAATGAGACATAATCAGGGGGTATTTCTGTCATTTGTCAGACATATCAACTACTGTTGCTTGAGCATTTTTCTGAATATTACTTCATGTACCCTCTACCATATAAATCTATGCGACAAGATGTGTCATTCAGCCTGAGACACCACAAAGTATCAATCTCTAAAGAAAGTCTAAAATATACTCAGACAGATATAGAAAATTACTTAGGGCAGTTTCATTCTAAAACATCACTAATTAACTAAATAGATAGTGAGATAATTAGCCAAATTAGCAAAAAGTTATTTATCCCTTTATTTCCATAAATGCACACACATGGTTTGCTAGTCAGATCCTAGACCTAAGTATCCAAAACCACTTCCTAAGTTGAATCACCTCAACTCCCCTCTCCTTTGGTCCTGCTTTCCTTGGAAGGCAAGTGGGTCCCATTTTTTCAGGGAGAAAGTGATTATTTCTTTTTAAACCATCACAGGCCTGCCCCCTTCATTTCAAGACACCCCAAAGGGGCCCAGACACTAGAAGAGGTCTGAGCAAAGGGAACATGTTTATAAGGCACAAATGTTAGTGAGGGCATAACAGGAGGGAGACCCTACTCCACCTCACTGAGTGACCAGCCCTCACCATCCCCTTCTGCAGGCATAAAGGGAAACCACTGACCACAAGGAGAAAGAATTCAGTGGCCAAATTGTTGGGTGTTCTTTAGGGCAAACTACTTCTTAGAATATCCATAACATGGATGACTTCTCATTTCTTTATCCTCAATTTAAACATAGAGCTCAGTAGTATTATGGAAAGCACCATGTTGGGTCAAACCTGCTTGCTAAGAATTTCTATCACCTACTGGAATGTGATTACCCAGATGAGCCACAGTTGCTCTGGACTTTTATCTTCAAAATAAAGAGTCAGGAAGATCTGGCATCTTGTAGGGCTATCCTGTCCAGGATTATATAGATATGAACTCCATGATCTATTTCATAATACATTATGTTAGATAGACAAAACAGTCTACAAAAAAATTAAAGCAATTGCCAACAGAAGTTGAATTTTCAATGTTTTCAATGCACAATACATGTGCATTGAGATCAGAGCACCCAAGCAATGAAGGGGAGTTCAAACCATTATTCGTGACCCCATATCCATGGCTCAAAGTAAAGAGGACAGGGTGACGAGGACACCATGCTGGCATGAAACTGGGAGCATTAGGGTTATGTGGGCATGGGACAAGGGGGATCAATGCAAGAAGCGTCTCAGAAGCTCTGATACTAAAAGGAGCATTTTACTGCTAGAGTCTCTCTGGAATGCAAGACTCATTTTTGGCACTCTGCAAAATGCTGACTTGTACCAGGAATTATTTATGTTCCCCTGGGACTTTAATAAGAAAGAAAAGCAGATGCTGGAATCGTTGGTTATTGTATAGATTTTGGCAAGGATATGGAATTTAATGACTAAATAAAGATGCCAATTGTTTCAAATGAGCATGATCCTCACTGATGCACTCCCATGTTTGCATCTGTGAACACACATAGACACACAGATGCACACACCTGTCAGGACTCCAAATGGAAGATTTCAAAGTAGACACAAATACCACATGTCCCAAGAAGCATTCAGCATACACAATTTGATTGAATTTCTATGCTTAAAACCAGCAATGCTTTGTGTTTCTTCATCCGAGCACTCTTGTGAAAAAGTTTATATGTGTGCAAAAAGTTGAATATAGTAGCTATTCAAATGCAAAATACTTAGAGCTGCAAATTTATTATTTGTGCTCCAATTGGCCAAGTTGTCCCAGCCATGTTCTACAGCCTGATGATTTTATCTCAGAGTCCTTGGACATGACATGTTTAAACAATTCTAGCTCCTACATGGGGAAGGAATGTGCAGAGAGCAAATCATAGTCAGAAACATCTATTTCTGTCCGTGCTTCAGACATTTTAGGGAGAGGATTAAGAGAACATTTTAAATTTCGATTCTATTTTTCTGAATGTCTGCTCTCCATTTGTCTCCCATCAAAATGGACATTTCAAAGAAGCTATCTGTCACTAAAATCTGTGCCCTTTTTTCTGTGGTTATGAAGGCCAAAGACATTGAGCAAAAGACATTGAAGACAAGAAGATGAGAAATAAGAAGAAAGTGGGGCAATGCAATCCCCACCATCTTCCAAGTTAAGACTACTCTAGGCTCATAGGTTTTGAAAAGCATGCAAAACCCAGATGCTCATGTGAGGGAGCGTATGAGCTCCAGTGGACTGAGAGAACTCAGGGCCTCCTGCTGCACTTTCCCGCAGCAGAGCAGAGCCAGCAAGAGCAGGCAGGGATGGACCTTTGCTCTGTCTCTTCCCCATCCAGGCTGAGTCACTTCATCTCTTAACCTCCAACCTCAAGATCTAGGAGATGGACATGCTAGGATTGTTTATGCCAAACCATTCCTTTGGTTCACATTAATGGTTTGCACAATATGTTGTGAAGTGTGCAAGTATTCCAAAAAACAAACCCCAGCCCCATTCCTTGCTAGAGTTTCTGAGCTCACTGGTCCCAGGTGGGGCAGGTTCTGACAGTTTCAGCAGCTCAGCAGTGGTCTCCCAGGTTATGCTGCTCCAGGAGGATTGTACCCATCTCTGCGGACTGCAAGCCCCTGTAACCACCATTCACAGACACTTCCCTCTGGTCCATACCTATCACAGGCGCTCTCCTCTCTTTACCCCTCAGATTATCAAGCAACTTCTCCTGCAGCTCTTTTAGTCACCTCTTTATTCTCTCTCACTTGATGATACTGATGCTCATCCAGGTATGCAGCCACAGCTAGAATCCACTCCTGCCTCTCTGCTTCCTTCTGCCTTCATAGAATCCCTCACCAACACTGTCGATGGCTCCTTCTTGGTTTCTATCATTTACAACTGATTTCTATGTATGTGTTTTCTGCTTCTGGGCCTTCCTCACTTTAGTTTCCATCTTTGTAGATCACCAGGGACCCTGCTAAGATAAACTCTAGAAACATCTAGAAAAATATCAATGGCTCCTTATTATGTGGTACTTGTTCTCCAGCCTCATCTCACATTGAAAATCTGGAAAATTTTTAAAAGTATTAATGTCAGTACCACTCAAAGATTAGGATGGGTGTGGCTAGGAAACTGTGGGCAGCAGTTCTATCTACCTGGGCTATTTCAACATGAAGAAAAGTGTGAGGACCCCCTGTCTCCTGGGTTCACAGGGCTCTATAGTTTGCTTGCTACCTAGCCAGTTTTCCAGACTTCCAACCAAGTTTCAGTTTTGGCCTAAACCACTCCTTGCTCATAGACATGAATTTAGATATTGACATGGACATAGGAGCAGACAGAGACATTGATGTAGATGTATATGCAGATATTGATACCAATATTCAGCTAGTTATGATGTTGTTTTTAATAGTAAAAATCCTCACATAATCATAATGTACAAAAAGAGGACAAGTAAACCTATTGCCCTACCTCCAACTTGGCATTTCTATCCATCCTTCCTGATTAACTTCAGATACAAATCCTTCAGGGGTGGATGCTCTGAAATACTTCTGGCAGAATTAGATACTTTTCCTCCCAAAATTTCTAGGACATATTTATGCAATTCTTACAGGACTTACCATGTTCTGCCAAAATTATTGGTTTGGCTCCTTCCCACAAAGACCATGAGCTCTCTGGAATAGGAACCAAGTCTTAGAAATTGTGTGCCCACGAGCATGACTAGAGTGTCTTACAGAACGGAAGCCCAATAATTGTTTGAGGCATAAATGAACAAATTAAAATTATCCATTTTGCATGTGTCCATGAAAATCTATAAACACAGCAAAAAAAGACCAAAGATTTCAGTAAATAAGAGAGTAATTATGGAAAGGCAGAAACATAATGGAGCACTAAAGGTCATTTGATGCAAACCCTAAGCTTTCAAACACAGATTCAGGGAGTCTGAGGGGAATAGTGACTCTCTTAATGTCACTGCCATCCTCTGAGCCCTGTTCTGCCCTTCCATCTCTTCCAGATTCCACAATTGCTCTGGGTTCCTCCCATTCACTGGGAGAAATGTTCCACTTAGGACCTGAGAGCTAAGTTCTTTTTATTGCATGGAACATGAGAAGGATCAATACAGCATCCATCTTTCAAGCTGCTGGGTGGTAGTTCTAGATGGATAGAGTGAGTGGTGAGAGTGCTTCTGCTGAAGTCACAGGGCAAAAGGCCACTCCTTGTCCATTGTCATGATCCTCTGGTCACATGTCTCCATCCAAGAGGAGCAGCTCTGTTCAGGGAAGCAAATTATCTGAGAAAGAAAATACCACACTTAAATAGAAGAGAATTGCTCCATTTTCAGAGTCCTGCTAATTCCCCCAAAGAAGGCACAACACTTAGTTCCTACAACAAGAATGTTTTAAATCCAGCATAAAACTGTTGATTGAAATTGGGTCTTAGTAATCCAGATCTCTGTCAAAAGAAGTTCTTAGAGCAAAAATTAATTTTGAGGCCAATATGGTAATATTTAAGTTGGAGGACTTCTCCAAGAACACGGTTTTTGCACCTTGGTTTCTTTGTTCTAGCATAGCATTTCTGACTTGGATATTTATGTATGTGCTAAAATGTAAGGACAAAACATTTCAAAGAACGATTAAATCAATTCCAGAAAGTCCATGCCGTTGCATTTAAAATGAGATCAAGTTTTCAACATTGTTTCAAGCTGTTTATGGGATATTCATTGTTCTCACTTCAATGTGCCATGGTCCCATTTATATTTTAAGATTATTTTAAATTGTTTCCTACCCCCTCCCCAAGGCCTCACAAGCAAATCACCAAATTTTAAAATACGCTTTGTGTAAAATATGCTGACAACCACAGCATAATTTGATGTAATAATTAAAGGACACAAGATTATTTATAGAACATGTAAGTACATATCAGGTTTCTTTGATAGGTGGCCAATAACTGGACTTTAAAAATTTACTTTCATGGGAGTTCTTTTTTATAATTTAATAATCAGAGATTTATACTTAATTCACTTGACTAAATTAACAAAACATTCTAAAACAGGACAACTACAGCTGAGAAGGGTGTGGTACAGTGCTGAGTGGACAGCAGAGTAAATCGGCAGGAACCATCATGAAAACAACATGGCAGTAAGTATGAAGGATGCTGAGAAAGGCAAAATGTAGAAAATGTAAATGCTCAAAGACATTTTTATGGGCAGCATTATGTTTAATGGAGAGAAGCTACAAACTAACTGAAGGGCCATCAGCTAAAGGATTTATGGTAATTTGTCTAATTGTTAGTGATGATGAACATTTTTTCATATATTTGTTGATTAATTATATATCATCTTCTGAGAAGTGTCTCTTCAGGTCCTTGGCCCATTTGTTGATTGGGTTATTTGTGGTTTTTTGGTGCTTAGCTTTTTTGAGTTCTTTGTATATCCTAGAAATTAGTGCTATATCTGATGTGTGAGGAGTAAAGATTTACTCCCAAGGTTTTCTATTCATCTTCTTTTGCTGAGAAGAAACTTTTTAGTTTGAGTCCATCCCATTTATTGATTCTTGATTCTAATTCTTATTAAGGAAGTTGGGGCCTAATACCACATGATGGAGATTAGAGCCTACTTTTTCTTCTGTTAGACACAGAGTCTCTGGTTTTATTCCTAAGTCCATGATGTGTATAAAATGCACTTTGGATAATCATGATCATCACATTCCACTATCATTAATAACCCCATGCCCCCTCACATCAATAACAATAACCACTAACATAAATTGAGTAAGCCAAGATTGGCCATATTGGATGTTAGGGGCACTTATTTTCTCTGCAGGCTTTTGTAATAGAAGTGGCTGACCCTGACAGACAGCTGCTGACCAAGGCAAGAGCTCATGCACAACCATTCATATGGCCTCCTGGCAAGTGGACATTGCTGGGACACAGCAGGGATTGCATTGTTTACCTGGTATCACAGGTCAGGTGAGGGAAGATGAGGACTCAGTGCAGGTAGCAGCTTCCAGAGCTTCAACACAGGACCACTTCAGTTCTCAGAGCTCTCAAAGGAAGGATAACCTACTGTTCTGCCTGGTGTGTGTTTGCTTTTTCTTTTGCAGTACTGGAGATTGAACCAGGGATGTTCTCTCACTGAGCTACATCTGTAGCATTTTTCTTTTTCTTTCTTTCTTTCTTTTTTTTTTTTTTTTTTTTTTTTGGTGGTGGTGGTACTGGGGATTAAANTTTTTTTTTTTTTTTTTTTTTTTTTTTTTTTTTTTTTTTTTTTGATGTGAGAGGGAGACAGGATCTCAGTAGGTTGTAAAGGATGGCCTTCAAATTGCCATCCTCCATATTACTCTGCATTAAAAAATGTCAAAATCATAGAATTTGCAGGGAAATGGATGGCATTAGAACAGATTATGCTAAGTGAAGCTAGCCAATCCCTAAAAAACAAATGCCAAATGTTTTCTTTGATATAAGGAGAGTAACTAAGAACAGAGTTGGGAGGAAGAGCATGAGAAGAAGATTAACATTAAACAGGGGTGAGAGGTGGGAGGGAAAAGGAAAGAGAAGGGAAATTGCATGGAAATGGAAGGAGACCCTCATGGTTATACAAAATTACATACAAGAGGAAGTGAGGGGAAAGGGGGAAAAAAAACAAGGGGGAGAAATGAATTACAGTAGATGGGGTAGAGAGAGAAGATGGGAGGGGAGGGGAGGAGGGATAGTAGAGGATAGGAAAGGCAGCAGAATACAACAGACACTAGTATAGCAATATGTAAAACAGTGGATGTGTAACCGATGTGATGCTGCAATCTGTATACGGGGTAAAAATGGGAGTTCATAACCCACTTGAATCAAAGTGTGAAATATGATATGTCAAGAACTATGTAATGTTTTGAACAACCAACAATAAAAATTAAAGGAAAAAAAATTGCCATCCCCCAGCCTCGGCTTCACGAGTATCTGGGAATTACAGATGTGCACCACTGTGCCTAGCTTCTTCCACTTGCCTTCTCTCTGATCTTTGCCCTCTCTCCTTGGGGAAGGGCCTCAGTCAGTAAATCAAATGGTGAGTCCACAGCAACCTCAGTCCATAATCACTGAGGAGAGCCTTATATTTTCCCAGCACCATTTATTGACAAGACGGTCCTTTGTTCACTCTATGTACTTGGCACCTCTGTCGAGCATTGGCTGGCTAAAAGTGTGTGGATTTATTCCTGGGTTCCCTCTTCTGTCTCATTGGCCTTCATATCTATTTTTATGTCAGTACCATGCGGTTTTGTTATATAGCCTTATAATATATTCTGAGGTCAAGTCATTAAGTTCCTTCCACTAGCTTGCATGTGCTCAGGTCAGGATGGGCATTTCCCTCTGGTGCATTCTGAGCAGTCTCTGGTTCCTTTGAAGGGCCTCCCATGTGGGTAGACAGAGGGCAGCAGATAAAAACCTCCTCTCTCTTGCATCTACCCATAGCCAAGACCTAATATCTAGGGGGACAGGGGTGAAAGACTCTTGTCCTCCTGGGCTCCCCCTCTCACTCTCAGCTCTAATTGGAGGAAGGAGGGAAGAAGACCCCTGCCAAGCTCACCCCCTACACACACACTCAGAAGATAGGCCAGTTCCCTACCCCAAGCACTCTGCAACCAAATACCGCTGTTCCTGTAGCCAAGATGAAGCCACATGGCCTCAGAGGTGAAAAGATGCTGAGTAAAGGTCAGGTTCAAACCCGAGGTCCTCTGACACCAATGCCTTTGATACTGGTGTACTCTCTCAAGTAATAAATCTTAACTCCTGACATAACCAGTACAAACAGATTAACCCCCACTCCCAGTAGACAGGCCATTGATAAATTATTCATTTCAAAACCTAGGAAGTTTTTTGTATGCTTAAAAGTTATTCTGAAAACTGGATTAGATTAGTTTCAACAACAATCTTTGATAAAAATTCATACTTTCATTACTGGAATCCACCGGCACCTCAGATTCCTCTATGTTAACTTCACCTTAGAGGTCTCAGAAGCTACTGGTTTTAGCATATATACCTGGAGCTCCCTTGGAACACAGCCTCATTTGCAATTAAACTGAGGCTGTAGAGTTCATTCTGGCCCAAGCATTTAAATCTAAGTGCTTAATTCTTATCTGGGTTGCAAAATCCTACAATTATAAATCTCCAAACCAATTTGTGGTGAAATAAAATAAGCCCACATCTTTTTCAGCTTATGCTAACCATTCAATCACTTTAAAATGCTCCACTTAAAATGAACTTTTATTTCTACTTTTCTCAAAAGAAAATAATTGAAAGTGTCAGTTTGAAACATTGAACATAATTCAATGCAAGTGCCTATTTTATGAAGAATTATTTTCAAAGCTTCAAATAAAGAATGTACTATTTCCCACAGTTAATTATTTGAGAAAGTACATTTTGATAAAAAATAACTAGTGATTTGGGCAAGAGTTTAAAAATTATACCCTAAGTCATGTTTCCTTTTCTTGAAAAATGACATTACTAATAGTTTATGACAGCAAATTTATGAATCTAACCAGAAAAATGTAATTCTGAATGTACTTCTATTATGCAGTTCTTTTTTCTGGAATATTCTTTCATCAACACAGGCACCAAGCACCTATTAGGTGGAAAGCAAATGAAAATTAACTAGGCATACTTTTAGACACCAGGAACTGAGCAGCTAGTTCATTCTTCTTAACGAAAATATAGGAGCCTCATTTTTCCAAAAGGTGTAGGATCCATTAAAGAGAAAATACTGTGTTTGAAATGGGGAAACATCCCAGACAAATGTGTGGGAAGATGAGTAAGCTGAGGCTGTTCAGGGGCCACTCGGAACATGTTATTTCTACTAGGCATGGAGGGGCTGATGCCAGGGACAAGGTGTAATAGTGGTGGCTCTCAAAGACCATGGATCTCCTGAAGAGTGTGTGGGACTGAGTACCTACCCCCTGCCTCCAGCTCCCCTGTGAGGATGCTGGACATCTCAGCATGCCATGGACAGCAGGCAGCAGGCACACAGTTGTTCATTTGATTCCTGTCTAGTTGACCTCCTCTCTGTTCCCTAATTTTTCCCCCTAAGTCCACTTGGTGGCCACTATCTGTTCACAGAGCCTACCCTTTCAAGTTTATTCACTCAAAAGTGTTCTCATTCCAGGAAGACCCTATGCACCAGTGACCCTGCAGTATGAAACAAATTGCTGAAGATACTATGGCATGACCTTCCACCCCCATGAGCTGAACAGAGGCTCTGATGGGAATCCTGGGCCCCTGTGGTTCTTCCATACCTGTGTGACAGTGAGCTGCTCTGTGTTGAATGAGAACACTTCATGACTCAGTTGTTCAAAGACTGTCCAGATGAATATGAAAATTCTTAGAGAAGCTTCAGGCCACACAGGTTTTGAATCCCATGCTACTCTTAGGACCTGAAATACAGGCTATCTCCTTAGCATGTTAATTCCATAAAAATATTTTGAAAGAAAGTGTTTTTTTCTTCTTTATTTAAGATAACATTTAAACAGAAAACAGCAACCATGTAGACCATCACAGTACCCCAAATAGGTCTTGTCCCAAAGACAGCCATCTTCCTGACTTCTCGTTTTTGAACTTTGCACCAAATGAATTGATAGGCATTCTATTGCATTTGGCTTCCACTTTCAAAACTGAGGCTCAACTATATGAATACAACAGAAGATGAGTAGTAAATGACTTGTTTGTAATTTTGGGCTATGATTAACAGCACTGCTACTCACATTCCATCCAAGTATTTTCATAAACATTATATACACATTTTGGTTGCTTATACAAGGAGTGGAATTGGTGGCCCATAGGGTATAAAAATACCCCGATTAAGCAGAGATTTCCAAGCACTTTTCCAAACTATTTGCACCAATTTATACTCCTACCAGCCATGTGTGAGAGTTCCAGTTGTCTTTCAATTCTGTTAACACTTGGTGTTTTCATCTTTTCATTTTGATCACTCTGGTGGATGAGTGGAGGTATCAGACTGTGGTTTAATTATGAATCTCCCTGGTAATTTATAAAGGATTAATATCAATGTATATTGAACATTTGGATGTCCTCTTTGAGAAACACATACTTTATTATCTAGTTTTCTAAATATTTGTTTATATTCCTTATTCATTTGGATTTTTATATATTCTGGATGCAAATATTTTTTTTATTCTTAGAGTAGCTGGCTTTTGGTGTACAGATGTTCTTAATTTTAATGTACATATTTTTTCCATCTTTATTATTGGCACTTACTTATATGCCCTTATGGAGAAACCTCTCCTTGCCCAAAGGACATGAAAGTATTCTGCTATATTGTTTTCTAGAAGCCTTTTGGATTTGCTCTTCATATTTTAATCTCAGTTCACAGGGAATTTATTCATGTGTAAGATAGAAACAAAGTTTCATTCCTTCTTTTTCATGTGGATATTGAATTGAACTTAATTTTTTAAGGGACTATTCTTTTCTCTGCTTCTGTATAAGATCACTCTGTTATAAACAAACATATTTGTAAAAACACACACAAAAAAAGAATGCACCACAAGTGTTCTCCCCTGTGTGTTTCCACACTTTTCCTCTTGTTCCTTTGGTCTTTCTTGCAATTCTTTCAGAAGTGCAGCACTACCATAACTTTCACACTATCTTATAATCTTAAAATTACAATGGACTATTCTTCCTAATGGAATAGTCCTCTTCTGCTTACTTGACAATTCTGGATTATTTGTGTTTATATTCAAAGAATACAACAATTTTTCAAATTTTAACCCAAGAAAATCTGCTGGAATATTGGCTTATCAGTTATTAGATAATTGCAAAATATTCCCATATTTTAATCTTCAAAATAAATTAATGAGTATAGAACATTTCTATATTACTTAGTATATGTTAGTTAATTGCAATCCCATTTTATAGTTTTCTTTATAAAAGTATTTTTATCATTTATTAATGTACCTGGGAAAGTATATTTTTATGGAATTATGTAGATATAATTATGTTAGATATAACCCAAATTTTAATTTTTCTTTTTTGCTACTGGTATATGGAAATGTAGTTGATGTTCCTGTAGTGAAGTTTTACTTGGTAATACAAAACTAATATTACTAAATGGACTTCATTCTAATAATTAAATTGAAGATTTTTCCAGGTTTTTTAATATCCATAATGGTGTAATTTGGGAGTATAATTGTTTTGTTTCTTCCTTTTCTGTCCATTCATTTATTACTTCTTTTATTTGCATTACTACAGGTTCTGGAATCTCTTATCAATCAGGGTTGGCCTTAGCTGTCAGCTTTGTCTTTCTCCCAATACCAAAGATGGTGGGCATTTCACCAGCAGCTGTAATAGTTGCAATGAAAATGTTTCTTTTATCAAGTAAAGAAAGCTTCCTCCTTTTCCTACTTTCTAAGAGTTTTATCATAAATTGATGTTTATTTTTTCAAACTTTTTCCTCCATTGATTAAAAATGATAATAACCAATTCCTCCTATGTTAGCTAATGTGGTGAATCACTCATTGATTTTCCAATACAAAACCATCTTTTATTGTAGTAAATCAAACTGATGTGGGCATAATAACTACATCATCAGTTATCAATGTTTTCTTTTTTAAAATTTCAAATTACCTAACTTGACTCCATAATCTATTTCCAAATATCCAACCAGAACATAGCATTTTCCATCTTTTTTCTTTTTTAATTATGCTTTAATTAGTGAATTCCACATGATTCTGCACTTCATCAGAACATATTTATAGATGCATGCAATATAATTTGGTCCATTTCATTCCCCAGAATTTTCCCCTTCTCTCCCACCTCCCTCTCCCTGACCCTCTTCTTTTACTCTACTTATCTTTCTTCTATTTAACTGTTGCATTATACTTACATAAGAAATGATTGACACTCAGTTAAGTGCTAAAGAGGTTACATAATATTATTGATGACATAAAGCCTGGGTAATTTTCACCATATTCATTAGCTATTACCATGAATATGACAAGTAACCTCTAGGTTACTTGCCTAAGTTTGAAATAATAAATGCGATATTACAGTTATTGCTTTCTGAAAAGAATCTATTCAAGGTTTAGAACATATATATTGAATTTTTTTAAAAAAAAAGCTCAATTTTATTATATTCTCAAGTTTGCTCCTTAAGTTTCTAGAGTGATAAACAGAAGATTGTCAAATGATTGGCTCTCACACAGATAGGACTCGGAAAATCCCTAAAACCCCTTAACAGAAGCACACTGAATTTTTAACCCCAAACCCAAAGGAATAAAACAACTATGCAGTGTTTATACACACACAGTGACCCACTAACCAATTAATCAGTAAATCTGTTTTTCTTTTCTGTTTCATTAGAATAGAATGTAGATTGTGAAATGTCTTTGCTTTCCTACCTGCTTAAAAAATAAATCTTCTTTGAAGCGTAAGCATCTTAGCTCCCCCTCTATCCATCAACACCACATACTGATCCTAACTGCCTTCCTCATATTAAGTGATGCTTGGGATCACCTTCCCAACTCCTACCCACATTTGAGGGACTTCAAGATCCATGTAGGTGGCACCAGCCATGCTCGGGTTTCCTCATCTACTGTGATCTTCTTTGCCCAGCCATGCTCGGGTTTCCTCATCTACTGTGATCTTCTTTGCCCTCATTATGAAACCAGCAACTTCCACACACACATCCTAGGGTAGAAATTACAGTTGAAAATGTCAGGGGACATTCAGGTTGATGCAATCTTTCAGTTGCATGAGGTGGTATGGTGCAGCTTGAGCTCACCCAGAAGGAGAAGGCTGAGCACTTGGTGGGGGGACAAGGACCCTCATACCAACTGCTGTCCCATACAAGTGAGTCCAGCAAGGCTGCCCTTCTCCTTTACTAGGAAAAGAAAATTCCAGATTCATATATGAATCTGTTAGTTAATCAAGTTTGGCTCAATTAAAAGCAAAATAAGTTATAGGTTACGGCTAGAGCACCTGCCTAGCATATGCAAGGCCCTGGGTTCAATCTCCAGCATTGGAAGAGAGAGAGAGAAAAGTAAAACAACAATAACAAAAACAGAAGAAGAAAACAACAGGAACAGCATGGTGTGGTCAAACTGCTCATGGGCTCTGATTCCCAATTCTCACCCTGGCACACCCTCTTCCCACTCAGGGCAACTCCCATCTATAGAAACTGAGGTCCGTTGTCCTTCTCACCCATCCTTCTTGCTCTTGATCTGTCTAGTCCAAATCTCATCCAGACCTGAGACTTTCCCTAGGTCCATTCTGCCATACTCTCTGTCACCCAGTCATCATCTGGCCACCATGGCCTTATGCTTGGAGATGTTCCTTTGGAGATGCCTTCTCTCATCAGTCACCCTGAACTAGTCACCTGTCCAGCATACAGCAGCCTTCCAAGGAGTTTTACCCTGTCATACCCCTTGGAAGATGTTCTTTCAAGGAAAGATATATTTGTCTTGGTGTCTCCTGCACCCAGGACCCTGTCTTGTAGAAGGAATATGCTGTGATCTCAATGTGTTTGTCTCCAGAAATAAACATGCTGAAATCCTAGGAGGTGGCAATTTTGGAGGTGATCAAGTCATGAGGGTAGAATGCTCAGAAATGGGATTAGTGCCTTTATAAAGGAGACCCCAGAGACCTCCTTTTACTCTTTCTACCATGTGAGGACATTTGAGAAAGTACCATCAATGAAGAAGAAAGCAGCCCTCATCAGGCACCAAATCTTCCAGTACCTTGAGCTTTGCCTTTCAGCTTACAGATTGTAAAGAAAAAAAAAAATTTCTTTTATTCATAAAACAGGCCTCTTGAAAGGACCAAGAGAGAATGAGAATAAAGGCATCTTCCAATCATTTTTAAACCGGGAGCTTTAAAATTAGAACAAGCTATTTTGCCAGAATTTTCTCCAACTCAGTGACTCCCTTTTTATCCTGCAGCAGTCAGTTTAGCTCTGTGGTCATAATCATTTGTACTTTAATATCTGGACATCTCCTAACCTTTTAACGATGGCAAGTTGCCTAATCTCTAAACCTCAGATTTCTCATCTATAAAATGGGAGCAAAATGATACAATTCAGGGCTACTGTGAAGAACTCATGCTCCACTGGAGACCATAAACATAATACTTAGCACATAGCCAGCACTCAGTCATTTTTCACTATTATTATTGTTATTGCTTTCACCCCATCTGAGCAGTTAACAGAATCCTGCCCTCCCAGCCCATAGTCCCATACTAACAATTTTCAGCCTAATATTTTTTTTTCTTTTTCTTTTTCTTTTTCTTTTGGCTTGGGGAATGGACCTTGAATGAGCAGCATCAAAGATACCACCAGCAAGAAATGTGCTCCTTGTGATTCCATTGCAGAGTCAACCCCAGGGAAAATGCTGAGATGGTACTCTGCCTCTTGTGGGATCACAGTCTGGTGGGGACCAATAGGCACACACACAGCCAGCCAGAGGATGCTGAGGGGTTTGCTGGACCATCCTCTCACTGGCTGCAAAGGAGAAATTGGAGAACCACTAGAAGGAGATTAGGATTTGTTCCCTCTGCTTACATCATAGAATGAGAAGAAACTCTTCATTTAGAGAATATCAAAACCAAAGACAAGAGGTTTCTCAGCTGCATGATTGTCTGCCCCTCCATGTTTGAGACAGATTGGAGTAAATTCGAGCTGGTTGATCCCAGACTTCATGAGAATGACCAGGAGTGGGATTCCAAGATGGGAGCAGGCAGAATTGGGGTAAAGCATGTCATCTCTAGAGTCATATGGTTTGATTTTATAGTATTTTTTCACAGTTTTACTGAGGTGTGATTGATAAATAAAAATGGTATATATCAAAGGTTCACAATATTATGTTTTGATTGATGGAGATGCTGTGATCAATCTAATTAGCATGTCCATTACTTCACAGAGCTGCTGTGGTAGGGTAGGGTGGTGAAAACATTTAATATGGACTCTCTTAGCAAATTTCAAGTGCACCATACATTATTATTAACTATAGTCAACTTGCTGTATGTTAGATCCCAAGAACTCATTCTTCCTACACCTGAAAGTTTACACTGTTTGACCAACATTCCCCTATTTCTCCCATCCTAGTTTTCTAATTCCTCGCACCTCCCTCCTGATTCTTTAAGTTCTTTTTTTTTTTTCACATATAAGTGAGATCATTGGCTGCTTTTGTTTACATTTTGACTCTGAGTCTTCTTATGTGCATGACCATGGACGGGTAAACACCTAGGCATTAATTGCCCCTCTGCAAAATGGTGATAATTAGAATAATGCCCACTTGAAATATTGTTAAAATTAAGTCAAATAATATGAGCAGAATGTTCAGCACTGTGCCTGGCCTATAGCAAGTTCTAGATAAGTGATATTTACTTTTTTAGTAAAGATATATATAAATGCAAAATTATAATAGTATCCTCTTATCCACAGAGGGTACATTCCAGGACATTCTGCAGATAGTTAAAACTTCAATATTGAACCTTCTGTATATGCTATATTTTTTCATATATACATATCCATAATAAAGCAATTTATAATGTAGACACAGTAAGGGATTAATAACAATAGCTAGTCATAAATAGATCAATTATAACAAGGTACTGTAATAAACATTATTTAAAACTAAAGGATTATTTATTGGGGGATTTTCCATTTAATATTTTCAGGCCATGGGTAAGGAGAACATAGAAAGCAAAAGAGCAAATGAGAGGGAATAACTTTAATTGGAGTTCAAGTGATTATGATCACAGGGCTGCACCACACCACTGATTTGAAGATGATTCTGGGGATGGTGGCATGTGAGGGTAAAATTTTTCTAAGTGAGAAATAAACAGCATTTCTGTGAGAACAGGTAGCAAGGGCAAACGTGCAGAAGTATGAACGAGCTAGTGTCCTCTCACCCATGAACTCTAACACAGTGAGCAGTTGCCCACAGCCTTAAAGAGGGAGAGCTGGGGCTGTCACTGGCAAGTGGCTCCCAAGACTTATAGAGTCCTCTCTACACGCCCCAAGACATTTTCCAGTCACACAGCTATTTTCTCAGTGTGGTAAAGTCATTTCAGTTCCCACCAATGGAGACAATGTCTCCTGCCCAGATTTCAGGTCTTGCTCTTCTCCAGGCTAAGCATATGCTCAGTTGCCTCCCCAAGGGGCCCCTATCTGGCTCACTATCGTTTTGCTATGGCTTGACTCCAACAGGCCCCCAGCTGGCTCTGTTAGGGCCCATTCAGCTCACTGAAAACTCCTGGACACAGGCCAAAACTCTGAGAAAACATGACTTTATAATGACTTTGTTTTTGTTCTACCTGCTTTCAAACTTAGCACTCTAATCTTATTTTTCTATTTTTTTCTTTCCTTGTCATTATGATTTCATGACCCATACTTATTCAACCAATTTATCAATCTCACATCTGACTGGATGTGTTTTTCCTTTCCCAGAAGTTTTGTAATGAGTTGCTGGAAAGGGTGTTTTGTAGGTGACTGGAGACTGTGGGCATGTGTGTTCACAGTCCCTCGCTCGGGCCCCTGCTGGGGGAACATGGAGTCCAGGTACCCATTTCCCCAGAAATTCTGAGTACACAAGTTGAAGGTTTCTCTTGTCTAATGAGGCTGCAACATATCAATATTCAGTCCATGCCCACACAAGGGCTACGAAGTGGCAGGTTTGAGGACCAGAACACTGGCTTCTTTGGCAATGTCCTCCAAGTTTCTAATTCCTTCCTGCAGGTTTTCATCAAGGATAGAACCATTGTAGTCTACCAGCTATGCCAGACACACAGAAGCTCCTAGCAGCTATATCATTACTGCTCAACCCAAAGCTGCCTGCCTCAAGAGCAGCTTAGCACCCTACCCAGGCCACTGGCAGGCGTCTCTGACCTCTAACAGGATCCAAATGAGACAGATTATGCCTTGACATAGGTTTGAATCCAGGATCCACCCATGTTTGGCTGTGAGCCCAAGAAAAATCTCATATCTCTGCTTCCAATTTCTTCATTTGGCAAGGGAACATTTCTGTGCTACAGGGTTTCTATAAAATACATATAAAAACATATACCCTGTAAGTGTTTCATTTCTATTTTTGCAAATTTTATCCAACTACTATATTCAATTAAAGTGTGACTTCTGTGGGAATCTTAGCTGGCTCCAGCTGCTATAACAAAATTCTACAGATTGGGTGCTTAACATATAAATTTTCCTTCACTCCAATTCTAGAGGCTGAAAGTATAATCAGGGTTGTGACCCAATCAGTTCCTGATGAAAGTTCTCTTCCTGATTTGCAGATGCCCTCCTTACTATGTCCTCACATGGTGGAAAAATATCTCCCACATCTCTCATACAGGGAACTAATCCCATCACAAGGACTCCCAAAGACCCACCTCCAAAAAACATCACCCTGTGAGTAAGATCCAACATATGTAATTTGGGGGAAAAGAACATTTAGATTATACTAGTTAGGGGGAAGAAAACTCAGAAGAATCCCAACTCCTGCAAATCTATTCTTGAAATTATTTTTTTTATTTTTTTGCCAGTATTATTCAACCTCATGACTTTTAAATTGTTTTCCAACTCAGATTTCTCTCTAAAAGTCAAGAATCACAGGTAATGTGGCCTTGGATACTATGCTGAGTGAGGCCAAGGAGCACAGGCCATCCATATAGCCAGCATGAGTGTGATCAGGCCCCCTTACCCAGATGGTGAGTAAGGCCAGAGCAGCAACATGCAGGCAAGATTCTTCAGGGAACAAAAGAAAGCATGCACTATGGACCAGTGTGACCGAAATAAGGCCTGGGCTTATAAGACAGTGCTAAGCCACTGTCTGGCCAGCAGGTGCAGCCCCAGGAGAAGAGATCTTGCCATAGCCTCTGGTCTGGTGGCTGGCTGTGACTTAAGTCCATTCAAATACCCTGTGACTGTCTACCTCCAGTGCCACTGACCTTTGTGCATCTATCATGACATGTAAACCAGGCACTTGTGCTCTACTGTGCCTTATGATAGCTCTTGGAGGAACAGAAGAGACTATTGAGGATGCCCTGATGGGGGTAAGCACATAGAAAAGAGTCCAGTGATAGCAGGGCCAAGTCAAAAAGGAAGCCAACAACACACACTCTCCTGTATCCAGGAAGGTAGCATCCCACTCAGAAGCTGAGGACTTAACTACACCATGGCTGTTCATGAATCCTACTGATGGCTGGGCAAAGCTGTAGACTTAAACCCAGACACCATTACACTCATGCTTGAATCACCCAAGCCACATGAGGCTCTGTAACAGCATGTGCAAAGCCATTCTTCATTTGGATTGTAAAAAACCACTCTGAATCTTAGCAGGAAAACAATCATTCTCACACTTGACCCAAACATAATGGCTAACTGAAATCTGCAGTAGTGTTCAAACTCTTGCATGAATATGTGAAAAGAAAGGCAGGGCAACAAGAAAATCGAATGACTGTGCTCTGTATGAAAATAAATCACAAGCACATTGAATGGTTTTATATTTTATAAATGATCCTCTAATTGTTGACACTTTAGAAAGTCCCTCCTGATAGCCATGTTATTTGCAAGATGGGCAGAAATTCAACTTTCCCTGCTGTTTATCTCATCCACCAATGGATCACCTTTGTGAATCACAGACCCGTATGTGCCTCAATTAATCAGCAGGCATTATTTTGTCTCAGAAGACACCTAGATCTTCTCTCCTGCACCCAGCTAGAATGTACCTATTATTGAAGTCATTGCTAAAGACTTGAATGAATCAGATTTTACCTTTGAAAGACTGGTCAGTAGAAGCAAATTAAACAGGATTAGAACTCACTCCATGTAGGTAGCTAACACTTATTTTGTGCTGGGTAGTATTGTAGAGCTGACTCTTTATTATTTTATCTTATTTTTAATATTTTATTTTATCTTGAAAATCATGAGAATTTTTCAAATTACCCATCAGATTGCTGCATTCATATTGCTACAGTTGAAAGACCAAGAATAATGCTATCAAAACAAATGTCTCTTGTAGATTGTTAGAGATGTAATTAATGCCTGAGAAGGCCCCCTAAAAATGAAATCATTCATTTGTGACTCTTTCTTGCTCTTTCATTTTGATTGTGGCCTGGGTCAATGTCAAAAATTATGGATGAACCAGGTACCCAGAAGGTACTTAATAAATACCTGTGAACAAATAAGTAATGTAAAAATCATGGGGTGTAATTGCAGGCCATGGGTTGTGGGTTCCATATTTTGACACTAACTAGCTCTGAATGAACTAAGTAAGTTTAGGGGAAATCACTTCACTAAGTCAATGAGCACAGATGTGTGTCAAGGGCTGTAGACATGGTTAGACCACCCTCGAGTTCAGAGTGCCTCCTATGTGTCTAGCCCTTGCTACTCACTTTAAACATATTGCTAGGGTTATTCTAATACAGCTATAATTCCAAGTAGAAATAGATATAGAGATAATGCTACAAGCTGTGCTCAATGAAAAAAAAATGTGTTTAGAAATAAAATTTGACTACAAGGTCCACTTTGTAGCAACCTCACCTGGAGATACAAATGCCAAACTAGAAAGAATTAAGAGGTTTTTAGTTTTTAGCTAAGAAGTGGACAAACCAAAGCAATGGAATTGTTTTAATCGATGTTCACACACACACAGGCACACACACGTGTGCACACATGTGTGCACACACATACACACAGACACACACACACACAGTCTTCTGCAGGGGAAGTTTAATTATCTCCATTCTATTCCCATTGCCAGTAGTCTGTTAAAACTATAAAAAAAAAAACTGTAAAAATTTTTTTTCTAAGCATCCCCTAGCATTTTCTGCAGTAGAGAATTGTTTCCTTCTCCTTGCCATCTACCAAAGAACAGATTTCTAATGTTCTTAACACAATGAAGGAAAAAAAAAAAAAACAGGTAGATGAAGTGATGGGTATGTTAATTCATTTGATTGAATCTTTCTACTACATAGACCAAAACCCCATATTTGCACCACATAAATATACACAATTGGTAATTTTCAATTATAAGTAAATTTTAATAATTAAAAATCAAGTTTAAAAACCCCCATCTGACCCTATATACATGTATGATTACATGACTGGTGTGACTCTGAACCATGTACAGCCAGATGAATGAGAAGTTGTGCTCTGTGTACAATGTGTCAAAATGCATTTCACTATGATGCATAACAATTAGAACAATTTTTTTTTTAAATCTCCCCGTCTGGCACAGTGTCTGCCCCTATTGGTCCCTCCCTTGTACTCTCATAGTACAGTTTCTAGTGCTCTCTATGGGGAATAAGACATTGCTTTGTAGGAAGAGCTGAGTGGGCCTCAATGGGAAGATAGCCACTGTTCAGCTTTGTAGTCTTAGAACCCAGCATGGGCCATGGAAATAGCTTGTTGAATGCATGCAGTGAACGCAAGATGCTCTGTGCATACTTGCACTTCCCATGCCTGGTGATAGTTTGGGGTGATCAAGACATCGAAGGACTACCTCTAAGGCCAGGGAAAATCTAATCCATTCATTGGAGCAAAGAAAATATCGATTGCCTGTTCTCCTACCTTCCCCTCTGTAAGGCTTTGTGGGAGAACAATGGTATAAAGGAGATGCTTAAAAGCATGGCCTTGAACAAGACAGAAAGGGGAGGTTTCTTAAGTCAGAAGCCTGTTAAGTACTGGCTGTTAGTCCTCAGGGGTGAGTTTTCAGTTTCACTTATTGTTCCATTCATGCAGCCACTCAGTAAGATTTACCAAGCACAATATGGGACAGGGGCTAAGTCAAAGACTGAAGGGGAAGGATGACAAAAATACAGCTTATGATCAACATACCTACAAAATAATAGAAAAAAATAGAGTAAAACATCCTGCTATAGAGATGTGAGGATGACGGATGTGTGAGGGGAACAATCAGGGGAGGAAAATGGGCAAGTGGGGGACAAAGGCACCTCTTACACATTGCATTGTTGAACTGAACTAATACATTGTTCTAACGTTATCAGGTTTACATTATACTATTACCTAGATCGAAGTAAATTAATCAAAAGCTAAAGAAAAAAAGGAAGCTCGAATCTATGACACCCATAGATGTATCAAGCCACACTCAGCATTTCCATTCTACAAGTGACTCCTGCCTCCACTTGAGGCTGAAAGAACCCTGAGGCTTCTAGACCCTTCCCTTGATAATCCTGGATCACTTGTGGTGGCCATCCTGTGTGCTGCCTTAATGTGCTGACAGCCTCAAGCAGGGAAGAACGCACCCAGAACAAAACTGAAATGATACTGCCAGATCCACACCATGCTGGAGGAAGGCTTTCTCCTCACCTGAAGCTCTTCTCCTGAAGTGCTTTTCTCAATGTTATGACTACCTTTTTATTTAAATCCTTACTCAGTTACCTCAGATGGTGATCCCAAATCCAATTGATGACATCGGATCATCTCTCCAGGAAGTCTGAGCGGAGAGCTTCCCAGCGCACCTTCTCAGGTAAACAGGCTGCTATGAGTATACCCTCTTCCGGGCTGGTCCACTGTCTCATGGCAATTATGTTCAATGCAGAAATTACCTGAGAAGTAAAGAATAGAGAATGTCTCACATGTCATTGACACGCAGCAGAAAGGAAGGTGGCAGGCGGGGAAAGATAGGTGTTGACAGACTGCAGGTGAGATCCAAAGAGATAGACCACACATTCCAGGGGCAAAGTAAGGGGGTCAGGTATGGATGACACCAAAAAAGCATGAAGGAGCAACACTCATCCTCATGAGCAACAAACAAGAATCCCCAAGTTCTTCTAAGAGTAGAAGAGTTCACACCTTACATACAGGACAGGAAGCCTGGGGGAGGCCACTATGACAAGCACCTCAGGACCACAATGATAGCTCTGAAGACCCAGAAGATCATCTGGGAGCAGGGGTGGAGACTGACATTCATGCAGGGGAGGGTGAGTGGCAGTTGATTAGGCTCTGGAAAGCCATTCCCTGCCTCCCCAGCAGCTAACATTGTCATTTTATTTGTGAAGAAGATAGAGGAGTAATCAGAGGAGAATCTCTTGCATTCTGAATCCCCATCCTCTCGTTATTCCTCATGAACCCATCCTCCCTATAAATTTTAGAATCATCTCATCAATGTAAATGCAGAACACTAATACCAGTGATACTGATTCATAAATTTAGGAAGAGATTAACATATTGGTAAATATCTGGCATTTTTGGTTATTTTTTCCTTAGTATTTGATAATGTCATGAAACTATTGTCAAAGGTGACTTCTATTCACTCATTTTTAATCCTTTGTGATCAATATAAAAATGTAACTACTTTTATATTTATCTTCTTCGCAGCCACTTTTCTCAACACGTTGATTTGGAACTCTCTCCTTCTTTAGACTCCACTTTGCCTCCTCTTCATCTTCAAACTCCACTAGAGAGGAGTCAATCAGACTCTACTCCTTTCATGCCTCATTGACATTTCTCTCTCCCTAATCATTCCACAAGCCCCAAGGTTATCCTCTTTGTCAAGTTCAGTGGCCTCATGTCAGCTCCTGCCTTCCTCAAGATCTCTGATTGATCTGGTACAGTGGCTGATCTAGTCCCATTGTTCTAGGAATCTGTTCTCTGGCATTTTGCCCCCTCTCTCTCTAACTGTTCCTCACCAGTCTCCACCATACTCCTGAAATCTGATTTTACTCAGGACCCATCTTCTTTACTGTTCTTGGGCTCAACTCTACAGTGTACATCTTACTGAAAGACTTGGAGACTGCAATTGCTCTAACTGGTAGCTGTGCTATAACAATATTTTTACATTCAGCCAAAACCATGGATTACAGAGTATAAAGCGGAATTTAAAATTGAAGTCTTCAAGGAGACTTTTCACTTGAAGCAAACATTTAAATCTGTGATACAAACTCACACTTCAGTTCTCTTCTAGATATATTTTGGTAGAAAGTTTTGAGAAACGGTATCCTAGAGAATCAAATCATCACTTCTCAAAATACAGTAGGATGTACAGATTCAACACTCCACATCCACAGTCTTATTCCTTCAATTCCATCCTGCAATCAAATAGATCTGGGGCATATCCGACAGAGCCTGACTGTAGTTGTAAACCTCGAGAGGGAACCACAACTTAGCACAAACTGGGCTGCCTAGAATGTGGCATTTTTATGTATGAATGTGTAGATTTCTTTGCCTTCTAGCCAATTTTTGAAATCAAATGAAATGCCAAATAGTAGGATCTTCCTATGATCTCCCACTGGACTAAAATAAGAATAAGAGCATCAAATAAATAGAATTGGAGAGGTACATTTCAATCAATTGTTTTAAGCTTATTTTTCCCATGGCTTAGCTATTGTGAATTGAGCTGCTATAAATATTGATGTTGCTATGTCACTACAGTATGCTGATTACAAGTCCTTTGGGACTTATTGAGCAGTGGAAAAACTAGGTCAAATGGTAGTTCCATTCCAAGTTTTCTGAGGAATCTCTGTACTGCTTTTCAGAGTGGTTGCACCAATTTGTAGTCTTTTTTCCCATACTAATTAGAATAAGTTATAATCCAGGTACATACAATATGTCAGACAGAATACATACTATTGTCATATATACCTAAAAAGAACTAATAGAAATTTTAAAAAAATAAAAGTTTATTTTTTTCTATTAGCATTGGAAATAATTTATTTAAACTGAGAATGCTTATAATGACAACCTACTTTCTAATTAATAGCTCACATTAGAATAATATTCACCCTTGGAATCAATTTTTTTTTTCTCCTGGATCACTACCAAAACATAAGTAATTGCAGTCCAAATGACAATTTGTTTATGATTTCTTCCCAAAGAAATAATACAATTCTCAGTAGCATCTCTTCCAGATGCAATATGTCAGCACTTTACCATTTTTTTCTGAGTGACATTGCTACATGTCCACTTAAATAAAAATCAAATCCCATCTGGGCTGATCACTTGGCTAAAATAACAAGTTTCCTGATGGGTGTTTGTTTTATTATGGAATTTCATCCCAGAAATCCACAATCAGGAATATTGTATTTTAGGGCTTATATGTAGAGAAAAGCCCATTGACTTTTGTTTTTGTTGTCATTTTGTTTATGTATTTGGTGTGGCAGAATTTACTGGACCACTTCTGTCATACTTAGTATCTGGGCCAGCAATTTCAATTCCATTAGTCATGGATAAAGAGACTGTGAGATACATGGGAACCCATTAATTTAATTACAATATAATCATATTCTATCAGTATTGCCATTTTAACTTAACTTTTCCTCACTCAACAGTTTATTAGTGGTATAATTTTATTCTGAACAGATAGGGGTTTTTTCCATTCAATCTATGATAAGATCACAAACATTGACCAGCTCTAACTTCATTTTCTTTTTTTTTTTAATGTTGGAACTTTTAAACATTTTTTATTACATGGTTCCTTTTCAACATGAATTAAATGACACTTTAACAACTCTGAATCATAAATTATTGAATAAGCCTGAATAATATTTTGAACATTATTAAAATCAAACTTTTAATAAACCAAAAGTTAAACAAAAAGTTTCATTGTGAGTCTCCAAAAACTGAAATCCCACTCATACTGGCACAAACTTCAGTACTGATAAACCTGAATTCACATAACTGAAAGTGACTGGCTCCACTCCAGGGCACATCTCCTCTATTTCGTTTTGGGTTTTCTGTTTTAAAAAAGAAAGCATTACATCTGACTTCAGAGTCAATTTTCATTTACTATTTTAGGTTGCGGTTTGAATAAATAAGATTTTTTTTTTGCAAAACCCCCCCACCACACACACACACACACACACACACCAGAAATAAAATCCTCTTTTGGTTTGATTTCATGTTGACCAGTCCTCAACCAGTCTAGGGATAACCTTCAATAATCTTCAATGATCCTAGTCTTTCCCCCACTCAATTTACATCAAAGAGCTGTTTTCTCCCCCAACCCCTCATAAAATGAGATGAGCATTTCAGTTACTTCCAGCATTTCTCTATCAGTGTCAATATTGCTGTGGATTCAGCCTTCTATGTAAGTAAGCCAATTCCCCTAAAAAAAATCATTTCCCATATATCTATGAATCTATATATATTTCTTCTATTATATGCCTGATAACTATTTAGCTTCATATTTTAAAGATATTTTCACTGAGTGTAGAATTCTAGCTGGCAAGTTGCACTTATTTTTGGACTGTACACAATGCTGCTGTGTTGACTTCTTACTTGGTTTCCAGCAAGAATTCCACTGTCATCCTTATTGTTGTTCTGTTTTGTTTGTTGCTTTTAAGATTTTTTTTTCCTTTAACATTAGTTTTGAGCCACATTGTTACAATACACATTGGTTTAATTCTCTTCATGTTTCTTGTGCTTGAAGTCATTGAGTTTCATGGATATGTAACTTTATGATTTCCATCAGATTTGGAGGATTTTTAGCTGCCCACTATTTTTAAGCTCCACCTCTCTGTCCTCTCCTTCAAGGATTCCAATTACACATATATTTGGCTACTTACATCTGTCCCATGGTTCCTTATACTCTCGTATATCACATTTTCTTATCTATTTGCATGCCTTACACTTTTTATTGATTTCATACATTTCAAATTTTATATACTTGGAAATATGTTAAATATTTTGAGTTTAATATTTGTTTACTGTGACCAGAACAGTACCCACACACCACAGCTCACTATTCCCATCTACTGAGACAAGACAATTTTGTGCACTCTGCCTCATTCCTGGTAAATCATGAGTCTTTCCACATTCTCTGATAGAAGAAACATTCTTCTTAGCCAACTGTGTCTACTAGCCATTGTTTCTAATTTGAGGAAATTTAATAAAAGATTGTTTGAATTCAAACCAATACTCCTCAAATTATTCCATTAATTAGAAAAGGAGGGAATCCTTCCAAACTCATTCTATGAGGCTATTATCATCTTGATAACAAAACCAGGCAAAGACACATCAAGGAATGAAAATTTAAAAGCAATATCCCTGATGAACATAGGTGCAAAAATTCTCAGTAAAATTTTAGAAAATTGCATACAAAAACATATTTAAAAAATAGTGCACCATGATCAAGTGAGGTTCATTCCAAGAATTCAAGAATACACATAATAAACATAATTCATCACATCAATAGACTTAAAGGTAAGAATCATATGAGTATATCAATTAGGGCATAGAAAGCATTTGACAAAATACAGCACCCTTTCATGTTCAAAACACTAGAAAAACTAGGGATAGTAGGAACATATTTCAACATTGAAAAAGCTATCTATGCTAAACACAAGGCCAACATCAACCTAATTATGAAAAATTGAAGCATTACCCTTAAAACCTGGAACAAGAGTGGGATGCCCTCTTTCACCACTTCTATTAAACATAATTCTTGAAACTCTAGCCATAGCAATTAAACAGATTAAATAAATTAAAGGGATATGAATAGGAAAAGAAGAACTCAAACTATCATTATTTGCCACCAACGTGATTCTATATTTAGAGGATCCAAAAAACTCTACCAGAAAACTTCAAGAATTAACAAATAAATTTGGCAAAATAGCAGGATATAAAATCAATACCCATTAATCAAATTCATTTCTATACATCAGTGATGAATACTCTGAAAGAGAAATTAGGAAAACTATCCCTTCACAATAGCCTCAAAAAATAATAAAATACTCAGGAATCAATTTATAAAAAAAGGTGTGAAAGACCACTACAATGAAAACTACATAACCCTGAAGAAAGAAATAGAAAAAGAATTTAAAGATTAAAAGATCTCCCAACCTTTTGGATATGCAGAATTAATATTGTCAAAATGGCCATACTACCCAAAGTTTTATACAGATTCAATGTGATTCCAATTAAAATCCCAATGTTATCCCTTATAGAAATAGAAAAGGCAATAATGAAATTCATTTGAAAAAATAAGAGACCCAGAATAGCCAAAGCAATCCATAGCAAGAAGAGTGAAGCAGGAGGCATCACAATACCATTAATACATTAAACTGGTGGCATTACTATTCTAGATCTTAAACTATACTACAGAGCTATAGTAACAAAAACAGTATGGGATTGGCACCAAAATAGACATGCAGACCAATGGTACAGAATAGAGGACACAGAGACAAACCCACATAAATACAGTTATTTTATGTTAGACAAAGGTGCCAAAAATATACATTGAAGAAAAGTTAGTCTCTTCAACAAATGGTGCTGGGAAAAGAGAAAAGTCATATGCAGCAAATGAAACTGAACCCCTATCTCTCAACATGAATAAAACTCAAAGTGGATAAAGGATCTAGAAATTAGACCAGTGCCTAATAGAAGAAAAAGTAGCCCCAAATCTTCATCACATTGGATTAGGCACTGACTTCCTTATTAAGACTCTTAAAATGCAAGAAATAAAACAAGGAATCAATAAATGGAATGTATTCAAATTAAAATGCATCTTCTCTGCAAAAGAAGCAATGAGGTAAACAGAGGGCATATATTTGGGGAGCAAAGTTTTGCCACACACACATCAAATCGAGCACTAATATCCAGCATATATAAAGAACTTAAAAAACTTAACACCAAAAAAAGAGACACAAATATATGAAAAATGCTCAACCATCTTTAGCAATTAGAGAAATTTAAATCAAAACTACCCTAAGATTTCATCTCACTCCAGTCGGAATGGCAGCTATCAAGAAAAAAACAAACAATAAGTGTTGGTGAGGATGTGGAGGGAAAGGTACTCCCATACATTGCTGGTAAGATGGCAAATGGTGCAACCAATCTGGAAAGCAATATGGAGATTCCTTAGAAAACTTGGAATGGAAACATCATTTGACCCAACTATCCCACTCCTCGGTTCCCAAAGGAGTTAAAAACAGCATACTACAGTGACACAGCCACCTCAATGTTTATAGCAGCTCAATTCACAATAGTTAAACTGTGGAACCAACATACATGTACTTCAGTAGATGAATGGATAAAGAAATTACAGTATATATACACAATGGAATATTATTCAGCATTAAAAGAGAAATTATGGCATTTGCAGGTAAATGGAAGGAGTTGAAGAATATCACACTAAGTGAAGTAAGCCAATCCCAAAAAAACAAAGACGAATGTTCACTCTGATAAGTGGATGCTGGTCCATAATGGGGATCTATATGGAGAGAATGGAGGAACTTTTATTAGACCAAGGTGAGGGACAGAAGGGAAGGGCACATCTGGGTAGGAAAGATGGTGGAATGACACGGACATCATTACCCTAGGTACAGGTATGACTGCACATGTGGTGCACCTCTACATTGTGTACAACCAGAGAAATGAAAAGTCATGCTCCATTTGTGAACAATGAAATGAAAAGATTTCTGTGTCATGTATAACTGATTAAAACTAATAAAAAAATTTAAAAAGGAGTATTTATTTAATAGTATGAGGAACAATATCTTATTTTGATAAAAGTAATGACTAACATAGACCTTTTGGTCCAAACATTGTGTTATTGATATGCATAAAATATGCATATATGTGAAGAACTAGGCAAAATACTGTTGTTTTCAGAAATATTAGCATACCATTACCAATCTTAACTGATGTTTTCATCAAGTGGTAAAAACATTAATTTCCTCCAATGTCACCAACGTGGACTCATTCACACCAAAGACAGCCACACACATTGACCCCACACACAGTCTGCCTCCCTTGTCTGGGTACCATAGTTCCTGACCCTGGGTACCACTGCTGCTCCACAAGGTATGACCCTGTTCCACCAACCACAACTGCCCAGGATGCTGCCTGGTATTCTCTAAACACAGGTTTACAACAGGTCCTCGACCAATGCATTTACTTTAGATAGACTTTCTCTTTGCCGCGATAATAGAAAACACTCATTACAAAACCTTAAACAAATGGAGAGGATTTTTTTTCCTCAAGAGGGAAGCTAGAGCTGGAATTGATAAATCTGTTTAGTGATGTTAACAGCAATTCAGACGCTTCCTAACTTTACACCTACAACCATATCATCTTGGGTTTCTGTCCTCATACTTGTCAAGATGGCTGCAACACCTCCAAGACTCATGATCATTTTAGTCAGAAAGAGAAATAAGGCAAGTACCAGCTCAGTCTGTTTCTGCATCAATTAAGATGGACTAGGCAATGTTGCTTTAGCATACAGCTTTAAATCTTGGTGAGTTAGAACCACAGGGTTTATTTCTTCTTCTGTTTTATGTCCATCTGAGTTTTGCAGAATTTCTGTTTGGTCAACTGTCTCTCAAGGTCCAAGATGAAGGATCATCTCTCTAAAATCATATGGGTTGTCTCAGAAAACTGGAAGAAGACCTGAGACTACTGTTTCAACCTTCAGAAGCTTTCACTTCCAAAATGACTTCCAATCAGCTCATATCACTTCCAGTCATACTGGATGAAGTAAGTCAAATGGCCACACATACATTCCAAAGGAGAAAGAACTCAAAAGTGAATTGTATGTCTAGGATGAGAAGGAACAAAAATAATGTTGAGCATATCACTATTGACATACCACTAATGTTGAGCTCTAAAATCAAGAGTCTGTCAAAGATAAACAGTCTGCAGTTACTGGTCATAATCATTCCAAACCCATCATGATTTACTGCCTGTTAGCTGGGCACATTTCCATTTCTCACAAAATCAAAGAGTGGGGGTGTTAGAAAATCAGTGTCTCCACAATAAGGTGGAAGAGACAGAGGGCTTGTTCTACCCTCTCTGAAACACCACCTGTGTTACAAGTGTCCCCAGTCATGCTTCTTGCTTCAAAAGCACTATGGATTTTTAAAAGGGTTTCTATTTTTTTCATATGTCATCTACCATTCCCTCCACATTACTCAGAACTGAGTGTCTATGGCTGATCCAGGGGACAACTTCATTTGATAGTCTTGAACCCATCATCATCCACTCCTCTGAACATCAACATTCCTGCAGCATTGAGCTCATCTTAAAGCTGTCTTCCTTCCAGAATCTCCTAAGTTTCTTGAACAGTTACTCCTGGATTCAGAAAGTAGAGTTCAAGCTTGATGAAGTTTAAACAGCACCAACCTTAGAATCTGAGCTCTGTTTTCACTATCTGCTAGAAGATAAACTGGTACAAATAATCTATCAGATCTTTATCTCTCTTACATAGAATTAAGATAATAATAACTATCATTTAGAAATGGCTGATGCATTACCAAAACAACATATAAACAGTATCTGTCATGGTTCAAAAAAGAAAAACATTGACCGACTCAAGTGCCTGAATTCTATCCACAAAATGGTCCCTCATGGTGCATCTTCATTTTTTACAGCAATTTGTTTCAGAATATATCATATTGGATAATCTTTTAAGTATACATATTTTGCCCTTGAATTAGAAGAAATAGACAAATAAAATTTGAAGTGACATTAACAGGAAATCTTGTCAATGAACATTTCAAAAATGGAATTTTAATATCTTCGTGAAAATTCTAGTCAAAATAACCAATGGTGAGAATTAGTGTTTAAAAGCACCTAATGATTACATGTGGGAATAGAATGTTTTCTTAAGGAAACAATGCAAAGCCAAGTGAAATAAATAAATACAAGTTATCATAATCTCTGAGATTTTTTAAATTCTTCTTTTTTTCAAACCAAGTCTTGTTTATTTCCTTGGGAATGAGTCAAACATACAACATTGTGACTGGTAAAAAGATTTTAAAGTTTTTTTCTCGTTGATAATGTGTTGAGTCATTACCTGTGGTAAATATCTCTGCAGTGTGAAGACTCCATAAAAGATCTAGAAAGATTAAGTTCTGACAAGGTTTCCATTGCTTATAATTAAAGCAAGAAATTTTTTCCTATTATTCCATTTCTTCTTAATCAACTCTATCATAGCTGGCTTAATTAGTCTCAATTTTATGACTCCAACATAACAAGGGGTTAGCCTGTGCTTTCTAGTGGGGAAGTTAACTGCTATATTATGTATTTTATTTTTAGAGCTTTCCTAAAATTCAGGTTTAAAATTCATGAATGTCTTGTGTTAGGGATATTACTCCTATTTTGCAGATGAACAAAATGAAGGTCTCTTATCTCAACAGCATCACATGGCTCATAACAAGTATTTGGAAAGCTTAAATCTGTATTTAGGTATATGTCATTATTTCAACTCAGGATTCAAAAGATAATGATATCTGGGCTGGGATTGTGGCTCAGTGGTAAAATATTTTTTAAAAGATAATGAACTCCCTTATTATAAGCAAGGTGTAAATCTATTTCATCTTTCACTGAGTGTTAAGTGTTGAATTATGATCCCCACCACAAAATTTACATGCTGAGTTCATAACCACCAATACTTCAGAATGTGACCTTATCTGGAGATAAGGTCTTCAAACAGGTAATCATGTTAAAAAAAATGTGGTCATTAGGGTGTGCCTTAATTTAATCTGACTGGATCCTTATAAAAAAGTGGGAGTTTAGGAACATACAGGGAGAAGATGGCCATCTACAAACCAAGGAGAGAGGTCTCAGAAGAAACCAACCTGCCAACACCTTGACCATGGAATTTGGTCCTCCAGAACTCTGAGAGAATAATGGTGTGTTGTATAAGTCATGTAGGCTAAGTTGAATGTTGTATAAATTGAATGGCAGCCATAGAAAGGTAAGACCCTGGATCATCAAGTTTACTGAAACATTTTGATATGCCTTTGTTGAAGCCATTGATTAAAAAGTACTTTTTAGTTTGAATCCATCCCATTTATTGATTCTTGATTTTAATTTTTGTGCTATAGTAGTCTTAAGTGGGGCCTAATCCAACATGATGGAGATTTGGCCCTACTTTTTCCTTCTAATAGGTTCAGGGTCTCTGGTTTAATTCCTAAGTTTTTGATCCACTTTGAGTTGAGTTTTGTGCATATTGAGAGATAGGAATTTAGTTCCATTTTGCTGCATATGACTTTTCACTTTTTCCAGCACCATTTATTGAAGAGGCTATATTTTCTTCAATGTATGTTTTTGGCACCTTTGTCTAATATAAGATAACTATATTTATGTAGGTTTGTCTCTGTGTCCCCTATTCTGTACCATTGGTCTATAAGTCTATTTTGGTGCCAATATCATGTTAAGCTTCTTCTCAACAAAAGAAACAATTAGTGAGGTGAATGGAGAGCCTACATTTGGGTAACAAATTCTTATCACATGCTTATTAGGCAGAGCACTAATCTCTATGATATATAAAGAACTCAAAAATCTTAACACCAAAAGAAAAAAGTCCAATCAATAAGTGGGCCAAAGAACTGAACAGACACTTCTCAGAAGATGCTATACTATCAATCAACAAATATATGAAAAAAAATGATCAACATCTCTAACAATTAGAGAAATGCAAATCAAAACTACTCTAAGATTTCATTTCACCCCAGTCAAAATGGCAGCCATCAAGAATACAAACAACAATAAGTGTTGGTGAGGATGTGGGGGAAAAGGCACACTCATACATTGCTGGTGGGACTGCAAATTGGTGCAGCCAATATGGAAAGCTCGTATGGAGAATCCTTGGAAAACTTGGAATGGAACCCCATTTGACCCAGCTATCCTTTTCCCTGATCTATACACAAAGGACTTAAAAACAGCTTACTACAGGGACACAGTCACATCAACTTGATATTATAGCAGCACAATTCACAATAGCTAAACTGTGGAACCAACCTAGATGCCCCTCAATAGATGAATGGATAAAGAAAATGTGGTATATATACACAATGGAATATTATTCAGTATTAAAAGAGAATAAAATCATGGTATTTGCAGGTAAATGCAGGATGGAGTTGGAGAATAATACTAAGAGAAGTTAGCTAATCCCCCCCAAAAAATGCCGAATGTTTTCTCTGATTTAAGGATTCTGATTCATAATGGGGTTGGGGATGTGGGGCATGGGAGGATTAGATGAACTCTAGATAGGGCAAAGGGGAGGAAGAAGATGGGAGGGAACATAAGAAAGATGGTGTAATGAGATGGACATCACTACCCTAAGTACATGTATGAAGACACAAATGGTGTGACCCTATTTTGTATACAACCAGAGATATAAAAAATCGTGCTCTATATGTGTAATATGAATTGTAATGCACACTCTGCTGTCATATATAACAAATTAAAATTTTAAAAATGTAAAAAACAAAACAACAACAAAAAAAAACGTACTGCCCACAACAGGACCCTGACTCATCCACTAGGCTAATGCAGACCTACAACTAGAATTCCACATAGAATGGATCATTACTACCATCTTAGCTGGCTCCTGTTCTGGTTCACATATCTGGTATATTGCCACCTGCAGACTACCCTTTATTTGAAGAAAATAGCTTGTATGTACCATGTTCCTTCATTTCAGTGTAATTTCACAAAAGTTAATGGACTCATTTACTTCTAAATCTCAGGCAAATATGAGTTCAGGGTACAATAATTAGTAGAAATGCAACTTCCCTGTAAAAGTTAACACTCATGGTATGTTGTAGTTGAAAATCTTAAAGATTACCTGATTTTAGACAGCAAAATTGGGAACCAGTGGCATAAAATGACATGTTTTTTTAGCTGATTGCAGAGGTAAGTCTGGCTCTCAGAATACCAAGTCACAGTTTCTTCCTATTTTCTATATGCATCTTTCTCAAAATAAGCATTTTACTTTGCAATAAGGTTTAATTGACTTGTTATGAACTTCTTGGGTTTGTATTTGTTTGGGCATGATAATCTTCTCCTTTATTCCCATTTGCCAGTTTCTGTGAGTTATTTTTAAATCTGGATTGCAGTAATGGAAATTCCTTAGGAAATAACTCTTAAGAAAAACTGGCTCTAATTATTTCTATTTAGAATTCTATTGACAACACTAATCCCCATGATTGTGCTTAAAAATGCATGCTATAACAAAAGACACTCTATTTCACAGGAATATTAGTTTTGTCATTCTCTGTCATTTCCTTTCAGTGTTCATCTTATTTGGTGGTGTTCCCTGTTCTTCCTTACAAGAACAGCTGAAAAATATCATGAAATAGTTTTATTTAAGAAAGTAGTTTTGCAATTTCAAGAAATGCCAAATGTCCTGAATCAGCATATTAAATGGACTTGGACAACAGTTCCTGAGTACCAGTATTTCTTTGGTCCCTAGTTGATTGTCTTGAGTCAACAAGGGTGAATTAGATTAAACAAGCAGGAAAAGGAGGGAAAAGGGATTGGTTTTTCAAGTAGAGGAAACAACAGAGCAATGGAATGGAGGAGGGGAGTTGCCCACAATGTAAATAACACATAACAGCAGGGTCGATTGGATGCTCTCAGGAAAAGACTAAAAAAGGTCTAGTTTAAGTTTATCCCATATGATACAGGTGGTAAAGAGCCAGTCAAGTGTCTGAGTGGTATGATTAGCATTTTGTTTTTGAAAGATATTGGAACAGTTGAACTACTCAATCAAGGAGGAAGTAAAGGAAGCCACAAAGACGAAACCAATTGCTTTCATAGTAATTCAATGAAAACAGATAATAGGTAGAAATAGGGAGGCAGTACAGAGGGAAAAAAAAAAGAATACATACAGCCAGAGACAAGTCAGAAGTAACATAAGTCAGAGTTTGTGAAAATATGAGGTTATAAGTGAGAAGGCCATAGGGAGGCGGAAAGATGCCTGCAAAATGTCGCAGAGTGGGGCTGCTATTGACTGAAATCATGGCCATGAAAAAAGCAAGACACTTCTAGGAGAGGTGATGAGCCCATTTTGAACTGTTATTTTAAATGCCAGTGGCAATGTGATGGGGGCTGCTGATAGTTTCAACCTGGTACCCATAAGAGAATTGGGGTAACAAACATGTATTTGTCTGCTATGAGAAGACGACGGAAGTTAAAAGTCAAGAGAGAGGCTGAAATGACCTAGCAGGGACATACAATGTGGGAAGGGAGTAACCTAAAGCCAGAAATCTGAGAACAATGCCGTTTAAGGGGTGTGTGGAAGAAAGAAAGGAAGAAGGCCATCAGAGTTTCATATGCTAAAAGAAGGAAAGTACTGTACACTCAGAGTAGTAAAATAATCAGGGAAGTCAAATGGGAAAAAAATTAGAATTAGAATAATCAGAAGGTCATTAGTTACCTTTGAGGAAGCATTTTCAGTTGCATGGAGTAGAAAAGTCAGATTCATTTGGCTTGAGGTTTCAGGAGGAAATCAGTTAACAGTGACAACACATGGTAACTCTTTCTTTTGGGTTTGGTTAAGCATCCCCAAAGGTCCAGGTGTTAAAAGCTTCATCATCAGCCTGTAGTGCTACTGGGATATGGTTGAATCCTTAGGAGATGTGGCTTAGTGAAAGGAAGTTAGGTCATAAGGGGGATGTACTTAAAGAGAATATTGGATATTGGGACTCTGGCCCTTCCTGTCTCTCTTTGCTTTCTTGCCACTACAAAGTGAACAGGAATATTTTGCCATATGCTTTTGCCATGAAATACTGTGCTGCCACAAGCAACAGTGTCAAGCTACCATAGACTGAAATCTCAGAAATTGTGAACCAAATAAACCTTTTACCTCATCTAGTTGATTATCTCAGGTATTTTGTCATAGTAATAGAGAGCTGGCTAACACACTCTTCTAGAAATATAGTAAAAGTTGAGATAAAAGCGGGTTGAAAAGGAATGTATTCAGTGTAGGTATACCAAAGCAAAGGTAGAGGCCACATGTATCAAAGTCAAATTTGGGAAACATTTCTTATATTCATATAAACACATTCTTTTAAAAACCAATTGTTCAAAGACTTTCCACTACTAAAGGACTATTAAAATTCTCAGTTCTTTGGGTAATCAATGGCATTTTCCTTTCTTTTCTTTGTTTCACCCAGGAATATATCTTATTTGGTCATAGTGTGTGATCTTTTAATGTGAGGATGTTTTAACATTGGTTAGAAAATATTTTATTCTTTTCTTTTTTTCTATTATTTTATTTTCAAATGATAATTATTGTATATATTTATGGGGTACAATGTGATACTTAGATATATGTTTAATTAGTGGTATTTTTAATATTCCAGTAATATTTTAGATTTATTATTAGTTTACACAAAGTAATATTCTTCATGTCAGGATAATTCATTCTAGTGTCTCTGCTTGTTTCTTTGCAACCCTAAAACCATTCTATGAAAATTCACTTTTTGTTTTCTGGGTACTCCTGATAGAATCAGGAGATTTTTTTTCTCCACAAACTGGCTGTATGTATTGAGAATATATAGCCAAGTGTAACCAACTCCAAACACCAGGTGTTTGTAGAAGTGCCTCAGGAGAGGAGTGAGCATCAAGGGCTAACACTGGCCAGCCAACGGGTTTAGCTCTTAGGACAAATTTCCTTGCATAAATGATGAGGTGTTTTAGAGCTGTGGTCAAACTTTTTATATAAACTAGAGCTGAGACCACAAACTATTAAGTGCAACATGTCAGTTAATAGTTGTTTAATGTCCAATGCCAAGAAAATACTGCTCACAAAGAGTGTCCTTGAAAAGAGAACCGTGATATTTACAATGCCAAAAGGACTTTTCTGACTCAGCCATGTGCAAAATAACTATGTATGTGCACTTAGGTCAGCCAACATTGGCCCCATTTAAAATGCAAGTTTTGTCTTTCTTTACTTTTCCTACATAGAATTACTATTTTATTTAACAAATAAGTAGAGCTGCACAAAATATTAATGCTTTCTTGTTACTTTTCCTGATTAAGTTAAGAATAGTTTTTTGTATTTTACATTAATACATACTTTTCAGTTTTGAAATTACAGATGCATTATTTATAGTGCAACAGACATTAAAACTACTCAAAATCCTACCACTAAATAAATACACTTTGAGTATTGTATAACAATATTGATACATAGGAAAAACATGTAAATATGTAAAACATATCCATAAAAATTGTTTAATAAATACATAATATTTTATTTTTGGATGTGCTATGTATTATTTTAGTAATTTTCTATTGCTAGGTATTTAGGATGAATCCAATTTGTTATGATTTTCTACAATATATAGAATGAGTTTACATATATAAATACTTATATTTTGGTATATTTTGCCTAAATTTTCATAGCACACCTCTTATAAATGAGATTGCTCAAAGGGATTGGCAGTATTTCAAATCAGATAATCAATAGTATTTGTCAGTGCATTACTAATAAGATACAATTCTTGAACAGTATTTTCAATTTCAGAGTAGACACAATTTTCAATTACCTCTAAAACAAAACAGAAAAGAAAATGAAAAATCATGACAAGATTATATGTATTCCTTTTTCTCATCTTCATCTAATTCGGTCACTGCCCGCTTGTCTTTAGCAATTTGGAGTTTGTTTTTGGAAGACTTTGACTTAAGCTTCTTTCTTTAATGGAATTATTGTTTTACTTCATAAATTGCTAGGTCTGTGTACAAATCATAATGACAGAGCTAAGGCTTCTCTAAAGGAAGTCACCTGGTCATGCCTTGAGACTGGCTCTGGTTCTATTTGCTAATATGAGGATCAGTTATCAAAGAGAACCCATGATAAAGAGTCTCACTCACTTCAATGTTAATACACTCTCAAGGGGTGAAGACAGAAACAAAAACTAAGGATGAATCTGTAAATTATGCACATTTTCCTTCTGCATTGGAAGGACAGAATCTGTGAATATATCATGTTGGCATCCTACTGTGTTCCTGGGACTTGATGTTAACTCAATTGGACCTCATTTTAGCCAGTCATTGCAAGAGCCCTGTCCTTTCAGGAGAGGCATATGCTATCCTTCCCCTTTGACCAACAAGGATGAAAGACACACAGGGCAAGAATGCTGTGAGGCTGATGGCCAAGAAGCAAACACATTTTCCTGTTAGGAAAGAATAGATGATTCTCCCAGGCTAGAAAAGACAAGATAAATAGATCAGAGGCAGCAAAGAGTTGCTTACCAGATACTGAAAACCCAGAAGGTTGAATTCCGGTCAATACTAGGATTGTAGACCAGATTACAAGACAAGGTATTAGGAAAGAAAAGATGTTGAGTCTTTTTGCCCTGGCTATTAGTGTGACATATGCATAAAAATTACTTTATGCATGGTACACGTGGTGCCAATCATCAACATATCAAATACTTTACCCAATAAGAGCCATGGTGAATTACTGTCTCTCTTCAGAATGTGATTTTCAAGTCTAGGTGTAATGAGGCTGAGATGATCTATGGTTTCTGCTTTCACACATCTGGTATTTTGGAGGTGTGGCAGGCAGGGGAGACAGGCCAAATCAGACAAGTTTATGTTTGTTTGTTTGTTTTAGTCAATCGGCCTATATATGGCTCCTCCTCTTCCTCTGCAATATTTTTTTTTTGTCTCATCCATTCAGAGAGAGAGAACTTAAATGGGCAATAACTTCAAACACATAGGTAGTGACAAATTAATAAATATGGGTGTTGCTGGAGTGGCATTCAAGTTTATCTTACTTCCCCATCATCTGTTAACTAAAATCTCTGACAATAGGGAGTAGATGACAGGCACCTTACAATGTGATACTCTTTCACTAATATACTCTCTCACAGACACAAAAGACACACATACATACCCACCCAACCCTTCTATGAGAATACCATGAGACCTTTCACCCAGGCCTCTCCCACTGACATGTGCGGTTCAAGGGCAGAAACCACAAGTCAAGAGGCTGAGAACTTTCCTAAAGTCATACACAGAATAGTTAATTGTTGCACAAGATTGACAAGGAACAACCAAACAAATTACCCCAGCAGCACACAACAATAAGCACTTGATTTCACTTGGTTTAGCCAGGCAGCTTGACAGGTATGAGCTAGGCTCAGGGACTCATTCCATGTATCAATCATGGGTTGACTGGAGATCAGCTATGCAGCTTTGCTGCTTTGAGAAAACAGTTCACATATGTCTGTGGACCTGGTTTGGATAGTCTATAAAGAGAAGCAGGAGAGAATAAAGAGTATTCCACATCCAGAAGAGTATATAGCATCACTTTCTCACATTCCATTGTCCAGATTTAGGAAATGGAAAAATTGATTTTATCACTTGATGAAAGGGGCTCCACAGTCCCACTGCAAACAATTTGGATACTGGAAAAAATAGGAAACAGAAGACTCTTTCACAGTTAATCCACTACTCTATGAAATATCCAGCCTGTGAGAGAAAAGGCATGTATTAGTCAGCTTCACATTTCTACTACAAAATACCTGAGGCAACTAATTAATAAAGAGAAGAGATTTATTTATCTCAAAATTTTGAGGGTCCAAATTCATGAAGCCTGAATTGACTCAGTTGTTTATGGGTTGTTTATGGTGGCACATCCTAGCAGGAGCATATGTAGAAGGAAAATGGTCATACAAAAAGCCAGAATTCAGAGAGTGAGAGAGAGACATCAGGATCCCAAAATCCTCTTTGATGGTATTACCCCAAAGATCTAGGAACCTCCCACTAAACCCCATCTACTAAAGGTTTTACTACTTCCTAATAGCATCACCCTGAGGAACTTGCTTTTAATACTTGAGCCCTTAGGAACATCCAGCATCCAATTAATAGCAAACCAGTTGTCTGTAATGCGGCCACATTACATAAACTAACACCCAGCCAGACTTCAGTCATGCATGAAATCTGCAAGGACAGAGAACCTCCCCGCTGAGCCAGTCTAGATCAGCAGAACTTGCAGATGTTTGAGAACCATGTAGGTCTCTAATACACACAGCAAGTGATTTGATTCAGTCTAGAAATCTAAATCTTTTGATCCCAATCAAATGTTTTGACCCTGGAAGTCTGCTACCATTTGTAATATTTATTGAATGAGTTAAGGAATGAAAGAATACATGAATCAACATGAATAATTTAAGGCCTAATTCTAAAGCAGTGTGTGTTATTTTAATTTGACATAATTTCTACTAGGATGAAGGCTTTATAGATCAGGAATTTCTTTATTTTCTGCCCTCAAACACTAGAAGAATGAAAGTCGCTCAATACATGTTTGTAGTTTTGTTATAGGTTTCCAATTGTTATGAGTAAAATTCCTTCAAAATGCATTTTGTTTAATTCCCTCAAGTTAAATTTCTCTCATTTATGAATGGAGTGGAGATTGGAGTGGAGAAGCAAGGCACCAAGGCCTTCCTAACTCCCCAGCCCCACCAGCAACATAGCATTATAAAAGGTTACCCACAAAGGGCACATAACACCAAGTGAAGACAGACAGGAGCCAGACAGGTTGTGTGACCTCATCAAAAAAAAAAAAAAAAACCTCTTTCAGCAAGAAAAAAAAAATTAATTTAGAAGCTCAATCACAAATGACAGTGGTGATTGTGAAAAAATACAGAAGTCGTTACTCCTGTACAATAGATAATGAATTTTTCTTTACTAAGTGTTCCTGAAATTTATTTATTCAGAAGAGAGGAATCCAGAAAGATGGTTGAGGTATTTAGTATTTCTATACTTAGTATTTATTTAAAGCTTATAAATATTTGATAAATGTCAAAATTCTCCTGGCACATGTATGATCATAAAAATTAACATCACATTACCCTTACAAATCTCTAGAGACTAGTAAGACTCTTCATCAGTCTTACTTATTGGTAAGGCTAAAAAAAAAAAAATCTATTTTTAGATGCCAAGAGTTTTATGAGATTCTGGTTTTGTGTATAGAAATAAAAATTGTTTTCAACCCACACCACAAAAATGTCCAATTTTTTATTTCCAAACACACATACATGTATACGTATACATGCACACAAAGACCTGCATGCACTTGAAAAATGGAGACAGAGTTAAAATATGCAAAATATATGAATCCAGTAAATAATGCAGTACTTAAAGGAATGCTATCATTCCTGTGTAAGAACCTCATTTGATCTAGAGTTGCAAATGAACATAAGTGTGTTAGTTAGCTTTCCATTATAGTAACAAGTACCCAAGGTAAATCAACTTACAGGGGGAAAAGGTTTATTTTAGCTAATAGATTTGGAGGGCTCAGTCCATGGCTAATTGGCTCTATTACTTTAGATCTACAGTGGCATATCATGGTGGGAACATTTGGCAGAGCAAAGCTATTCATCTCAGGGCCAGGAGTGAGAACAGAGAGAAAGAGGAAGGGGCTAGGATCCTACTCTTGCCTTGGAGGGCACACCCCCAATGACTAAATAACCAACCACTAAGCCCCACTCCTTAAAATTTCCACCACCTCCAATAATGCAAAGCTAGGAATCAAGCCTTTAACACAAGGGAATTTGGAGGCGATTCAAGATCAAAATTACAATAATAAATTTACAAAGTATAGTTTTATATTCATTAAAGGTCATATCTGATGAAAAGTAATGGTACATCCATAGGACAATGATATAATTTTACAATTTCAGCATTTAAGGGATGTCCAAAGAGCTCCAAGGCAAAAACCACTGTACTTCACCATTTTATTAATGAACATTGAGACCAGCATTAGACCTGGCCCAAAGTGCTATAGCCCAGAGACAAGAAGCCTGATTCTCAAACTCATGATTCTAGCATGTCCTATTTTCTCCCAATGGATTTCATTCCAGAAAATGATAGGTGTTAAACTACAAATCCAATTGCAAATTGTTTAGCTACTAACCTTTATTTTTTAACTGAAATGAGAGTTAACATTCCAAAATGAAGATAGCCAGGTGCCTTTGTGTTTTCTACTTTACCACATTCTTTTTTTGATTTCATAAATTCAGAGTATAATTTCTTTTGATATATTTTTAATTTATAAAAAAACCTGATGTTCTGAGAAGAAAAAAGAAAGGAAAACTTCTTCAAGCTTAATAACAAAGCAATGAAAATATGAAAATATAAATCTGAAACAATGGCATGACATTGACTTTGTGGTCCCCCAATCCCACCCTTCACATGTGAATTCCTATTAACAAATGCACATCACATTTAGATATAGACACTACATAGCAGCTCTTTAAAAAAATTGAGAATATTCCAAATACCACATAACCCCATTCATATCCCAGCAGCATTAAAGTCCCTGGAACTCGGCAATTTTTATCTGTCTCCTAACAGCTAATTGGAAACAAAGGGAAATAGAGCAATTAAAAGGCTAATGTCCAGTGGAACTTAAAACAGAGATGGAAAGAATTTTCCCTTCAGGAATTTAGAAATCCTCACTCAGATTTTGTAAAATGGTTAATTAACAATAAAACTCACAAGGTCAAAATGTAAAAATAACAGTAACCTCCCAAGAACACATATCATGTGATGTCTTGCTTAGTTGTTTACCATCTAAACACAGTTGTACAGTCTGTTACTTGAAAACCCAGACATGCTCTTGAAACCTCAGGTTCAAGCACAGAGGCACTACATGGGTGGTAGCTCAATTCCTGGACATGGGTGCCATATCCATAGTAGCCCCTCTGTGTCTCCACGACAACAGGAGAGCTGCTCCCAAGGGAGTAATGCAGACCAGGGGTCACAAATACCGAGGTGAATCAGCTGTACCAGGCACCTGCTCTGTGATGTTTGGTTATTTATTTAAACCTCTCTCAGGATGAGAAGAACAAATAAACTAACCTCTGGGAAGCCTTTGGCTAGGTTAACATATGTTAAAGTTTTAGTAAGTGTTACTTTTATCATGGTATGAAGATTCAAGGAAAGCGCCTGGGCCACTCTAGGTCCACAGAAATGGAATCCTTTATTATTTTAGCCGACTTTTTGCCAGTTGCTAGCCGTTTTTCTACCATATTACTTCACAACCCAGATCGAGTGATTTCTCCCTGGTCTCCACTTACACTCCATCATTTTAATAGATGTTTAAACATTTCTCAAGACTCTGTGACACTCCATCTGTAACAATATTTCACATGCACTTACTTCATCTCAGCAATGAAAATAATAAATTATTTTAAACTTTTCAAAAACATCATTACTTTTTCCATGCATGACTACATAAGATCCTTCAATATTCTTTGTTCTCATAATTGTAAGGCATGCTGGGCATTTTAATGTCCTAGTCATCTACATATCAAAATATTAGCCACTCTTTTAGAGTTGTAGCAATCCACTTGACAAAGATGAAGAATACTATTTTTTCATGTTAATAGAATTGTATTTTATTTCTGATATTTCCTTAAGAGGTCTTTAAGAACTCTTTTGACATTATAATTAGGTAATATATTTTTGACTCAGGGTAGAGTTTTGATAACAGAACACAGAACACCAAAGAGCCAGTATTTGGTTTTTAAATCTCAAAAGTCATCAAATACAGAAATACAGTCAATCTTCTGTATATGGGTACTGCATCCACAGATTCAACCAAAAATGGATCAGAAACATGTAGTTTTATAATGTATCTGTAGTGGAACATATGCAGATGTTTCTTCTTGTCATGATTCCCTAAACAATAAAGTAAAATAACTATTTATGTAATATTTTTTTAAAAATCTACTCCTTTTGGGGGGGATGTCAATGGACCTTTATTTTATTTATTTATATGCAGTGTTGAGAATTGAACCCAGTATCTTACACATGCTAGACAAGCACTCTAACACTGAGCCACAACCCCAACCCCTTATGTAATATTTTTATTGTATTGGTTATTATAAATAATCTAGAGATGATTTAAAGTATACAAGATGATGTGGGTAGGTTATATGCAAAGACTACATCATTTGACATCAAAGGCTTAATCATATACAGAATTTGATATCCATAGGCTCTCTCAGAACCATTCCCCTGAGGATACCCAGGAGGGACAGTATGTAATGACTCTTCTGTCCTCCATAATAGAAAAAAAAAATTCCCAAAATCACTAAAGAAGGAAAAAAATGTGAGGAAGCACAGGAAAATTTTGTGGGCATTATTGAGCTAGGGGTCGAACCCATGTCCACCCCAAGGCAGGTCTAGGGCAAGAAAAGAACATTCTGGACAAGCCCGAGGAATTGAGGGCAGAGTGACCTTCACATGCCTCTCTTACTGAAGCTCCAGGAGGTGGCAAAGCCCTGAGGGCTCCCCCTGCTCTAGACTGGCAAGAACCAGCAGGCTAGAACAGTCTGGGATAACTTCAAAGGATTTCTTATAGCCAGATTGCCGACAAAGCATGACACAGATTTCTGTCTGTCCTAAAATAGCATGAGAATATAAAGAAGATTAGCCAGACACAGAAGTTCAAACTGGGAAAGAGAAAAGGGTCAGAACATGAACAGACATAACTGTGACTCTGTGTGCGAATGACTAAAAGAATAGGAAGAATGAAGGATAACTCCATAACCAGCCGTGCAGATGACAACCGTTTAAACCACTAGTTCTTAGACCTGGGGCATCCCAGGGGCTCAGGGGTTGCAGAAAACCTAAGTTATCAATCAATAGATGTCAGAAATTAAGTGATACCAAATAGAAATTGTGTTCATGTACAAAAAAAAAGTTACATTTTTTGCACAACTCAATTTATGAATTGTAATGCAAACATGCAATATAAGTAGATATAGTTCTGTAAGTATCAGAATATTAAGTAGTTCTCTTCATACACAATGATTTCATCATTTGAGTTTATAGGCATGCATCTTTGAAGAGTCAAGGAAAGAAGTTAGGATAGTACATGTGGGGGCAGATTTGGGTTCAGGATTCTGTTCTGACACTCCTCTGTAGTTTTTTCATTTTGTATTTGATATTACCATGCAGAAGTAGTCCTCTCTGTCTTATCCTCTGTTGCCAGGATTTTGTCAGACTTTAAAATACTAGGGACACAATTTGGCACCTCATCAACAGTGCTCTAGTAGCATAACAGTAGGTTACAACCTATGTACCTCAGTTCCACTTACCTACATAACTTGTTGGGCTTTCAACAACAATAAAACTGCAAACCTTGATAAAGACAAGACTATAACACATTTGAAGCGATATGGCAATCATTAGAACCAGACTCAAATAAGTCACAGATTTGGGAACTATCAGACAGGGAGTATAAAATAACTATGATTAATAGGGTGACAGTTCCCATGGAAAAAGACAATGTGCAATGGATGACTAATGGAAGCAGAGAGATGGAAACTCTATGAAAGGATGAAAAGAAATTATGGAAATAAACAGCATTAGAATAAATAAGGAATGCTTTGATGAGCTCATCAGAGGACTGGACATCATCAAGAATAAGCCTTCTTAAAAACAGCTCAATAGGACTCAGAAGATGGTGGAGGGGATCTAGGCGGCAATCATCGACTCCTCCGCAGCCTAAAAAGAAACCAGTGGAAGAACAGCTGACCAGAGAGGTGGGTGACAAATAAACACTCTAAAATTCAGTGTCAGATGGCTTGAGATTTAGAGGTACTTGGAATGTGGTGACTAGAGGAGAAAATATGGAAAGAATTCCTTGATCCCAAACCCTCCTGACCAGTGTGAAGTCAGGGGAGGGGTGGGTAACAAAGAGACAAAGAGAGAGTGGAAAGGTCTATAGCTTACTTTCCCAACAGTTGGAAGGAAAAGCAGACCAAGTTAAAATGGGACAGAAGCAGCAAAGACAGTTAAGATCACACAGTTTAGCCCAAATTGTGGGCTGAAAGCTGGGTGAGGCAGGGCAGCCACTGTGTAGAGTCCAGAGCTAACCAGTCTCCCTAGAAGAAATTAAATCAATCCAGCTTCTCCCAACCTACATATAGTAACAAAGAAAACCTTGGGAAGACCTCTGGAATGCATTGTTTCAGTAATTCATCTAGAAGGAATTTCTAGAGATTGTTGCTAGCTGAAAACCCTTTCCCTTCACCTTGGATAAGAGGAGTGGGGTGGAGCTGATCCAAGAGTAAATTACTCCCAAGGAATGCTAATTCCAACCCAGCACTCCCCATAGCCTTCTGCAGGATCTTAGCTAAAGATGGGCCAACTGACATCCTACCCCCAGCACAGAGACAGGTAAAACCCTGGTGATCTGAACCATCCAGGACAGAGACTTCTGTGCCACAGACCACCCACAGAGAACCTGTACCCACAGGATCCACAGTTGTAGAAAGCCACCCAGAACTCAGGTAACACTGCCACAAAGAAGCCCCAGCAGGGTGGAGTGGGTGCTCAGTGATTAACAGCCACTGGCCATAGGAGCTCAAATGAGGGCAGGCCAACTGACACACTACCCCAGTCATGGGGATGGTACCCTGGTGATTTTTATCAGCCAGAGTGGAAGTTTCTGTGCCAGACTGCACACAGAAAGCCTGTATTCACAGGCCCCATGGTTTCAGACAGCCACCAAGTTCTATGCCACTATGAAGAAGTCCTAGAATGCCCCAGTATTCAGTGACAACTCTGAGCCCTGCATCCTGTGCCCCTGCACCCAAAATATACAGCAGCAGATTCAGCATACTCCAAGGATGCAAATTCAGGACTCCAGGTTGACCAATAACCAATGGCTGGTTAAAAAAAAAAATAGCAAAACCAGGAAAATAATTCCTGTGCCCTGGCACCTCTAATGGGGGTACATAGCTGTGAGTCCCAGAGTTACCAGTTAACTTAAAATCGGGATAATCCCAAGCAGCCAGCAGAGAACACAATGGCAGTAGACCCCATAAAGGGACTTACAGAGGACCAGCCAAACACCAACCACCACGTAATTTACCCACATATGAGCCCACCAACCTGTAACCTGTGCACTTCAGAGGGGGACAGCATCCCTACACTACCCCCACAGGCCACCCAGCACCACATCAACCAGCCTATAATATGTCTACCTAGAACACCACATCTCACACGCTGGAAAATATAAACAGGGAGAGCCCACACTAGATTTAACAGCACTGCATACACAGAACTTTTCTTCAAGAGGCCACACAAAACTGTATCCCCTAACAGGGAGTAATCTGACCTCTCAGAAACAAATGATTAGGAATCATCTCTTCTGACTCACAAAAAACTAGGTACCTGGATACCACAAAGATCAGAGGGGGCCTCCTAGAATTGAATTAGATGTGAGCTAGTGTGATCAGTACCTTCATATTCAGAGAAACTTAAGGTTAAGTCAAGGTGTGATGGGCATCTTCTTATACTCCCAAATCCTGAATAAATCCAACAAGAAATCACTTCATACTGTTTAACAGACTCATTCAAAACAATATAATGAATATAAATATTAGGAACCTAAATGTTAGTGTACCTACATATATAAGACAAGCCCTACTCAGTGTAAAGAATCAAATAGACCCCAATACAATAATACTGGGTGACTTTTCACACCTCTCTCACAAATATATTGGTCATCCAGACATAAACTAACTAAAGACTCTTCAGAACTAGAAAATACTATTAATCAAATGTACCTAACAGTCATCTATAAAATATTTCATTCATCGACAACAGAATTCATTTTTATCTCAACTGTATATGGAACCTTCTCTAAAACAGACCATATTTAAGACACATAGCAAGTGTTAGAAAATTACAAAAAAATAGAGATAATTTCTTGCATCATATCAAATCATAATGGAATAAAATTAGAAATAAATAACAAGACAAAAAAGAAGCCATTTTAAAACCTGGAGTTTAAATAATACACTTTTAAATGAAGAATGGGTCATACAAAAATCAGAAGAGAAATCAAAAATTTTCCAGAAACAAATGGAGCAGGATACAACATATCAAAATCTCTGGGACACTATGCAGGTAGTTCTAAGTGGAAAGTTTATACCATTGAGTTCCTACATAGAAAAAAAAAAAAAAACAGAAACCAGATAAATAATCTAATATTACATGTCAAGGCCCTAGAAGAGTAATTCCAAAATCAGTAGAAAGTATAAAATAATTAAGATCAGCAAAGTGATTAATGAAATTGAAAAAAAACTATACAAAGGATCAATGAAACAAACTTGTGGTTCTACAAAAGGTAAGCAAGATTGATAAACACTTAGCCAAAAGAGAGAGAAGATCCAAATCAACAAACACTTCTGAAATCCAAACAAAAATCATTAGAGGTTATATTTTGATACTTTATACTACAAAAACTAGAAAATCTTAGCCAGGCATGGTAGAGCACGCCTGTAATCCCAGCAGTTTAGGAGGCTGAGCCAGTAGGATCACAATTTTAAAGCCAGCCTCAGCAAAAGCAAAGTGCTAAGCAACTCAGTGTGACCCTGTCTCTAAATAAAATACAAAATAGGGCTGAGGATGTGGCTCAGTGGTCAAGTGCCTGAATTCAATCCTCAGAACCCCACCCCCCAAAGAAAAAACTGGAAAACCTTGAAGTTATTTACAAATTTCTAGACACATGTGACCTAAGAAAATTGAATAATAAAGGTATTTTTTTAACCTGAAAAAAAAAATCGAAGAGACAACTATCAAGCAATGAGATTTAAGTAGCAATTAAAGCCTCCCAACAAAGAAAAGTCAGGACCAGATTGATTCTTAGCTGCATTTTAGCACACCTGTAAAGAACTAATGTCAATCTTCCTCAAATTATTCCACAAAGTATAAAAAAAGGAAATACTCTCAAATTTATTTTGTGAAGCCATTGGCACCCTGATACCACACCAGATAAGAACACATCAAGAATAGACAACTACAGACCATTATCCTTGATGATCATGAAAGCAAAAATCCTTAATAAAATATTAGAAAACATCATTCAAAAAGCACATTAAGAAGAGAGTATGCCATGATTAAGTGGGTTTCGTTCCAGAGATGCAAGGTTGGCTCAACATATGCTAATCACATGATCATTTTGATAGATTCAGAAGAAAGCCCTTTAACAAAATCCAGCACCTCTAATGTTAAAAATGCTAGAGAAACTAAGAGTAGAAGGAACTTAGCTCAACATTATAAAGGTTATGTATGACAAACCCAAAGTCGACACCATACTAAACAAAGAAAAACTGAAAACAATTCCTCTAAAATAAGAAACAAGACAAGAATGTCAATTTTAAACACTTGTATCCAATATAGTTCTTGAAAATAATCATAGCAATGAAACAAGAGAAGAAAATTGCCTGTTTCTAAATATAACCCAAATATTTAGAAGACTAGAAGACCCCCCCCCCAAAAAAAAAAAAGACTTCTAAAGCTGATAAGCAAATTCAGCAACACATCAGGATACAGGAGCAATATGGAAAAATAAATAGCTTTCCTATACTCCAACACTAAATCTTTTAAGAAAGAAATCAAGAAAACTATCCCATTCACAATAAACTAAAAAAAAAAAAATGTGATTAAATCTTACCAAAGAGATGAAAGACCTCTACAATAAAAACTATTTAACACTGAAGAAATAAATTGAAAAGGAACTTGGAAGGTGGAAAGTCTTCTCATGTTCTTGGATAAGCAGAATTAACATTGTCAAAATAACCATAATATCAAAAATATTATACAGATTCAATGCACCCCCATCAAAATATCAATAATATTATTCACAGAACTAGAAACAATCCTAAAATTCATCTAGAAGAATAAAATACCCAGAATAGCCAAAGCAATCCTGAACAAACTGAGCATTTTGTACCAAATCTCAAAATTGTACTACAAAGCTCGAGTGACAAAAATATGCTATTGACATTAAAACAAATATGAAGAGCAATAGAATAGAACAGAATACATAGATACAGTCATCTGATACTCAACAAAGATGCTAAAAACATATGTAGGAAAAAATATAGCTTTTTAAACAAATGGTGCTGGGAAAACTAAACATCCATATTTAGAAGATTGAGACTATACTCCTATTTTCCACACTGCATCCACACTGCAAAAGTCAATGCAAATCAAAGGCCTAGGAATTAGACCAGGAATTTTGCAACTGCTAGAATAAAATATAGGTTTGACACCCAGCATATTGGCCCACGCACTCATTTCCTTAATAAGACGACTAAAACTCTAGAAATAAAACCAAGAATCAATAAGTGAGACATCATTTAACTAAACGTTTCTGCACAACAAAGGAAACAAAAACATAAAGCAGGTCTAGAGAATGGAAGGAAATCTTTGGCAGCTACTCCCCTGACAGGGGATTAATATCCAGAATAGGTAAAGCACTCAAAAACATCAAACAAATACAAATAACCCAATCAACAAATGAGAAAAAGAACTAAGCAAACATGTCTCAAGAAAAATACAAATAGGCAATACATATGTGAAAAAAAGTTCAATATCCTTAGCAATTAAGGAAATGCAAATCAAAACTACACTAATATTTTATATTGCCTACATTAGAATGGCAATCATCAGGAATATAAATGAAAATAAATGCTGGCGAGGATGTAGGGGAAAAGGCACACTTATATATTGTTGGTGGGACTGCAAATTACAAAACCACTCTGAAAAGCAGTATGGAGATTCCTCAAAAGACAAGGAATGAGCCCATCATATGACCTAGCCCTTCCACTCTTTGGTATTAATCCAAAAGAACTAAAATCAGCAGGCATATCAATGTTTATAGCAGCACAATTCACAATAGCCAAATTATGGAACAAGCCCAGGTACCCATCAATAAATGAAATGACTAAGAAAATATTGTATTCATACACAATGAAGTTTTATTCACCCATAAAAAAATGAAGTCATGGCATTTGCTGGTAAATTGATGTAACTTGAAGAACATCATGGTAAGTGAGATAAGCCAGACTAAAAAACTCTAGGGTTGAATGTTTTCTGTTATACATCAAAGTTGAGCAGAAAAAGAAAGTGAGGGAGGGAATTCCATGAAAACAGAAGGGAGATCAGAGGAATAGGGGAGGGATTTGAGGATGAGAGAGGAGGGAGTGGAAAAGGGAAGAACCAAGAAATGAAATCGACCAAATTATATCAAGTATGTATATGAATAGAGCTCCATGAATTCCACTTTTATCTATAAAGCACCAACTTAAGGAACAATAAGTAAAAAGAAGGAAGACCACTAGAGCAAGGAAGGGGAGAGAAAATGCAATGGTTATTGTAATCATGCTATATATGATCATTGTGAAAACATGAAATATTAGATGGAAAAAAAGATTGATATGAAAAACAAAATTACAGTAGACGTATAAAGTTTGCTTTATTGTGAATATTGTTTTTCTATTTTCAATAATGACATACAATATTGTTCTGTTTTGTTGAGAATAAAAATGTTCACTACTTTGTACTAGGATGCTTAAGAAAATATTTTAGCAAACACAATAATTTTATAGATAGTTTCATCAGGAGACAAAGGGATGACTCAGTCCCTACAATTATATTAAAATGTCATGATAAGAGTTCAAAGCAAATTACTAATTTTTCATTTTTGGAACTACTTATGAACCACATTTTTTTTCTTTCACAACAACTTATAGAGATTTACACTGTTAAAAGTCCAAATGTTTTTCAACATGAAGAGATTTAAAAATTAAAAAAACAAGTCTGTTCAGTTTTCAAGATAGTCTAAGAAGTGGCAAAGTGAGAAAACCTAAAACACACTTCCAAAAATTAAGGCAAAGTGTGAAGGATGCTTGCTGGACTTAAAAATGTGGTGGTACCTTGAGGCTGGGATTGTGGCTCAGTGGTAGAGTTCTTGCCTAGCATGTGCAAGGTGCTGGGTTCGATCCTGAATACTACATAAAAATAAATTAAAAAGTGGTGGTACCTATTATGGTCTAGTTATTGTGTTCTTCAAAAGCTCATGTGTGAGACAATGCAAGAAGATTTGGAGGGGAAATGATTAGGTTATAAGAGCCTTAACCTAATCAATGAATTAGTACCCTGATGAGGACTAACTGATTGGTAGCTGATGGCAGGTAGGGTGTAGCTTGAGGAGGTGGGCATTGGGGGCATTACTTTGCAGTATATGTTTTGTGTCTAGCAAGTGGAGTCTGTCTCTCTGCTTCTTGGTGTGATGTCCTGAGCCACTTCGCTCTACACACTCCTCTACTGTGATGTTCTACCTCTCCTTGAGCCCTGAGGAATGGAGCTGGCTATCTATGCACTGAAGCCTCTGAAACTGTGAGCCTCAGAATAAACTTTTCCTCCTCTAAAACTTTTCTTATCAGGTCTTTTAGTCACAGAAGCAAAAAAGCTGTCTGAAACAGTACCTATGATGGCAATGTGCCAAGCTTTGAAGGCAGCTCTGGGTTCTACTTCCCACACAAATCATTGTTTAAAATATTAAATGAGAGAATGCAAATAAATATGTTAATAAAGTGTCTGATACACACTTATTATTTATAATATTTATAGATGGTGGATATAAGTGTAGATGTAGATACACAAAAATAAATAAATATTATTACACACACAAAAGGAAGTTCAATAGAAACTTTAAAAAAAAAACATTCAAGAATGCAGGACAACTACACAAGATATAATATTGCATAATTTAAATACCAAAAGTAAAAACAAAACAAAAAGAATCAGAAGGAAATTTGAAGCAACAATGGCTGGGAATTTTCTAAAATCAATGACTCAGATCAAACCATAGTTCCAGACAACAATGATCAGAATAAATTAAAAAGTCCAAATCTAAACATATCATATTTAAACTGTAGAAAAGCAAAGACAAAAAAAAGTCTTAAAGTCAACCAGAGCAGGAGTAGGCAATGTCTTACCTACAGAGGAATAAGAATTTCATCAGACTTCTTTCAGAAACCAGCAAACAAGATGAGCATGAAATGAAATGTTTTAAATATTGAAAGAGAAAACAGCACCAACTTATAGAATTGTAGGTTACAGAAATTGTTCTTCAAAAATAAAGGAGAAATAAAGGCTTTCTTTGACAACAAAAACTGAGGGAATTCATTGCAGCAGACCTTCCCAGAAAGAAATGTTCCAAGAGGAAAGGATAAAGAGTGGAGAGTAAAGAGTATATCTCATAGTTACAAAGAAAGAGAGAATGCCCAAAGTTATATGGATGTGTGTGTGAGTGCTCTGGGAATTCTTAAATGTCTTCATTATAGATGAATATCCTCATTATCTATGGATGACACATCATTTCATATTATCAGTATTGTAAATTCTCTTTATTAATATACAAATAAAACAATGACAAATGAGTTAGGAAAAAAAGAAATGTTAGTCTTTCATGCAGAAAGATAATGGTACTGGCTAGAAACAAAGAAAGGAAGCACATCATACAAATTAGTGAAAATAAAACAAAATAATTTTCTTAATCTTAATTGATCTAAAAGATAATTGAGGGGCCGGGGCTGTTGCTCATTAGCAGAGAAACATCCACTTAGTATGGGCGAGGCCTGGGGATCAATCCCCAGAACATACATACATACATACATACATACATAAAAATAATTTTGGAGTAATAGTAGTAGCAATGTATCAGGTGATTATACTATATATAAAAAACAAAATGGACCACAACAATGATATAAGAGGCAGGAGGGAGGAATTGAGGATTTTGTTATGTGGCACCTATATTCTGTGTGAAAGTCTACAGTGTCAATTGAAGGAGGACTTAGATTCATTGAAGATGAATATTGGTTAAACAAATGCTTCAAATTCTCTTTTAATTTCTTCATTGACCCATTAATTGTTCCAGAGCATGATATTTACTCTCCATGTATTTGAATTTTCCCAAGTTTCTCTGGTTGTTGGTTTCTAGTTTTTTTCCCCACTGTGGGCAGTAAAGATATTTGATCTCAACATTTTTAATGTGTTCAGGCTTGCATTGTATCCTAACATATTATCTATCCTCAAGAGTGTTCCATGTGCAGTAGGGAAAAATGTGCATTCTGCAGCTGTTGGATGGAATTTCTATAAATGTCCCTTAGGTCCATTTGGTCTGGCAGGCAGTTCATAGCTGATGCTTCTTTGTTGGTCTTGTGGATAATCTATCCACAGCAGAAAGCAGGGTGTTGAATATCCCTGCTATTATTGTCTTTCAGGCTGTCACCACCTCTACTTGACATAGTACTAGAAGTCCATGCCAGAACAATTAGGCAAGAGAAAAAAATAAAAGGCATCCAAATTGGAAAAGAATAAGTCAAGTTGTCTATTTGCAAACAACATAATCATATATATAGAAAACTCAAACAATTCTATCAAGAAACTGTAAAAACTAATCAATGAATTCAGCAAAGCTGAAGGATACAAAATCAATACTCATAAATTCTATACACTAATCGAGAACTATCTGAAAAAGAAACGAAAAAAAAAAAACAATCCCAGTTATAGCAGCTACAAAAATAAAATAAAATACTTGGAAGTAAATTTAACAAAAAGGAAAAAAAATCTTTACAAGGAAAACTGTGTAACATTGATGAAAGAAAATGAAGTGGATACAAATAAGTAAAAAGATACACCATGTTCATGGATGAGAAGAATTAATATTGCCAAAGATACCATACCACCCAAAGGGATCTACAAATTCCATGCAATCTCTAGCAAAACACCAAGGACAGTCTTGAGAGTGGGGGGCGGGCGGTACCAGGGACTGAACTCAGGGGCACTCGGCCACTGAGCCACATCCCCAGCCCTATTTTGTATTTTATGTAGAGACAGGGTCTCCCTGAGTTGCTTAGCAACTTGCTGTTGCTGAGGCTGGCTTTGAAATGGTGATCCTCCTGTCTCAGCCTTCCAAGCCACTGGGATTACAGGCATGCACACTGTGACTGGTCCAATCACAGTCTAAACTGAGTAGAAAATCATCCCTACATTTTATACCTATGAAGAAGGATTAGCCCACTTAACAGCAGAAGGGGAAGCCTTCTGGAGAGATTAGAAGGAATGCTTTCTCAGTCTGTGAGCAGCCAGTATAACATGGCTGGGGTCTGGATGGAAGATTCAGTAAGAGATTATGAAGATGGCATGGAGATGGAGACTACACCAACAGTTGCTGGACAGTTTGAGGATGCAGATGTTGATTTGATCACTGAAAATTATTTATGCTGCTTTAAAGTTCTGCTTATAACTAGGAGTGATCTTGGAGCCTCTTCCACTTTGGAGTGGGGTTGATGAAAGTCTTTCCTTCTCCAAAACTCAACATTTAACCAGTTCTTTCTCAAGACAGACTATACTGAGACAGCAAGTTGTCACCAGCAGAAGGAACTATGAACTTTATTAACAAAGGTGAATTAATTCATCCAAAGGGATACTTGTAGTTTATCATTTACCCCAAAACTTTGTGTTAGGTACCCTATGAGTAAAAACCTATAATTCCTGCCTTTGCTGTATGAATCATCTGTAAGGGAGCAGGTCTGTGGTAAACATGCTCAGGAGCCTGGAGAAGAAAAGGCAAATATCTCAGAGGGATCAGCCTCTGTTATTCTCCACAGAGTCAAGAGTCTTTTACTGATTTGGGGGGCAAATTAATTAATTCAAGCCTCTGTAGTAGCCTCTTGGTAACTATCCCAGCTACAGATCCTGCCACTGACACGAGTGTTTCTGGCTAGCTTCTGCTCCTTCTGCCCTCTTTTACCAGTCTACCCTGTTATAGCCTCTTAGGTTATATCATTTAACTTCTACCCTCTTAGGTTAGTTTTCTGTAACAGAAAACTGTGAACTGAAATGAAAGTCCTCCAAGTACTTCTAATGATAATTATTTTGTCTTTGTAGTATCATAACAAATCTACATTTGCTATTAAAAATGATTCAGATGAGCTACAATACACATATAATATAAAATGTGTGACAAAGTTTCCTTGTCTCTGAACCAGAGTTTACAGAAACTGCAATTTCAAGACCTTACTGAGACAGATGAATGGCTAGCTATGACAGTAGGTAGGAGGACTTTCCTGCAGCCAGCTCCCAGAAATGACAGTCAGGATAAAGCAATGTATATGTCTTCTAGGGCTGCCATAATAAAGGATCACAAACTGGGTGGTTTCATCTATGGATATTAATTGGCTCACAATTTTGGAGTCTGAAGTATGAAATCAAGGCAGGGTCACAGCTTTCTTAAGAGGCTAAGGAAGAATCCATTCCACATTTCACTCCTTGGCTGGTAGATGACCATCCTCTCTTGGCATCTTCTCCTAGTCTTTCCCTTTGCAAAAGGACAAAACACAGGGAATAGAGCCCACCCAAATGGCTTCATCTTAGTCTGATCATATTTTCAAATAAGGTCACATTCAGAGATACTGGGGAGTGGAATCTTAGAATTTCAACATCTTTTGGGGGTAGACACAATTCAACTCAACATACAGTAGATGTCTGGAAGAAAAAAGAAGTCACATAGACCAAAAAGTTAATAGTGAAAAATCAGACAATTAAACATCAAAAAAGAAACTTGAAAAGCTTTACTTAAGTCAGCTCTGCCCTTGTTTTATACCTGTCAGAATCACAAGTCTGATATATTCTTAAGAGCCCATAAAATCCAGAAACCAATGCTTTTGAATCAACCTATTACTTTGTATTTGACCTAGAAATAGTTAGGATCACTTTTAACTTTGTACAAAAAAAAATCTACTTGGCCAAGTGCACATACAATTAAGGTAAGAAATTTGATATATTTCTTATAATCATAATCACTAAGATCCTGAAATTCTCATAAATTTTAGGTCTCTTTATATAGACCATTGAAAGCTCTTTCTTATTCTTCAGCATCTCTCTGCCATCCTGCTGCTGGGTAACATATCCCATCAGAATGTGCAGCAAAACGTCCAGAAGGAAATTGCATGATGTACTGATGCAAGACTACCTCTGCATCACTTTAATCCATACACAGCTTCATAAATATGAACAGTTCTATTTATTCTACCTGGGTAGGACCCCCACTTAATCAGGGGAGCATTCTATGTGAGCTCAGGTTACTAGCATAGCTCCGTGGGCCACGGTGCAGACATCTAGGTCCTGGAGAAAAGGACTATGGACAGCTAGGTCCTGTCAACCAAGACTTTGTGAGACATAGCCTAGGCTTTGTCTCAACTCAACTCACTGTATCAGTTGGGGTTCTCTGGAGAAGCAGAACCAATTGAATGTATATCTACATGTGTGTGTGTGTGTGTGTGTGTGTGTGTCTGTGTGTGTGTGTATACATATACGCAGTCATCCCTTGATATCCATGGGAGATTTATTTCAGGACCTCTCTTACACATCAAAATCCAGGATGCTTGAGACCATTATATAAAGTGATATAATGTTGCATATAACCTACACACATCATCCCTACGACTTTAAATCATCTCTAGATCACTTATAATACTAATACTATGTAAATGTTATGTATTGCTGTATTCTTTAGGAAATAATGACAAATTAAAAAAGAAAAAGTGTGCTGGAGGCAGTGGGGCACACCTGTATTCCCAGTTACTTGGGAAGCTGAGACAGAAAGATCACAGGTGCAAGGACAACCTCAGCAATTTAGGAAGACCCTGTCCTTAAAGTAAAATTAAAGGACTGGAGATGTAGCTCAGTGACTGAGCCCTCACCTAGCATGTGCAAGACCTTGGGCTCAATACCCAGTACTGGATATAGAAAAAATTAGTCTGTAAAGATTCAGTGCTGGCACAAATTATTTATTTTTCCAATACTTTTGATTTGCAGTTGGTTGAATCTGCATATACAGAACCTGAAGATACAGAGTGTCCACTGTAAATACATGTACACATAAATAAATTTATTATGATAATTTGGCTCACATCATTATGGAGGCTTACAAGTCCTGTGACCTTCAGTCTACAAAATAGAGACCCAAGAAAACCTCCAGTGTAACCTGACCCAAATCCAAAAGCCTGAGAGCCAGATAAGCTGAGGGTGTGAATCTGTCTAAGGGCAGGAGAAAAAGAGGTAAGGGATATCAGCTCAGCAGTGAGGCAAGAAAAAGGGGCAGAATTCTTTTTCTTCTGCCGTGTGTTCTACTTGGACCCTCAAGGGACTGGGTGATGCCAGCAATGTTGGGAATGGCATAACTTTATCGAGGCCACCAATTCAAATGCCAATCCCATCAAAAAACACCCTAAAAAAACACTTAGAGATAATGTGTAATCTGGGACACCCACAGCCATCTAAGGTGACACACAGAATTCACCATGACTCTTATCCAGAGCTCATTCTAGGCCCCTGAGGAAGCAGATGCCAATGAACAGACAGGTGGAGTCATTTCACTCTCACAGAGTTTTGACCAAGCAAATGAAGCCTTCTTTCTCATTTTCTTGTTCTTAGTTTTATCTTTCCTTGTAGGGCTTTTGGGGGAAGAAAGGAACCAAAGTCTTCATTCTTTGCTAGTATAGACTCAGCGGTCAACTAAGAGAGACAACCCATGAGGATGGCCATGAAGGTCCTCTCGCTACAGGGTATCCAGAAAGGTGAGGGCCAAGGCACACTCTAAGCCATGGCTTCCTGAGTCCCTGTGCCCTGCCTCTGGGCTTGGAGATCATAGGATTATAGTTGTTCGTGTGCTAATAATTTGGTGTAGGTAAGGAAGCCATTTCAACAGCACACGAGAAAACCCAAACATGTGAAGACAAAGACAAAGTCATAAGGAGAGTGGCTGGAAGGCAGGTGAGCATGAAGATTCATCACAGAGAAAGACCATAGTAGGAAAGGCAGATACAGCATTCTGCAGCTGCATCCTTGCAGGAGAAGCAAGAGCCCTGGAAGGAAAATCTGATGCTTTGAAGATGAACCAGACTGGCTTGGGGACCTGTAGATTGGAGACCACCTCTATTTCTTTTTCTATTTCCTGCCTGAGAAACAGTGAATGGACAATTTAATGAGGAATGAATGCTAAGAGTGAGAGCATTGCTTGAATTTAGATTACTTTAGAGACGAGGAGTGATGTGAATGGCTGGGACACATGATGGAAGAAAGGCGTTCTACTGTGGGGGGAAGACAGCTGGTATTTCTTATGTGTATGATGGAGTTGGGAACTGTGGGGCTTCTGCAGTTCCCTCTGGGGTTTGGTCTGATCCCAACCTCAACCCCCCCCACTCCCCCTACACACATACACGTTGATAAGAGACAGAGTCTATTTCCCTTTGTGAAAGCTGGACCAGCCTATGCAGCTCAGATGACATGGCAGGCCATGCACATTTCAGGTGACAGATAGCAAGGGCAGGCAATTCTGTGGTTGGGGGCCCCTTGCTCTGCAGAGAACACAGGATGGGTAAATCCCGAGTATGAAGGAAACACGATGTGAACAGAACATGTTCCTCAGGTGAAATTCCCCTTATAAACTGCACCACACTGGGAGATCCATTTATCTGGCTACCACTGCACCAAGATAAGAAGAGTGATGGATAGTAAATGAGTGGGTAGAGAAAGAGATGAGGGTGGGGACAAAGGGGTGGAAGAAGAGAAGGGAGAAGAGGAGAGGAGGGCAGCTCTAAGACCTGTAGTTCTATCCATCCAGAAAGGAGCCCTATTCCCTGGGCTTCTCCTTTCTTCCAGCTACGTGAGCCAGCAAACGTCTCCCCAAAGCCCACTCCCCATCCCCAGATTTTTCATGGCAGCTAAGTGCAGATTTATTGGCATGTCAGCACCAGATGTTCTCTGTTTTCTCTCTGGAAAGTGACCCAACCCCTTCCCCACCTGGTGAACCTAACACAGCTGTCACCATAACCAAAGACTGTTCTTCCTCAGAAAATGACAAGATAACAATCAGGATGAACAAAAGAAAGATACGTCTTAAAGAACCTTAGGTAAAATTTCCCTCTAGGTGACTTTCTGCAGACGTGGGTGTATGCCCTGAAACTTGGCAATGCAACAGAAAAACCAGAGGAGTTTGACCTCAATGAGTGTCACAGATATTTTGCAAAAACCAGGGAGAAGTCCCCAAATCTCAGTTGCCTGAGAGAAAGTGCTTGTGACACACATTCTTCACAAAGAATAATATACAACTTTTTTTGTTAAATGAATTTTCTTGGACAAATCTCTTTAAAAGACAGCAGTTTCCAAGCAGCAGGCAGGGATTCCTGGTCCGAGATGGCCATCTGCTGGAAGGAAGTAGATGGAGGTTTCTGATTTTATTTTGTTTTGTTTTGAATTCTAAGGAGCAGATCTTGGGACAAGTAGGTTCTGATTACTGCCAAAGGGTATAGTCTTGAAATTGATTGACAAGGTAATTGTCATTGCTAGCACAAACATAACAGATCAACCATGGGGTGACTGCTTTTCCCTACCTTAGTCTTTGGAAGGATAAGTCCGCCTTACTTGACAGACTAGAAAATTTAAGGCTCAGAGAAGCCAAACCACAATCCAAAGTTCCCCAGCTAAGAAGCAGCTAACCTAGGAGTGAGTCTGTGAATTGTTGAATTCCAAATCACAGTCTATCAATTGCCCCATACTAGATCAAAGGCAGTTAAAAGTGTGGGGAGCTCAAAGGATCTTTCTTACCAAGGGAGAAAGTGAGCTCCCTGAAGTCTGGCTGTAAGAAAGAGAGAGGAGGAGGCAGGGAAAGGCAAAGGCTTGTGGGGAAACCTTCCCATCATTAAGAGAGTGGCTCAAGATGAATTCATAGCCCTCATGAGTACTCATAACAGCCAGGGCAGAGGAAAAATAGGGAAGACCACAGGGGGGGATATAGCACAAGAAAGAGGGACACCTTGTGCTGCGAAATAGAGCAGCCAGAGCACTGAAGCCACAGGATTAGCCATACAGTTTACCACATCTGTGACACAAATACTAACTTGTCTAAGAAGAAACCCAGCAAGTTAAACATGGAAGTCAGAGAGGTTCTTCCCCTGGTCTTTATGCTGAGATCACAGAATGACATAATCAGACAGGCTAGCCAATGCCATGACGAGGACCATAATGCATACAACTGATTTGTCTTCTAGAATGTCTGCAATGTCTACCTGCATGTTAGGAGCATTCAAAGATGGAACTACAGGAAAAGAAAGCATATGGTCCCTCCAGAGCTCTTTGATGATAGGATTTAATCTCAGCACAAAATGAACAGTATGAACCTAACCAAAAGCAGGAAGCCTGCCATCTCCTGGAACTTTCTTTCTGGTATTTCTGGCAAGAGTGGAGCAGCTCCGAGTTGAACCTCTCACCGTTGTAAAGAAGCTAGGGAGCAGCTGGTGCAGACATTCTATGCTCCCACGTTAAGATGCTTTGGAGAATGCACGCGTACCCGTGGCCAGGCTGGAAGAATCTCAGTGAACAGTATTTCAGAAGTGTACTGTGTGAGAGGTGGCTGTAGTGTAGGAAAAAGAATGAAGGACCAAACCTCACTCTCTCCTTCATCAAATTAAAAGGATCGCCTACATCAGTGACTTCTAATTCTACCCTCCGTCCAGCTCCCACCTATGTCTCCACCCAGCTGATAATTCCCACTAAGAAGAATAGCTGCTTTCCAAATGCAGTACATAGCTAAATGCATGGAGGGATTTTCTCTGCAAATTACTGCCACATCTGGCCTGACAGTGTGTCCTCTTGTGCTCTCCTATCTGCACTCTTCCAAGGCCCTCTCCTTTGTACAGAAGATAAGGGAAGGGTCACCTGCCCTAAGAATAGCACACTGTGCCCCTACTCTCTCCCTGAACTGCTTCCCAAATTTGGCATTTGCACTGATTCATGTGAGTCATTCCCAAATAACCCTATTTATAACTTTCAAACATTGGCACATGAGCTTCTTTCAGCTTGCCAGGTACTTTCTGAGAAAGAACATAGTAAGTATAGTTCTTGCTTGCTTGCTTCTCTTCCCCTCTTGATTTTCTTCCCCCTCCCTCTTATGTTTCTCCCTCTTGCCCCACCTCTCTCTCTCCTTCAATATGTATGTACATCAGCCCTTTTGCTGGAGATGCGGAACACAAAGACCAATGCCAATACCATCTTCAACTAAAGCCATTCCAAATCGGAAGAGAGACACTGTCCAGGTAGAGTTTGAAATGGTTTGGGGAAAGTATTTCATTATTACTTTGTTCTAGTTCAACATCTTTAAGATCCTTATATTAATGAAATTTCCCTTACTGAATATACAGTCAGCAATAATATTCCAGTGCCCACCATACAGGTATCAGGATGCAATCCAAAGAATTTTTTTGAAAATACAAACAAGCCCTTAATTTTATTTCCATTGAGGCACACAAGGCACACATGAGTATCACACTGTGGAAAGTGTCCAGGTGTAAACATGTCTCATGGGACATCCTTCCCTTAGGTGGAGACCATAACCAGAGGACCATTAGAGAGGCAGAGAGGCAGGTGATAGCCCTAGAGTGACAGGCACAGCATCCTGGGGTCTAGAGTGGTGTGGGGTCCCTCTGTTGGGATGCCATCAGGGACTGGGGATGGGAGCTGGGTGCTCCGTGGCAGGTGTGGTGAGTTGACTTCCTGCTCAGGGCGAGGGAGGACGTTTCTCCTCTTCTCCGGCATCTACTTTCAGGTGGATGTGGTGTGGGGAGCACTTACAGAGCTTAATTTTTATTCCAATCACAGAAGGTTGATATAGGGTGAGAGCAGAGAGCTCTCTCCATCATGCTGGTAGCTAAGGACACATGGAGCTGGAGCATCTCTGAGACTACCATCCTCCATCCGCACAGTAGCCATGGGCTTCTCTGGCTGCCTGAACACATGGAGTTTGTGCCCAGGGGCACTTGCCCTGAATGTTCTCTGCCTTCCCTTTTGATCTGCAGCTGCCTTTCTCCCTGCTGGTGTCCTGTCATACTTCCTGGCTTCATCCTTCTTGTCAATCACTATCATAAATCATGTATTTACAATGGGTCATTGTCCCCACCAGAAAACTTCAGGATGCAAGAAACTTTCTATCCATCACTGTGTGCCCAGTCCTTAGAATGTTAATAAGTCATAAATATTTGTTGAAAACATGGCTTTGATTTACAGTAGCTTTAGCCAGGCCTTCTTATAGGTCAGTTCTGTATCCTCATATTCAACCAGTTGCAGACAAAGAATTTGGGGATTGCATCTGTAGTGAACATGTATAGATGTTTTCTTGTCATTATTCCCTAAACAATACTGTGTAACAACTATGTACACAACTTTTACATTATATTAGGTAGTTTGAGACATTTAGAGATGATGGGTGAGGGATAGCAGGAGGGAGGGACAGAGAAACGGTGGCCAATGATTACTAAGTTGCAGCTAGGTAGGAACAGAAGTTCTGGTTTGCTGTTGCACAGTAGGTTAATTATAGATGGCAACTGTGTATGATATATCTCAAAAAGATAAAAGAAAGAATTTTGAGCGTTTTTGCCATAAATGAGAATTATCAAGAAGATAGAAATGTTTAACTATTGACACAAGGTCTACATATATCAAAACATCACTCCATTAGTAGATGCCATTTCTGAGTTTTTGCATATCCGTTAAAAATAAATTTACTTCTAAAAAATAAAGTATAGGGGAGGAGGTACATATGTTATATGCAAGTACTCCACCATTTTACAAGCAGATTTGAGCCTCTTCAGAGGGTACTGGAACATATTCTCGGTGGATACCAAGGAACAACTGTCCTGTCTTTCAAGTACCTATCACAGTGTCAGAGTTCACATACCTTAGCAGAATCTCTCAGTACAATTTTGTAAAATAAGACCCTTCCCACCAACTCCTACCTAGCTGGAATATCAGCATTAAATATTTGCAAATTCAGTAGAGATAACTTGATAAGAAAATAAGGTGCCCAGTCAGAGTGATCCCATGGCCCATCAGGTCAGAGAAGCAGGGAGGGTGGAGAAATGAATGACTTCAGGCATCAGGTAAGGAGGCTACAGAAGTTCATAGCTCAGTTCCTTTCCTGTTCAAAGGTCTGCGTTGCTAGGAATTCCCCCCACACCCCCCCACACATACATACACTGCTTGTGCTTCAAGTTCATGCAGTCTTAGTGCCCCATAGACCTCTCGCACCACTGTTCACTGTTGGGAGGATTTTCTGTGTAGAAATAAGAACTCATTTTCTTCCTAAAGAAAAATCATAACTCCTGAGGTTCCAGATTTTTCATAGACAGTTACTGGAAAACAGAAATCCCTAGAACAAGTCAGAATGGAGGTCATTCTTCAGAGACTAAACTTGAGCCAATACAAACAGTATGAAAAAGCAGAAAGAACATGCACTGAATCAGTCCATGTTCCCACCCCACCTCCCACTCCTACTTCTACTCCTTTTACAGAATTGGACCCAGACAATGGCAGCCACTCTGTCTCTCTCTCCAGTAATCCTCAAGGGGATCATTAGTAAGGAGAGAAATGTGAACTAGAACCACAGCCCAGTGCCACTTTGAACTATCAAGCTGGCAAAATAGTAAAAAAAAAAAAATCTGATTGATGAAGATGTGGAGCAGTGGAGACCTCAATTCACTTCTGACTAGGGGGTAATTTGGTCCAGCCCCTTTGGGAATCAATTCAACAAAATCTAGTAACATTGATCATGTACAGATTCTACAACATGGTTATTCTACTTGATAAACACTCGTACTGAGGGGACTTCAGAGTGTGTGGAATAGAATTCTGCCCAATCAGAGTGAGAGAAGGAAGGAAACAGTCCAACAGGGCTTCAGAATAAAACTAATAAACAAACAGTGGCATATGTGAAGTATTATAGAGCAAGTGAACGCCACATATTAAGGAAGAAAACTAACAAGAGAGCATCAATGACTCAAAAAATAAATGAATTAGTTACATTCATAAAGATAAATCTCAAAAACATATTATTGAGTGCAAAAAAACCAGAATGCACATAGTGTGATTTCACATAAAATTTAACTTATTAGGCTAACTTAAGCAATATACTGTTTTTGAAAGGTATACATATGAAATTCAAATATAAAGCAAAGAAATATAGTTACATGAAATCCAGCCCAGTATAGGGTTGGAGTTGGGGTGGAAGGGACAACAAGAATGCCCTGGTGAGGCCCACACAGGATTATTAAGGATATTGCATAGGAAATTCTATAGGGGCTATTATTGTTCATTTTTAATATTATCAATGTTCTTTACAAAATACCTACATGTTTATATACTCTATTTAAAAGATACTTCACAATAAATTATAAATGAGTTAACTTATAAGTAGGTTAAAACCACAAACAGAATAGGAGTCACTCATGTTGGGATGTGTCTGATGTAAGCATAACACATGATAAGTAGATCTGCAAAACTTTAACCAATTAATTTTACTCTTGCACAAGAATAATATTAAGAACAAAGACTTGGGGCAGGGATAAAAACATGTCCACATCTAGGCTCTAATCCCAATCTTGCCCTGTAATGCAGACACACACAGATTATTCCACATAGTAGCCTACTTGCCCTTTCTAATATGTGGTGTTCCATCAGCTTTCATCCTGTCTACACTCATGTTTTCTGGCCTAAAACTTGGGGAAAGTTGGGTGACTGGTATGTAACCCTGGACTGAATAATAGGACTTTTAAGTGGTTTTCTGTCACTCATGTAAGTTGATTATAGCCACCACTAGCCTTTTTCATTTCATTGCAACAACTGGCTCCTCTGGGCCAGGTTCTGGGCAGAGACCTGCACAAAAAGAGGAAGAAGTCATGGGCAAAGCCCCCAGACAGGAAGCCAGTGTTCCAGGTCTGGCTGGGAAGGGCAAGGGGCACTGGGGGGAGGGGGTCTCAGGGACAGGACCACAGGCACCTGGGTGAGGGATGGTCTCAGGAAAGTTGCCAATCAGGTGGGCTGTGGAACACTCCAGACTCACCCAGTGAAAGAAGACCCCCTCATGACATGTTTACATCCATTTCTAAATGGCATCCACTTAATTCTTTTACTCTTGCTTGCTTTTTTTTTTTTTTCCATGAAGGAAATTGCCCTTCTCAGGGACGGAAGGATCATGATCAGAACCGTGTGCTGTCACTGGTCTCTCTGTTACTGTTGGCTCTTTGCTCCAGATCCAGTTCTCACATGGGTCTGGGGCATGGGTCCTCAGAAGTCATGGATTACCTCCTCTAGGGAAATCACCTGCCTCATGTCTGAGATTGCTGCTAAATTTGTATGTGCTAGGCCTTTCTTGCAGATTTGTAGTTCTGGAAGCTTCTCTTTGAGTGCAGACATCACTTGTGAAATGAGCAAGCCCTCAGAGTACATGTCACAGAAACAGACTCTCAAAGAAATCCAACAGAGGACAACTGGCATAGTCACTGTATCAGAGGTGATAGAAACCTAGAGTCAGTTATGGGTGAGCTCAACTTTGTCTTCCCTTCTTTCCTGATATCATTGTTCCTCACCATGTGGTTTCTCATCTGAACGACACACAGAAACATGTCTCTCAGACCCTACTTGCAGAAGGACTTGAGGCCCATTTTCAGAGACAAGGTCTCTTGACAGCCTCCCCTGCAGGCACCCCCCACCCCCAAACATAGATGTCATGAGCACACTTCCTGAGTAGATGCCAGACAAATGGGAGCACAAGGTCTGATCCCTCCCACTCCTGGAGCACTTCTCCAACACACAATGGGGCTGAGGTGGGCCAGCAGAGACCATGGAGTCCCCAGTGCTACCTCATAGTACTTCCTCTCCTTTTCCAATTATGGAGGTCCCTTTCCAGTAAACCATCTGTGTCTGCTTCCTGAGGAACCACCTGCAATACATCCTTCAGCTTTACTCAACTTTGAATCTATCATATCCTGCCTCAAAGTAGAATCTGATGGATGTATTATCCCTGAGGTATAAATTGTTGACATGTGTGCAGCAAGACCTTGCTGTATTTTAATATAGGAAACAGCCTCAAACCAAAGAGGACAAAATGTCACTGCAAATCTTCAAGCATTACAGTATCTATGAACATTTGCTGCATCATCCTCTGACATCCCCCTAACCTTCTTCCCTTATTCTAGCCCCCAATGAGTCATTTCCTACACTACACACCATCTCTAGAAGTGATAGCTCTTTTCTCTCCACAGCTTTCCCATCTAGCAAACCTCAAGATGTTTTGCAAATATCACCTCTGAGCCTTCCCCTTTCCAAAAAACTTAGGATTTCCATTACCTCGAAGTTTTCACTGGCCACTCACATCTCTACCTGTTCCATTAGACCTAGAACCCTTCCTAAGAAAGGGCACCACTAGAGGGCTAGGGACAGAGCTCAGTTGGTAGAGTGCTTGTCTCATATGTACAAAGCCCTGGGTTCAATCCTCAGCACCACAAAAAAAAAAAGAAAGAAAAATAAATAAGGGAGGACACTCCCCCATCCCATTTATCTCTGCATGCTCTGTATCTGGCACACAGAATATGATGAGAAAGGGTATGTTGAGTTATGAGTGAATGAACACATGAACGACATGACACAGCAACACTTTCAACATCCTTTATAATTACTAAGTCCTTCTAATTATTATGTTCACTCTGGGTTTTAGAAACCCAACAAGATAATTGCAGAGGGAAATCTATGGACCCAATTTAGGGCACAGATGCCTATACTAAGTGTGTGACTTTGGGGGAACAAAGTCTGGCTTTAATCTGCAGTTATCCTCATCAAATAATAAGCTGGCCACATCCCAGGGCACCTCCCTGCACTGTGTCCTGTGCCCCTGCAAAGACTTTCTGCCATTTTGCATAGGTCTGCTTTCTTCTTCATTTCACTCTCCTCAGGGGAATCAGACTCCGTAGGAAGAGCTTCAGCGGGTACTGCATTTGAGATAGATGAGTTTCTTTCTTGAGAATATATCTTTTTATTTATTTTATTTATTTATATCTCAGCTCACTCCAAAAAAGAAAAGTAATCATTAAAAGCTCATAAAGAAATTGGCAAAACAAGCACAAAATTTAAACCAAAACATCTGCAAACCTATTATAAAATCCAGTCCTCTAAAATCCCTCAATCCTTCTTTGTCAAAAGCAAAAAAGAACTGCCTACCCTAAGACTGGAGAATCATACATAAAAGTTTCATGATCCCATAAAAATATCCATAAACTAGAGAGTGAGAGACAGGGAGAAGAAGGGGTATGGCATTAGGGAGATGAAGGAAAGGAGAAAGGGAGAAAGAGAGAGAGAGAGAGAGACCCTTGGGGTTGATGGCATGGGGCTAGGCAAGGCAGAGAGATCATGTTATAAAATGAAAATCTGTCCAAACTCATCTTTTCGCTCCATCAAAAACTGAATCTACGGGACTGGGGCCGTAGCTCAGTGGTAGAGCACCTGCCTTGCATGTGTGAGGCCCTGGGTTCGATCCTCAACACCACATAAAGATAAATAAATGTGTCCATCTACAACTAAAAAAATTTAAAAAAACAGAAAACTGAATCTAAGATGCAGAGCCTGGACACACAAAAAGGGGATACCAACAGGATAAACTGTATAAATTATCCACTAGGTATAGCCCCACCAGAACTGTTTAGTGCCCACACACCCATCACTATGAATCCCACTCAGCCCAGCAATTAAGTTTAAAGGGTTAGCAAGGATCTTAGCTCATTCCTAACCCCCAGAGTTTCTGTTCCTCCCTCCCTCCTAGTATCTGTTCCAAGATCTCAGCTCCATCTCTGAATCTCTTAGAGAAACTGGGTTCAAGCCCAGTCCTCAGGGAATACCCCATGTCCCAGTGGCTGGAACCTGGGCTACAATCATAAATGCTTACTGGGAGCACTTTTCACTTCTACTGGGAAATCTACCAATTTTTTGCCTTCAGCAGTGAGGTGTCTCTTATAAATTTTAGGATTCTATGTCTAAATATATGATTTTTGTTATATTGGAAAGAACATTTGCTCCCATATTCTTTACTGATGTTTTATAGCTGTACATAATAGTGGGATTCATTGTTGCATATTCATACATGCACAAAATTTAACAATCTAACTTGGCCAATATCATCCCCCAGTATTTCCCCTTTTCATTCCCTACTCCCCTTCCTCTACTCTGCTGATCTACCTTTGATTTTCATGAGATTCCCCATCACTTTTCTTGTTTTTCTCTTTAGCTCCCACAAAAGACTTTCTGAGTTTGGCTTACTAAATTATGCCTTCTAAGTTATATCTGGCACTCAGAAGCAGCACAAAGGTTATTCTTCATACCATATGTTCCCATTTTTAGCCCAGAGTACAATTCCACTGTGGATGTAAGGACAGAGAAATTTAGTGCTACTAAAACAAATATTCCTTAAATCACATCAGAACCAACTGCTATTCATTTTGGAAGGAATGTTTCTCATTGACCTCACACAAAGTCATTTTTTGGAATTTGGTGCATGGCATGATGCTTCAGTGTGGACTCCACTGTCAACCAGGGAAATTGCACCTTCATGTGCTCAACCAAATAGCTATTCCCCTAAGTACTAGTCAGGGTTATTGTTGGTTGTACTGTCATTGTTATATTATCTTACCATTATCAAAAAGGATTAAATTGCAAGAAATCTCCATACTGCTTTCCAAATTGGCCGCACCAATTTGCAGTCCCACCAGCAATGTATAAGTGTACCCTTTCCCCCACATCCTCACCAGCACTTGTTGTTGTTTGACTTCATAATGGCTGCCAATCTCACTGGAGTGAGATGGTATCTTAGGGTGGTTTTGATTTGCGTTTCTCTGACTGCTAGAGATGGTGAGCATTTTTTCATGTACTTGTTGATTGATTGTATGTCCTCCCCTGAGAAGTGTCTGTTCAGGTCCTTGGCCCATTTGTTGATGGGGTTATTTGTTTTCTTATTGTTTAATTTTTTGAGTTCTTTGTATGCTCTGGATATTAGGGCTCTATCTGAAGTGTGAGGAGTAAAGATTTGTTCCCAGGATGTAGGCTCCCTATTTACCTCTCTTATTGTTTCTTTTGCTGAGAAAAAACTTTTTAGTTTGAGTAAGTCCCATTTGTTGATTCTAGTTATTAACTCTTGTGCTATGGGTGTCCTATTGAGGAATTTGGAGCCCGACCCCACAGTATGTAGATCGTAGCCAACTTTTTCTTCTATCAGACGCTGTGTCTTTGATTTGATATCAAGCTCCTTGATCCATTTTGAGTTAACTTTTGTGCATGGCGAGAGAAAGGGATTCAGTTTCATTTTGTTGCATATGGATTTCCAGTTTTCCCAGCACCATTTGTTGAAGATGCTATCCTTCCTCCATTGCATGCTTTTAACCCCTTTATCAAATATAAGATAGTTGTAATTTTGTGGATTGGTTTCTGTGTCCTCTATTCTGTACCATTGGTCCACCCGCCTGTTTTGGTACCAGTACCATGCTGTTTTTCTTACTATTGCTCTGAAGTATAGTTTGAAGTCTGGTATCGCTATACCGCCTGATTCACACTTCCTGCTTAGAGTTGTTTTTGCTATTCTGGGTCTTTTATTTTTTCCATATGAATTTCATGATTGCTTTATCTATTTCTACAAAAAATGCTGTTGGGATTTTGATTGGCATTGCATTAAATCCTATAGAGAACTTTTGGTAATATCGCCATTTTGATGATGTTAGTTCTGCCTATCCATGAACAGGGTATATTTTTCCATCTTCTAAGATCTTCTTCTATTTCTCTCTTTAGGGTTCTGTAGTTTTCATTGTATAAGTCTTTCACCTCTTTTGTTAGGTTGATTCCCAAGTATTTTATTTTTTTAGAGGATATTGTGAATGGAGTGGTTGTCCTCATTTCCATTTTCAGAGGATTTATCGCTGATATACAGGAATGCCTTTGATTTATGCGTGTTGATTTTATATCCTGCCACTTTGCTGAATTCATTTAATAGCTCTAATAGTTTCTTTGTAGAGCCTTTTGGGTCTGCTAGGTATAGAATCATGATCATCTGCAAATAGTGATAATTTAAGTTCTTCTTTTCCTATTTTGAAGCTTTAATTTCTTTCGTCTGTCTAATTGCTCTGGCCAGTGTTTCGAGAACTATGTTGAACAGAAGTGGTGAGAGAGGGCATCCCTGTCTTGTTCCAGATTTTAGAGGGAATGCCTTCAGTTTTTCTCCATTCAGAATGATGCTAGCCTGAGGCTTAGCATAGATTGCTTTTACAATATTGAGGTATGTTCCTGTTATCCCTAGTTTTTCTAGAGTTTTGAACATAAAGGGATGCTGTACTTTGTCGAATGCTTTTTCCGCATCTATCGAGATGATCATATGGTTCTTATTTTTAAGTCTATTGATGTGGTGAATAACATTTATTGATTTCCGTATATTGAACCAGCCTTGCATCCCAGGGATGAATCCTACTTGATCATGGTGCACAATTTTTTTGATATGTTTTTGTATCCGATTCGCCAGAATTTT
>NW_026000153.1:22136005-22141020 GCF_001458135.2 Marmota marmota marmota
TGGAGGAGAGGAGAGGAGAGGAGAGGAGAGGAGAGGAGAGGACAGGGAAAGAAAGGGAGGACCAAAGGTCTCAGGTGGGTGGGTACAGGAGATGCATCCCCAGGCACCACCCCACTAGGTACGTTGTATGCTCTGCCCACCAACTCCAGTGATGAAGCACAATGCTTCCTTCCAATACCTGACACATTTTCTCAAATGTCTCCTTTATCATGCAGAGAATCTACTAATCCCATCACTCTGGGCCCCACAGTGCTGTCCTCTGGTTCCAGATTCTAGGTGGGGTTTGTTTCTGTCATCAGACACCTAGGATTCTCTCCTTCCTTCCTCACAGTCTGATCTAGTCTCCATCCCTCTCCATTCCCCTTCTTCTACTCAGTGAATTCTCATCGCCGCCCCCCCCCCAATCTGACATTAGCATCCATAGTTTGCCTTTCCCCAATAGGGTGATCTGGCTGCATGAGCAGTCAGTGTAGGCAGCATAGAGAATGTGAGCCACATGCTGGTCACAGGGACACTCAAAGGGGAGGCACTGCTTAAAAGCCTCTCAGTGAGCAAATGGAGAGGAGGTGACCAAATGTAATCCCCATTCTGCAGCTCCTTTTGACCAAGGAAAGAACTAGACAGAAAGTACAACACCCAGAGGTCTGCAGCAGACAGGGTGGCACTGATCAAAGTCCCAATCTTCATCCTTTCGCACATAAATGGAGGTTGACCAGAAGGTCAGGGTATGAAGAAGTTCCCCAATCAGAGGCCAGGTGAATCCACAAGATGCCAAAGCACTCAGCATTCAGGATATTGCCTGAGGTCCATCCTAAGCCTGTGATGTGGGAGGGTCGTAAAGCAGATAAGAGGTGAGAAGCTACTTGGTCCTTGGCTTTATCCTGCCTTATCTCAGAACCCATGCAGAGAATTAAATTATTTACCCCAAATTGCAACACAGTAGAGTAGGAAAAACAAAACAGAACACCAAAGTGTGAGTACGTCAGTGGATTAGCCATGTCAGTTTAGACAAGGCTAGGCCTTGAGGTCCTCATAAGGGAAACAGGTTAAGGAGGGCTCCTTTTCATGGACTTCCACCCAGGCTAAATGACACACATATGCCAGATTCATAGCATATGGCTTGGACTAGACAAATGATTCTAAATTACTTAAACTATTAAAATCCCACAACCTGAACGCACAAGATACTATTGACTTGTTCATTTAAAGCAGTTAGTTTTATGTTATGTGAATTTCAGCCCAAGACATTTTTAAAATTCCAAAAAGCATCAAATCAAGACAATCCTGTTATTTTCTTCATCCCTTTTCATTTATGAAGCACTCCAGTACACAGGGAACTCATCCAGAGGGGCCACTGAAGAAGACCAGGATTGGAGAAAAGAGAGTACAGGGCCTAGAGATCCAGCTGGCAGAGCCCCTGGTCACTTGCTAGGGTTCTCTTTGTCATAGCTGGGCTTTCCATAAGTCCTGTGTTATTAGTCCATTTTGCTCCAAGCTGTTCCATGGGAAGGGAAGGGAAGGACCATGTTTCAACACCCACCCAAAAACCTTAAAATAGCAGCAAACAGGCAGATAACACCTAAGATTGCCACTGGACTTACTATGATTTGAATATCTCCTGCAAAAGTCCATGTATTGAAAACTTAATCCCAAACTCTTATGATAATGATATTTGGAATTGGGTATTTGAGAGGTCATTAGGGTTACATGAGGTCATGAAAGTGAGTTCCTCATGATGGCATTGGTGGCTTTATCAGAAGAGAAAGAGGGAACTGAGCTAGCATACTTGCTCTGGCTTACCTTATGATGCCCGCTGCTATTTATAATGCAGCAAGTAGCCCCACATGTACTGAACAGATGCGAATACCATGTCATTGGATCTCCCAGATTCCATAATCAAAACACCTCTATTGTTGAAAAAGTAGGCCCAAATTTTCATCACGTTAAATTAGGCCCCGACTTCTTTAACACGAAGTCTATCTAAATTGCAAGAAATAATAAAATAAAATAAAATCAAAAATCAATAAATGGTATGACTCAACACAAAAAGCTTCTTCTCAGCAAAAGAAACAATCCATGCAGTGAACAATGAGCCTACATTTAAGGAGCAAATTTCTGCCACACGCCCATCAGATAGAGCACTAACCGCCAGCATATGTAAAGAACTCAAAAAACATCAAAAAAACAAACAACCCAATCAATAAATGTTCTAAGGAGCTGAATAGACACTTCTCAGAAGAAGATTTATATTCGATCAACAAAATATATTTAAAAATGTTCAAATTTTCTAGTAATTAGAGAAATGCAAATCAAAACTACTCTAAGATTTCCTCTCACTACAGTCAGAATGGTAGCTATTAAGAATTCAACTTAAATGTTCAAAAAAAAAGAAAATAGTTAAATAAAGCACAGTTCATCCATGTACAGCAATGTATTTAGGTAAAAAGTTCCAATCCTATATAGAAAATTAAATTGATACATAACAAAATGTTAAAAAATGAGTTTAGTCAAATAACTCAATAAATGAGCAAAGGAGCTGAATAGACACTTCATAGAAGAAGAAATATGAATGGTCGACAAATACATGAAAAAATGTTCAACGACACTAGCAATTAGAGAAATACAAATCAAAACTATGCTAAGATTTCATCTTGCGCCAGTCAGAATGGCAGTTATCAAGAATACAAACAACAATAATTGTTGGAGAGGATGTAGGGGGAAAGGTGCACTCATACATTGCTGGTGGGACTGCAAATTGGTGCAGCCAATCTGAAAAGCAATATGAAAATTCCTTAGAAAATTGGAATGGAACCATCATTTGACCCAGCTATCCCACTCCTCAGTCTATACCCAAAGGACTTAAAGTCAGCATATATAGTAACGCAACCACATTATGGTTTACAGCAACTCAATTCACAATTACTAAACTGTAGAACCAATCTAGATAGCCTTCAATAGATGAATGAATAAAGAAACTGAGGTATATATACACAATGAAATATCACTGAGAATAAAAAGAGAATGGATTATGGCAATTGCAGGTAAATGGATGGAACTGGAGAATATCATGCTAAGCAAAGTAAGCCAATCTGAAAAACCGGATGAGCAAAGGCCGGATGTTCTGATAAGAGCATGCTGAACCATAATGGGGGGAGAGGGTAAGAATGGAGGAACTTTCATTGAGCCAAGGGGAGGGGAGAGGAGGGAAGGAAAGATGATGGAATGAGAGTAACACCATTACCCTAGGTACATGTATGACTGCACATGTAATGCGACTCTATCTAATGTACAGCCAGAAAAACAAAGTTGTGCTCCATTTGTATACAATGAATCGAAAAGTTTTCTGCTCTCATGTATAACTGATTAGAACTAATAAAAAATAAAATGAAACAAACCTACCTCTCTTCTTTATAAATTGCCCAGTCTGTGGACTTCAATCCTAGCAATCAAAACCAGAAAGACAGGGCTCCTGAGGGAAGCAGAGATCAGGAGCTCAGGGTTGAGCACCAGAGCCAGACACACTATCTCTGGTGGAGAGTTTGTTTCCCTCCAGCCCCACGGAGAGAACAAGCCAAGGCAATTCCTCCTGATGGCTGTTGGAATAGAGGTCACTGGGAGGAACTACTGCTGGTACACTGTCCTCTGGCTAATAGGTTCTTTACCTCCTATCTTGTTCCTTTCATTCCTTTGTTATTAATAATCATATCTTGGTTTTCAAACCCCAAACCTAGCACAGAATGTTATTCGAATAGAAGCTGCCATGAAGCTGCAGTATGAAGAAATGCATGACCTGACTCACTAGAGCAGTTGAGTAGAATCCAGGCTCCCCTGTCCAGGCTTCAGGTACTCCCCAGCAGGGGTCCAGGAAAGGCCCTAGTCTCAGCAAGGAAGGGTATGTTTGTAAAATTAAAAAATAACTTGCTGCCCCTAGGTTTCAACTCTGGATGGACCAGCTCTATATGCCAGGGCAGTGCCATGCCACTCCATGCCAGAGCACACACTACATGCTGCCTGTAACCACAGGATGCACAGGACAGAGCAGAGAGCATCAGAGCTCCACAGGCTTTCCCAAGTTAGCAGGTAAAGCAGACAGCCTGATATTTCAGAAAAAAATATGAGAAAAGCAACATTTTGTGTACATCTGCTTTAAAATTATAGCTTTAATACTATGCTTAAAGTAAATGAATGAATCAATGAATGAATGAATGAATAAACAAATAAATAAATAAGATTGGGACTTATTTATAAAAAAAAAAATTAAAAATCCCAGTCTCATAAATAAGTCTAAGTCATATAAGTCCTAGTCATATAAATAAATCAAGTCTGGTCTTGTAGCAAGAACATCTCAAAGTACAAATAACAAAAGCACATTAGGTTTACAAAAGCATACGTGTGGAAAACGAGTCTCTGAACTTCAATATTATTCTCCCCAGCCCAGTAGTAATGAGCCCTTTCCCTGTTAATTGGTGATGTTTTGATTTGGACATCTGCATTTACAATCTTGCCTTCAGTGTGGTTAAGATGAATAGTATCCAATACATTTCATAATTTATTTATAATCTATATATAATGATTGATACTATCTTTATGAAATAATTCTTTCTTTAAAAAGATCATCTATTGATAGGGTTATTTGTTTTCATAATGCTTACGTTTTTGAGTTCTTTGTATACCCTAGAGATTGGTGCTCTATCTGATGTGTGAGGGGTAAAAAATTGCTCCCAAGATGTAGGCTCTGTATTCACCTCACAGATTGTCTCTTTTGCTGAGAAGAAACATTTTAGTTTGAGTCCATCCCATTTATTGATTCTTGGATTTAATTCTTGTGCTTTAGGGGTCTTATTCAGGAAGTTGGGGCCTAATCCCACATGATGAAGATTAGGGCCTACTTTTTCTTCTAATAGATGCAGAGTCTCTGGTTTAAGTCCTAGGTCCTTGATCCACTTTGAATTGAGTTTAGTGCATGGTGAGAGATAGGGGTTTAATTTCATTTTGTTGCATATAGATTTCCAGTT
>NW_026000153.1:22147477-22186059 GCF_001458135.2 Marmota marmota marmota
TAACATTAAACAGAGACATGAGGTGGGAGGGAAAGGGAGAGAAAAGGGAAATTGCATGGAAATGGAAGGAGACCCTCATTGTTACACAAAATTACATATAAGTGGTTGTGAGGGGAATGGGGAAAAAAAAAACAAGGGGGAGAAATAAGTTACAGTAGATGCGGTAGAGAAGATGGGATGGGAGGGGAGGGGGGGATAGTAGAGGATAGGAAAGGTAGCAGAATACAACAGTCACTAATATGGCATCATGTAAAAATGTGGAGGTGTAACTGATGTGATTCTGCAATCTGTAATTGGGGTAAAAATGGGAGTTCATAACCCACTTGAATCTAATGTATGAAATATGATATGTCAAGAGCTTTGTAATGTTTTGAACAACCAATAAAAAAAAACTGAAATTAGTGGTGGATCACCCCATACTCTCCCACCTACCTACTGATTTGTGACCTATTTTTAAATAATTCTCCAAGTTCATAGCTGAAACAAGGCAATTATGTGGTAGGTAACTATTTATTCAGAGAGAATAATAACTGAGGTAACTCGAGCTGTTGAGCAAGTCATAATAAAAGTGCTTCTTTCTATATTTATCTTCTAAGGAGACTTAATGGTTATTTTAATGATCTTTTGGCAGGTTGCAGAGAATTCATTTATTTCAGGAAATTCCTTTACTATGTAAGCTAAGCTAAACACTCTATATAGAAATTAACATTGTGCAAAGAATGGGTCTCAACTCTCCCAAAGAAAGCTCATAATGAATGTTTATTGTAAATGGAAATATAAATCATTGCTCAAAAAAAAAATCAGAGCTGAGATCAATTAAATTGAAACAAAAGAAACAATTTAAAAAATTGACAACAAAAAGTTGGTTCTTTGAAAAAGAAATAAAATTGATAAACTGAAGGAGAGAGAAAACTCAAATTACTAACATCCATGATAAAAAAAGGAAATATAACAACAGACACTACATAAATACAGAAGATAATTAGAAATTATTTTGAAAATTTGTACTCCAGTAAAATAGAAAATATTAAGGCCTTCACAAATTTCTAGAGGCATATGATATAACCAATCTAAATCAGAATGATAAACACAATTTAAACAGGTCTATTTCAAGCAAGGAAATAGAGGACGCCATCAGAGGCCTTCTAATCAAGAAAAGCCCAAGACCAGATGGATACACAGCTGAGTTCTACAAGACCTTTAAAGAAGAACTAACACCAATACCCCTCAAACTACTTCATGAAATAGGAAAAGAGGGAACACTTCCTGACACATTCAGTGAGGCCAATATCAAACTGATTCCAAAACCAGACAAAGACAAATCAAAGAATGAAAACTTCAGATCAATATCTCTAATGAATATGGATGCAAAAATTCTCAATAAAATTCTGGCAAATCAAATACAAATACAATAAAAAATGCAGTGCACCAGGATCAAGTAGGATTCATTCTATTTGATCCAAGGGATGCAAGTTTGGTTCAACATATGGAAATCAATAAATGTAATTCATCACATCAATAGACTTAAAATTAAAAATCATATGATCATCTCAATAGATGCAGAGAAAGCACTTGACAAAATGTGCCCCCTCAAGTTCAAAACGCTAGAAAATTAGGGATATCAGGAACATACCTCAACATTGCAAAGTATCTATGCTAAGCGCCAGACCAATATCATTCTAAATAAGGAAAAAATTGAAAGCATACCCTCTAATAACTGGAACAAGACAGGGATGCCCTCTTTCACCACTGCTATTTAACATAGTTCTTGAAATTAGCCAGAGCAATTAAACGAATAGAATTAAAGGGATGCAGATAGGAAAAGAAGAACTCAAATTATCACTATTTGCAGATGATATGATTCTATATCTAGAAGACCCCAAACCTTCCACCAGAAATCTTCTAGAACTAATAAATTAATTCAGAAAAGTAGCTGGATATAAAATCAACACCCTTAAATCAAAGGCATTTCTGTACATCAGTGACAAATCCTCAGAAAAAGAAACTAAGAAAACCACCCCCATTTACAATAGCCTAAAAAAAAAAAAAAACCTTGGGAATCAACTGAATGAAAGAGGTGAAAGACCTCTATAATGAAAACTACAGTAGGCTAAAGAAAAAAAGAAGATCTTAGAAGATGGAAAGATCTATCTTGTTCTTGGATGGGAAGAATTAATACTGTCAAAATGACCATACTACCAAAAGCACTATACAGATTCAATGCAATCCCAATCAAAATCCCAATGACATTCCTCATAGAAATAGAAAACAGAGTCATGAAATTAATCTGGAAAAGTAAGAGACCCAGAATAGCCAAAGCAATCCTTAGCAACAAGAGTGAAGCTGGTGGCATTACTATTCCAGACCTTAAAATATACTACAGAGCAATAGTAACAAAAACAGCATGGTATTGGCACCAAAATAGACCTATAGACTAATGGTACAGTATAGAGGACTCGGAGACTAACCCACATAATTGCAGTTATCTTATATTGACAAAGGCACCAAAAGTGTACATCAAAGAAAAGATAGCCTCTTCAACAAATGATGTTATGAAAACTAGAAATCCATACATAATATAATGAATTTAAACCTCTATCTCTAATCATGACAAAACTCAACTCAGAGTAGATCAAGGACCTAGGAATTAAACTAGAGACCTTGCTCCTAATGGAAGAAAAAGTAGGCCCAAATCTCTATCATGTAGGATTAGGTCCCAACTTCCTTAATAAGAGTCCTAAAGTGCAAGAATTAAAACCAAGAATCAACAAATGGGATGGATTCAAACTAAAAATCTTCTTCTCCGCAAAAGAAACAATCAGTAAGGTGAATAGAGAGCCTCCAGAATGGAACCAAATCTTTCATCACAAGCACATCAGATAGAGTGCTATCTGCAGGATACATAAAGCACTGAAAAACCTTAACACCAAAGAAACAAATAACCCAATCAATAAATGGGCCAAGGAACTGAACAGAAACTTCTCAAAAGTGTTCAACATCTCTAGCAATTAGAGAAATGCAAATCAAAACTATTCTACGATACCATCTCACTCCATCAGAATGGCAGCTATCAAGAATACAAACAGCAATGAGTGTTGACATTGATATGGGGGGAAAGGCACACTCATACACTGCTGGTGGGACTGCAAATTGGTACAGCCAATCTGGAAAGCAGTATAAAGATTCATTGAAAAACTTGGAATGGAACCACCATTTGACTCATCTATCCCACTCCTCAGTTTATACTCAAAGGACTTAAAAACAGCATATTACAGGGATATCGATATTTTTAGCGGCACAATTCTCAATAAATTATGGAAATAACACAGATGCCCTTCAGTAGATAAATGGATAGGGAAACTTTGTATACACACACACACACACACACACACACACACACACATAAATACATTCATACATGCACAACGAAACATTACTCAGCATTAAAAGAGAATAAAATCATGACATTTGCAGGTAAATGGACTAAGTTGGAGAATATAATGCTAAGTTAAGTAAGCCAATCCCCAAAAACCAAAGGCCGAATGTTTTCTTTGATATGAGGATAATGACTCATAATGGCAATGGCGGGAAGCATGGGAGGAGTGGAGGAACTTTAGATAGGGCAAAGGGAAAGGAGGGGAAGAGGGGGCAAGGGGGTAGGAATGATGGTGAAATTAATTAGACAATAGATATTAGAATTAGACATTATTACCCTAAGTTCATGTATGAGACACAAATGATGCGAAAATAATTTGTGTACAATCAGTGACTTGAAAAACTGTGTTCTATATGTGTAATAAGAAATGAATTACATTCTGCCATTATGTATAACAAATTAGAATAAATAAATAATTTAATAAAGAAAAATAAATAAATAAATTTTTGAAAAAGAATGATGTAGGGTTTTCGTAGATGTGCTTTCCAGGTTGAGAAAGTTACCTCTGTTCCTTGTTTACTAATAAATTTTGGCAAATGTTTTTTTCTGCATCTATTGATGTGATTGTACTGATGTTTATCTTTACCCTGTGGATGTGGTGGATTACACCGGTTGATTTTCAAAGGTTGAAACAGGCCTTATATACCTGGGATAAATCCCACTTGGCCTTGGTGTATTAGTCTGTTTATACATTGTTGGATTCAAATCACTCATATTTTCTTGAGGACTTTTACTGGTTCTTTTTAGTTATAAATAAAATTCATTTTGATAAAATTATAAAAGCATGGAATGTATGTTGTTCTAACTCACTCCCTCATACCTTCCCTTCACCTCCCATTGCCCCACCCACTGCTCCCTTCTCTCTGCTGATTTTTTCTGCTATTTTACATTTATGTTCATAAAAGATATTGGTCTATGTTTCTTGGAGTGTCTTCCCTTTGCTTCTGTCTTCTGACAGATATTACAGAGTATTAAGCATAATTTCTTAAATTTTGGGTAGTATTCACTAGTGTTGCCATCTCAGCTGGTACTTTCTCTTTTGGAATGTTATTAATTCAGTTTTTAATATTTTTAACCTATTTGATTGACTATTTGCTTTTGTAGGAGTTTTCACAAATTTTATCTTTAAAGGAATTGGTCCATTTCATAAAGAGTATCAAGTTATCAAGTTTGTGGGTAAAGATTTGTTCATAGTATTTCTTTTTATCTTTTTACTGTTCATGATATTTTTAGTGATGCCGCCTCCTTTATTCTGACTTTAGCAATGTCTATCCTCTCTATTTTTTTCTTAGCATGACTAGAGTCTTGTAAATTTTATGGATCATTTCAAAGAACCAGTTTTTGGTTTTGTTGATTTTTTTCAATGTATTTTCTGTCTTCAATTTCTCTGATTTCTGTTCTAGTTTTTATTATTTCTTTTTGGGAGGAGGTTTAGTTTGGTCTTCTTTTTCTAGTCTTTTAGGAAGGAAGGTTAGATCTTTCTTCTTTTCTAATGCATGCATTCAATGTTATAAATTTCTATTTAAACACTGCTTTATGGCATCCCACAAATTTAATAAGTTGAGTTTTCATTTTCATTTAGCTCAAAATATCTTTTCACCTTTGAACTTCTTCTTTCTTGTAATTTGTGGTATTTAGAAATGCATTATTTAGTCTGCAAGAATTTTAAATGGTATTGTGTTTTAATTTCCAATTCTACTTGTTTATTGTTACATGTAGGAAATTGATAAATTTCTATATACTGACCTTGTATCTTGCCACCTTGCTGCAATTGTTTATTAATTCTAGGGGTTTCTTTTTATCAATTATTTCAGATTTTATACAAATATGATCATGTCGTTGTCACCCAAAACCAACTTACTTCTTAGAAGCTCCTAAAACTATTCACACTGTATTGTGGTCAGATGTCATCAAGAGTCTCTTCCTCACTTATAAAGATAGGCATCACCCTAACCCTAACACAGCTAACCCCCAGTGATTATTTAACGTAGAGCAAGTCAAGGATGGACACTGTGCAGACTGCATGCCACCACAATCCTCTCTGCCCCTGCCACCAAATTAGACATCCCAAGTCAATCTCAGAACTACCAATCACCAAGAACAACACGATTCTCAAGTCCCTCAGCACAGGGTTCCAGGCAGCACTATCATGATATATTGCCCTATGTTAAGATCCTATTCTCACCCAAATGGTTCTTTGGAAAAAAAATTAAATGAGCTGTATCTTAGGTAGAGGTAACTTGGTTTTGAGTTATCAAGATGAAGAGAGAGATAACATTTTCAATGAATTTCAAGTTTTAGTGTAGAATGAATAAGCATAGAATATGGATATTAATTACAATTAAGAGAAAAGCAAGAAAATACACAATAGGGAAAATGATTAGAAAAAGGTAAGCTCAGAGGAGGTATGGAAGTTATAGTTTGAATTGCATTCCCTCAAAAGATGTTGAAGTCTAATCTTCAGTATCTGCAAATATGACCCTTTTGGGAAATATGATCTTGTAGATAATTAAGTTAAAATAAGATCATTAAAGTGGACTGTGATCCAATATGGCAGGCATCCTATTTCAAAAGGGGAAATTTGGACACAGAGACATTCACAGAGGGAAAATGATGTGAAGACACAGGTGGGGGATGGGTGGTATGATAGCAACCCTTAAGCCAAGGAAGGTCTGAAGCTACCAGAAGCTGGAAGAGGCAAAGAAAGAATCTTCTCCTATTGATGTCAAAGGTGCAGTACTGTCAACACCTTGCTTTCAGATTTCTAGTTTTTAGAACTATAAGATAATAATAAATTTTTGTTTTTCCAAATTACCCAGTTTTGTGGTATGTTGTTGCTGCAGCCCTAGGAAACTAATACAGAAGTTGATTTATAAGCCAGAGAATGCAAACTCACAGGTCAGCAGGATTCTGGCTGATTAAAATATAAATGATGAGAGTGTGTTGAGAGGTGAATAGCCACAGAACTTCAGTCTCAGACCTGAAGTAACAGAAGAGAGATAAAGAGTTCCTGTAGGGATGTGCATGGGCTAAAGAAAAGGTCACTATTCAGAGTCAGCCAGTGGTTGATATATGAGAAGCTCAAAAATTAATATTTCTTTGCGATTTTTTTTTTTTGCTAAAATATAGTATAAATTTAAAAATTGGAAATACCAGAACAACATGGCTCAAGCCAACAAAAGAACCTACATATGAGCTTGATAAAACTTATGGACTGGATTTTGTCTTATGGACAAAAGTGCTTTGTTTGGTTAGACCACTCTATTCCGGTCTCTTATATGCAGCCAAACTTAATCCTAGCTGATATCATCTCTTTGTTGAAGTTCAGTCTTTAAAGTTAGAAACCATTATCCTACTGGCTGACTCATGTGGGAAAGAGATTGTGGTTTTGAGTAAGAAAGATGTGGATTACCTCCTCTGACACAAGGGAGTATTCCATGAAGTAGAAAATCTAAAACTCCCTGGCATAGCATTCAGAGTGTGTATAAAGCTTTGGTCATCTCTCTGGATATATTGGTATCATCTCTTACCTGTACATTTCTAAAATCAAAGTGGCACTTTTCTTTCCACGCACTAAAAATATGATCAGCTGCATGGCAGAGCACTATGCTAAGCAGGTGTGAATTCAGACTTTAAGGAACAAGCTATGAAACTGACTCTCCACCATTCTTCTCTGCTTTATATTTGCCTCCTAAACCAGAGAAACTATATTCTATTTCTACAAAAGTCATTTTATTTGTGGTTTCTATTTACTTATGTGCACAAAAAAAGTAGGATCAGTATTGGCAGCTAGTCTTTCAGCTGTCTAGCTAAACAGATGTGACATGTCTCTTAATCCTCATCTTGGCAATTGCACATGGCCTGGGAGTTCCCTGGGAACTAGAGGAACAAGAAGATATCCCATCATAACTGCTGGATTTCAGGCATTAGCTGAGTGACCTCAGAGTTGGGTGGCAGTGCCTTCCAAATGTCTTACAACTTATTCTGAGTTGGAATGAGTCAAAGAACCTCGAGAGCTAGATTTCTTGCTGTTAGTGACATTCAGGTCTCCAGGAAGAGGGGTTAGTGAAGGTTGAATGTAGGAATTGGCATTCCCCTTGCAATAAGAAAGATTTTGAATGAGATGAAGGCAGAGTTTTGGGTTTAATAAAAGCCTGCCATTTGGGGCTGGGGATGTGGCTCAAGTGGTAGCGCACTCACCTGGCATGCGTGCGGCCCAGGTTCGATCCTCAGCACCACATACAAACAAAGATGTTGTGTCTGCCAAAACTAAAAAATAAATATTAAAAATCCTCATCTCACTCTCTCTTAAAAAAAAATAAATAAAATAAATAAAAGCCTGCCATTGATCCAACAAAAAACAGAATTAAGTGAAATAAGTTACTGAAAATGATCCCCTAGGTTGCCTTCATATGGCACTGAAGTACTCTTTTTCAAAAAAGGCTTTGGTGGTGAGGCATGCCACAAAGCTATCTATGCTGGCCAACCTTCCTCCTATAAACAAGTGAGAGATATGCATGATTGGAAATACATTGATACATGCCAGACACTAAACCAACCTCTGTGTCATTCCTCTAGTTTGAAACTCTTGAAAATAAAGATGTGGAGTGTGATAAAGCTGAAATGCCCCCATATTTGAAGCTGTGATTTTTCTGATGTCTGAGGATTTGTCATTCTTCCATTGCTAAATACCTGCTACGTATCACATTTTGTGCTAAATATTTTACATATGCTATTTCTCATATTCAAAAAACTTTGAAAGAGCTTGTTTATTTTCCATCTTTTCAAGATGATAAAAATAAAACCAAAAGGTTTAGTACCTATCTTAGTTGTTTTCTGTTGTTTCAAGGAAATGCCACATATTGGGTAATTATAAAGAACAGTGTGTCTAGCTCATGTTTCTATGTGATGGGACATCCAAGACCATGGCATCTTGATGCGGTGTCCAAGAGCATGACATCTAGTGAGAATCTTTGCCGTATCATAACATGATGGAGAGTATCGCAGAGTTAAGACAGAGTAAGTTTGCCAGGAAGAGTCCTCTTTTCCTCTTTTTGTAAAACCACTAATACCATGATGAAGGCTCCACCTCTATAACCTAATCTAACCCTAATTACCTCCCTGCATCCCCACCTCCAAATGCCATCAACATTATCCACTGCTCATACAAACTATCTTTTCCAGGAGTGAAAAGACAAATGAGGCACAGTCTCTGCCCATAAGGAGCTCAGAGTCAAGAAAGTTGAGGAATCATAGGATACTAGGAGAATACAACATCCCTGAAATGGGGACCAATTTTGGAGAAAATTTCATGGCATTAATTCCATAGAGGAAAATTAATTTGTTATCAGTCACTCACTTTATTTCACATTTCTTCATTTGATTGTCTTTTGAGTCATGATTTTTTTAATAACTTTATTTTATGTGGTGCTGAGGATGGTCCCCAGTGTCTCACGTATGCCAGGCAAGCGCTCTGCCTCTGAGCCACAGCCCCAGCTCTTGAGTCATGATTTTTTAACAATCCTTTTGATGTTGTTAATAAGAAGGAACTCAAACACAAGTTTCCAGTTTATCATTTATATGAACTGATCTGAACTTTTAGTGGGGATACCAAGTATGATGGAATTTCCAGGATAGGTGAATTCTCATGAATGCTTCACTGTGTCTCATAGGAATTTGAATCATCTCTGGAATAGATGTAAGGGAGTATTCCTCTCATTTTTTGTCAAGGTCAAGATGCCAGTTAATGATTTTGAGGTTATCCTTCATAAGGTACTTATACTTGAAAACACAGTTAAAATACAGTCTTCTGTGTGTATATTCTTACCCTGTACTCTTTCTTCTTCCTGAGTTCAAAGCATTCCATTTACCCTCCTTTATCCAGCATCTGTAGTTTTGGAAGTTTCTGGAAAACTTAGAAGAAGGATCATTTAGCTTTCCTGGTCTTCAGAAATTTCACTAGTAGGTGATAGCTAAAAGCCTGTGAAAGTTAAACAGGGCTCTTAAAAAGTTACTCAAAGTTCAAAGGTTTCCTGGAAGCTCTATAAGCTATATCACTCCAGTTTCTACACACAAAAATGGACCAACAAGAGATCTCTGATGGTATTCTCTAGAGTTCTTTTTATTTGCTATTTCAATGAGGCCACAATCTCCCATGTGGAGCATCAGCAATACCAAACTACCTATATTTTGTCTTCTACATAGGAAAGAAAAGAATTCTTCAGTTCTCCTGCCTTTACCATAGCTAAGAGATGATCAAGCAGTAAAAGACAGAAATTCTAACATTCCAGCAGAGAATTAGGACAAATACCCCTTCTTTCTGAATTATTAAATTTTGTCATGATGTCAGACAGTGAGGAGAAATCCACCTTGAAAATTTCCTTCATGTTTGAATCATTGAGCCACATATCATTAGTATTAGACTTTGAACAAATGTTTTATTATTTCTCAAAATGCACAGGTATTACAGGCTGATTGTACTTGCTTTAATTTATTCTGCAGGTTTGAATCCCTTCCATGAATCTCTGAGTTCATACTGTAAGGAAACAGTGACTAAGGCGTTTGTATACCTCTCCAAGCTCCAATCACAGAACATGACATAAAATCGACATTCTCAGGAGATGTGATCTATTGTGACAACAAATGAACACAATGCTAGAGAAAGGGCGCACACTCTATCTATATTGACACAATAAATTTTTCAAAATGCATTGGAGAGGAGGAGATCATTTGCAGAGATGACAGGAAATACCTTCATACTCTCTTCTCACTGCTCTCATTATTTTCCCCTCTTCTTGTTCACTTCTTCTCTTCACTCCCATCTCAGAGTAATAGGCAACCAGGTTTCTAAGACCAATCTTGCTTACCTGTGAGGTCAACATTATTTCCTCCTACAACCTCCAGGGTATTACTTTCAATCAATTGTTAAATGAGACCCTCTACAAAGACTAAGTGAGCTGGACAGTGTTATAGATGAAATTGTGTTCCTCAAAACTTTATATGGTGAAGCTCTAACATCTAATATGACTATATTTGCTGATAGGGTCATTATTGAGGTAAATAAGATTAAATGAAGTCAAAAGTTTTTGTAGAGAGCATTGAGAAGGGGGTGCAAAGGGATATCCTGTCATCTCTGCAAATGACTTCCTCCTCTCTAATGCATTTTTAAAAATTCATTGTGTCTATATTGAGTGTGCATCTTTTCTCTATCATAGTGTCCATTTGTTGTTACAGTAGATCACGTCTCCTAGGAAGGCCAGTTTCCATCTGTAGAATAGGGATAGTCTTCAACCCTGTAGAGCAGTGCTGTTGTAAGACTTAAGTAGAAGAACCCACAAAAAGTGTTCATCCTGATGCCTGGATCCCGTGCTCTCAGTAAATGTTTATTGCCATCATTTTTGTTCATATTGGTATTATTATAACTGTCTTAGTCATCTTGGACTGATATAACAGAATATTATAAACTGGGTGGCTTAAACAATAGGTACTTATTTCTCAGTTCTAGAGGTGGACAGTCTGAGATCATGGTGTTTGCAGGGTCAGGTTCTGGTAAGGGTCCATCCTGGCTTTCAGGTGGTACCTTCTTGCTATGTCAAATGGTAGAGTGATAGAAAGCTCTGGCATCTCTTCTTTTTTTCTCCCCAGTGTTCAGAATCAAACCTAGGGTCTCTCAAATGTTAGGCAAGCTCTCCACCACTGAGGTACACCCTCAGCCTTCTTTTTCTTATAAGAGCACTGATCTCATTATGGGTTCTACCCCATGACATCATCTAAAGCTAATTACCATCCAAAGGTCCCAGCCACTAAATACCATCCCTTTGGGGGTAAAAATGTCAACAGATAAATTTGGAGGAATTTTAACATTCAGTCCATAACACAATCATTATATGCTGCCTTTTAGTTTGTCATAGTGACCTAATAACTCTATTTATCTATCTATCAACCTATTACATAAGTTCTGGGAAGAGTTTGTACATGGTGAAACACAGTCAAAGTGAAGGATTATATATTTGTCCATTTTTCATTCCTATAATGAAATATTTGAGATGGGGCAATATTTTTAAGGAAAAGAGGTTGATCTTGACTCATTTATGGAAGGTGAAGTGCAAAGGGCCTCATCTGATGATGTCATCTGTTGGCAGAGTCCCAGGGAAGTGCAGGGCATCATGTAGCAAGAGAAAAGGAGCACGTGTGTATATATGTGTCTTCTGGGGTCTCTCTCTCTCTCTCTCTCTCTCTCTCTCTCTCCCTCTCTCTCCCTATTTCTTTGTTTTCTTGGGTTTGCCTTTCTTTCAAAGGCATGGAGTTTATAAAATATAGAGTTCTATTGTTGGGCAGGAGGTCTGGGCAGATTGTAGCTCAGAGTTTGATTTCAACCACAAAGGCTACAGATTTTCCTTCAATGCTGCAGGAAGTTGCCCATAGCTCCAGTGGTTTGCAGAGCTAAAACCAGAGGAAAACATTAGGAATTGGGGCCAAGACCTAGTGAAGTACATGTGTGCCTGATCTTGTCCATGTGGCAAATATCAGCACTGAGAAAAGCCAAGAGACAGTAAGTGGGAATTTAAAACACCAATAAAAATGTGGATGACTTTGGCTTTAAGGATGGTAAATCAGCAAAATCAACAACCTATCTTCTGGTGGGGCTCTGGATGACATTCCAGTTGTAGTTGCCAGGTACCTGGAGATGGTCCATGACAGAGCAGCACTCAGAGGCCAGCAGCTGTCACTACCTCGTCAGCCTCAGCTCTACCAACCTGTGCTGTGACGAGGACTCTCAAGAATCTCCACTACTGGGTACAACTGAGGGCATTTATCTATTTATTTGCCCTTTTTCTGGACCTAACTATCCCCAGCTTCCAAAGAAAGGCTGCCCTTTCCATTATGTCCACTAGACTTTTTATTAGGTAGGTGCGGGGGCTTGACAAATTTCGCATTTCATTCAACCAAATTAAAAAAAAAAAAAAAGGTGAGAGAGAATCAAAACTGAAATGCTGCACCTACTTTGAAAGCTTTATTAAATCATGTTCACTAAGATTTGTCCTAGGCAGATAGAAGTTCATCTGCATGAGACCTGGCAAGGCAACAGCTCATGGCTGGATTCTAAGGACAGGTGCAGGTCAGTGTTGCTACACCAAAACCACTTTAGTACCATCAATGATCATGTCCATGCAGACTGAAGGTCTTAATTGGTAACACCTGCAACAGAGAGGAAGTCAATATACAGAAGAGGGAAGAGTGGAAAATGAGGGTTCTGAGATCATTTCTTCAGGGTCCATGTGGAAATACAGAATAAACACTTCATGGAGTACAGTGTAAAGAGATTAGCATCACCTAATATTTCCACACCACTCAGTCCTTCCAAATATGAACTTGCCAAGTCCTCATGTCCCCTGGCATTTGCCCCAGAAATGAGACAATTTGTCTACTTTCTTTCACTTAGCATTTTTAGTATAGAATAAATAGCACTGAAAAGATAATAACAATGCAAAGGAAAAAACATTACTTTTACCCCATTCCTCTCCTCCTCCACTTCCTCCACCTTTTCCTCTTCTTCTCTTTCTCCTTTTATCCCCATTCCTTCCTTCTCTCTCTGCTCCTCTCTTGTTTTACTTTTTATAGAGCTTTAACACAGTGAACAAACTAATCTTAATGTATCTCAATGAAATTTTATATATAAAAATTTGTGTATAAATCCACCCAGTTTAAAATCTAGAACAGCACCCTTGAAAGTTTCCACAAGACTCTTCCGAGTTAATAGCCAAACTCCTCCTCCCTAAAGGTAACCATTTTCTAACATCTAGCATCATTAATTAGTTTTTATTTTTTGTGGACTTCATATCAATGGAATTATACAATTTGTACATTTTCTTCTGTTTTTTTCAATCAACATAAAGACAATAATATTCATCCTTACTTTGACATTTATCAGTAACATATACCTCAATGATGCTACCATTACTGATTCATTTGATAAGAACTTGCATTATTTTATAAATAATTTTTAGTAATTTTTCTTGTATATATACATAGGCATGAAATTCCCAGTTCCATCCAAGATACAAATTGGAAGTAATACAAGAATCAGTTTCACTTCTCTGGGGGAATTGCAGAAATTAATGTCACTCTAAAATACTTGAAAGACAGAAAGACCAAAATATGTATCAGAATCTCATTTACCTCACCAATTAGACCTTCACAGAAACCATGGAGTTCTTGCAGAATGACTGCAGATTATTAAAAACTTAATCAGATGGTGAGTCCGGTCAAAGCCACTGTATCAGAAGTATTACAGCTCTCTGCTGGAACATGGTCTGTAAGATCTTGACCTTCTTTATTTTCCACTAAACAACACACAGTTCACTTTCAAAATGAGATGCAACACTGTGCACCATATTTTAATCCTGAAAGGAAAGGCACCTAACTCTAGAAGGGATTTGGGATTTCAGAGACCTTGTATCTCACATTCTAATATGAGGCATTGACCTATCAATTGACTCAACTAAATGGCCTTCAGTCTTGATCAGAAACCAGAAAGATAGAAGCATCTGTCACAAACTCAGTCTGCAGTGGAAGGTGTTCTCATGAGCCCTATGATCCAAAGATACCTGAAGTACTTATGGTTAAAATAGACTAAGACCACCACCAAACAGCCTGACTTCATAAACAACTGCCAATCAGCCTGTGTTCATTGACATAACAGCAGGCTCCATGCAGCAATAGCAGAATAAACCTTCTCCCCATGTTCAGACAAAATATTCACCCTTATTGGCCACAGCTTGTGCCATAAAATAGGTCTCAGCTCTTTTGAGAGGATTGAAATTTCATAGAATATTTTCCTTTGACTGCCAAGAAATTAAAATACAAATGAAAAACAGAAAGATTTTAAGAATCTTTACTCTGAAAATAGTTGGAAATTGAAAGACAGACTTTTAAATAATCAAGGGTCAATGAAGAATCCATACAGTTAGTTTAAAAACCTTTTCAATGGAAAGTTATTGAAAACACAATATCTAAAAATATCAGGAGTAGAACTAAAGCAGTGCTTGGTGTGAAATTTATAGCATTAAATTTATTGTGATGAGGAAAAAGATGGCTTCAAATTATTGATCTAAACTTCCAACTTAAGCAATTCAAAAAAGAACAAAGTTAGCAGAGAAAGGAATTAATAAAGAGAATATCAATAATTAGTTGCATGGAAAATAAACATGCATAAGAAGAAATCAATGAAACCAGAACTAGTTGCTAGATAAAGATCAGTAAAATCAATAAGCCTCTAGCCATATAGATCACAAAGAAAATAAAGGACAGAATACACAAATTATCAATATAAGAAATGAAAAGTTGAACATTACCATAGATCCTAGAGTCATCAAAATGATAAGAAAATGTTACAAATGCCTTTATAAAAATATATTTAACAACTTAGATGAAATTTAAAAATTTCATTGAAGACAGATACAACAACCAAATATTAACCTAGAAAAACACATAAATTTAATAGCCCTACATCTTTAAAAGAAATTAATGCTGCAATTTGAAGCTTTCCTAGGTAGAGAACTCTAGGTCCATGTGGCTTCAGTGGTAAGTTCTGCCAAATATTTAATGAAAGAACAATACTAATTTAACATACATTCTTCCATATCAGAGAAGGGAAGGAGCATTTCATCATTCATTTTTGAAGCCAGCATTATTCTAATACCAATCTAATACCAATTGTAAAAATCAATCACTAGAAGCTAATTATACAGAGTAATAAAAGAAATTGTGACATCATCTCACTGAGTGCACTGAAATCATTTGAAGACATTCAATACTCAAGCAATAGAGAAACTCCAAGTGATCTGGGAATAAAGGGAATTTTGATAAATTGAGAAATCTAACCTACTAAAAGCCTAGAAGTAAAATCATATTAAGTGAGAAGAACTATATTTGGGCCTTCACATCTGTGGATTCCATATTCATTGTTTGCCAACCAGGATTGGAAAATATTGAGGGAAAAATTGCATCCGGAGAATCATAGCCTTTGGGATAGGAGTCCCCTGTGTTTCTCCTTTGCTAGCAAAGCAATAAACCTTCCTTTTCATTTGTCTCAAAACCATGTCCTCATTATTGGATTGGCATCAGGAATAAAGACTGAGTTTTTTGCAACAAATTTGGTACCCTAAATGGGACCTGAGAGTAGCCACTGCTCCAGCTTTCTTGGACAGGCCTGTCTCTCCAAAGAACCAAGTCCATCTTGCTAAGGATGCAAGGTGGCTGGTGAACTTGTTAAGAGCCAACTGCAGGAGAGTTGGGCAATAGATTAGTTTTCCTCCAATTCAACTGGAGGAGTTATTCTTGTGAGTAAAAGGAGAGACTGAGGGACCATCCCAGCAGCTGCTGAAGCTCCTTTTGCTTCAGGGAACTCCTGCCTTCTCTCCCTGAATGGTATAGGTTGCTCCATCATAGTCCACTTTGAGAAAAAGAAAATCAATCACTGAACTCCGTAAAGTCACAACCCCCTTGGCCATTTGGTAAGTCCCTCAGTGTACATGCAGGGACCCATGATTCCACACAGCTGGTCCCTCTAAAGAGGGACAGATGTGATGCCACAGGTCTAGGAGTCATAGTTAAGTGGGACTCAAGAACCTAGGGATCCTTCTGATATGTTCTAGGTTCCCATCTGTTTGTGGCCTTGGGTTTGGAAATTCCCTCTGGTTGCCTGTGTTTTTGTTTGTATCTGTTATTGCCCCTTTAAAGATACGGTGAATATTGCATGGGTAGTCTCTTGGGGAAAATCTTGACGGGTCAATTTAAAGGTTTCCATCTGATAGCCATGGTTTTGGGGCTCCTCTATGGTTTTCTCTGTGTGTTTCCTTTTTATACAATCTTGCAATTGAAGTTTGTCTGTCAGAGGTAAAGTGAATTGAAGAGCCACTTATAGGTATAACACTGTCTAAGATAATATTTTACAGTAATGATCTGGCTTTTGAATAGTTTTGTGGATTATTATACAATCTTGCATTTGGAGTTGGTCTGCAAAGGTAAAATAAGTGGAAGAAATTTGTATATATAGCTCTGTCTGTTTTAAAGGTTCCCATCTGTTAGCCTTGGTTTTGGTGATCCTCTCTCATCTGTGTGTTTTGTTTGTTTGTTTGTTTTTGTTTGTTTGTTTTTTATCTGTTATTAGCCCTTTTAGACATGAGCCTTGTTCTTACTAATAGTCTCTTGAGCAGAGAGATCTTGGCTGAATGGGCCACCTATAGATATAAGCCTGTCTAAGAGAAAGATGGTTTACTGTAACACAATCTGCCCTTTGAATGTTTTTTTTTTCTGAATCATTATGCAATCTTGACATTGATATTGGTCTGTCAGGGGTAAAGTACATGAAAGAGATTCTGTATGTACATACATTTATGCAATTACATGATAAGCAGTCTGAATTTTCAGGAACCTGAAAGTGACAAAAGGCACTGCCTCTGGTATGCAAGGATAGCAGGACATCAGAAGAAAGGGTTAAAAAGTTTTAAATATTTTAAAAACCCAGTACTGGCACTCCCAGAACTCTTTCTCAGCCTGGCCCCAGGCAGCTGCAGATCAAGATCAAGTGGTCAAAAGCACTAGCCCAAAACTGGAGGAAAAAAAAAAAGAAAGAAAGAAAGAAATTAAATCCCAGAAAATCGATCTCTGGCTGTAGGAAAATGGCCAAAGAGAACCTGGCCTCTGCCCTGTCTTCCAGTCCCTTTTGCCCATGGAGGTTGGAGGATGCTGGCCATAAAGGATGTGGCAATAGATTCCACAATTGTCAGTCTCTGGCCTACAGACAGGAATAGTCTCTCCTTTAAAGATCTTACAGGACACCCATTTGGCCAGGGGATATTCTTCACTGGGGCAGAGCAATTCTTGCTATAACAGTATCCCATCAAACTAAATGCCTGGGGAGACTGGTAGAATAAATAACTGAACCCAGAAAAGAAAAAAGACAGAAGCCAACACATGTTTTGTAGGAAGTCTCTGAAAAAGGATTTTCAGGGAAGCGGGCCCTCCCCATTGAATATCAATATGCATAGTATGATAAAAAGTACAAATGACAGTAGGGAACTCACTTAAAGTTGATGGCATCATGGTAATGATTAGGCAGACAGGTCAGGCTCAAAAATATCCTGTGCACCAACATCTTGGTTGCCTCCTGGGAGAGAAAAAAGTTAAGACACAGGGGTTTGTGTTTGTTTGTTTATTGTAGTTGGACACAATACCTTTATTTTATCTATTGTTAAGTAGTGCTGAGGATCAAATCCAGGGCCTTGCATGTGCTAGGTGAGTGCTTTACCACTGAGCCACAGCCACAGCCCAAGACACAGTTTTTGTATGTCCCAGATTGTCTAATCCCTCTCCTGGGATGAAATTTGTTGTGTAACTTAAATGCACAGGTAACATTCATAAGGATTATTTCAGAATATGAATTTAAGAAAAGGTCCAAAACTAGAACAAATAAAAGAAAGTTATAGATATAGAAATATATTTTAGTACAGAAAATTAGAAAGTAAAAGAAATGTGTCTGAATGAGAAAGTATTTTGTCTGGTAATTTTCTTGGGCTAAAGTCCACAATAAAAGAGGACAAAATAAGGAGGTAAAATTATGAATGTTTAAATAAGTCATAATAGGCTTGCAGAAGGTAAATCTCAAAAATTTGTGTTTGTGATTAAATGGCTTTAAATAGCACAATCAAAATTATTTTAACTTTAATATACTGGTATGAAGCAAGTCTGCTCTTATCTATCAAGATAACTTTCTTGTATTTTTTAGGTTTTATTACTTGGGAAAGCTAAGCCTTAAAGGAATTAGAGTTTGTACCTGTTTTAAAGTCTTAAATTATTACTATGTAACTGGTTAAACATACAACTCTTACTTAGGTTACAACCTAATTAAAACAATATTGTTGACACCCTAAATATATGTGACTAGGTGTATGTATGCATCTAAGAACAATATCTAAGAGTTACCTAAGTGTTATGAAAAAGTTTGTAAAATGAAAGTTTATGTAAGTTACTGTAAGTAAAATAAGTGGCCTATTTTATACTTTATATCTGATGTAGAAGGGCCACACTGTCATTTGAAGACCTGTCTTATATCTATTTGCTTTGACTAAGTCAATTTCTAATCATAAACACAGTTTCCTAAATGTATAAGAGGTTTAGGCTATCCTTTGATTTTTCTTAACCCATGCAGACTTGTGATTATTGTAACTTTACACTCTGGATTCTATTGTACTTTAAAAGTTAAAACATAGTTAAATGTAAAGCTTAGGAGAGCACTTTGCCAAACTAAGATTACCTGTAGCAAACGTCTCAGATTTGTATAGCAATAACCAATTAGGTCGGGATTTTTTATGTCATTTGATGTTTTATAGTTGGACAAAGTAACCTAGTATAAGTTATATATAAAATTTAGTGTTACTCTTTACATAGGAATTGGAATTGAAATGCATTTTTGAAAGCTTATAAGAGGATCCTGATCTATTTAAAGGTTACTTGTAAAACATGGAAGCATTTTGCCACTTTTTCCACAGAAAGAAAGGTAAAAACTCTCTTAGCCTTCCTTTGATTCATGTTTCAGATATAATGTTGTATTGTGTTATTTGTGAAGAGCCTCAGCTTAACTGAGATAAGGCTCTGTCTCCCACCTCACTCCATATTAGAATGGCTTGAAAATAAGTTAGACTTCAGCTCATTTAAAGTTGTGTTCAAAAGATTGATTTTTGTTGTAAAGATTACTGTGATCTCAAACAGGGGATATAATACATATCTAAGTAAAAGTTCAAGAGTACAAAAGGAATTTTTCTTAGTTTATAGCTATTACACAAACTGAACATGGTTTTGCTCTGTTCACTTCATTTTGTTACTTTCTTTGTAAACTTTATAACTATTGCCTGTTATTATTTTGCAGAGGTAATGCTTCAAAAATAAACAAACAAACACCTGGTTTAATTTGAGATAATAAGTCATTATCTACAGGGCAGATAGTATATAATGCTTATTTCCAGTACTAAAACTAATCTTAATTAAATAAAAGGGGTAACTGTAAAATTATAGCTATTGAAGTTATAACCTGTTACTCTCTCTTTAGGACTGGTAAAACTGGCCTGCTGGGTTTAAAACCAAAAACTCAAAGAGACCAAAGTTAAGGAAGTAAAAGGTCCAAGGAGAAAGCAACCAACATTTTGGCCCTTACCCTCTAAGGTCAGCCAGGACCCTTCTCTGGGCCCTGCAACTCTGGTGAGTCACCCAATCAGCTGATCAGGAAGATTGAGAGAACCCTAGAGAACAGAAAGCCAGCCAGTGCACATTCTGCAAAGAGAAGAGTCATTGTAAAGGGGAATGTCCCTGATGCTTCCAAGAGAACCATGTATGGCCAGCAGGACCCTGACCCATCCTGGCAGATGTCACCACTGGTAAAGAAGCTAGAGGAGTCAAGAGGATATGCACATGTCCCCAATAGTGATCTCTGAGGAATCTCAGCTGACTCTTAAGAGTAGATAGGAACAAAGTTAGTTTTGACCTACCTGGTTTTAAACACCTGGCAGGGAAGTATTGCCTGAGCAGAGTCCTATACGGACATTTAAAACGAAGAACAATGTTTTGTTGTTGTTGTTGTTTAAATGTTAAGATGTACACTTGTGTCAGCCCTACCAAAAGTAAGTCGGAGGCTATAAAAAAAGGATCCTTGTGTGGAAGTGCCTAATAATAATGATCACAAAGGACTCTAGAGCTGCAAGTATGTCCTGAATTAATTTGAGCCTGACCTACAAATAGACCTACAAATCTTCCTAACCTCATACATTCATAAACTTGATCTGTTTTTCATTTATATGTTTATGAATTCATGATTTTCTGAGACTGGTTGAAATACTAATTGCTTTTGTGCTAATTGCTTACAAAAAAAGTAATGCTTTGCCGTCCTGTTTATTGTTGGCTTAGCATGATCCCTGTCCTATGTGTGCCTTGTCCAGTCCCCTGACATCTGCCACTGTGGACCTCTGAACTGCTCTGTTGATAAAACTCTTAACTGTCCATGGCCCACCTGAAGGGAATAAGAACTTTGAGTCACTTCCCCCAACTTTGCCCTCTTTCAGCAGGAAGCAGCTTGGAGATGTCATCACCCATTTTTCCACAGAAATGAAATGTAGAAATTGACAGTGGGTAAATGTAACTGTGGTCCACTTTATGCTTTGAATATAACCCTTGCTGTTCTGCCACTGCAAGTTATTTTTTAAATGGACATGTATCTTTCTCTTCCTCTCTCCCTGCTCCTCCCTAATCTCTCTAATTTCAGAGGAAACAGGATTACCTTTCTTATCCATTTTAGTCAGATTTATCTGTCCTTGAGTACACAGCCACCATAGGATCGAAGTAATCCAGACTTTGAGGATGGTACCAGAAGATCTCAGAATTGACTATCTCCTAAATTAACAAGTGAATTACAACTACAACAAAGAACACAGGGAATATATCCTTTAAATCACCTCTTTAAAAGCCCCCTGTCCTGCTGATGGGCAGAAACACAGGAGTCCCCTGTGTTTCTCTTTTGCTAGTAAAGTAATAAACTTTCTTTTTCCTTTTTCTCAAAAAGAAAAAAAAATGCATCCATAATGAACACACATAGACATTTTTTCTTATCATTATTTCCTGACAATACAGTATAGTAACTATTAACATAGCATTTGTATTGTATTACATATTCTAACTAATCTAGAGATGAATTAAAGCATACAGGATTATCCAATAGATTTAAAATCAGCCTACTATAATGAATATCATGCATACCAATGCATGCATACCAATGTTTATAACAGCACAAATAGCAAAGCTATGGAACCAGCCTAGGTAACCAACATTAGATGAATTGATAAAGAAAATGTATTATATATACACAGTATAGTATTACTCAGCCATTAAAAAAATAAAATTATTATTTTTAGCTAAATAGATAGAACTTCAGAACAACAGCTAAGTGAAATAATTCAAACTCAGAAAGTCAAGTGTCAATTTTTTTATCATGCAGAAGTTAGAGGAAAACAAGGAAATTGTTTTAGAAAGGGGGGAAATTTCACAAAAATGGCAGGGAAACAATAGAGTAGAGGAAGGGGCTCAAGAGGGAAAGAGAACAGGAGGGTATGGGGAAGCACTGAGGAATAAAATATACCAAATATTGTTTATTCATGTATGAATAAACCACAATAAATCCCCTTTATATATAAAATTATAATATACTAATTAAAATAATAATAATGATAAAAAGGCCAGGCATGGTGGCACAGGCTTATAATTTCAGAGGCTCAAGAGAATGAGGCAGGAGAATCACAAGCTCAAATCCAGTCACAGCAACTTAGCAAGGCCCTAAACAACTTAGCGAGACCCTGTCTCAAAATTAAAAAATTAAAAGAGCTAGGGATGTAACTCAGTGGTTAAACAACCTGGGTTCAAGTCCTGGTCCTAAATAAATAAATAAATAAATAATAAAAGGGAGATGAGTAAAATACAGTAAGCAAATGTGGGATTGAGAGGAAGGAAAAGAAAGGAAAGTTCTCAGGGAATAAGTTTGATCAAATTTATGTTATATGCATGTATGAGCATGGCATAATGAATCCCACCATTATGTACAATTATAAGGCACTAATAAAAAAAAATAATATAAAACACAGCATACAGGAGTATGTACAAAAGTTTTATGCAAATACTGCACCTTTTTTTTTTATAAATGACTTGAGCATTTGCAGACTTTGATATCCTTGGTAGTCCTAGAACCAATCCCCAAAAATACTCAGGAAAGATTGTATTTCCCCCTTAATATAGGGTACAAGCCACAGGCTTCCATTCTCAGAACTTTTATTCACATTGCACAAAAAGACCAACCCATAATAAAAGAAAGAATAAGAGAAAGAGAGAGCCTTGTGTGGTGGTGTACTCTTGTAATCCCAGTGACTCAGGAGGCTGAGGCAGGAGGATTGCAGGTTCAAAGCCAGCCTCTGCAACTTAGCAAGGCCCTAAGCAACTTAGTGAGACCCTGTCTAAAAAAAAAAAAAAAAAAAATTAAAAGGGCAGGAATGTGGCTCAGTGATTATGCACCCCTCAGTGATTATGCCGGTTCAATCTCCAACCCACCCCTCACCAAAAAAGGGGGGGGGGGTGAGACAGAGAAAGAGAGAATGACAGGTAAGGAAGGGAGAAAAAGAGGGAAAAATAAGAAATGAATGAAATATGAAATATAATGAAGTGAAAGAATTCTGGGAGTGAAAGGTTTAAATCATGACTACACAAAAAAACCCTAAAATACCTACAAAAATGCTGCTAGAACAGAAAATTATCAAGGTTAGTCAAATACTACAAGGTCAATATGCAAAAAACAAATGTATTTCTATAAGACTCTGGAAATTAAATTTATAAAGCAATATCATTAACAGTAGCACTAGAGAAGTATTCAACGATAAAGGTAAATTGCAAAAAATATGTGTAGGACCTGTATTCTGATAGCTATAAACATTGATGAAATTTTAAATAAATAAGCCTAGAATTTGTAAGACTATATTGTTAATGTCAGTTCTTCCAACTAGATCTATAAATTCAACACAAATCCAAGGACTATCACAGAAGGGACATCTTTTAGAGATTACCAAGATGATTCTAAAATATGATAGGAAATGCCAAGAACTAGAGACTCAAAATAATATTTTTTAAAAAAGCAGAATTGGAGTAATTTTACTCTTTGACTATAAAATTAGATTAATCAAGAAAGTATGGCATTGGTCTAGGGCTAGATATTTAGCTCAATGAAACAGAGTAGAGCTCAGGAATGAACCCACACATATATAATGTATTCATTTCAACAAAAGGACCAGGGCAATCCAATTGGGGAAGTTTTATGTTTTCAACAAAGAAAACCAGATCTACTGGATATAGATTTGGAACAACAAACAAACCTAATTTCACACCGTAAATAACAACACCATACTAAAAAAATTCCTCCAAATAGATGAGAGACTATATATAACCCCTAAAAGAAAATACAGGGAAATCTTTATGATCTGCTTTGGGCAGTAATTTCTTAGATATACACCCAAAGCATAATCTATTAATGAACAAATTGATCACTTGAAGTCTATCAAAACTAAAACTTTATGCTTATCAAAAGACCATATTAATAAGCTAAAATCAAGTAATAAGTTACAAAAAATAGAAAATATTTCTGATAAAGAATTTTTCTTCCAAATAGAAAAAAAATACTTATTTATTAAGCATGGTTTAAAAGGGCAGGAGATCTGAATAGAAATTTCATGAAACAAAGCATGCAAATTGCATTTAAGCACATAAATAGATGCCCAGTGTCATTACTCTTTAAGGAAGTGCAAATTAAAAGAGAAAAAAATACACACCCACAGCACATCTAAAATTAATTTAAAAGTCTGACAGGATAGATAAGCAAGGGCTGGTGAGGATATGGGACCATTGAAATCTCTGCCATTGCTTTTAAGGATGCAGAACAGTAGAATTGCCATAGGAAATAGTTCTGTCTTTTTAAATAAAGTTAAACATTTGACCAGCACTTCAATTCTAGGCATTGTATCGGACAGAAATTTAAATATAATACAAAGATTTTTAGCTTAGTTGCTCTTAGGAGCTTTATCATAAAAGTCCAAATTTGGACCAACATGAACATCTAAAATTAGCCATTCCTGTTCACAGTGCTGATGAAGGCATATTTTACAGCTTAATTGGAGCTTAGGAACATTTATGGAGAATGGCAAGAATAAAAGAGTAGTGGTGCTGGTCCATGATTGTGATCAGCTGTACCGGTGGTACCCTGTATTTGATGAGCCTTTAATGACTAAGAGAAGCCACAGGGTGAGAGACAAGTTTGACAAAGTGCTCCAGCCCAGGTGGTCCACCTTGAGAGCCAGAAGCAGCAGCATTGCCTCATACCAACAACTACCTGCATCTGCCCGTCTGAGAAGGGTGCTGACCTGCAGCATCCTCAGGAGAAGAGAACAGCACTAATAAAATAGCCATGAAATTTCCAGATTCTCTGAGCCCCAGGCATGTATTAGGTATTTTCTTAATTATTTGGTTGGATTTCATGACTACCCTGCAAAATAGTTGCTATTAAACTCACTGTGCAATCAAGGAAAACTGAGGCCAAGAAGAGGTTAAGATCACAGGGCTAGTAAATGACTGAAGTTATTAACTAGTCCCAATTAATGTCAGTCTCCGGGTGGAAGGCTATAAGCCCTTCTGGTTCCCCCAAGAGATCTTCCAGGAACAAAGGGCTCTGAGGGATAGGGGTGCCATTTGCCGGGCAACAGCTTCTTCAGGATGACAAACCTCACATTTCTCTCCACAGGGAAATAATCAGAGAAGAGAATGAATCTCTACACTGACATTCATAGTGGACTGGTGTCTAACCTCGTTCTAGAAGGTCAGAGGAAAGGATCGTACCCTCCCTCAGCCACCTCCACCCACTGCCTGCAGAAACGTGACAACACAGAAAGAGAGTGGTGCCTGCACATCCCAGAGCTATGTGTGGCTAGAGAAAAGACATCCAGGAAGTAGCTCTAGTTTCTGACCCCTGAACATGGTTAAAGGAACAGGCTGGCAGTCAGGCCAGGATTTCAGCAACACTCAGCAGATAAGTCTCCCAGGTGCAGACGTCCGGTAGGTAGGGAACTCCAAGAGGTTATGCCCAATCAGGCCCAGCCAGAGTGCCTTCACTCCCACATACTCTCTTCACCTGAGCAAGATGTACACCTGACTGACACTCACCAGTTTAAGAGCAGTCAGAACCAGCAATCCATGACTCAGACAACCCGTATTTAACATCCCAGTCAAATAAATTTATCATATCAACCACTTATTACCAGGCATCCTATTAGGGCTTTTAATCTTTAAAATCGTTTCAAGGTTGGGTATTATTATTTTCCCCACTTTGTGGTTAAAACTAAAGTTCATAGTAATTAACTTGCTGAAGACCATATGAAACTTTATATCCCTTGACTAACCCTTAACTCCAAGATCTGATTTAAAACCTTTGAAGACAGAAAGCATGTCTAAATGAAAGATAACAACCATGACTATCATTTTCATACAGCTTACCAAAAATTTAAGAAAAGGAAATCTTCAAACCTAGACATCCTTGAATGCTACATGTTTCAGGCACGAGGCTATGCTTATCTGCATTCCTATTTTACTTGTCAAAGTCATTGTGGAATAGAAAAGAGAAATAGACTATTAAACAACTACATGACTTGTGATCAATCCCAGAATGGAATATAACTCAATAGCTTGGAGAAAATAGAGTTAAGGAATCAATCTCTGAGAATAGCAAAGGACTTCAACTTTGGAGGTAAAATGCTCATTCAGCAAGCACAGTGAAAAATGCATTATGTATACACAGAATTCTAAGACCAGATTACAGCATGAGAAAAGGTGTTGGTAGGAGGAGAAAGACAGAGATGATGATCAAAAAGGACAAGTAGACAGTGTGTGGAAGAGTTGGGTTAGGGATCATTAGTGTTGGGAGTGATGAAAGAAAAAATAGACTGGGGGAAAGAAAGTACAAAACACCCTGAATGTCTTGCTAAGGAGTTTTTTCAACAAAGAAAAGGTGGAAAAGAGAAAAGGCAAGTAGAATTCTCAATTAGTAGTTAGTGGTATTGATTGCACACACCCCTCACATTACATCAAACTTGATTAGTCAGAAAAGGCTAGTTTGTGCTTAATAACAAATAAGCTGTAATATCTCTGTGGCTCAACAGAATAAAAAAATTACTTATCCCTCCCATAAAATTGCAGAGGTGTCCTGGTGGCACTGTTGTGCAGCTGCTTCCAAGTTGTGACTCCAAAATTTAGGTGGCTTCCAAAAAATGGATATGGTATCATAGCGCAGCACCTCCATACCCACCATAGCACTTGAGGATGCTTCCCTGTGGCAGATAGTGCACACTGTCAAAGGATCACTCCATTCACCACCTGTGGCTGGAAGTAACCACACCCTGTGGCTGGAGGAAACCACAATATTCTACACTTGTGCAAGGGGGTTGAACAGGAGAGAACACACACTAGCATGAAGCACAGAAGGGAGAATAAGTGTGCTTCAGGGATCTTTACCACAAACACAAAGGAGTTAAATTTCTATTTGGCTAAGTCACTAGTGACATAAGTATGCCATGGTGTCAAACATTTCCCTAACACTTCTTTCCTTATAATTCTAATTTGTGGTTTTGGTTTCCAAACAAATCCTGCTTTTTGCATATTTTGCAACTTAATTATTTGAATTACAGAGGGGCCTTTGTTGAGTGTTTACTTGGAAGAAAAGAGATATTTTAAAATAGTAATTATATTGATTTAGTACCCACACTGTTAAATTAAAAAACATATAAATCCTAAAAAAAATCTGGCCATGTGGCTGAGGATTGCAGAGTTCAGCCTTCTGGATTCTGGTTTCCATTGCCCAGAGAAACTCTATAATACAGAATATCTGACTCCTGGGTGTCTGCAGCCTCCACCTTTAACTCAGTCTGACACCACCCTGAGCAATGCTCACCTGGCACCACAGGTGGCTTGCAAATGTCCCTGTGGTCCTCTCTTCTCTGGTTTGTCTTTGTTCTCCCCCATCCAGTCCTCCTGAGAGCATTCGCTTGCTGCCTTGGAGTCTTGCCAGCAACCAAAGCTGCCTCTCCAGGTCTCCAGCTTAGGCTCACTTTCCCAAATTTTGAAAGGATATGCCGGTCCCCCAGGGCTATGCCTAATTTGGTCTCTTGATTCCAGAGTAAATACACCTGGAAGACAGTTGTCCTACATCCCTCAACAGGCATGAGGTCAGGGTGAGGAATTTACCTTGGTAATCAACACTACTGGGCAGTGGGAGAAGAACATCAAGTTCATGTCTAGTAGCAAGGGCCTGTGCACACCTATTGCTATGATTCTAAGATCCTGTTCTGAGCTAGTCTTGGATCTGACATCCACCTAGGAGGTCTGGCAGGCAAGAAACCTAGGCAGGGTTATTGTCTTGCAGTCTAGAGGAAGAATTGCCTCTTCTCCAGGAAACTGCAGTCTAACTCCTGAGTATCTACAGTCTACAGATGTAGTCTCTACAAGCCTTCAACCCAATTGGATGAGGCCCACCCACAGGTTCATGTACTTTACTGAAGATCCACTTATTTAAATGTTAATCTCATTTTAAAATGCTTTCACTGCAACATCTGGACTACTGTTTGTGCACAAAACTGGGTGCCATGGGCCAACCAAGGTGATACATATAAAGTAACCATCACAGTTCCTCTGCGAACTGAGCCACACAAATTGGCATTGAAAGTGCTTTCTGCTTTGTGTGTCTTCCCCTGACAGTGGCTGCAACTACCTGAAATATCATCTCAGTCTTCAGATGCCCAGGGGAAGCCTCAGAGTTAAGGGCTGAGCCCATGACCAGCTCTGATAGGCCATCCCAATTCAGGGACCCAGCCTAGGACACCATCCAGTTGCTGGCTTTCAACTTGGGGTTTTTTCTTTCAATTTGTTTGTTTTTGTTTCCTGATCTTTGGGGCTATATTTATTCTATCTTCAGAACACTCAAATCTTTGTAACTCTGCCATGTTTTATATATTCTGTGGTTCTGATTTATGTTCTTTTTGATTGCTTTCCCTTTTGCATTTTCTTTTAACACAGTCTTGCTGATCTTCAGGTTTATCATTTTTACTTTTGCCATTTTTTTACCATCACTTCATATTTATTAGCCTGCATTTGTCATGTTTTATGTTCATTTAGCTCCTTTTCAGTCCCAAGTATTTTTTTTTTCTTCAGACCCCAAATTCTATTTCTTTCATGATCTGTTTCTGGGCCAATTTTTTATCTCACTAGATTTACTCATCTTTCCCTGCTTTGGGGGAGATGTTTATTTAGCTAATTCTTTCTAATTTGTTATTTTAACTCATCCTCCTTTCATTGTTTATTTTAGTATTTCCATTTTGCTATTGTTTGGATCTTAAATAACCCCCAAAGGCACATGTGTTAAAAGCTTAGTCCCCAGCTTGGTGCTACTGGAAGAGGGTGGAAACTTTGAAGAGGTGGGCCCTTATAGGACAATATAGGTCACTGGGGATGTTTTAGTCAGCATTTCGCTGCTGTGACTAAAAGGACCCAACCAGAATAACTGTAAAGGAGGAAACGTTTATCTAAGAGCTCATGATTTTGGAGGTCTTAGGCGACAGAAGGCAGGCTCCATTCCCAAGGTGGGCTCAAGGTAAAGCTGAACATCATGGTGGAAGAGCGTGGTGGAGGGAAGCAGCTCACATAAAGAAGCAGAGAGACTCCACTCTCCAGATAACAAAATATATATACCCCAAGCCATGTCCCTAATTCCACCTCCTCCAGCAACACCCTATCACTTCGGTTACCATTCAGTTAATCCCTATCAGGAATTAATTCACTATCCAGTTAAGACTCTCACAACCCAATCATTTCTCCTCTGAACCTTCTTGCATTGTCTCACACATGAACTTTTGGAGGACACCTCACATCCAAACCATAACAGGGGACATGTCCTTGAAGGGAAGTGTAGGATGCTAGTCTTCTCCTCTTTCTCTCTTGCACTTTCTGGCCACCATGAGGTGAGCAGATTTGAGGGACCAGGCACTTGCCATGATGTGCTGTCTTGCCACAGGCTCTAAAGCAGTGGGTCTGTCTAATCCTGGACTGAAACCTCCCAAACCATGAGCCAAAATAAACCTTTTCTCTTTTTAAGTTAATTAGCTCAAATATTTTGTTACATAATGGAAAGCTAACACACATTTTTTTTCTATTCAATTTTAAAATTATTTTTGCTTTAATGATTTTTTCACCATTTTTATTATTTTGTTAACTTTTTTTCTTTTTGGCTATTTTTTTCTATATGCCTGTCTGTCTCCTTCATGTAAAAGCTATGACTTGAGTTTGTAGATTATGTAGGCTAAGAACTTTGGCATATGAGATAAAATAAACTGTATTCTTTTTCTTCTATACTTTTTGACTTAGATTCTGGGTTTATTCTGTATATCACTCTTTCCTTAAATCATTGAGATACCGTTCTTTGGCCCTAGGCAAAGAACGGTTATGATGATTCCGCCTAGAGAAGAAAACATAACCCAAGAAGACTTGCTAAGGCAATGCTCCTCCTAGAGAGTCACTCAGGGAGGCTTCACCACTATTCCAGCACCTGCCCAGCCTCCTGCACTGAAATCTTCTTTGAAATTTCTCCAAACAATTCATGTGTGCAAAAGTTTGAGGACCACCAGTTTGAGGCATGCTAATCAAAGTCCTTTCTTTCTCCCAGCCCGCCTCTTTTCCTCCACTCTATCCTTGTAAAAGACCCCCACCCTACATAGCACTGGATCCCTTAGGAGCTCTTCCAGAGGGGGTGCTTCTTTCTCCACATCATTCCAGTTCTTGTACAAGTGGAAAACCATGCGGTTAATAACAGGTATCTCGAGTCACGTCTGCCTATCCCAGAAGGAGCAGGGCACCTTAGTACCCACCACCATTTCTCACACGCCAGGGTGGTCAGGCAGGAGCACTGCAGCTCCTACCATGGCAGGCATGAAGCCTGAGACTAGTCCTCTGTGGCCTCCAGTTATTCACTGTGAGCAACACCATGTGACTATATCCAGAGTGGGCAGCACCATGTGACCCACATCCAGAGTGGGCAGCCTGGGCAAGCTAAGAAGGTCCCAGAACACACCTCAGTCCCTGAGTAGTTAGGGCCTGAAGAATGCCTGAAACTTCTGAGCAGATCCTGTCAAAGTGGCCAGTAACACGGCACATTTCTACAGCTGCCATGCACTTCCTGAGACTGGATCTAGATTGAGTACCTCACAGGGAGCTGAACAATACTTTAAAATGAACCAAAATTTAACTATTTGATTAAAGGAAAGAGAAGATCAGACAATCTACCCAGGAGGAGATTTCTTTGACTCAACTTCTGAGCTGCATAAAGAAACATAAGGTGAGGATTAATGCCCAAATGCTGTCTCTCCCCATCCTCTGTCACAGTTGATCTCTCTCAATGATAATTGACAGCCCTATGTCACTGTGTTAGTTTATAGGGTCTGTTGTAACAAATTATCACAGACTATGTGGTTCAAACAACAGAAACTTATTCTTTCAATGACCCTGAAAGCTAGAGTTCAAGGTCAAGGTGTCTACAGAGCTGATTCCTCTTGAGGCCTCTCCCTGACTTGATAATGGGGTCTTCTCCCTGTGTTCCTCATATGGTCATCCCTCTGTGTGTGTGTGTCTTATGTCTTAATCTCCTCTTCTTATAAGGATATTTATATGGAATTAGGTCTCACCCAAATGACCCCATTTTAATTCAATTTTCTCTTTAAAGGCTCCATTTGCAAATACACTCTTTTTGAGGTCCTAGAGATTAGGACTGCAACATATGAATTCTGGGAGGGACATGATTCAGCCATAACAAATACCAAAGTCATAAGATTCATTCTCTACCAACTCAATCTGGTTTTGATTCCTTAAGCACAGTGAGCACCTTGCTGGGCGGGCACCATGCTAAGTCTGGGAGGCCCTTCAAGAGAAGCTCTAAAACCTCAGCTTTCTCCTCCAGTCTGTTTGTCCTGGTTCTTTGCCTCCTTCTTTGGCTCTGTTTTCTTAGCCAATTCCAAGCTGTTCAACTTTCTTGCAATACTGGCCTCATCCCTCCTTATTTCCTTTGGGATTATCTTTTAGAAATGTTTGTTTTCTGTTTTCATGTTTTCTCTTGTCTTCTGTTATAAAACTCCAAGTTGAGAACCGGAAGAGAAAAATGACCTCTAACCACAAACCCTAGCAGAAAAGCATCCATTAAACAGCTACCACATGACAGAGTGATCATTGCATGAAAAACAGGCCATCAAAGCTTTTCAGTTCACATTTCTCACCAGTGGACATGCATGAAAATAAAACAAAAATGACAAGCTCCCTTCTGCCAGATGAACAAATCACTCCTGCCTCAGGAAAATGCTGAGGAAAACCTTTGAGTGCATTAACTAAAATCCACATTTTTTGTTTAGTATTTTTAGAAATACGTGACAGTAGAGTTAATTTTGACCTATTATACATACACGGAGTGTAACTTATTCTAAGTAGGATCCCATGCTTGTGGTTGTACATGACGTGGAGTTTCACTGGTCATGTATTCATATATGAATATAGGAAAGTCATGTCTGATTCATTCTACTGTCTCTCCAGTTCCATACCCACTCACTTCCTTTCATTCCCCTTTGTCTAATATACTGAACTTCTATTCTTTCCTCCCCACACCGATTGTGTGCTATTGTGTGTCAGCATCCACAGCAGTCTTAAAGAGTAACAAGGGTTAGCGTAAGTTGTAGCCAGAAGTAGCACCTCAGACCCATTATCTTGAGACATTTTTGCATATGGTGTGTGGAAATTTATTTCCTCCAGCTTTTCCCTAAAGAAAGCAAGAGGCGAGAGTACTGCTGTCACATCAGGACCTCAGCATTGGGGCTTCTTTTTAAAAGTATCGTATGACTGGACCTTAAGGGAAATGTCTTCCATTCTTGTCCCTTTGTCAACTCATCCCACTGTGGTTCTGCAGAACCACTGTGATTGCTATTCTTTTCAGTGCTTGTGCTGACCTGTGGATGTGGCTACAGTCTGCTCTTATGGGTCTATAGCCCATGACAGAGGAGAAGGCTTGACCCAAGCAAGAGGTCAAGGGGTAAGGGAAGCAAATTCCCACATTCCAGAGGAAGGGCTCAATACACAGGGTCCATTCTGATGCATTTGTTGTCTATAGACTATCAAGAGTAGTGACAAGAGTGCTAGGCACTTAGGGAATCCTTCTTAGGAGGTAGCATTATATGTGTAAAGTCTTGCGGTCAATCATTTCATCCTCACAATCGACCTGTAAGATGTTGAGGTGTCTGTGACAAACAGAAGTGCACCTTGCTACAGTCAAAGAGTGAAAGTAGGGGCTGGGGATATAGCTCCGTGGTAGAGTGCCCGCCTTGCATGCACAAGGCCCTGAGTTCAATTCCCAGTACTGGGAAAGAGAGAGAGAGAGAGAGAGAGAGAGAGAGAGAGAGAGAGAGAAGTAAGCTTCTGTGGGAGGGTAGAGATGAGACAGAGAGGGGCCAGAACCAGGCCTGCTGAGGCCTCCTGCTGGAGGCAGCAGGATCCACAGATAAGGTCCTCTCCAGTCCTGGTTATAAAGCCAGGCAGGAGCAGCCTACCTACCCATCCCTTCTTCCTGGGAGGCCTGGTTTGTTCACCTCTCCGAGCCTCGGTTTCCTCAACCATATGTGTTCATAATGACCCATGCCTAGTGATGTCTCGGGGGAGACAGAGGCGAGAGATCAAAGTGAATAGGCAGTGTCCACCATAGAGTCCTAGCAATGGTGATTGCTCAATATTTCCCTGTTATTACCACCAGTTTCAAAAGAGACAGAAATGGCTGTGTGCCTCCAAGCTCTGGGTTGGCCATCCCTTGAGTTGCTCTTTAGGTCAGCCTCCTTCCTCCTTCCAGTTCTGTTCCTTGTTCCTTCAGGGTTGCCAATGTCCTGGCATGCCTAGTATCATGCCTAACAGCACGCCTGACCCAGTTAGGCACACAGTTGCTAGGGTGTGGTTGTAGTCAACTTCACTCCCATAGTTTTCAAACAGCCTGCCTGTATCTCACAGCTTACATCCAAGCTCAGCACCAGCTCTCCAACTCCTTCCATGACAGTGTGATGCTCTGATGAGGCTGATCCTCTGTTCTCCTTGCCACAACCCCACCTCTCCACCCTGACACCCATGCAGCAATTTGACCATAGGCAGCTGCAACCTATCACATTATTTGCAGCAAGAAAGAAGCCTGCCCCAAAACACTGATTTCTAGGAACCTCAGTCTTGATTCCAGGAATCATATTTGTGGTGAACCACGACAATACCCTATCGCAGAAGTTGCACGCCTTTGAAAAGGCTCCAGCTGGGAGGGCAGTGCCAAGGCTTCTACATGCTGTCCCTAATCAGTTCCAGTCCCTTCCAGCATTTTAGCAAATTATTTTTAGGGTGAGTTTCAAACTAGCTGTCTCTGGAAAAAATACTCCATCTCTAAATTTGGCTCTGCCTGCAGCACAAGCCTGGGTTGGGGACAAGAACTGAGTTGAGATGCCCCAGCCTCAGCTTCTTCTAGGAACCACCTTAATATTGTCCAGAATGGGGAAGTGGGTCTGCATCTGTCCATGTTGTGGTTATTTTTATAGGAAAGAGGGTGCTGCCAGCTCTCATAGATGGGGTTTTCTTAGAATCACAATGCAAAGCAATTGACTGAGTCTTCTTTGTGAAAGCAATTTAAATGTGTACAATATCATGCAAATTAAAAAAAAATTAAGTTAATGAGAGAGGAGATTCAGACTCTTCTTTTGTTCTACTAGAATTTAATAGAATAATGGGGAGAAGAAAATATATATGCATATGTATATGAATCACCATATATATGAACTTACATATATTCTATTATCATAGTATTGCCTATATTGTGACATATCCTATATGATAAATAATCCATTAGAAGAGAAATGGGGCACCAAACAAAGCATGTTAAGAAAATGACTTGGGATTTGAAACACAAAGAATAGCTTCTTACATCATTACTTCCAAAATAAATTTAAAATAAGTTCAAGAATTCAATCTAGAATTTGCTATAGAAATTACTATTTTATGATGGGTGAAGGAGATGCTAGTTATAAAAGAATAAAATATTGTAAAATGGGAACAAAATGATAAATTGGATGTCCCAAGAATTTTAAACAGTTTATATATTGTATATAAAATACCAAAAACAAATTTTAAAAATTACTACTTATGTATCAAAAAAGGCACTAATTAATCTCAAACAAAATTCATTGCACCCTAATACCCAAAAGAAACAGATGTCTGCATCCACACTTGAATTATACATGAACAGTCAACAAAGAAAGAAAACAAAGGACAATTAAAAAATGAGGAAATTCTACCACGGCTGTTTCCTCTATATACACCCTCCTTGCTCTATCGAATTTCTGCTCAATTTCAAGGACTTTATGATAGTTCTCTTCTCCATGAAGATCTAGACCCACAGTTTCATATACACAACCACCACTTAGTCTTAGGCAATTTTTAATACAGATTTACCACCAATGTATTAGCTGATGCTCTGTAGGCACAGGGTTTCAACAGCCAATCAGAGAGCTGTGAATCCTGCTTCATGGAGCATACCTGTGATTAAAATGAATGCATGGATCTGTAGGCTGAATCCTTCAAGGACCTGAGTTAAATAACATTCATCTTCATATGCCTAGCACCTAAAACGTACCTGAGATGTCATTGATAGTAATTTTATGAGGAATTAATTCTCAGCTACACCACTGAAAGAACTATCAAGGCTTGCTGTCGGAGAAAAATGCCCATTTATTGAGGAACAGCTCTGCATATTTATAGAGCAGGGGGTGGTTTGACAGTTGGCATGGGGTGCTTTCTGATTGGTGGGTAAGGATCTTGTGAGCCAGCAGGGCTCACCATTGGATGGCAGGAGCATGTGAGCCAGCAGGGCTCACCATTGGACGGCAGGATCATGTGAGCCAGCAGGGCTCACCATTGGATAGCAGGATCATGTGAGCCAGCAGGGCTCATCATTGGATGGCTCTCCTTGGGGGATGGGGAAGTTAGTCTTTGGAGCCAGGGTGATTCCCAAGAACCACTCTCCTCAAAATGTGTTTCTAAGCAGAAATATTAACTGAGACTTACATGAAAAGTTTGTTATAGCCTATTAATAACAGCAAAATAATGACAATAAATTAAAGTTACATTGTAGTTGACAAAGATAGGCCAGCAATGATCCATATCCCATTGCATTTATCTTTGTATAATAAAAAGTATGTTGAGTATGTTGGCCAGTCCCGTGTAACCAGGAGAGTGAGGCTGAAGTGATCTATGTGACTTCTGAGGCTAAGTCAGGAGGGAAATGGACCCTCTGGCTCAGTGGTCAACATCTGATTATCCTGAGACCTCTATTTTGTGAGGGATTATGAACAGAGATATTAAAGGTTAAAAAGTGAGTGCATGGTTTGGATGGGATTTGTCCCCAAGAGTTCATATGATGGGAGTGTGGACTCCAGTGTGGCGGTACTGAGAGGTGAGTTTAGTGGGAGGTTGTTTGGTCACTGGGGGCACTGCCCTTGGAAGTGAGGAGGTTAGTTCTCATGGGACCCTGAATTAGTTTTCATGAAAGCAAATTATTAAAACTGACTCCCTCCCCTCACTCTTATCTTCCTAAAGTTCTCAGCCACAAGTATTATTATAGTAACAGAAAATGGACTAATTCAGATAAGAAATGATGCCTGACTGTTTCTTGGCTACTCAAGCCACTTCCACTGAGATGCTAAACATGAGAGTAGATATCCTTGAGCTAGATATATCCTTGAGATATCCTTGAGCACCAAGTAGAGATAATCTTGAGCACCAAGACCAGGTGAACTTTTGGATGGTGCCAGTCTCACCTATTACCTGAGTGACCACCTGAGACACCACATGTGAGAACCTGTCTAGAGGATGCAATCATCCACAAAATTCTGTCATAATATTTTTTCTGTTAAGTCACTACACTTTGGGTAGTTCATTATGTGGCAATAGATAATCAGAACAACATCCATCCACTAAGTTGCAGAGCATGCCATCCCTTAAGTAATAGTGCAAGTTTTCAAATGCATAGAAAATGCTTATGGTATATTATTAAGCTAAGTGTGCAGAATATGACTTTCCAATTCAATATGGTCTCAACATATAAAGAAACTAGCAAAAAATTGAAAGATATTTGCTATTAACAAAAATTTGTCTTAAATTAATGAAATTTGAATTATGCTCTTCTTCATTTTATATTTTGTGTCTTTTATCTTTCCACAACTAGTGTACGGGAAATAAAATAAGCAAACAAAAGCTCTGTCTCCAATTTGGAACCAGCAACGCAAAGAAATGCTCCTGTCTATGTATTTCTGTCCTAAATGACAAAGAAATGCATTGCTATCTTTCTAAAAATTGTATGGGAGACACAGTCTTCCCTTTGTCTATTTTAATGAGCAGCATGTTGTGTTGATACAAATTTTTTATTGTCTAAAATATATGTTTGGTTTCTTCTTTTTTGTTCTATGCTAATCAGATTAGGGATTTTTTTTCCCCATACAAATCAGAGAAGAACTTGGCCCAATCTTAACTTCTGAGTCTTTCCTTAAAACACATCCATCTTCTTTCCCTTGACACTCTTTTTTTCATAGGCAATATCATTCATATATCATAAGATCCAACCTTTTAAGTCTACAACCTGGTGATTTTTGTGTATTCACAAAATTGTACAACAAGCATTACCATCTAGTTCTGAAAGATTTTATCAGTCCCAAACAAAACTGACCCTGAGCAGGCACTTTAAATTATCCACCTCTTCCCTGAGAACCAGTCTAACTGTTCTCTGTATGGATTTGCCTAATCCAAATGTTTCATATAAGCGGAATCAGGCAACATGCAGCCTTTTCTGTCTGGCTTCTTTCATTCAACATAGTGTTTTCAGGGTCCATCTCTGTTGGAGCATGTGTCAGTATTCCATCGCTTTCCATGGTTCAGCAATATTCCATTTTAAGGATATACCACTTTTCAATCCATTCGTTCTTGTTTTAACTTTGGGCTGCTATCAATAACGCTGCTAAAAACATTCATGAACAAGATTTGGTGTGAATATTTTTTTCAATTCTCTTTCATTCATACCTAGGTGTAGAACTGCTGGATCATATAGTAACAGTACACTTAGCTGTTTGAGGAACTGACAGACAATTTTCAAAAGCAACTGCACCATTTTCCACTCCACTAGCACTAGGGTCCAATGAGAGTCTTCTGCCATAGTCATTCTAAGGGGTGTGAAGTGGTATCTCCTTGTGGTTTAGATTGGCATCTCTTTAATGACCAATGATGTTCAGCAGTTGTTCATGTGTTAATTAGCATGAGTTTTTTCAAATCCTTTGCCCATTGTTAAATTGTCTTTTTTGCTACTTTTGTTGAGTTGTAAAAAATCTGTAAATATTCTGGATACTTCACTCTAAGATGCATGATTACAAATATTTTCTCTCATTTTATGTGTTATCTTTTTACCTTCTTGTCAGTATCCTTTAAAGTGCAAATGTTTTTAATCCAGATGAAACCCAGTGTTTTATTTGGTGTGTGTGTGGGGGGGGGGGGCACCCCCCACACACACACGTGCACGCACGCGCACACTTCTTTTTGGTGATTTCATTTTTTAAAATGGTCCGCAAAGCATAGTGCTGAAGTCTGTCTAGTTTCCCTAAGCACAAAAAGATTGTGATATATCAATATGGGTGTTAGATAGGCTTGTTCGGGTATGAATAACAGTGTTGTTGGCTTCAAGTTCAATGTTGATGAATAAACAATACATATTAAATGAGGTGTCTTAAACAGAAGTACTTAGTATTGATCTGTTAATGAAAGGACATAACCAGAGGCTTGTGGAAACCCATGTGTGTTATTTCCTTGGGAACAATTGTTCAATATTTGCTAATTTGGTGTTCCTGGTGACTTTACAAAACATGATTATCATGAATAAGGTGAATCAACTGTAACTGACAGATACAGAAATTCTGTCCTGTCTCATTGTGATTTAATTCACCCTCCCACTTACCCTAGTCCTGGAAAAAAACAGTTTTGTTTCCATTTGCAATTTATCTCAATATTCCTTTACCCCACATAAACTTGTGTTGTCTTGACTTGTTTGAACTGGTTTATAACATCTGCCAGAATCACATAAATAACATAAATTATTTAATACATGTTCATTTTTATATTTATGTTTATGTTATGACTATTTTCCTGAAAATTTTCTCTCTACAATTTTGGAAATCCCATTGAGACATCCAACAGATTCAAAAACTAAAAGCAGGCAAACTTCTCCACCAAAGAAATGGCACACCCATTCTTAGGCCCACATATATCTTTTCTTGTCTCCATGAAGTGAATCCAAAGCAGCAAGAGACCTTTGCTGACTGTTTTGCTATCTTTGATTTTGAATTAATTTTGGGAATTGGTTTTACAACAGTTTGACCAT